>NC_136059.1:192732202-193355702 GCF_964261635.1 Lissotriton helveticus
TGAACCTCGATCAGATTGACTAGGGCCCCCTGAGCAACGCCGGGGAGTCGGTCTTCTGTACGCCACATTTACTGCGCCCGCCACCGGGCGGGTATTCAGCGCTGGGCTCTTCCCTCTTCATACGCCGGTACTGTGGGAATCTGGTTAGTTTCTTTTCCTCCGCTTTGTAATATGCATAAATACAGCGGGTCACCATGTCTGATCTGAGGTCGTAGTTGGAAAAAAAGCTGAAGTGTCAGGGGGGATGGCCAGGCCCCTAACGGAGCAGGGTCAGCGCGCACCCTCTCTCCACGGATCGGTTCTGGAGGGTGTTTGCCCTCCCCAGGGCCCGCAAGGTGCGTTCGATGTGTCGTTGATCAATGTGTCTTGCAATTCACACTAATTCTCCGTGGAACTCCACGATGTGGCGCAACGCCAACTCTGCCCATCCCTAGTTTATACACAGTTTGGCAATTCCTATACCTTTGTTTTTTCTCTCCCATCTTCTCTTGTGTCACTCTTTTTTGGGATGACTGGTTTATGTGTCATTGGCGGGCCATCTAATCAGTCTTTCTCCATCTAGCTGCCATGATTACATCAATAACTTCCTGTGCTGCTCCAGAGCTCTGGAAGGTTTCCATATACTTCCTGTGTTCATAACCAGCATTTCCAATCGAAGCATCAGGGGGGCCTTTATGTGTCAATGGTCTTTGTCAGTAACAATAATAAAAGCACGTTTATATTTTCTCACTTTGTGTGTGACTGCATGTTTAGACATATATGCTATTCTACCTGTGTAAGCATTACTACAGCTGCTTCCTCTGCCTATGTGAGTGGTGAGATTTATTTCAAACATTCTAGAGCTGAAGCCCAGGATCTCTAAGTTGTTCTTCTCTCTCACCTCCCTACTTCCCATTTTCCTTCAGAGATCACATAGATTTGCGTTTATTCTTTTCTCAGTCTACAGATCTCTTTTGGTGAAGATTGGTGGATTTATTTGGGAGCCTGTACTCAAAACCCCTGTAACGACCTTTACGGATCTTGACAGTATTGTACATAAGTCCTACTAGAGTTAACTTTTCCTGCTGTCGAAGCAGCAGGAAAACGCTCCACAGGCCACCAGCGGGAGTGCGACAGTCAAGGCACTGGAGAGAAGAAGCACAAAAGTGGGTGAACAGGTAGCCCCTCATTGCCAGTTGCCCCATTATTACCCAATATAATCCATCCTGACTAATTGGCCGCATCGCAACAAGAAATACTGGTGTTAGTGGACTAATCCATGTCATGATGGTTATATACCAGACAAAAGTGATGTTGATTGACATGGAGAAAGGAGTTGACAATCTACATTTGGACTTCTTGTTCACAGTTATATAAAAGATGGGGGCTTGGTGAGGTCCTACTACGCTGGGTTTGCGTGTTTTCCCAGCGCCAGGTTAGGAACTGGTTTAGTGATCTCCGAATCATGGACTATAGATTTTGGTGCACTCCAGGGGTTCCCACTGTTCCCCCTCCTAGTGGCGATGGTTCATAAGGAGGGCACTGAGTGAGGTGTAGGAGTCGGGACAACTTACATGCTTTCTCCCTCTGCACTGATGAAATCTTATTGCCCTTGAGAGATGTAGGAAAAGCCTTTCTTAAGGTACTCTAAACACTGGGGGTCTGATTTAGATCTTGGCAGACAGGTTACTCTGCCACAACGGTAACGGATATCTCACCCATCGAATTATAAATCCCATTATATCGTATGGGATTTAGATTTTGGCAGACGGGTTATCCATCACCGTTGTGACGAAGTAACCAGTCCGACAAGATCTAAATCGGGCCCTCTATTACTATGTCAGGACTTAAGCTATAAACCTTAAGAAATCTTGTCTGTACTCACTCTGGCGTTACCATTGAAACATTTGGTGAAATTAACAGTGCATTATATGGGAGCGGGCGCAGGCATAAATCATTCCTTCAAGGACTACAGGTACCTACGTTAGACCAGGGATGAGTGTCCCCAAGGTAAAACTGGCTATCAAATTACAGCGAGTACATTGATGATGGTTAATTGGATCTAACAGTACAGAACTAAAGAACCTGACTGAAATTATAGAGGAAATATCGGCACTAAAGTGCTTGATGTCCAAAAGCATTAGACTACAGTCTACCTGAAATTAATAGATACAGCAAGATATTGTTTGAATAGGGCAATGCTAAGGGCCAAAAATAATACAGCATACATGTCATAATCATTACCTTGGGTAAGGCCCATCTTGACAATCTGGAAGGGTAGGCAGATATAAATGTATGGACAAGAGGAGGGAATCACACATTCAAAGAATTAAATAACCCATTTGCACAATGATATACTGAAAATGGCTGGAATATTTCTGGCACCCCAACATGAAACAAAGACTGGACTAGGGATCCTAAATTGTACCCCTACTACGATTGGACTAGGAGGAAATAACAGATAAGAAGTTCTAATAAGTGGTGGGAATGACCTATCTTGTCTCAAGAAGTGTTAGATTCCACTTAATTTAAAATAATACATTGCATCAAAATTTCCTCACACTCTGCCGTCTACACAAAATATACTGCACAGTGTTGCATACATACCTCAGATGTTAAGCTGATGAAGTTGTTCTGTTATATGTTTCAGTAATGCCCCATCATCAAACCCGTCTGCAAGATGTCCCAAATTATACTACAAAACTCACAGGACTAAATGTAGCCAGTAGCCCTGGAGCCTGTCTATAAGGTTTGATGAAAAGCGACCCCAGTTCAGACATGGCTATATGCAAATCAGTCTGACCCTATGCCTCATGGGAACAGTCCAGCCCGAACTGCCAAGCCATGCCTTCCCTGGACCGGAAACAAGCTTCCGAGGACCGGTTTCTGGCATTCCAGCCGTCTTCAGCCCGGTTTGCTTGAATCCAATGGCAAAGTGAGCAAGGGACTCACGTCTGGACATACCCTGCCACACTTATGGCGGCCAAAAGCGGTACAAAAGGGGGTGGTGATGGACGGAGCATCTAAATCAATCAAACACTCACACCCAGTCAAAAGATCTGGGTTTAATCCATCACCGTTCTTTAGCCCACTCTGCCACCCCAGTTCAGACATGGCTATATGCAAATCAGTCTGACCCTGTGCCTCATGGGAACAGTCCAGCCCGAACTGCCAAGCCATGCCTTCCCTTGACCGGAAACAAGCTTCCGAGGTCCGGTTTCTGGCATTCCAGCCGTCTTCAGCCCGGTTTGCTTGAATCCAGTGGCAAAGTGAGCAAGGGACTCACATCTGGGCATACCCTGCCACACTTATGGCGGCCAAAAGCGGTACAAAAGGGGGTGGTGATGGACGGAGCATCTGAATGAATCAAACACCTACACCCAGTCAAAAGATCTGGGTTTAATCCATCACCGTTCTATAGACCACTCTGCCACCCCAGTTCAGACATGGCTATATGCAAATCAGTCTGACCCTGTGCCTCATGGGAACAGTCCAGCCCGAAATGCCAAGCCATGCCTTCCCTGGACCGGAAACAAGCGTCAGAGGACCGGTTTCTGGCATTCCAGCCGTCTTCAGCCCGGTTTGCTTTAATCCAGTGGCAAAGAGAGCAAGGGACTCACGTCTGAGCATACCCTGCCACACTTATGGCGGCCAAAAGCAGTACAAAAGGGGGTGGTGATGGACAGAGCATCTGAATCAATCAAACACTTACACCCAGTCAAAAGATCTGGGTTTAATCCATCACCGTTCTTTAGCCCACTCTGCCACCCCAGTTCAGACATGGCTATATGCAAATCAGTCTGACCCTGTGCCTCATGGGAACAGTCCAGCCCGAACTGCCAAGCCATGCCTTCCCTGGACCGGAAACAAGCTTCAGAGGACCGGTTTCTGGCATTCCAGCCGTCTTCAGCCCGGTTTGCTTGAATCCAGTGGCAAAGTGAGCAAGGGACTCACGTCTGAGCATACCCTGCCACACTTATGGCGGCCAAAAGCAGTACAAAAGGGGGTGGTGATGGACGGAGCATCTGAATCAATCAAACACTCACACCCAGTCAAAAGATCTGGGTTTAATCCATCACCGTTCTTTAGCCCACTCTGCCACCCCAGTTCAGACATGGCTATATGCAAATCAGTCTGACCCTGTGCCTCATGGAACAGTCCAGCCCGAACTGCCAAGCCATGCCTTCCCTGGACCGGAAACAAGCGTCAGAGGACTGGTTTCTGGCATTCCAGCCGTCTTCAGCCCGGTTTGCTTGAATCCAGTGGCAAAGTGAGCAAGGGACTCACATCTGAGCATACCCTGCCACACTTATGGCGACCAAAAGCGGTACAAAAGGGGGTGGTGATGGACGCAGCATCTGAATCAATCAAACACTCACACCCAGTCAAAAGATCTGGGTTTAATCCATCACCGTTCTTTAGCCCACTCTGCCACCCCAGTTCAGACATGGCTATATGCAAATCAGTCTGAACCTGTGCCTCATGGGAACAGTCCACCCCGGACTGCCAAACCATGCCTTCCCTGGACCGGAAACAAGCTTCCGAGGACCGGTTTCTGGCATTCCAGCCGTCTTTAGCCCGGTTTGCTTGAATCCAGTGGCAAAGTGAGCAAGGGACTCACGTCTGGGCATACCCTGCCACACTTATGGCGGCCAAAAGCGGTACAAAAGGGGTGGTGATCGACGGAGCATCTGAACCAATCAAACACTCACACCCAGTCAAAAGATCTGGGTTTAATCCATCACCGTTCTTTAGCCCACTCTGCCACCCCAGTTCAGACATGGCTATATGCAAATCAGTCTGAACCTGTGCCTCATGGGAACAGTCCAGCCCGAACTGCCCAACCATGCCTTCCCTGGACCGGAAACAAGCTTCCGAGGACCGGTTTCTGGCATTCCAGCCGTCTTCAGCCCGGTTTGCTTGAATCCTGTGGCAAAGTGAGCAAGGGACTCACGTCTGGGCATACCCTGCCACACTTATGGCGGCCAAAAGCGGTACAAAAGGGGGTGGTGATGGACGGAGCATCTGAATCAATCAAACACTCACACCCAGTCAAAAGATCTGGGTTTAATCCATCACCGTTCTTTAGCCCACTCTGCCACCCCAGTTCAGACATGGCTATATGCAAATCAGTCTGACCCTATGCCTCATGGGAACAGTCCAGCCCGAACTGCCAAGCCATGCCTTCCCTGGACCGGAAACAAGCGTCAGAGGACCGGTTTCTGGCATTCCAGCCGTCTTCAGCCCGGTTTGCTTTAATCCAGTGGCAAAGAGAGCAAGGGACTCACGTCTGAGCATACCCTGCCACACTTATGGCGGCCAAAAGCGGTACAAAAGGGGGTGGTGATGGACAGAGCATCTGAATCAATCAAACACTTACACCCAGTCAAAAGATCTGGGTTTAATCCATCACCGTTCTTTAGCCCACTCTGCCACCCCAGTTCAGACATGGCTATATGCAAATCAGTCTGACCCTGTGCCTCATGGGAACAGTCCAGCCCGAACTGACAAGCCATGCCTTCCCTGGACCGGAAACAAGCTTCAGAGGACCGGTTTCTGGCATTCCAGCCGTCTTCAGCCCGGTTTGCTTGAATCCAGTGGCAAAGTGAGCAAGGGACTCACGTCTGAGCATACCCTGCCACACTTATGGCGGCCAAAAGCAGTACAAAAGGGGGTGGTGATGGACGGAGCATCTGAATCAATCAAACACTCACACCCAGTCAAAAGATCTGGGTTTAATCCATCACCGTTCTTTAGCCCACTCTGCCACCCCAGTTCAGACATGGCTATATGCAAATCAGTCTGACCCTGTGCCTCATGGAACAGTCCAGCCCGAACTGCCAAGCCATGCCTTCCCTGGACCGGAAACAAGCGTCAGAGGACTGGTTTCTGGCATTCCAGCCGTCTTCAGCCCGGTTTGCTTGAATCCAGTGGCAAAGTGAGCAAGGGACTCACATCTGAGCATACCCTGCCACACTTATGGCGGCCAAAAGCGGTACAAAAGGGGGTGGTGATGGACGCAGCATCTGAATCAATCAAACACTCACACCCAGTCAAAAGATCTGGGTTTAATCCATCACCGTTCTTTAGCCCACTCTGCCACCCCAGTTCAGACATGGCTATATGCAAATCAGTCTGAACCTGTGCCTCATGGGAACAGTCCACCCCGGACTGCCAAACCATGCCTTCCCTGGACCGGAAACAAGCTTCCGAGGACCGGTTTCTGGCATTCCAGCCGTCTTTAGCCCGGTTTGCTTGAATCCAGTGGCAAAGTGAGCAAGGGACTCACGTCTGGGCATACCCTGCCACACTTATGGCGGCCAAAAGCGGTACAAAAGGGGGTGGTGATCGACGGAGCATCTGAACCAATCAAACACTCACACCCAGTCAAAAGATCTGGGTTTAATCCATCACCGTTCTTTAGCCCACTCTGCCACCCCAGTTCAGACATGGCTATATGCAAATCAGTCTGAACCTGTGCCTCATGGGAACAGTCCAGCCCGAACTGCCAAACCATGCCTTCCCTGGACCGGAAACAAGCTTCCGAGGACCGGTTTCTGGCATTCCAGCCATCTTCAGCCCGGTTTGCTTGAATCCAGTGGCAAAGTGAGCAAGGGACTCACGTCTGGGCATACCCTGCCACACTTATGGCGGCCAAAAGCGGTACAAAAGGGGGTGGTGATGGACGGAGCATCTGAATCAATCAAACACTCACACCCAGTCAAAAGATCTGGGTTTAATCCATCACCGTTCTTTAGCCCACTCTGCCACCCCAGTTCAGACATGGCTATATGCAAATCAGTCTGACCCTATGCCTCATGGGAACAGTCCAGCCCGAACTGCCAAGCCATGCCTTCCCTGGACCGGAAACAAGCTTCCGAGGACCGGTTTCTGGCATTCCAGCCGTCTTCAGCCCGGTTTGCTTGAATCCAGTGGCAAAGTGAGCAAGGGACTCACGTCTGGACATACCCTGCCACACTTATGGCGGCCAAAAGCGGTACAAAAGGGGGTGGTGATGGACGGAGCATCTAAATCAATCAAACACTCACACCCAGTCAAAAGATCTGGGTTTAATCCATCACCGTTCTTTAGCCCACTCTGCCACCCCAGTTCAGACATGGCTATATGCTAATCAGTCTGACCCTGTGCCTCATGGGAACAGTCCAGCCCGAACTGCCAAGCCATGCCTTCCCTTGACCGGAAACAAGCTTCCGAGGACCGGTTTCTGGCATTCCAGCCGTCTTCAGCCCGGTTTGCTTGAATCCAGTGGCAAAGTGAGCAAGGGACTCACATCTGAGCATACCCTGCCACACTTATGGCGGCCAAAAGCGGTACAAAAGGGGGTGGTGATGGACGGAGCATCTGAATCAATCAAACACCTACACCCAGTCAAAAGATCTGGGTTTAATCCATCACCGTTCTATAGACCACTCTGCCACTCCAGTTCAGACATGGCTATATGCAAATCAGTCTGACCCTGTGCCTCATGGGAACAGTCCAGCCCGAAATGCCAAGCCATGCCTTCCCTGGACCGGAAACAAGCGTCAGAGGACCGGTTTCTGGCATTCCAGCCGTCTCAGCCCGGTTTGCTTGAATCCAGTGGCAAAGTGAGCAAGGGACTCACATCTGGGCATACCCTGCCACACTTATGGCGGCCAAAAGCGGTACAAAAGGGGGTGGTGATGGACGGAGCATCTGAATCAATCAAACACCTACACCCAGTCAAAAGATCTGGGTTTAATCCATCACCGTTCTATAGACCACTCTGCCACCCCAGTTCAGACATGGCTATATGCAAATCAGTCTGACCCTGTGCCTCATGGGGACAGTCCAGCCCAAAATGCCAAGCCATGCCTTCCCTGGACCGGAAACAAGCATCAGAGGACCGGTTTCTGGCATTCCAGCCGTCTTCAGCCCGGTTTGCTTTAATCCAGTGGCAAAGAGAGCAAGGGACTCACGTCTGAGCATACCCTGCCACACTTATGGCGGCCAAAAGCGGTACAAAAGGGGGTGGTGATGGACAGAGCATCTGAATCAATCAAACACTTACACCCAGTCAAAAGATCTGGGTTTAATCCATCACCGTTCTTTAGCCCACTCTGCCACCCCAGTTCAGACATGGCTATATGCAAATCAGTCTGACCCTGTGCCTCATGGGAACAGTCCAGCCCGAACTGCCAAGCCATGCCTTCCCTGGACCGGAAACAAGCTTCAGAGGACCGGTTTCTGGCATTCCAGCCGTCTTCAGCCCGGTTTGCTTGAATCCAGTGGCAAAGTGAGCAAGGGACTCACGTCTGAGCATACCCTGCCACACTTGAAGGACTGGACTTTTAACAGAACCAGCGGTGCCAGGGAACAACACCTATAACCTTCATGGGATACCTGTTTCGGCGCACAAGTGACAGAGACACGGGGCACTTCCTTCGGCGTCAAAGATCAGCGTTTATTTACTGCAGGGAAACAAGAGTCATTAGAAGTACATCGGCATGTAGGTTCTGCGAGTCTGCTTCAAATTGCATATGTGGGTTGCTCTCCTTTATACAAAATGTTGCCATTGCACAACATGTGGACAAAAGGTTACAATCCAGTTCCCACAGTAAACTTCAAAAGGGTCGCTTTCATGTTTTCAGAACCCGGAACATAATTACAGTAACAATGTCGGTTCCCAACTGTAAAAGCACATCTTCCCACCATTAGGCACACCCATTAGAGTTGTAAATGAGCAAGACAGAGAGAAAAAAGTAGCTGCAAGGAAGTCAGACACGTATAGAGAAAAGAGTGTGGGGGTAATATCGGAAGCATGATCATAGGATCAAAGAGCTGGATTCCATCACCTACACGGCTGTCACAATAGACCGGCACGGCCAGATTACCCTCAAGCTGGGCCATCTGCCTTCGCTGTGTCATTCCTCCGGCCATAAAGACGCATGAAAGGGATATGCGTCTTCCGCAAGGCTTGGGAACTAAAAGGTCAGGAGGCGAACAGTTGCCTGCTCGCTGACTACGTGAGGGCAAGAAACAAAATGGATGCCGTATCTAAAATGGAACCCGAGGGTTCAGATGAAGAACACGTAAATTAGGCGAACCCCATCAGGTAGTGTAGCGAAAATGCGTATATTTATCGAACTTGCCATTTACGGTTCGTAGATACCAAACTCGTCCATATTCGGTAATGCCCAGAACGTCGTATTAATTTTTACGGAACCTCAGACGCTCCTTTTGCCCTCATGTAGGCAAGCACTAGTCGGAATCATAATCGATCCCGATATTCATCAGATCATTTAGATGTTGTTGATACATTATTTTATCCATCAATGCTTCTTTGGTGACAGCTCGCCGTCTTATACACGTTGTAGCACAAAGGCCACATAAGGCAGGACCACACTGCACACAAAGACAACACGTGAACAGAAACGTCACAACAACCCCTATAATCATCAGAATCTTCCAACCCCAGGTCGACATCAGGCCCCAAAACCATCCTAGAAGCGTCCAATTTCCTTCGTCCACGTGTATGGACTCTGAGATTTTGTGCAACTTAGAGATGGCTTGATAAACCGTTGGAGCATTATCAGGTATGAATATGCAGCAGCTCGAATGGGACCTTACACACCCCACCTCTATCTGCTAGAACAACATCTAGAACCATACGGTTCTGTAACGTCATCAGTCTATCCGCCTGAAGCTCGGCTGTCAAATTACCAAGGGCACTTGCAGTTATGTTGGCAGTTGATTCTACTACACGAGTTAACTGCCTCAGGTTCCTGCTATTGACCATAGGTCCCCAAAACGGTAGGAAACCCTTAAAGAAGTCTCCTGCTTCTTGACCGGCAGTATCTTCTTTGTTAACAATACCTCTCACAACTCTAGTTCTGTGGTAATCTGAGGCTACAGTGAAAGTTGGAGGCAAAAGATTTGCAATATAGCAGGTACCCGAGAAGTCATGAGGTAACCACGTATAGGCTCGATCATAACATACAAAATAGGTACCCTTGGCAGTTAGGAAGACTGGGGATGAGAGCGTCGGTAAGACATACGTCTCAGTACAAGCACTCTCCCCAAAGTGAGCTCTCGGATTTCGACCGAGACCTTTCAGGCAGAAATGACCAAGGTGAGGTACTATCCATATCGGTGATGAGCTTTTAAGCTGTCTATCACCCACTGATATACTATACTCAGCCTCACTTAGTTCCTTATATGCTCGCACCTCCTCCTCTGGGATAAGCGATGCGTCAAAAATATCTCTATCTAAATCAGCAATAGCTCTCGCCAGAGTCTTGTGGTACGGGCCAGGACCAAAGTTTGCTGAGCGTGGTTCTCGATGGGGGTAGGAATCTAGTGTACTACGGAACATAGTTTGGAATGCTCGAGCTGACCCTTGGGAACTATAAGGCAGCACCAAGTACGGAATACCCTTATCCATGGTATGTGGCATTAACCCACACACCCAACAATTGGTAGTGTTTACCACTAACTGATGCTGATGCAAGAGTTGAATAAAAGAGTTGTTTCTAAATTCCGCGCGTCTGGCTTGTTCGTGTTGAGGCAGAAGATGAAAGGAATGTGGAGAGACAGTTGAAGCGAAATTTAGATTTTGAGATGAAGGAGTAGGTATAGTAGAAAACAGTAATTGAGACCCAAAATATACTCCCCCCACCAGCAACATAGATACAGTCAGGAATAACATGAAAACCTGTAGTAGAAACCATTTTGTACGAAACACCTTATCTAATGCAGATCTTTGCGCCGACATTTTCTCTCTTTTCGACAGCTCAGACAATGATGATTCCATCCTCTAACGACCGTCCGCGACGTTCTTGACGTACTTCGTTCTGAGTAGCGATTATCAATTCCCAGGAGTTCCCAGAAATCGACAAAAGAAACCGACCTAGTGTCGATAGCTGCTAAACAGAAGGAAGTACCCGCACGGCCCTACGGCCAACCTGGATGATAGGTTCTAGCTAAATTGAACATTCAATTTATTATAACATTCTTGGCTGTACGAAAAGGAAAAAGGTACACAATATATAATGTCCACTATGTTCAGGGCAAGTGTAAAACCTAAAAACAAAAATCTTTTTATTAGTGTCTTGTACGTGGACGAAGAAAGTATCGGCTGCTCCCAGGGCGAATCTGATCTTCAAAAAGTGGATTGGATGGCAAATGAGGGCTTGATTGTTCAGATGATTGTTCAGCACTCGAATTCTCCAGGGTTGACGGAAAGGAAATTGCTTGCGGGGAATCAACAAGAGTGTCAGATATAGGCTGAGCTTCGCTGAATGGGACAAAACGTTGTGGAGCGTCGGTTTCAGATGAAGAAAAACCTCTTCTCATCCAAGTGTCCGCCGGCAAAGGAAGCGGGACTTTCTTGGTGTGGGTAGCATGTACCCAGTGCTTCCGTCCCTCCAGCCGAACTGCTGTCCTCGTTGCTAGTTGCACCTGGTAAGGTCCCACGAATCTCGGCTCAAGGTTCCGTTTTCGTCCGAAATTGCGGACAAGGATCCAGTCCCCGGGTTGGAGCCGATGACCAGGACCCTCTGTTTGTGACGGCAGAGCCTCAAAGACCTGTTGATGAATCAAACTCAATTTAGCAGTCAGATCATGAAGATAATCAATCAGCATTGGATATTCAATTCTATCAAACTCTTTAGGCCTTGGGACTCCCCATATATTGGCAGGACGGCCAAACACAATCTCATATGGGCTAAGCCCTACTCGTGAGTGAACAATTGCCCTGGTTGATAGGAGAGCTAGAGGCAAGGCGTCAGGCCACGATAAACCAGTTGTTGCCTGAATTTTAGCCAGTTTTAGTTTTAGGGTGCCATTGTATCCCTCCACCAAGCCCGCTGATTGTGGATGATTGGCACTATGAAATTTTTGGTTAATGCCAAGGCCACGACATACACTCTTCATCACACTTCCCACGAACTCACTTCTGTTGTCCGACCATACAACCCGAGGCATTCCATATCGGGGAAAATACTCCTTGAGCAAAATTTTTGACGTGGATAAGGCAGTATTATCCTTAAGGGGGTAAGCCTCAATCCATCTGGAGAATGCACATACCACAACCAACACGAACTTCAAATTGTTACATCTCTCCATGTGGATGAAGTCCAACTGGATAACTTCGAAAGGGCATGTAGGAGGGGCAAAATGGCCAGGTGGAGTGGGAGTGCCCTTACCAGGATTGTGCATCAAACACACCATACAATTCTTACCCACTCTCTCTGCACATTTAGTAATCCCATCATTCTTCCATACATGAGACAACAACTTGCATATGCCTTTTGTGCTTATGTGTGCTGTACCATGGGCCATTGTAACAACAGCGAGCACATATGCATCCGGTAGCATCCATCTCTGTTTCTCTGACAAATCAACCCAACATCCGTTCTCATCCAGTCTTCCCGTGCTCTCTTTCCATTTAGTCTTTTCCGTCTCAGTGGCTTCATTCTGTATTCCCTTCACACTCTCAATCGTGTCCTCGCACATACTAGTCTCCGTTGGCCATCTCACTGAACTCGTAACATACATTTGATTTGTCAAATCTTTAGCTGTCTCTTTGGCCGTCTCATCCGCAAACGCATTACCACGACCCACATCATCCGTCACTTTCCGATGCGCACTACATTTGATTACGGCCACCTGTTTAGGCAATGTGAGTGCATCTAAGAGGTCATTCACAAGCTGTCCATGCTGAATCTTCGTGCCATGCGACGTAAGGAATCCTCTTTCTTTCCACAATCGCCCAAAACTATGGGCCACACCAAAGGCATACTGGCTATCTGTAAACACATTCACCCGTTTATCTTTAGACAACACACACGCTCTTGTCAAGGCGATCAGCTCAGCAGCCTGTGCCGAATTCTGACTCAATCTTGCGCTTTCTACAACCGTACTCAATGTTACTACAGCATACGCAGTCGTCACATCACCATTCGGTAACTTAAAACAGGAACCATCCACATACAAAGTACCATCGGGATCTATCAATGGAGTATCTTTTAGGTCAATACGACCCTTTGTTTCCTCTTCAGTTCTTAGATAACAGTCGTGTAGTGCTTCACCACTTGACTCCGTGTCGATCGGGAGCAATGTTGCTGGATTCAACACATTACATCGTTTTATCCGTATATGACTGGCCAGTAACGTTAACTCATATCCAGACAATCTTGCGCTCGTCAAGTGTTGAGTTTTCGTTCGGTTCAAAAGAGTATCAACTGCATGCGGAACCATCACCGTAAGCATATTATCCATGACCAGACCTGCGGACTGTCGAATGGACGCCGCAGCTGCCGCTGTTGCTCTTAAACAACTTGGCAAGGCTCTAGCTACTGGGTCTAAAGTCGAAGAGAAATATGCGCATGGACGTTGTTTGCCACCAAAAGGTTGTGTCAGAACACTCAACGCACAGCCATCCCTCTCGTGAACGTATAGTGTAAACGGCTTACTGTAATCAGGAGTACCCAACACAGGAGCCGAGCACAACGCATCACGCAATTCAGAAAAACCTTTCTGACACTCTTCAGACCAAGGCAAAGGAGATGAAACATCCTTGCACGTAAGGGCTATCAATGGTTTTGCCAACAATGAAAAATTTTGAATCCATTGTCTGCAGTAGGACGTAATACCTAAAAAGGCACGTACATCTCTCTGGGTTTTTGGCACAGTCATTCGGGAAATTGCTGCGATTCTCTCTGGGGTCAACCTTCTCCCCTCTTTTGACAATAAGTGACCTAAATAGGTAACTTCTTGACAACAATATTGTAGCTTAGAAGGTGACACTTTGTGATGTAAGTCATGTAGGTAATGTAATAATGATACTGTAGCCGTTTTGCAAATAGCTTCTGTATCAGCTGCCACTAACAAGTCGTCTACGTATTGAATTAAAGCCGCACCCGTCGGTAACACAAAAGCATCAAGCTGACTTTTAAGTGCTTGACTGTAGATTGACGGACTCTCACAGTAGCCCTGTGGAGCGCGTTTTAGCCTAAAACTGCGACCACCTAATGAAAATCCGAATAGGTCTCTGCTTTCCTCAGCAATCGGGATACTAAAGAAGGCATTCTTTAGGTCGATTACCGTGAACCAGGAGGCAGAGGCCGGAATCATTGTTAGCAAGGCCGTGATATCAGGGACCACGGGAAATTGTGGAATCACTATTTTATTTACTTCTCTTAAATCTATTACGAAACGATACACAGGAGGTTTGGATGGATCAGTTTGTTTCAAAATAGGTAATACAGGGCTATTACACACGTTTCCACGAGTTTCTTCAACAACACCTTTCTTAATTAGATCATAGACGATTGCTAACAGCGCTCGCTCACCATCAAGAGAGATACGATATTGAGGTAAACGTGGTAATCGCACGTTTGGTTTCAATTCAATCACATAAGGTGGAATGTCTAACAGACCCACATCATTGGGACCTGTGGCCCATAGAGACGCAGGAAGGGAATTCAATTCCGGTGGGAATTTATCGATCGATAAGTACATAGGAGAAATCACTCTCCGACCTAATGTAAGCTCCACTCCTTCGGGAGAGCAATATAAAGTCGCATATAGTCGTTTCAACAAATCCAGACCCAAAAGATTCTCACCACAGCCAGTAGATAGAATCAGCGGAGCCTTCAGCTCACGAGGGCCAATCGTAAGTGGCAAAGGGCTAGAGACAGGATTGCTAACAGGGGTGCCAGAGAATCCAACGGAAACATTCGTTAAGCCAGACAAAGGTGCGCCAGGGAGTTTCGAATGCATTATGGAACTTTTCGTCGCACCAGTGTCTAACAGAAAAGGCTCAACTACGCCCGATGTAGCCACTGTAACGTAAGGCCCACTCTGATCAACCGGAACTGATACTACTCCCTCTCTTTGTCGATGGCTGTCCTAGTAATGGTCGTTTGCAACAGTCTCATGTTCAACGTAATAATCGTCCACATTATATTGTGCAGATCGAACTGACCCTGCATTTCGCTGGTCAAAACAATTATTCGTATCTGATGGATTTTGGGGTCGATCAATTTGATTTTGGGGGTTACCGCGACCTCTACCACGTGATGCCTGTTGAGGGCCACCACCACGGTTTCCTCGTGTCGAAACACCGTTTAGACGGTCACTGTGAGAAGTTGGCCTGATGTGCAGTGCTCACTATTCTAGTGATCACTATATATCAGTCCAAACAACCCTTATTGATGATTGGTTGTAAGTCAACCTTATAGACCAGCTATCCTAGTAGCATGGATACGAGCAGTCTAAGGCTAAGACTCTAGAGGGCGTGTTAAGCCAGCTGTTTTACCATCACATTACCCCTTGAACACCCAGTGAAAGGACACCACACAAGTGTTATGAAAATAAACAGTGTATTTATTAGAATCACAACAACCCTGTACTCTTTATGAGGACAGGGTGCTAGGCACACAACAAAACTCTTACGAAAATACTTAAGTTAGCACGTTATACACAAATGCCCGAGGGGCACGAAAAACCATATACTTTAAAAGTGGAATGCGAATTACTAGTAGGTAAGTAACAGTTCTAATAGGCTTTGGAATCGCTAGGACTGGACTAGGGAATCGTTAGATTACTACTAGGAGACCCAGGGGACTCGGGTGCAGAGTGTGCACTCTCACGCGGGATGCGGGACAAAGTCTATGGAGGCTAGTAAATGCAAAGTTAGTGTTCACGGGCGAACCCGACCTGGTAGGAAGAAAACGACAGTGGATCCTGACCCTAGGATAGTGAGGCTATGCTGGGACACCGAAGTGCCGAAGTTACCTAGCCCAGGGGCTGCAGCTGCATAGGTCTGAAAAGACGTCGGGGATCTCGTTGCCGGACCAGGAGCCTGGAAGGAAGAAGTTGCTGGCAGGCGACCAGTGAAGAAAAGTTCGATGGATCCAAGCCTGGATCAAGGAAGAAGAAAACCTGAAAGCAGAGGGGACCAAGTTCTTGAATCACTAGCCAGTGATTAAGTGGGCACCAGGATGGCACCGGGCGAAGTCACCGCAGTCAGGTGAGTGGGCGCTGCTGGGCTCTGCAGTCTCTCGGACCAGGAGGCGTTGTCGGCGACCAGGATGGAGGTGCGAGCTGTCCCACGAAGGTTCTTGCTGTCGACGTCGCTGGACCCAGGATTGGGCAACAAGTCTTGGCAAATGCAAGGCCCACGCGGTGGACCTAAAATGGCGTCTTGAGTGGACCAGGAGGGTCCAGGGTACTTCTCCGATGGAGGGAAGCAAGGGCCAGTCTGGAGCAACCAGACTAGCAGCAGAAATGTCGTCGGGCGTCGTCAGGAAGGCCACAAGCCAGCGGGCTAGTAGCCAAACAACGCGGTGAGCAGTAAAAAGCAGAAGGGCCCCACGCAGATCGTGGAGATGCTGGGGGGGCTGCTCTTCGGTGCTGGAGCTGCTCAGGGTGGGGGCTTCTCGGACCCCAAAGCACTCACCAGGAATTCACTCGGCGGGCTTGCTGGAAAGAAGTCGTGCAGTCTTGCAGATGGCCGGTCCCTTGAGGTCTCGTCGCACCCACGGTTCTCAGCTGGGCTGTAGAGGTGGGTAGAGGTCAGAGGTGCCAGGGAAGCCGGTTCTCGTCGAGCTGGGCAGTCGGATTCCGGAGGAAGGACTTGCAGCAGACCGCAGTGTTCTTAGATGGTGCCTGCGGATGCAGGGTGACTACTCCTTAGTCACAAGGGAGAAATCTTAGGAAGAAGTCTTGAGTTCCTTTCGCAGAAAGTAGTTTCAGGATTCAAAGATGATCTGATTTGGAAGGGGCCAGTCTCTACCTTTATCCTGTAAAAGGGGGCTGGCACGCGACTAAGTCCTGCCCTATGGGTGGGACTAGGAGGGGGGTGGTTACACCCACTTCCTTGGCGGGCTTTTCCCCAGCACAGGGTCTGGAGTGACCCTGGAACTGGTTCCAGCCAGCCTATGCACAGTGAGCACCGGGGTGCCACGTGCAGTCACCTTCCTCTAAAGCCCTGCCTACCTACAATACACAAAACCCTGTCTGGGACGGTGCTGGCACCGCCCCTGGCAGGAAACCCTTTGTCCTTATCTCCTGCTCTGGGAGGACTCCCAGCAGCAGGAGGGCAGACTTGTGTCTCGGTGGCAGCATCCATTTTGTGGATGCCAAGGCTCTGTCTGACTTTAACCGGGGTTAGGGGTTACATACATGTCGTGTCCCTCTAGAAGGGTGGAATGCTAACCCCGTCGCCAGAATTGGCGAGGGGTTAGTATTCCAATTCGTATGACACCTTACTCGACATGTTTTGATAAAGCGATACCAGAGTTGGCACATAACCGCGAGGATTATAATGCACTTAAGAGTATATGGTATGCGATATCATGGAAACGGCTAAGGGATGGATCCCGAAAGCCGCAGACAGGCTCAGCTCATGCCAGAGCACTATCTCACACGATTCCAAGCACTCTGCCTTCAGGATTGTTAAGGCCTGCCATAGGAGTGACTGATAGGAGATCTGTGTGTCCATTTTAGGGTTAGATATAGGTATACTATATCTAAAGCAAAGGGTGAGTACACCACCTTGCCCCAGCTGTCGTGCAGCCAGTTGTGTCAGTTTTAGTTAGTCAATCCAGGGGTGGCACAATACATGCTTCAGCCCCTGGGAGACTTCTGGGTGCACCTCGCCCTGGGTACAGGGACTTGGAGAGGGCCCAGTGCCAATTCAGTACCTGAGTACAATTTGGATAGAGAGAACAGCTAGGCTGTGGGTCTGATTAGCAGGCCCACAGCCAGGGAAAGTCGTAAACCAGTGCAGCAAAAAGCAAAAATCTGGGTGATCATAGGATTGCAGACCCTACTCTCCTACATGACCCCCCCCAAACTTTGGGACAATAAACTAACCTTGACCAGGTGAGTCTTCTTGCTCTAAGTGGAAATACCTGGAGAGCCCATCAGCATTGCTGTGATCAGTCCCAGGTCTATGCTCCACTGTAAAATCCATCCCCTGTAGGGAAATGGACCACCTAAGCAGTTTGGGGTTTTCACCTTTCATCTGATTTAGCCACAAGAGGGGCTTATGGTCTGTCTGAATGGTGAAGTGAGTGCCAAACAAGTAGGCCCTCAGCTTCTTCAGGGCCCAGACCACAGCAAAGGCCTCCCTCTCAATAGCTGACCAATTTTTCTCTCTGGGTGTCAACCTCCTACTAATGAAAGCAATAGGCTGATCATTACCATCAAAATTCAGTTGAGACAGAACAGCCCCCACACCCAACTCAGAAGCATCTGTTTGGACAATGAATGGCTTGGAGTAATCTGGACTCTTGAGGATAGGTGCTGTGCACATGGCCTGCTTTAGGTCATTGAATGCTTTCTGACAGCTTGCTGTCCACTGAACTTTCTTTGGCATCTTCTTGCTTGTCAGGTCATTAAGGGGGGTCACTATGGACCCATAATTTCTGACAAACTTCCTATAGTACCCAGTCAGGCCCAAGAAAGCTCGAACCTGAGTCTGGGTGATTGGAGGAGTCCAGTCCTTGATGGCCTGTATCTTACTCTCCAGTGGCTGAACCTGGCCTCCACCTACAAGGTGGCCCAGGTATACAACCTGTGACTGCCCTATCTGGCACTTTGTGGCCTTGATAGTGAGGCCTGCCTTTTGCAGGGCCTCTAACACTTTCCTCAGGTGGACCAGGTGATCCTCCCAGGTGGAGCTAAAGACAGCAATATCGTCAAGATAAGCTGCACAGAAGTCATCCAGCCCAGTGAGGACTTGATTCACCAACCTTTGGAAGGTGGCAGGTGCATTTTTCAGTCCAAAGGGCATTACCACAAATTGATAATGCCCTCCAGGGGTAGAAAATGCTGTCTTAGGTTTGGCTTCCTCAGCTAACCTGATTTGCCAATACCCAGCTGTCAAATCAAATGTGCTTAAGAAGTTGGCAGAAGCCAATCTATCTATAAGCTCATCTGCTCTTGGTATTGGGTGGGCATCAGTCTTAGTGACTGCATTGAGGCCTCTGTAGTCTACGCAAAACCTCATCTCTCTCTTACCACCCTGGGTGTGAGGCTTTGGCACTAGAACTACTGGGCTAGCCCAAGGGCTATCTGAGGGCTCAATGACTCCCAGCTCCAACATTTTCTGCACTTCAGTTTTGATGCAGTCTCTAACATGATCAGGCTGTCTGTAGATTTTACTCTTGACAGGCAGACTGTCTCCAGTGTCAACATCATGGGTACACCAATCAGTTTGGCTGGGTGTCAGAGAGAACATATGTCTGAAGGATTGCAAGACTTGCCTGCAATCCTGTTGCTGATGTTCAGTGAGGCTGCCACAAAAGACAACACCATCAACTGATCCATCATCAGGATTCTGAGTGAGCAGGTCTGGGAGAGGGTCACTCTCTTCCTCCTGTCCCTCATCTGTGGCCATGAGCAAGCTCATGTCCTTCCTGTCAACATATGCCTTGAGCCTGTTAACATGGAGCACTCTGAGAGGGCTCCTGGGAGTTCCAAGGTCCACCAAGTAGGTAACCTCTCCCTTTTGCTCAATGATGGTGTGGGGCCCAGACCATTTGTCTTTCAGAGCTGCTGGGGCCACTGGCTCCAGCACCCACACCTTCTGTCCTGGCTGGTACACAGTCAGTACAGCCTTTTGGTCATGCCAAGCTTTTTGAAGTTCCTGGCTGGCCTCAAGGTTTTTAGATGCCTTCTCCATATACTCAGCCATCCTGGAGCGGAGACCAAGTACATAGTCCACTATGTTGGTTGCAGGCTTTTTGAGAGGTCTCTCCCATCCTTCCTTCACCAAACACAGGGGTCCTCTTACAGGATGCCCATACAGAAGCTCAAAAGGGCTGTAGCCAACCCCCTTCTGTGGGACCTCTCTGTAAGCAAACAAAAGGCAGGGGATCAGGACATCCCATCTTCTCCTAAGAGGTTCAGGTAGTCCATGAATCATCCCTTTCAGGGTCCTGTTGAATCTCTCAACAAGCCCATTGCATTGTGGATGATAGGGTGTGGTGAACTTGTAGTTCACACCACACTCTTTCCACATAGCAGTCAGATATCCTGACATGAAGTTTGTACCTCTGTCAGAAACGACCTCCTTAGGGAAACCCACTCTGGAGAACACTCCAACTAGGGCTCTTGCCACTACAGGGGCTGTAGTGGTCCTAAGGGGAATAGCCTCAGGATACCTGGTGGCATGGTCCACCACCACCAGTATAAACTTGTGTCCTGATGCTGTCTGGGGTTCCATTGGACCAACAATGTCAATCCCCACTCTTTCAAAGGGAACCCCCACCACAGGTAGTGGTATGAGGGGGGCCTTTGTTGTGCCACCTGACTTACCACTGGCTTGGCAAGTGACACATGAGCGACAAAACTCCTTGGTATTCTCATTCATATGGGGCCAGTGAAAGTGTGAGACAAGCCTGTCCCAAGTCTTTGTCTGACCTAAATGACCTGCAAGGGGAATCTCATGGGCCAAGGTGAGAAGGAAACCTCTCAGAGACAAGGGGATGACCAGCCTCCTGGTTGCACCAGGCTTGGGGTCTCTTGACTCAGAGTACAGGAGTCCATCTTCCCAGTATACCCTGTGGGCACCTGTGGCATTCCCTGCAGCCTCAGCAGCAGCCTGCTGTCTGAGGGGTTCAAGGGAAGGGCAGCTCAACTGTTCCTTCCCCAGGTCTGCTCTGGAGGGTCCCCCTGAGCCCAGAAACTCAACTTGATCAAGTTCAAGCTCTTTAGGCTCAGTTTCCCTCAGCTCTTCTAGATCAGCCTCCTCAGAGACTTGATCCTCAACCTGGGGCAAGGGGGAAGGCAAAGCCTTACCCTTACTGCTCTTCGTCTTGGGAGGTGTCTGGTCCATAATTTCAGGATCCAGCACCTGTTCAGTGGGGCATCTTCTGGCCTGTGACCTAGTCACAGCAAGCACATGTGCTGGCAAGCCTAACATCTCCATGTGAGTCCTCTGCTCCACTTCTGACCATTGTGATGACTCCAAATCATTGCCCAACAAACAATCAACTGGGAGGTCCGAACTGACTACAACTTTCTTTTGTCCCTTCACTCCACCCCAGGAGAAAGCCACAATTGCCACACTATGACTAGTAGTGACATTGCTGGCATTGGTCACCAGGAAATCAGTACCTGGCATGATCTGTCCAGGGTCCACAAAGTTAGGTGTCACCATGGTGACACTGGCACAAGTGTCCCTATAGGCCTGAGCCATTTTGCCATTAATCAAAGGTGTCTGCCTGTATTTGCCCAAAGTATTGGGACTTATTTCAGGGGACATATCCATATCCCCTGTACAGACAAGGACAGCCTGAGTGAGTGTGCCAACTAAGTTGTCAGACCCCTCAGTACCCAAGGTTAACCCAACTAATGCCTTGGGAGTGACACTACCACTACTGACTGTACTAGGGGTTGCAGTTGCTTTAGGAGCTGTAGTGGCAGGAGTTTGTCCTCCTCTTTTGGTGCACTCACTAAACCAGTGAGATTTACTTTTGCAGTACTGGCACCACCTTTTTGACTGGCCTTCTTGAGTCTTCTTCTTCTGGGAAGCCTGACCCCCACCCTCTTTGGTTTGTTGGGGACCTGGTGAAGACTTCTGGTCATTTTGCTCATTCTTAACATTACCCTTCTGGTCTGCTTTCTTCTGACCACCCTGGTTCTGGTTCTGGTTCTGCTTGATCCTTGTCCTGACCCATTTGTCTGCCTTCTTTCCCAATTCTTGGGGAGAGGTCAGATCTGAATCAACAAGGTGCTGGTGCAGCAACTGGTTCTGACAATTGTTCAAAATTTGTTCTCTCATCATTAGATTATACAATCCTGTGTAATCTGTAACCTTGCTACCCAGCAACCAGCCCTCCAAAGCCTTAGTGGCACAATCCACAAAATCAGACCAGTCCTGAGACTGAGTTTTCTGGGTGTCTCTGAACAGCAACCTGTACTGCTCAGTGGTTAAACCAAACCCATCAACCAGTGTATTCTTCAGGACCTGGTAATTGTTAGCATCCTCTACTCTTGTAGTGAGGAGCTTATCTCTACCTTTACCATCAAAGGAGAGCCACAGTATAGCTGCCCACTGACTCTGGGGAATGCCCTGCACAGTGCAGGCCCTCTCCAGAGCAGCCATCCATTTCTGGATATCATCCCTTGCTTAAAGGGGGGCACTATTTTAGTCAGGTGTTTAGTATCTAAACCCTTCTCTCTATCTCTTGGGAGATTGCTGCCACCAGTGGGAGCTAGCCCACTCATCTGCTGCTCTCTAGCAAAGGCAAGCTTTTCTTTGGCCAGGGCAAGTTCTTCCCTTTCAATCCTCAGTTCAGCTTGTCTCATTCTAGCTTCATGCTCTTTTCTCTGAGGGGAAGTAAATCTCCTCTGTGGAGGATTCCTTCTCCCCTGAGAAGAGGCATTAGAGTGCAGAGATCTATTGGAGTCCCTAGAAAGAGATCTATCTCTCCTAACTCCAAGGTTAGGCCCACTTCGGGTTAGTACTGGGGGTCCCCCAGATCCTAGCCCAAGTAAGTCTAAGTTGGTCCTAGTTAGCCTTCTGACTACCTCAAGACCCTTGTCTACCTCATCCCCAGAGAGTACCTCCTGATCCTCCTCCTCAACTGCTGAATCAGTGTTGGGGAGGTCTGGATCCCCAGAGGTTCCCTCTAAGGCTGGCATGCTCTCATGTAACTGAGAGAGCTTTCTGGCATCATATGTCTCTAAGAGACCTATCAGAAAGGGAGTGGTGGGGTTAGACCCCTGCTTCAGTTTCCTGGAGACACAGATTTGTCTCATCTCCTGAAAACTGAGAGCTGCATATCTTGAAGTGACCTGTGGAGGGTCAACACTGACCAGGGGAGTCTCAGTAGAGTCCCCCTGAGTCGACATGCTTTTCTAGTGAGGTGTAAGTGGTGCACTTACCTACACTATATGTTTGCCTACTGATCCCTTGCTAGAGTTGTAGTTTAGGGTGTGCTAGGCCCTAGGAGCTACAACAGCTGGTTCAGTAGAACTCAGAGTATTTTAAGCTAAGTTATATGTACCTTTAGTACTTATGTGATCTTTCACAAGATATTCTTAGGGCATGTGTGGTAAAACAACAGCAAGCTCAAATCCCAACCGCTGCTCACCAATGTGAGAAGTTGGCCTGATGTGCAGTGCTCACTATTCTAGTGATCACTATATATCAGTCCAAACAACCCTTATTGATGATTGGTTGTAAGTCAACCTTATAGACCAGCTATCCTAGTAGCATGGATACGAGCAGTCTAAGGCTAAGACTCTAGAGGGCGTGTTAAGCCAGCTGTTTTACCATCACATTACCCCTTGAACACCCAGTGAAAGGACACCACACAAGTGTTATGAAAATAAACAGTGTATTTATTAGAATCACAACAACCCTGTACTCTTTATGAGCACAGGGTGCTAGGCACACAACAAAACTCTTACGAAAATACTTAAGTTAGCACGTTATACACAAATGCCCGAGGGGCACGAAAAACCATATACTTTAAAAGTGGAATGCGAATTACTAGTAGGTAAGTAACAGTTCTAATAGGCTTTGGAATCGCTAGGACTGGACTAGGGAATCGTTAGATTACTACTAGGAGACCCAGGGGACTCGGGTGCAGAGTGTGCACTCTCACGCGGGATGCGGGACAAAGTCTATGGAGGCTAGTAAATGCAAAGTTAGTGTTCACGGGCGAACCCGACCTGGTAGGAAGAAAACGACAGTGGATCCTGACCCTAGGATAGTGAGGCTATGCTGGGACACCGAAGTGCCGAAGTTACCTAGCCCAGGGGCTGCAGCTGCATAGGTCTGAAAAGACGTCGGGGATCTCGTTGCCGGACCAGGAGCCTGGAAGGAAGAAGTTGCTGGCAGGCGACCAGTGAAGAAAAGTTCGATGGATCCAAGCCTGGATCAAGGAAGAAGAAAACCTGAAAGCAGAGGGGACCAAGTTCTTGAATCACTAGCCAGTGATTAAGTGGGCACCAGGATGGCACCGGGCGAAGTCACCGCAGTCAGGTGAGTGGGCGCTGCTGGGCTCTGCAGTCTCTCGGACCAGGAGGCGTTGTCGGCGACCAGGATGGAGGTGCGAGCTGTCCCACGAAGGTTCTTGCTGTCGACGTCGCTGGACCCAGGATTGGGCAACAAGTCTTGGCAAATGCAAGGCCCACGCGGTGGACCTAAAATGGCGTCTTGAGTGGACCAGGAGGGTCCAGGGTACTTCTCCGATGGAGGGAAGCAAGGGCCAGTCTGGAGCAACCAGACTAGCAGCAGAAATGTCGTCGGGCGTCGTCAGGAAGGCCACAAGCCAGCGGGCTAGTAGCCAAACAACGCGGTGAGCAGTAAAAAGCAGAAGGGCCCCACGCAGATCGTGGAGATGCTGGGGGGCTGCTCTTCGGTGCTGGAGCTGCTCAGGGTGGGGGCTTCTCGGACCCCAAAGCACTCACCAGGAATTCACTCGGCGGGCTTGCTGGAAAGAAGTCGTGCAGTCTTGCAGATGGCCGGTCCCTTAAGGTCTCGTCGCACCCACGGTTCTCAGCTGGGCTGTAGAGGTGGGTAGAGGTCAGAGGTGCCAGGGAAGCCGGTTCTCGTCGAGCTGGGCAGTCGGATTCCGGAGGAAGGACTTGCAGCAGACCGCAGTGTTCTTAGATGGTGCCTGCGGATGCAGGGTGACTACTCCTTAGTCACAAGGGAGAAATCTTAGGAAGAAGTCTTGAGTTCCTTTCGCAGAAAGCAGTTTCAGGATTCAAAGATGATCTGATTTGGAAGGGGCCAGTCTCTACCTTTATCCTGTAAAAGGGGGCTGGCACGCGACTAAGTCCTGCCCTATGGGTGGGACTAGGAGGGGGGTGGTTACACCCACTTCCTTGGCGGGCTTTTCCCCAGCACAGGGTCTGGAGTGACCCTGGAACTGGTTCCAGCCAGCCTATGCACAGTGAGCACCGGGGTGCCACGTGCAGTCACCTTCCTCTAAAGCCCTGCCTACCTACAATACACAAAACCCTGTCTGGGACGGTGCTGGCACCGCCCCTGGCAGGAAACCCTTTGTCCTTATCTCCTGCTCTGGGAGGACTCCCAGCAGCAGGAGGGCAGACTTGTGTCTCGGTGGCAGCATCCATTTTGTGGATGCCAAGGCTCTGTCTGACTTTAACCGGGGTTAGGGGTTACATACATGTCGTGTCCCTCTAGAAGGGTGGAATGCTAACCCCGTCGCCAGAATTGGCGAGGGGTTAGTATTCCAATTCGTATGACACCTTACTCGACATGTTTTGATAAAGCGATACCAGAGTTGGCACATAACCGCGAGGATTATAATGCACTTAAGAGTATATGGTATGCGATATCATGGAAACGGCTAAGGGATGGATCCCGAAAGCCGCAGACAGGCTCAGCTCATGCCAGAGCACTATCTCACACGATTCCAAGCACTCTGCCTTCAGGATTGTTAAGGCCTGCCATAGGAGTGACTGATAGGAGATCTGTGTGTCCATTTTAGGGTTAGATATAGGTATACTATATCTAAAGCAAAGGGTGAGTACACCACCTTGCCCCAGCTGTCGTGCAGCCAGTTGTGTCAGTTTTAGTTAGTCAATCCAGGGGTGGCACAATACATGCTTCAGCCCCTGGGAGACTTCTGGGTGCACCTCAGCCCTGGGTACAGGGACTTGGAGAGGGCCCAGTGCCAATTCAGTACCTGAGTACAATTTGGATAGAGAGAACAGCTAGGCTGTGGGTCTGATTAGCAGGCCCACAGCCAGGGAAAGTCGTAAACCAGTGCAGCAAAAAGCAAAAAATCTGGGTGATCATAGGATTGCAGACCCTACTCTCCTACAGTCACGTAAAGCAGGACAGTCGTATTTTATGTGTCCCTCTCTTCTACAATATGCACACTGATTATACCCAAGTGAAGATCTATAGTCAGAGTTGTCAGAGCGTGGCTGCATCCTATCGGGCTGTGCTCGTGGTCGATACTGCTGTTGTGAATCATTTTGATTCGATCGTGGAGGATACGCTTGCTGCAACAAAACCTTCGTTTTGAGCTCCTTCGTTTTCTTATCTACACGATCACTTTCTTCCTTTTCCCTATTTTCATAGTATTGTGCCGTCGCTAAGATCTGTGCAGTGGTTGAAACCGCCCATGCACTTTCTGAATTCTTCAGTTTGGTGCATAGCTCAGGCAACAAATTCGACACGAACTTGTCGACAAACAACCGCTGACCTCCCTCAGTGCCCATATCCTGACCACTGTGGTCGACAAACGCTTCCTCAAACCTTGTAAAGAAATCCGAGACACTCTCGTCTTTCTTTTGCTTACAGGCTGATAATTTATCCCCGTTCACCCTCATCGCCGGCATGAGAGTTTTCATGAGCGTAATGATTTTCTGAGGTAAATCCAAAATCAGCTGCTCAGGCTTAGCCCCACCAACTTGTAATGCATCAGCCGCTATTAGTGCAGCCCAATCACCACCTAACTCATTTGCGTGATTTGCTTGGCGAATTTTCGCCCAAACTGGTTGTGGTACGATATTACCGAACAGCATGTCGATGTCGGCAAGGTTCATAACAGAAGCTTCCACCATTTGTGATAGTTCCTTGTAGTAACCAGCCGGATTCTTACGTGGATCAGGTAAAGATTGCTTTACTTGCAAAACTTCTGATCGTTTCCATGGGAGGTGTATCCACACTCTTTGGAAATGCGGTAAAATCGGAGGGTGAGCTTGTGGATCACCGGGCACCCAAAGTGGCGGAACCTCTCTCATAGGATACTGACCAGGAGCCGCTTTCCAATTCTCAGTGGCATCATCAAACGATAATTGAGAATGCACTGTCGACCTATGAGCTAGCAATCGCTCTAAGGCACGTCGTACATCTCCACCTACAATCATACCATTCGAAAATTGGCTTTGAAGCTCAATTAGATCGGGTGGTACATTATCTACATTGTTATTATACCATTCTTCTCTCAAAAAGTTACACATTTCTTCAAACACGAATCTCTGCGTAGGCTCATTAAACTGAGAAAACGTGTCGAAAACCATGCGTGGAGTATAGTTAGCAGGGTGTCTTACCCATCTATGTGCCATAGTCACTAACGTCTCTTTTTCCCTTCCACTAGGAATCTGACTCCGTCTCTGGGGAGTTTCAGAAATATCGGATGGGAATAACGGACCAGAAAGCGGTGAATAAAGGGTAGCAACAGTGTTAGGGATACGATTACGAACAGAAGGAGAAAGAAGAACAGGAGCAACAACGTTAGAAGTGAAGCTAGGCGTAGTAGAGACAGACAAGGTAGTCTGGGTAACAGGGATAACAGATTGAGGAGGTACAGGTACAGGGGCAGTAGGAACAGGAACAGGTAGTGGGACAAACGTAGGATTAACAACGGGCTGACCCGCAGCCACTGGAACAACAGGAGGAACTACAGGAGGAGCTACAGGAGCCGTAGCACCCTGCGCATAAGGAGGTGGCGATTTCATCAAATACGCTAACAAGGAATCCTCCTTCGAATCTTCTTCCTTCTTATCTAGACCAGTCGGTAAAACCGGATAACATTTGTCTACACTCATGTGATGTAGTCTAGTGGAAACTTCTATTTCTTTTTCTTCTTTTTCTCGCTTACATTGTTGTACAACTTGCATTATCGGAACAAACCCTTCTCTTCGATCCTTTTTCAGCTGTTTGATTTCTTTCTGCTTGGCCTCTTTACGCCACAGCCGGAAGGAATCAAACATAGCTGTCCGAGCTTTCTTTTTAAATAATTTAGCTTCAAGATTATCTAAAATCGTAAGTTCAAAACTTCCATGTGGTGGCCAACTAAGGACACCGTCTTTTTTCGTGTAACGGACCCAGTATTCATTATATATAATAGGGCCCACACCGTGTCGACTATAGAGCTCATATATCGGAGTTCCAACTGGAGGTATCGGACACGAGTCCTCCAACCGGGAATCCATTGCGCAACATTTGAAGAAACCAAGAAAACCACTATGGCTAGGCATCGTGCACACTAACCTAGTATCAAACTTCAAGGGTTACCGAAGTGCTAAATCTTCGTGTAAGACAAAACCCTCGGTTTTTGGCAATTGCAACTGTCAAATAACTACTAAGAACCACAACTAAGAACCACAAATGCAATGGAACCATGCAATACAACAAAGCTTCAATAAGCTACAACAAAGCTTCAATAAGCTACAACAAAGCTTCAAAAAGCTACAACAACCACCAAGGACTGGGAACGACCCACAAATACTTAACTCAGAACTTCAATGGCGTCACCAGGAAGGCCCGTCTATCGTCTCGCTTGTACGTAAGGTCTGCGCCGGGCGTCGAAGACAGGTCGACAGTCAGGGCATCGGTCCGTCGCAGCCGTTAGGAGGCGGGAATCTTCGCGGGGAAAATCTTCGGGCCACTTATTTCGACAACAGGATCGATGAAGCGGGGTGCACCTTCCCTTGGAGATTTCACACGAAGTTCCTCACGATCGTCAGGCTTTGGACCGGTACCGCTGATGTCGCCCCACGTTGGGCGCCAACTGAAGGACTGGACTTTTAACAGAACCAGCGGTGCCAGGGAACAACACCTATAACCTTCATGGGATACCTGTTTCGGCGCACAAGTGACAGAGACACGGGGCACTTCCTTCGGCGTCAAAGATCAGCGTTTATTTACTGCAGGGAAACAAGAGTCATTAAAAGTACATCGGCATGTAGGTTCTGCGAGTCTGCTTCAAATTGCATATGTGGGTCGCTCTCCTTTATACAAAATGTTGCCATTGCACAACATGTGGACAAAAGGTTACAATCCAGTTCCCACAGTAAACTTCAAAAGGGTCGCTTTCATGTTTTCAGAACCCGGAACATAATTACAGTAACAATGTCGGTTCCCAACTGTAAAAGCACATCTTCCCACCATTAGGCACACCCATTAGAGTTGTAAATGAGCAAGACAGAGAGAAAAAAGTAGCTGCAAGGAAGTCAGACACGTATAGAGAAAAGAGTGTGGGGGTAATATCGGAAGCATGATCATAGGATCAAAGAGCTGGATTCCATCACCTACACGGCTGTCACAATAGACCGGCACGGCCAGATTACCCTCAAGCTGGGCCATCTGCCTTCGCTGTGTCATTCCTCCGGCCATAAAGACGCATGAAAGGGATATGCGTCTTCCGCAAGGCTTGGGAACTAAAAGGTCAGGAGGCGAACAGTTGCCTGCTCGCTGACTACGTGAGGGCAAGAAACAAAATGGATGCCGTATCTAAAATGGAACCCGAGGGTTCAGATGAAGAACACGTAAATTAGGCGAACCCCATCAGGTAGTGTAGAGAAAATGCGTATATTTATCGAACTTGCCATTTACGGTTCGTAGATACCAAACTCGTCCATATTCAGTAATGCCCAGAACGTCGTAATAATTTTTACGGAACCTCACACTTATGGCGGCCAAAAGCAGTACAAAAGGGGGTGGTGATGGACGGAGCATCTGAATCAATCAAACACTCACACCCAGTCAAAAGATCTGGGTTTAATCCATCACCGTTCTTTAGCCCACTCTGCCACCCCAGTTCAGACATGGCTATATGCAAATCAGTCTGACCCTGTGCCTCATGGGAACAGTCCAGCCCGAACTGCCAAGCCATGCCTTCCCTGGACCGGAAACAAGCGTCGGAGGACTGGTTTCTGGCATTCCAGCCGTCTTCAGCCCGGTTTGCTTGAATCCAGTGGCAAAGTGAGCAAGGGACTCACATCTGAGCATACCCTGCCACACTTATGGTGGCCAAAAGCGGTACAAAAGGGGGTGGTGATGGACGCAGCATCTGAATCAATCAAACACTCACACCCAGTCAAAAGATCTGGGTTTAATCCATCACCGTTCTTTAGCCCACTCTGCCACCCCAGTTCAGACATGGCTATATGCAAATCAGTCTGAACCTGTGCCTCATGGGAACAGTCCACCCCGGACTGCCAAACCATGCCTTCCCTGGACCGGAAACAAGCTTCCGAGGACCGGTTTCTGGCATTCCAGCCGTCTTTAGCCCGGTTTGCTTGAATCCAGTGGCAAAGTGAGCAAGGGACTCACGTCTGGGCATACCCTGCCACACTTATGGCGGCCAAAAGCGGTACAAAAGGGGGTGGTGATCGACAGAGCATCTGAACCAATCAAACACTCACACCCAGTCAAAAGATCTGGGTTTAATCCATCACCGTTCTTTAGCCCACTCTGCCACCCCAGTTCAGACATGGCTATATGCAAATCAGTCTGAACCTGTGCCTCATGGGAACAGTCCAGCCCGAACTGCCAAACCATGCCTTCCCTGGACCGGAAACAAGCTTCCGAGGACCGGTTTCTGGCATTCCAGCCGTCTTCAGCCCGGTTTGCTTGAATCCAGTGGCAAAGTGAGCGAGGGACTCACGTCTGGGCATACCCTGCCACACTTATGGCGGCCAAAAGCGGTACAAAAGGGGGTGGTGATGGACAGAGCATCTGAATCAATCAAACACTCACACCCAGTCAACAGATCTGGGTTTAATCCATCACCGTTCTTTAGCCCACTCTGCCACCCCAGTTCAGACATGGCTATATGCAAATCAGTCTGACCCTGTGCCTCATGGGAACAGTCCAGCCCGAACTGCCAAGCCATGCCTTCCCTGGACCGGAAACAAGCTTCCGAGGACTGGTTTCTGGCATTCCAGCCGTCTTCAGCCCGGTTTGCTTGAATCCAGTGGCAAAGTGAGCAAGGGACTCACGTCTGAGCATACCCTGCCACACCTATGGCGGCCAAAAGCGGGACAAAAGGGGGTGGTGATGGACGGAGCATCTGAATCAATAAAACACTCACACGCAGTCAAAAGATCAGGGTATAAACCATCACCGTTCTTTAGCCCACTCTGCCACCCCAGTTCAGACATGGCTATATGCAAATCAGTCTGACCTGTGCCTCATGGGAACAGTCCAGCCCGAACTGCCAAGCCATCTCTTCCCTGGACCGGAAACAAGCTTCCGAGGACCGGTTTCTGGCATTCCAGCCGTCTTCAGCCCGGTTTGCTTGAATCCAGTGGCAAAGTGAGCAAGGGACTCACGTCTGGGCATACCCTGCCACACTTATGGCGGCCAAAAGCGGTACAAAAGGGGGTGGTGATGGACGGAGCATCTGAATCAATCAAACACTCACACCCAGTCAAAAGATCTGGGTTTAATCCATCACCGTTCTTTAGCCCACTCTGCCACCCCAGTTCAGACATGGCTATATGCAAATCAGTCTGACCCTATGCCTCATGGGAACAGTCCAGCCCGAACTGCCAAGCCATGCCTTCCCTGGACCGGAAACAAGCTTCCGAGGACCGGTTTCTGGCATTCCAGCCGTCTTCAGCTCGGTTTGCTTGAATCCAGTGGCAAAGTGAGCAAGGGACTCACGTCTGGGCATACCCTGCCACACTTATGGCGGCCAAAAGCGGTACAAAAAGGGGTGGTGATGGACGGAGCATCTGAATCAATCAAACACTCACACCCAGTCAAAAGATCTGGGTTTAATCCATCACCGTTCTTTAGCCCACTCTGCCACCCGAGTTCAGACATGGCTATATGCAAATCAGTCTGACCCTGTGCCTCATGGGAACAGTCCAGCCCGAACTGCCAAGCCATGCCTTGCCTTGACCGGAAACAAGCTTCCGAGGACCGGTTTCTGGCATTCCAGCCGTCTTCAGTCCGGTTTGCTTGAATCCAGTGGCAAAGTGAGCAAGGGACTCATGTCTGGGCATACCCTGCCACACTTATGGCGGCCAAAAGCGGTACAAAAGGGGGTGGTGATGGACGGAGCATCTGAATCAATCAAACACTCACACCCAGTCAAAAGATCTGGGTTTAATCCATCACCGTTCTATAGACCACTCTGCCACCCCAGTTCAGACATGGCTATATGCAAATCAGTCTGACCCTGTGCCTCATGGGAACAGTCCAGTCAAAACTGCCAAGCCATGCCTTCCCTGGACCGGAAACAAGCTTCCGAGGACCGGTTTCTGGCATTTCAGCCGTTTTCAGCCCGGTTTGCTTGAATCCAGTGGCAAAGTGAGCAAGGGACTCACGTCTGAACATACCCTGCCACACTTATGGCGGCCAAAAGCGGGACAAAAGGGGGTGGTGATGGACGGAGCATCTGAATCAATCAAACACTCACACCCAGTCAAACGATCTGGGTTTAATCCATCACCGTTCTTTAGCCCACTCTGCCACCCTAGTTCAGACATGGCTATATGCAAATCAGTGTGACCCTGTGCCTCATGGGAACAGTCCAGCCCGTACTGCCAAGCCATGCCTTCCCTGGACCGGAAACAAGCTTCCGAGGACCGGTTTCTGGCATTCCAGCCGTCTTCAGCCCGGTTTGCTTGAATCCAGTGGCATAGTGAGCAAGGGACTCACGTCTGAGCATAACCTGCCACACTTATGGTGGCCAAATGCGGTACAAAAGGGGGTGGTGATGGACGGAGCATCTGAATCAATCAAACACTCACACCCAGTCAAAAGATCTGGGTTTAATCCATCACCGTTCTTTAGCCCACTCTGCCACCCCAGTTCAGACATGGCTATATGCAAATCAGTCTGACCCTGTGCCTCATGGTCACAGTCCAGCCCGAACTGCCAAACCATGCCTTCCCTGTACCGGAAACAAGCTTCTGAGGACCGGTTTCTGGCATTCCAGGCGTCTTCAGCCCGGTTTGCTTGAATCCAGTGGCAAAGTGAGCACGGGACTCACGTCTGGGCATACCCTTCCACACTTATGGCCGCCAAAAGCAGTACAAAAGGGGGTGCTGATGGACGGAGCATCTGAATCAATCAAACACTCACACGCAGTCAAAAGATCTGGGTATAATCCATCACCGTTCTTTAGCCCACTCTGCCACCCCAGTTCAGACATGGCTATATGCAAATCAGTCCGACATGTGCCTCATGGGAACAGTCCAGCCCGAACTGCCAAGCCATCTCTTCCCTGGACCGGAAACAAGCTTCAGAGGACCGGTTTCTGGCATTCCAGCCGTCTTCAGCCCGGTTTGCTTGAATCCAGTGGCAAAGTGAGCAAGGGACTCACGTCTGGGCATACCCTGCAACACTTATGGCGGCCTAAAGCGGTACAAAAGGGGGTGGTGATGGACGGAGCATCTGAATCAATCAAACACTCACATCCAGTCAAAAGATCTGGGTTTAATCCATCACCGTTCTTTAGCCCACTCAGCCACCCCAGTTCAGACATGGCTATATGCAAATTAGTCTGACCCTATGCCTCATGGGAACAGTCCAGCACGAACTGCCAAGCCATGCCTTCCCTGGACCGGAAACAAGCTTCCGAGGACCGGTTTCTGGCATTCCAGCCATCTTCAGCCCGGTTTGCTTGAATCCAGTGGCAAAGTGAGCAAGGGACTCACGTCTGGGCATACCCTGCCACACTTATGGCGGCCAAAAGCGGTACAAAAAGGGGTGGTGATGGACGGAGCATCTGAATCAATCAAACACTCACACCCAGTCAAAAGATCTGGGTTTAATCCATCACCGTTCTTTAGCCCACTCTGCCACCCCAGTTCAGACATGGCTATATGCAAATCAGTCTGACCCTGTGCCTCATGGGAACAGTCCAGCCCGAACTGCCAAGCCATGCCTTGCCTTGACCGGAAACAAGCTTCCGAGGACCAGTTTCTGGCATTCCAGCCGTCTTCAGTCCGGTTTGCTTGAATCCAGTGGCAAAGTGAGCAAGGGACTCATGTCTGGGCATACCCTGCCACACTTATGGCGGCCAAAAGCGGTACAAAAGGGGGTGGTGATGGACGGAGCATCTGAATCAATCAAACACTCACACCCAGTCAAAAGATCTGGGTTTAATCCATCACCGTTCTATAGACCACTCTGCCACCCCAGTTCAGACATGGCAATATGCAAATCAGTCTGACCCTGTGCCTCATGGGAACAGTCCAGTCCGAACTGCCAAGCCATGCCTTCCCTGGACCGGAAACAAGCTTCCGAGGACCGGTTTCTGGCATTTCAGCCGTTTTCAGCCCGGTTTGCTTGAATCCAGTGGCAAAGTGAGCAAGGGACTCACGTCTGAACATACCCTGCCACACTTATGGCGGCCAAAAGCGGGACAAAAGGGGGTGGTGATGGACGGAGCATCTGAATCAATCAAACACTCACACCCAGTCAAACGATCTGGGTTTAATCCATCACCGTTCTTTAGCCCACTCTGCCACCCTAGTTCAGACATGGCTATATGCAAATCAGTGTGACCCTGTGCCTCATGGGAACAGTCCAGCCCGTACTGCCAAGCCATGCCTTCCCTGGACCAGAAACAAGCTTCCGAGGACCGGTTTCTGGCATTCCAGCCGTCTTCAGCCCGGTTTGCTTGAATCCAGTGGCATAGTGAGCAAGGGACTCACGTCTGAGCATAACCTGCCACACTTATGGTGGCCAAATGCGGTACAAAAGGGGGTGGTGATGGACGGAGCATCTGAATCAATCAAACACTCACACCCAGTCAAAAGATCTGGGTTTAATCCATCACCGTTCTTTAGCCCACTCTGCCACCCCGGTTCAGACATGGCTATATGCAAATCAGTCTGACCCTGTGCCTCATGGTCACAGTCCAGCCCGAACTGCCAAACCATGCCTTCCCTGTACCGGAAACAAGCTTCTGAGGACCGGTTTCTGGCATTCCAGCCGTCTTCAGCCCGGTTTGCTTGAATCCAGTGGCAAAGTGAGCAAGGGACTCACGTCTGAGCATACCCTGCCACACTTATGGTGGCCAAAAGCGGTACAAAATTGGGTGGTGATGGACGGAGCATCTAAATCAATCAAACACTCACACCCAGTCAAAAGATCAGGGGTTAATCCATCACCGTTTTTTAGCCCACTCTGCCACCCCAGTTCAGACATGGCTATATGCAAATCAGTCTGACCCTGTGCCTCATGGGAACAGTCCAGCCCGAACTGCCAAGCCATGCCTTCCCTGGACCGGAAACAAGCTTCTGAGGACCGGTTTCTGGCATTCCAGCCGTCTTCAGCCCGGTTTGCTTGAATCCAGTGGCAAGTCTGAGCATACCCTGCCACACTTATGGCGGCCAAAAGCGGGACAAAAGGGGGTGGTGATGGAAGGAGCATCTGAATCAATCAAACACTCACACCCAGTCAAAAGATCTGGATTTAATCCATCACCGTTCTTTAGCACACTCTGCCACCCCAGTTCAGACAAGGCTATATGCAAATCAGTCTGAACCTGTGCCTCATGGGAACATTCCAGCCCGAACTGCCAAGCCATGCCTTCCCTGGACCGGAAACAAGCTTCCAAGGACCGGTTTCTGGCATTCCAGCCGTCTTCAGCCCGGTTTGCTTGAATCCAGTGGCAAAGTGAGCAAGGGACTCACATCTGAGCATAACCTGCCACACTTATGGCGGCCAAAAGCGGTACAAAAGGGGGTGGTGATGGACGGAGCATCAGAATCAATCAAACACTTACACCCAGTCAAAAGATCTGGGTTTAATCCATCACCGTTCTTTAGCCCACTCTGCCACCCCAGTTCAGAAATGGCTATATGCAAATCAGTCTGACCCTGTGCCTCATGGGAACAGTCCAGCCCGAACTGCCAAACCATGCCTTCCCTGTACCGGAAACAAGCTTCTGAGGACCGGTTTCTGGCATTCCAGCCGTCTTCATCCCGGCAGTGGCAAAGTGAGCACGGGACTCACGTCTGGGCATACCCTGCCACACTTATGGCGGCCAAAAGCAGTACAAAAGGGGGTGCTGATGGATGGAGCATCTGAATCAATCAAACACTCACACCCAGTCAAAAGATCTGGGTTTAATCCATCACCGTTCTTTAGCCCACTCTGCCACCCCAGTTCAGACATGGCTATATGCAAATCAGTCTGACCCTGTGCCTCATGGTCACAGTCCAGCCCGAACTGCCAAACCATGCCTTCCCTGTACCGGAAAAAAGCTTCTGAGGACCGGTTTCTGGCATTCCAGCCGTCTTCAGCCCGGTTTGCTTGAATCCAGTGGCAAAGTGAGCAAGGGACTCACGTCTGAGCATACCCTGCCACACTTATGGCGGCCAAAAGCGGTACAAAATTGGGTGGTGATGGACGGAGCATCTGAATCAATCAAACACTCACACCCAGTCAAAAGATCTGGGTTTAATCCTTCACCGTTTTTTAGCCCACTCTGCCACCCCAGTTCAGACATGGCTATATGCAAATCAGTCTGACCCTGTGCCTCATGGGAACAGTCCAGCCCGAACTGCCAAGCCATGCCTTCCCTGGACCGGAAACAAGCTTCTGAGGACCGGTTTCTGGCATTCCAGCCGTCTTCAGCCCGGTTTGCTTGAATCCAGTGGCAAGTCTGAGCATACCCTGCCACACTTATGGCGGCCAAAAGCGGGACAAAAGGGGGTGGTGATGGAAGGAGCATCTGAATCAATCAAACACTCACACCCAGTCAAAAGATCTGGATTTAATCCATCACCGTTCTTTAGCCCACTCTGCCACCCCAGTTCAGACAAGGCTATATGCAAATCAGTCTGACCCTGTGCCTCATGGGAACATTCCAGCCCGAACTGCCAAGCCATGCCTTCCCTGGACCGGAAACAAGCTTCCAAGGACCGGTTTCTGGGATTCCAGCCGTCTTCAGCCCGGTTTGCTTGAATCCAGTGGCAAAGTGAGCAAGGGACTCACATCTGAGCATAACCTGCCCCACTTATGGCGGCCAAAAGCGGTACAAAAGGGGGTGGTGATGGACGGAGCATCAGAATCAATCAAACACTCACACCCAGTCAAAAGATCTGGGTTTAATCCATCACCGTTCTTTAGCCCACTCTGCCACCCCAGTTCAGAAATGGCTATATGCAAATCAGTCTGACCCTGTGCCTCATGGGAACAGTCCAGCCCGAACTGCCAAACCATGCCTTCCCTGTACCGGAAACAAGCTTCTGAGGACCGGTTTCTGGCATTCCAGCCGTCTTCATCCCGGCAGTGGCAAAGTGAGCACGGGACTCACGTCTGGGCATACCCTGCCACACTTATGGCGGCCAAAAGCAGTACAAAAGGGGGTGCTGATGGACGGAGCATCTGAATCAATCAAACACTCACACCCAGTCAAAAGATCTGGGTTTAATCCATCACCGTTCTTTAGCCCACTCTGCCACCCCAGTTCAGACATGGCTATATGCAAATCAGTCTGACCCTGTGCCTCATGGGAACATTCCAGCCCGAACTGCCAAGCCATGCCTTCCCTGGACCGGAAACAAGCTTCCGAGGACCGGTTTCTGGCATTCCAGCCGTCTTCAGCCCGGTTTGCTTGAATCCAGTGGCAAAGTGAACAAGGGACTCACGTCTGAGCATACCTTGCCACACTTATGGCGGCCAAAAGCGGTACAAAATTGGGTGGTGATGGACGGAGCATCTGAATCAATCAAACACTCACACCCAGTCAAAAGATCTGGGTTTAATCCATCACCGTTTTTTAGCCCACTCTGCCACCCCAGTTCAGACATGGCTGTATGCAAATCAGTCTGACCCTGTGCCTCATGGGAACAGTCCAGCCCGAACTGCCAAGCCATGCCTTCCCTGGACCGGAAACAAGCTTCCGAGGACCGGTTTCTGGCATTCCAGTCGTCTTCAGCCCGGTTTGCTTGAATCCAGTGGCAAGTCTGAGCATACCCTGCCACACTTATGGCGGCCAAAAGCGGGACAAAAGGGGGTGGGGATGGACGGAGCATCTGAATCAATCAAACACTCACACCCAGTCAAAAGATCTGGGTTTAATCCATCACCGTTCTTTAGCCCACTCTGCCACCCCAGTTCAGACAAGGCTATATGCAAATCAGTCTGACCCTGTGCCTCATGGGAACAGTCCAGCCCGAACTGCCAAGCCATGCCTTCCCTGGACCGGAAACAAGCTTCCAAGGACCGGTTTCTGGCATTCCAGCCGTCTTCAGCCCGGTTTGCTTGAATCCAGTGGCAAAGTGAGCAAGGGACTCACGTCTGAGCGTAACCTGCCACACTTATGGCGGCCAAAAGCGGTACAAAAGGGGGTGGTGATGGACGGAGCATCAGAATCAATCAAACACTCACACCCAGTCAAAGATCTGGGTTTAATCCATCACCGTTCTTTAGCCCACTCTGCCACCCCAGTTCAGACATGGCTATATGCAAATCAGTCTGACCCTGTGCCTCATGGGAACATTCCAGCCAGAACTGCCAAGCCATGCCTTCCCTGGACCGGAAACAAGCTTCCGACGACCGGTTTCTGGCATTCCAGACGTCTTCTGCCCGGTTTGCTTGAATCCAGTGGCAAAGTGAGCAAGGGACTCACGTCTGAGCATACCCTGACACACTTATGGCGGCCAAAAGCGGTACAAAAGGGGGTGGTGCTGGACGGAGCATCTGAATCAATCAAACACTCACACCCAGTCAAAAGATCTGAGTTTAATCCATCACCGTTCTTTAGCCCACTCTGCCACCCCAGTTCAGACATGGCTATATGCAAATCAGTCTGACCCTGTGCCTCATGGTCACAGTCCAGCCCGAACTGCCAAACCATGCCTTCCCTGTACCGGAAACAAGCTTCTGAGGACTGGTTTCTGGCATTCCAGCCGTCTTCAGCCAGGTTTGCTTGAATCCAGTGGCAAAGTGAGCACGGGACTCACGTCTGGGCATACCCTGCCACACTTATGGCGGCCAAAAGCGGTACAAAAGGGGGTGGTGATGGACGGAGCATCTGAATCAATCAAACACTCACACCCAGTCAAAAGATCTGGGTTTAATCCATCACCGTTCTTTAGCCCACTCTGCCACCCCAGTTCAGACATGGCTATATGCAAATCAGTCTGACCCTGTGCCTCATGGTCACAGTCCAGCCCGAACTGCCAAACCATGCCTTCCCTGTACCGGAAACAAGCTTCTGAGGACCGGTTTCTGGCATTCCAGCCGTCTTCAGCCCGGTTTGCTTGAATCCAGTGGCAAAGTGAGCACGGGACTCACGTCTGGGCATACCCTGCCACACTTATGGCAGCCAAAAGCAGTACAAAAGGGGGTGCTGATGGACGGACATCTGAATCAATCAAACACTCACACCCAGTCAAAAGATCTGGGTTTAATCCATCACCGTTCTTTAGCCCACTCTGCCACCCCAGTTCAGACATGGCTATATGCAAATCAGTCTGACCCTGTGCCTCATGGGAACATTCCAGCCCGAACTGCCAAGCCATGCCTTCCCTGGACCGGAAACAAGCTTCTGAGGACCGGTTTCTGGCATTCCAGCCGTCTTCAGCCCGGTTTGCTTGAATCCAGTGGCAAAGTGAGCAAGGGACTCACGTCTGAGCATACCCTGCCACACTTATGGCGGCCAAAAGCGGTACAAAATTGGGTGGTGATGGACGGAGCATCTGAATCAATCAAACACTCACACCCAGTCAAAAGATCTGGGTTTTATCCATCACCGTTTTTTAGCCCACTCTGCCACCCCAGTTCAGACATGGCTATATGCAAATCAGTCTGACCCTGTGCCTCATGGGAACAGTCCAGCCCGAACTGCCAAGCCATGCCTTCCCTGGACCGGAAACAAGCTTCTGAGGACCGGTTTCTGGCATTCCAGCCGTCTTCAGCCCGGTTTGCTTGAATCCAGTGGCAAGTCTGAGCATACCCTGCCACACTTATGGCGGCCAAAAGCGGGACAAAAGGGGGTGGTGATGGAAGGAGCATCTGAATCAATCAAACACTCACACCCAGTCAAAAGATCTGGATTTAATCCATCACCGTTCTTTAGCCCACTCTGCCACCCCAGTTCAGACAAGGCTATATGCAAATCAGTCTGACCCTGTGCCTCATGGGAACATTCCAGCCCGAACTGCCAAGCCATGCCTTCCCTGGACCGGAAACAAGCTTCCAAGGACCGGTTTCTGGCATTCCAGCCGTCTTCAGCCCGGTTTGCTTGAATCCAGTGGCAAAGTGAGCAAGGGACTCACATCTGAGCATAACCTGCCACACTTATGGCGGCCAAAAGCGGTACAAAAGGGGGTGGTGATGGACGGAGCATCAGAATCAATCAAACACTCACACCCAGTCAAAAGATCTGGGTTTAATCCATCACCGTTCTTTAGCCCACTCTGCCACCCCAGTTCAGAAATGGCTTTATGCAAATCAGTCTGACCCTGTGCCTCATGGGAACAGTCCAGCCCGAACTGCCAAACCATGCCTTCCCTGTACCGGAAACAAGCTTCTGAGGACCGGTTTCTGGCATTCCAGCCGTCTTCATCCCGGCAGTGGCAAAGTGAGCACGGGACTCACGTCTGGGCATACCCTGCCACACTTATGGCGGCCAAAAGCAGTACAAAAGGGGGTGCTGATGGACGGAGCATCTGAATCAATCAAACACTCACACCCAGTCAAAAGATCTGGGTTTAATCCATCACCGTTCTTTAGCCCACTCTGCCACCCCAGTTCAGACATGGCTATATGCAAATCAGTCTGACCCTGTGCCTCATGGGAACATTCCAGCCCGAACTGCCAAGCCATGCCTTCCCTGGACCGGAAACAAGCTTCCGAGGACCGGTTTCTGGCATTCCAGCCGTCTTCAGCCCGGTTTGCTTGAATCCAGTGGCAAAGTGAACAAGGGACTCACGTCTGAGCATACCTTGCCACACTTATGGCGGCCAAAAGCGGTACAAAATTGGGTGGTGATGGACGGAGCATCTGAATCAATCAAACACTCACACCCAGTCAAAAGATCTGGGTTTAATCCATCACCGTTTTTTAGCCCACTCTGCCACCCCAGTTCAGACATGGCTGTATGCAAATCAGTCTGACCCTGTGCCTCATGGGAACAGTCCAGCCCGAACTGCCAAGCCATGCCTTCCCTGGACCGGAAACAAGCTTCCGAGGACTGGTTTCTGGCATTCCAGTCGTCTTCAGCCCGGTTTGCTTGAATCCAGTGGCAAGTCTGAGCATACCCTGCCACACTTATGGCGGCCAAAAGCGGGACAAAAGGGGGTGGGGATGGACGGAGCATCTGAATCAATCAAACACTCACACCCAGTCAAAAGATCTGGGTTTAATCCATCACCGTTCTTTAGCCCACTCTGCCATCCCAGTTCAGACAAGGCTATATGCAAATCAGTCTGACCCTGTGCCTCATGGGAACAGTCCAGCCCGAACTGCCAAGCCATGCCTTCCCTGGACCGGAAACAAGCTTCCAAGGACCGGTTTCTGGCATTCCAGCCGTCTTCAGCCCGGTTTGCTTGAATCCAGTGGCAAAGTGAGCAAGGGACTCACGTCTGAGCATAACCTGCCACACTTATGGCGGCCAAAAGCGGTACAAAAGGGGGTGGTGATGGACGGAGCATCAGAATCAATCAAACACTCACACCCAGTCAAAGATCTGGGTTTAATCCATCACCGTTCTTTAGCCCACTCTGCCACCCCAGTTCAGACATGGCTATATGCAAATCAGTCTGACCCTGTGCCTCATGGGAACATTCCAGCCCGAACTGCCAAGCCATGCCTTCCCTGGACCGGAAACAAGCTTCCGACGACCGGTTTCTGGCATTCCAGACGTCTTCTGCCCGGTTTGCTTGAATCCAGTGGCAAAGTGAGCAAGGGACTCACGTCTGAGCATACCCTGACACACTTATGGCGGCCAAAAGCGGTACAAAAGGGGGTGGTGCTGGACGGAGCATCTGAATCAATCAAACACTCACACCCAGTCAAAAGATCTGAGTTTAATCCATCACCGTTCTTTAGCCCACTCTGCCACCCCAGTTCAGACATGGCTATATGCAAATCAGTCTGACCCTGTGCCTCATGGTCACAGTCCAGCCCGAACTGCCAAACCATGCCTTCCCTGTACCGGAAACAAGCTTCTGAGGACTGGTTTCTGGCATTCCAGCCGTCTTCAGCCAGGTTTGCTTGAATCCAGTGGCAAAGTGAGCACGGGACTCACGTCTGGGCATACCCTGACACACTTATGGCGGCCAAAAGCGGTACAAAAGGGGGTGGTGATGGACGGAGCATCTGAATCAATCAAACACTCACACCCAGTCAAAAGATCTGGGTTTAATTCATCATCGTTCTTTAGCCCACTCTGCCACCCCAGTTCAGACATGGCTATATGCAAATCAGTCTTACCCTGTGCCTCATGGGAACAGTCCAGCCCTAACTGCCAAGCCATGCCTTCCCTGGACCGGAAACAAGCTTCAGAGGACCGGTTTCTGGCATTCCAGCCGTCTTCAGCCCGGTTTGCTTGAATCCAGTGGCAAAGTGAGCAAGGAACTCACGTCTGGGCATACCATGCCACACTTATGGCGGCCAAAAGCGGTACAAAAGGGGGTGGTGATGGACGGAGCATCTGAATCAATCAAACACTCACACCCAGTCAAAAGATCTGGGTTTAATCCATCACCGTTCTTTAGCCCACTCTGCCACCGCAATTCAGACATGGCTATATGCAAATCAGTCTGACCCTGTGCCTCATGGGAACAGTCCAGCCCGAACTGCCAAGCCATGCCTTCCCTGGACCGGAAACAAGCTTCCGAGGACCGGTTTCTGGCATTCCAGCCGTCTTCAGCCCGGTTTGCTTGAATCCAGTGGCAAAGTGAGCAAGGGACTCACGTCTGAGCATACCCTGCCACACTTATGGTGGACAAAAGCGGGACAAAAGGGGGTGGTGATGGACCGAGCATCTGAATCAATCAAACACTCACACCCAGTCAAAAGATCTGGGTTTAATCCATCACCGTTCTTTAGCCCACTCTGCCACCCCATTTCAGACAAGGCTATATGCAAATCAGTCTGACCCTGTGCCTCATGGGAACAGTCCAGCCCGAACTGCCAAGCCATGCCTTCCCTGGAACGGAAACAAGCTTCCGAGGACCGGTTTCTGGCATTCCAGCCGTCTTCAGCCCGGTTTGCTTGAATCCAGTGGCAAAGTGAGCAAGGGACTCACGTCTGAGCATAACCTGCCACACTTATGGCGGCCAAAAGCGGTACAAAAGGGGGTGGTGATGGACGGAGCATCTGAATCAATCAAACACTCACACCCAGTCAAAAGATCTGGGTTTAATCCATCATCGTTTTTTAGCCCACTCTGCCACCCCAGTTCAGACATGGCTATATGCAAATCAGTCTGACCCTGTGCCTCATGGGAACAGTCCAGCCCGAACTGCCAAGTCATGCCTTCCCTGGACCAGAAACAAGCTTCCGAGGACCGGTTTCTGGCATTCCAGCCGTCTGCAGCCCGGTTTGCTTGAATCCAGTGGCAAAGTGAGCACGGGACTCACGTCTGGGCATACCCTGCCACACTTATGGCGGCCAAAAGCAGTACAAAAGGGGGTGCTGATGGACGGAGCATCTGAATCAATCAAAAACTCACACCCAGTCAAAAGATCTGGGTTTAATCCATCACCGTTTTTTAGCCCACTCTGCCACCCCAGTTCAGACATGGCTATATGCAAATCAGTCTTACCCTGTGCCTCATGAGAACAGTCCAGCCCGAACTGCCAAGCCATGACTTCCCTGGCACGGAAACAAGCTTCCGAGGACCGGTTTCTGGCATTCCAGCCGTCTTCAGCCCGGTTTGCTTGAATCCAGTGGCAAAGTGAGCAAGGGACTCACGTCTGAGCATACCCTGCCACACTTATGGCGGCCAAAAGCGGTACAAAATTGGGTGGTGATGGACGGAGCATCTGAATCAATCAAACACTCACACCCAGTCAAAAGATCTGGGTTTAATCCATACTCTGCCACCCCAGTTCAGACATGGCTATATGCAAATCAGTCTTACCCTGTGCCTCATGAGAACAGTCTAGCCCGAACTGCCAAGCCATGCCTTCCCTGGACCGGAAACAAGCTTCCGAGGACCGGTTTCTGGCATTCCAGCCGTCTTCAGCCCGGTTTGCTTGAATCCAGGGGCAAGTCTGAGCATACCCTGCCACACTTATGGCGGCCAAAAGCGGGACAAAAGGGGGTGGTGATGGACGGAGCATCTGAATCAATCAAACAATCACACCCAGTCAAAAGATCTGGGTTTAATCCATCACCGTTCTTTAGCCCACTATGCCACCCCAGTTCAGACAAGGCTATATGCAAATCAGTCTGACCCTGTGCCTCATGGGAACAGTCCAGCCCGAACTGCCAAGCCATGCCTTCCCTGGACCGGAAACAAGCTTCCAAGGACCGGTTTCTGGCATTCCAGCCGTCTTCAGCCCGGTTTGCTTGAATCCAGTGGCAAAGTGAGCAAGGGACTCACGTCTGAGCATAACCTGCCACACTTATGGCGGCCAAAAGCGGTACAAAAGGGGGTGGTGATGGACGGAGCATCTGAATCAATCAAACACTCACACCCAGTCAAAAGATCTGGGTTTAATCCATCATCGTTCTTTAGCCCACTCTGCCACCCCAGTTCAGACATGGCTATATGCAAATCAGTCTGACCCTGTGCCTCATGGGAACAGTCCAGCCCGAACTGCCAAGTCATGCCTTCCCTGGACCAGAAACAAGCTTCCGACGACCGGTTTCTGGCATTCCAGCCGTCTTCTGCCCGGTTTGCTTGAATCCAGTGGCAAAGTGAGCAAGGGACTCACGTCTGAGCATAACCTGCCACACTTATGGCGGCCAAAAGCGGTACAAAAGGGGGTGGTGATGGACGGAGCATCTGAATCAATCAAACACTCACACCCAGTCAAAAGATCTGGGTTTAATCCATCATCGTTCTTTAGCCCACTCTGCCACCCCAGTTCAGACATGGCTATATGCAAATCAGTCTGACCCTGTGCCTCATGGGAACAGTCCAGCCCGAACTGCCAAGTCATGCCTTCCCTGGACCAGAAACAAGCTTCCGACGACCGGTTTCTGGCATTCCAGCCGTCTTCTGCCCGGTTTGCTTGAATCCAGTGGCAAAGTGAGCAAGGGACTCACGTCTGAGCATAACCTGCCACACTTATGGCGGCCAAAAGCGGTACAAAAGGGGGTGGTGATGGACGGAGCATCTGAATCAATCAAACACTCACACCCAGTCAAAAGATCTGGGTTTAATCCATCATCGTTTTTTAGCCCACTCTGCCACCCCAGTTCAGACATGGCTATATGCAAAACAGTCTGACCCTGTGCCTCATGGTCACAGTCCAGCCCGAACTGCCAAACCATGCCTTCCCTGTACCGGAAACAAGCTTCTGAGGACCGGTTTCTGGCATTCCAGCCGTCTTCAGCCAGGTTTGCTTGAATCCAGTGGCAAAGTGGGCACGGGACTCACGTCTGGGCATACCCTGCCACACTTATGGCGGACAAAAGCGGGACAAAAGGGGGTGGTGATGGACCGAGCATCTGAATCAATCAAACACTCACACCCAGTCAAAAGATCTGGGTTTAATCCATCACCGTTCTTTAACCCACTCTGCCACCCCAGTTCAGACAAGGCTATATGCAAATCAGTCTGACCCTGTGCCTCATGGGAACAGTCCAGCCCGAACTGCCAAGCCATGCCTTCCCTGGAACGGAAACAAGCTTCCGAGGACCGGTTTCTGGCATTCCAGCCGTCTTCAGCCCGGTTTGCTTGAATCCAGTGGCAAAGTGAGCAAGGGACTCACGTCTGAGCATAACCTGCCACACTTATGGCGGCCAAAAGCGGTACAAAAGGGGGTGGTGATGGACGGAGCATCTGAATCAATCAAACACTCACACCCAGTCAAAAGATCTGGGTTTAATCCATCATCGTTCTTTAGCCCACTCTGCCACCCCAGTTCAGACATGGCTATATGCAAATCAGTCTGACCCTGTGCCTCATGGGAACAGTCCAGCCCGAACTGCCAAGTCATGCCTTCCCTGGACAGGAAACAAGCTTCCGACGACCGGTTTCTGGCTTTCCAGACGTCTTCTGCCCGGTTTGCTTGAATCAAGTGGCAAAGTGAGCAAGGGACTCACGTCTGAGCATACCCTGACACAATTATGGCGGCCAAAAGCGGTACAAAAGGGGGTGGTGCTGGACGGAGCATCTGAATCAATCAAACACTCACACCCAGTCAAAAGATCTGAGTTTAATCCATCACCGTTCTTTAGCCCACTCTGCCACCCCAGTTCAGACATGGCTATATGCAAATCAGTCTGACCCTGTGCCTCATGGTCACAGTCCAGCCCGAACTGCCAAACCATGCCTTCCCTGTACCGGAAACAAGCTTCTGAGGACCGGTTTCTGGCATTCCAGCCGTCTTCAGCCAGGTTTGCTTGAATCCAGTGGCAAAGTGAGCACGGGACTCACGTCTGGGCATACCCTGCCACACTTATGGCGGCCAAAAGCGGTACAAAAGGGGGTGGTGATGGACGGAGCATCTGAATCAATCAAACACTCACACCCAGTCAAAAGATCTGGGTTTAATCCATCACCGTTCTTTAGCCCACTCTGCCACCCCAGTTCAGACATGGCTATATGCAAGTCAGTCTGACCCTGTGCCTCATGGGAACATTCCAGCCCGAACTGCCTAGCCATGCCTTCCCTGGACCGGAAACAAGCTTCCGAGGACCGGTTTCTGGAATTCCAGCCGTCTTCAGCCCGGTTTGCTTGAATCCAGTGGCAAAGTGAGCAAGGGACTCACGTCTGAGCATAACCTGCCACACTTATGGCGGCCAAAAGCGGTACAAAAGGGGGTGGTGATGGACGGAGCATCTGAATCAATCAAACACTCACACCCAGTCAAAAGATCTGGGTTTAATCCATCACCGTTCTTTAGCCCACTCTGCCACCACAGTTCAGACATGGCTATATGCAAATCAGTCTGACCCTGTGCCTCATGGGAACAGTCCAGCCCGAACTGCCAAACTATGCCTTCCCTGTACCGGAAACAAGCTTCTGAGGACCGGTTTCTGGCATTCCAGCCGTCTTCAGCCAGGTTTGCTTGAATCCAGTGGCAAAGTGAGCACGGGACTCACGTCTGGGCATACCCTGCCACACTTATGGAGGCCAAAAGCGGTACAAAAGGGGGTGGTGATGGACGGAGCATCTGAATCAATCAAACACTCACACCCAGTCAAAAGATCTGGGTTTAATCCATCACCGTTCTTTAGCCCACTCTGCCACCCCAGTTCAGACATGGCTATATGCAAATCAGTCTGACCCTGTGCCTCATGGGAACATTCCAGCCCGAACTGCCAAGCCATGCCTTCCCTGGACCGGAAACAAGCTTCCGAGGACCGGTTTCTGGCATTCCAGCCGTCTTCAGCCCGGTTTGCTTGAATCCAGTGGCAAAGTGAGCAAGGGACTCACGTCTGAGCATACCCTGCCACAATGATGGCGGCCAAAAGCGGTACAAAAGGGGGTGGTGATGGACGGTGTAGGAGAGTGGGGTCTGCAATCCCATGGCCACCCCAGATTTTTGCTTTTTGCTTCACTGATTTACGACTTTCCCTGGCTGTGGGCCTGCTAATCAGACCCACAGCCTAGCTGTTCTCTCTCTAAATTGACAACCATGTACCTTAGGTGCATTTACCAATTGGTACTGGGCCACCTTATCAGTCCCTGTACAGAATACCTTAGGTATCCAGGGCATAGGTGTACCCAGGGCCTACCAGGGGCTAAAGCATGTATTATGCCACCCCTGGCTGGCCATCTAAACAGACACAATTGGCTGCACGACAGCTGGGGCAAGGTGGTGTAATCACCCTTTGCTTTAGATATAGTTCCCTATATCTAAACCTAAAATGGACACATATATTCCTATCAGTCACTCCTATGGAAGGCCTTAACAGTCCTGAAGGCAGAGTGCTTGGAATTATGTGAGATGGTGCTCTGGCATGAGCTGAGCCCGTTTGCAGCTTGCGGAACCAAGTCTTAATAGCTGTTCCATGATAACGCTATACCATATACTCTTAAGTGCATTATAATCCTCGCGGTTAAATGCTAACTTTGGCATAGCATTATCAAAACATGTCGAGTAAGGTGTCATACGAATTGGAATACTAACCCCTCGCCAATTCTGGCGACGGGGTTAGCATTCCACCCTTCTAGAGGGACACGACATGTATGTAACTGTGAACCCCGGTTAAAGTCAGACACAGCCTCAGCTCCACAAAATGGATGCTGCCACCGAGACACAAGTCTGCCCTCCTGCTGCTGGGAGTCCTTCCAGCAACGGAGGCCTGGACAAAGGGTTTCCTGTCAGGGGCGGTGCTAGCACCATCCCAGACAGGATTTTGTGTATCCCAGGTAGGCAGGGCTGAAAGGAAGGTGACTGCAAGTGGCACCCCGGTGCTCACTGTGCATATGCCGGCTCAAACCAGTTCCAGGAGCACCCCAGCCCCTGAGCTGGGGAGAGACTGGACAAAGGAGAGGGGTGTAACCACCCCCCTCCTGGTCCCACCCATGGGCAGGACCTAGTCGCGTGCCAGCCCCTTTTCTTTGGATAAAGGTAGGAGCAGGCCCCTTCCCAAATTAGATCATCTTGAAACTTGAACTACTTTCCACGAAAGGAACTCTTGTCCCTCTTTGAAGACTCTCCCTTGTGGCTAAGGAGTAGCCACCCTGCACCAGCAGGCACCATCGAAGCGCTTGCGGTTTGCTGCACGTCCATCCTCCGGATCAAGACTGCCCAGCTCGACGAGACCCGGATTCCCTGCCATCTCTGACCTTTACCTGCATCATCAGCCCAGCTGAGATTCGTGGGTGTGACGAGACCCGAGGGACCGGCCATCTTCAAGACCTGCATGACGCTTCACCAGCACGACCCCCGAGAGACCCTCGAGTAAGTGCACTGGGGTTTGAAAAGCCCTAACCCTCAGCAGCTCCAGCACCGAAGTCCAGCCCCCCAGCATCCACGAGGTCTGCGCGGGGCCCTTCTGCTTCTTTGCTGCTTGCCACATTGTCCGGTCACTTGCCCGGTGGCTAGTGACCCTTTTGACGACGTACCACAACATTTTCACCGCTGGTCTAGGTCCCCTAGACTGGCCCTTGCTTCTTGTCCAACAAGAAGTGCCCTGGACCCTCCTGGTCCACTCCAGACGCCATCTTGACTCCACCACGTGGGCTTGCCTTTGGCAAGGCTTGTTGCTCCAATCTGGGATCCAGCATCGCCGACAGCAGACACCTTCGTGGAACAGCTCGCACCTCCAGCCTGGACGCCGACAACGCCTCCTGGCCCGTGTGACTGCAGAGTCCAGCGTCGCCCACTCACCTGGTCGAGGTGACTTCATCCGGTGCCATCCTGGTGCCCACATAATCACTGGCTAGTGATTAAGAACTAAGTCCCCTCTGCTTTCAGGCCGTCTTCTTCACTGATCCAGCCTTGGATCACACCGAACTTCTTCACTGGTCGCCTGCCAGCAACTTCTTCTTTCAGGCTCCATAGACTACAACGAGGATTCCCGACGTCTTTTGAACCCTATGCAGCCGCAGCCCCTGGGCTAGGTAACTCGAGCATTTCGGTGCTCCAGCACAGGTTCACTATCCTAGTGTCCAGATCCTTTTTCCTTTTTAGTCTACCTAGTCGGATTCATCCGGAAACAGTAACTTTAAGAACTGCTAGCATCCATAGACTTTGTCCCGCATCCCGCGTAAGAGTTCCCACTCTGCACCCGGGTTCCCTAGGCCTCCTGCTCCTAACCTGAGGGTTCAGTAAGGTAGTTCTAGCGGTCCTGAAGCCTCTGGATCGTATTACTTACCTGCTAGTATTTTGCATTCCACTTTTAGAGTATATGGTTTTTCGTGCCCCTCGGGCATTTGTGTAAATTGTGTAACTTGCAGTATTTTCGTAAGAGTTTTGTATTGTGCTTAGCTCCCTGACTCATAAAGAGTTCAGGGTAGACTTGTTATTAATAAATATCCTTTATTTTTATAACAACTTGTATGGTGTCCTTTCACTTGGTGTTCAAGGGGTATATGTGATGGTAAAACAGCTGGCTTAACACGCGCTCTAGAGTTTAGCCTAAAGACTGCTCTTGTCCACGCTATTAGGATAGCTGGTCTAATAAGGTTGACTTACAACCAATCATCAATAAGGGTTGTTTGGAATGATACAGAGTGATCACTAGAATAGTGAGCACTACATATCAGGCCAACTTCTCACATTGGTGGCAGCGGTTGGGATTTGAGCTTGCTGTTGTTTTATCACACACGTATCCTAAGAATATCATTTGAAAGATCACATAAGTACCAAGGTACATATAACTTAACTTAGAATACTCTGAGTTCTACTGAACCAGCCGTTGTAGTGTAACCCGGCTTAGCACACCCTGACTACAACTCTTAGCAAGGGATCAGTAGGTAAACCCATAGTGTAGGTAGGTGCATCACTTACACCACACTAGAAGCATGTCTACCCATGGAGAGTCCTCAGAGACTCCCCTAGTGGTTGGTGACCCTCCACAGGTCCTTTCCAGATATGCAGCTCTCAGTTTCCAGGAGATGAGACAATTGTGTACCTCCAGGAAATTGAAACAGGGTTCTAACCCTACCACTCCTTTCCTGCTAGGTCTCTTAGAGACTTATGATGCTAGAAAGTCTTCTCATACAGATGAGAGCATGCCCTCCTTAGAAGGTGCCCTTGGTGATCCAGATCTCCATGACACAGTAGATGTAGAGGAGGAGGAAGATGAGGAAGTCTCTGGGGATGAGGCAGACAAAGGTCCTGAGCTAGTCAGCAGACTTACTAGGGCCAACTTAGACCTACATAGGGAAGGATCTGGGGGACCCCCAGTACTGACCCTAAGCAGGCCTAACTTTGGAGTTAGAAGAGATAGGTCTCATTCTAGGGACTCCAATAGATCTGTGCACTCTCATGCCTCTTCTCAAAGGAGAATGACTTTTCCCCTGAGGAGAATGACTTCTCCCCAGAGAAGAGAACATGAAGCAAGGATGAAACAGGCTAATCTGAGGATCCAGAGGGAAGAACTTGCCCTTGCCAAAGAGAAGCTTGCCTTTGCTAGAGAGAAACAGTTGAGTGGGACAGTCCCCACTGGTGGCAGCATTATCCCTAAGGATAAAGACAGGAGTTTTGATACTAGACACCTGAGTAAAATAGTGCCCCCCTTTAAACAAGGGGATGACATCCACAAATGTATGACTGCTTTGGAGAGGGCCTGCCCTGTCCAGTGCATCCCCCAGAGTCAGTGGGCAGCTCTCTTGTGGCTCTCCTTTGAAGGCAAAGGTAGAGATAAGCTCCTCACTACTAGAGCTGAGGATGCTAACAATTACCAAGTCCTGAAGAACACACTGATTGATGGGTTTGGCTTAACAACTGAACAGTACAGGTTGCTATTCAGAGACACCCAGAAAATTCAGTCTCAGGATTGGACTGACTTTGTTGATTGTGCCACTAAGGCTTTTGAAGGCTGGTTACTGGGAAGTAAAGTTACTGATTACACAGGATTGTATAATCTGATTATGAGAGAACAAATCTTAAGTAATTGTCAAAATCAGTTGTTGCATCAGCACCTTATTGACTCAGATCTGACCTCTCCCCAAGAATTGAGAAAGAAGGCAGACAGATGGGTCAGGACAAGGGTCAAGCAGCAGAACCAGAACCAGGGTGGTGGCCAAAAGAAAGCAGATCCCAAGGGTAATGAGAATAAGCAAAATGACCAGAAGTCTTCAACAGGGCCCCAACAATCTAAAGAGGGTGGGTCCCAGAATTCCCAGAATTCCCAAAAGAAGAAGAATAATGGTCAGAAGAAACCGTGGTGCCAGTACTGCAAAAGTAATACTCACTGGTTTAGTGAGTACACCAAGAAAGGCCCAACTCCTACCACTACTGCCCCTAAGGCACCTGCACCCCCTAGTACAGTTAGTAGTGGTAGTAATCCTCCTAAGGCTATAGTGGGGTTAACCCTGGGAACTGAGGCGGGCTCTGACTTAGTCAGAACACCTACTCAGGCTGTTCTTGTTTGTACTGGGGACATGGATATGACCCCTACACTAAGTCCCAGTACTCTGGGCAAGTACAGGCAGACGCCTTTGATTAATGGAAAAATGGCTCAGGCCTACAGGGACACTTGTGCCAGTGTCACCATGGTGACACCTAACTTTGTGGACCCTGACCAGGTAATACTGGGAGCAGACTACCTGGTGACCAATGCTAGCAATGCCACTACCTCCCATAGTATGGCACTTGTTAACTTCTCCTGGGGAGGGGTAAATGGCCTCAAAAGGGTTGTTGTTAGTTCAGACCTCCCTGTGGACTGTCTTTTGGGCAATGATTTGAAATCCTCCTTATGGTCAGATGTGGAGTATAGGACTCATGTGGAAATGTTAGGTTTGTCAGCACATGTCCTTGCTGTGACTAGGTCACAGGCCAAGAAATGCCCAGCTGAACTAGTGCTGGATCCTGGAACAATGGACCAGACACTACCCAAGAGAAAGAGCAGTAGGGGTAAGATTGACTCTTCCCCCTGCCTCAGGTGATGGATCAGCTCTCTCAGGAGACTGACCCCAAGACCCCAGAAGGAACTGTCCTAGAAGAGCTTGAGCCTGAACAGGTTGAGTTTCTTGGGACAGGGGGCCCTTCCAGGGCAGACTTGAGGCAGGCACAGTTAGACTGTTCCTCTCTTGAACCCCTCGGACAGCAGGCTGCTGCTGAGGCTGTAGGGAATGCCACAGGTGCCCATAAAGTGTACTGGGACGATGGACTCCTTTACTCTGAGGCAAGAGACCCCAAGCCTGGTGCTACCAGGAAGTTGGTCATCCCCTTGACTCTGAGAGGGTTCCTTCTCACCTTGGCCCATGAAATTCCCCTTGCAGGTCACTTAGGCCAGAACAAGACTTGGGACAGGCTTGCCCCAAACTTTCACTGGCCTCACATGTCTGAGGACACTAAGAACTTTTGTCGTTCATGTATCACCTGCCAAGCCAGTGGCAAATCAGGAGGCACAACAAAGGCCCCCCTTATACCACTACCTGTGGTGGGGGTTCCCTTTGAAAGAGTGGGGATTGACATTGTTGGACCAATGGACCCCCCAACAACATCTGGGCACAGGTTTATACTGGTGGTAGTGGATCATGCCACCAGGTGTCCAGAAGCTATTCCCCTTAGAACCACTACAGCTCCTGTTGTGGCAAGGGCCCTGGTTGGAGTTTTCTCCAGAGTGGGGTTCCCTAAGGAGGTGATCTCTGACAGAGGTGCAAACTTCATGTCAGGATACTTGACTGCTATGTGGAAGGAATGTGGTGTCAATTACAAATTCACCACACCCTATCACCCACAATGCAATGGGCTTGTTGAAAGATTCAACAAGACCCTCAAAGGGATGATAAAAGGGTTACCAGAAAAGCTTAGGCAAAGATGGGACATCCTTTTATCCTGCCTTCTGTTTGCTTACAGAGAGGTCCCACAGAAGGGGGTTGGTTACAGCCCTTTTGAGCTTTTGTTTGGACATCCTGTAAGAGGACCCCTATGTCTTGTGAAGGAAGGATGGGAGTTACCTCTCAAAAAGCCTAAACTTGACATAGTGGACTATGTACTTGGTCTCCGCTCCAGGATGGCAGAGTACATGGAGAAGGCATCTAAAAACCTTGAGGCCAGCCAGGAACTTCAAAAAGCTTGGCATGACCAAAAGGCTGTCCTAACTGTATACCATGCAGGACAGAAGGTGTGGGTGTTGGAGCCAGTGGCCCCAGCAGCTCTCCAAGACAAGTGGTCTGGACCCCACATCATCATTGAGAAAAAGGGAGAAGTCACCTACTTAGTTGACATGGGAACTCCCAGGAGCCCTCACAGAGTACTTCATGTGAATAGGCTCAAAGCATTTGTTGACAGGGAGGACATGGGCTTGCTCATGGCCACAGATGAGGGACAGGAGGAAGAGAGTGACCCTCTCCCAGACCTGCTCACTCAGAACCCTGATGATGGGTCAGTAGATGGTGTAGTCTTTTCTGACAGCCTCTCTGAGCCTCAGCAAAAGGATTGTAAGCAAGTCCTTCAATCCTTCAGACAAATGTTTTCTCTGACCCCCAGTCAGACAAACTGGTGCACACATGAGGTGGACACTGGAGACAGTCTGCCTATAAAGAGTAAAATCTACAGGCAACCTGACCACGTCAGGGACTGCATAAAAACTGAAGTACAAAAGATGTTGGAATTGGGAGTCATTGAACCCTCAGAGAGCCCTTGGGCTAGTCCTGTAGTTCTAGTGCCTAAACCTCACACCCAGGATGGTAAGAGAGAGATGAGGTTTTGCGTAGACTACAGGGGTCTCAATGCTGTCACTAAGACAGATGCCCATCCAATACCAAGAGCAGATGAACTCATTGACAGATTGGCTTCTGCCAAGTTCTTGAGTACATTTGACCTGACAGCTGGTTATTGGCAAATCAGGTTACCTGAGGATGCCAAGGCCAAGACAGCATTTTCTACCCCAGGAGGTCATTACCAATTTGTGGTGATGCCCTTTGGTTTGAAAAATGCCCCTGCCACTTTTCAAAGGTTGGTGAACCAAGTTCTCACTGGGTTGGATGACTTCTGTGCAGCATATCTAGATGATATTGCTGTCTTTAGCTCCACCTGGGAGGATCACCTGATCCGCCTGAGGAAAGTGTTAGAGGCCCTGCAAAAAGGCAGGTCTCACTATCAAGGCTACTAAGTGCCAGATAGGGCAGAGTCAAGTTGTATACTTGGGCCACCTTGTAGGTGGAGGCCAAGTTCAACCTCTTGAGAGCAAGATACAGGCCATAAAGGACTGGGCTCCTCCAACCACCCAGACACAGGTCAGAGCTTTCTTGGGCCTGTCTGGTTATTACAGGAAATTTGTCAGAAATTATGGAACCATTGTGACTCCACTTAATGACCTGACAAGTAAGAAAATGCCAAAGAAAGTTCAGTGGACAGTTAGCTGTCAGAAGTCATTCGATGACCTAAAGCAGGCCATGTGCACTGCACCTATTCTCAAGAGTCCAGACTACTCCAAAATCTTCATTGTCCAAACAGATGCTTCTGAGTTGGGTGTGGGAGCTGTTCTATCTCAGCTGAATATTGATGGTCATGACCAGCCCATTGCTTTTATAAGCAGAAGGCTGACCCCTAGAGAGAAACGTTGGTCAGCTATTGAGAGGGAGGCGCTGTGGTGTGGGCCCTGAAGAAGTTGAGGCCATACTTGTTTGGTACTCACTTCAAGATTCAGACCGACCATAAGCCCCTCTTATGGCTAAATCAAATGAAGGGTGAAAACCCCAAACTTCTTAGGTGGTCCATTTCCCTACAGGGGATGGACTTTACAGTGGAGCACCGCCCAGGGACTGACCATGGTAATGCAGATGGTCTCTCCAGGTACTTCCACTTAGAGCAAGAAGACTCACCTGGTCAAGGTTAGTTTAATGTCCCTAAGTTTGGGGGGAGGGGGTTATGTAGGAGAGTGGGGTCTGCAATTCCATGGCCACCCCAGATTTTTGCTTTTTGCTTCACTGATTTACGACTTTCCCTGGCTGTGGGCCTGCTAATCAGACCCACAGCCTAGCTGTTCTCTCTCTAAATTGACAACCATGTACCTTAGGTGCATTTACCAATTGGTACTGGGCCACCTTATCAGTCCCTGTACAGAATACCTTAGGTATCCAGGGCATAGGTGTACCCAGGACCTACCAGGGGCTGAAGCATGTATTATGCCACCCCTGGCTGGCCATATAAACAGACACAACTGGCTGCACGACAGCTGGGGCAAGGTGGTGTAATCACCCTTTGCTTTAGATATAGTTCCCTATATCTAAACCTAAAATGGACACATATATTCCTATCAGTCACTCCTATGGAAGGCCTTAACAGTCCTGAAGGCAGAGTGCTTGGAATTATGTGAGATGGTGCTCTGGCATGAGCTGAGCCCGTTTGCAGCTTGCGGAACCAAGTCCTAATAGCTGTTCCATGATAACGCTATACCATATACTCTTAAGTGCATTATAATCCTCGCGGTTAAATGCTAACTTTGGCATAGCATTATCAAAACATGTCGAGTAAGGTGTCATACGAATTGGAATACTAACCCCTCGCCAATTCTGGCAACAGGGTTAGCATTCCACCCTTCTAGAGGGACACGACATGTATGTAACTGTGAACCCCGGTTAAAGTCAGGCACAGCCTCAGCTCCACAAAATGGATGCTGCCACCGAGACACAAGTCTGCCCTCCTGCTGCTGGGAGTCCTTCCAGCAACGGAGGCCTGGACAAAGGGTTTCCTGTCCGGGGCGGTGCCAGCACCATCCCAGACAGGATTTTGTGTATCCCAGGTAGGCAGGGCTGAAAGGAAGGTGACTGCAAGTGGCACCCCGGTGCTCACTGTGCATATGCCGGCTCAAACCAGTTCCAGGGGCACCCCAGCCCCTGAGCTGGGGAGAGACTGGACAAAGGAGAGGGGTGTAACCACCCCCCTCCTGGTCCCACCCATGGGCAGGACCTAGTCGCGTGCCAGCCCCTTTTCTTTGGATAAAGGTAGGAGCAGGCCCCCTTCCCAAATTAGATCATCTTGAAACTTGAACTACTTTCCACGAAAGGAACTCTTGTCCCTCTTTGAAGACTCTCCCTTGTGGCTAAGGAGTAGCCACCCTGCACCAGCAGGCACCATCGAAGCGCTTGCGGTTTGCTGCACGTCCATCCTCCGGATCAAGACTGCCCAGCTTGACGAGACCCGGATTCCCTGCCATCTCTGACCTTTACCTGCATCATCAGCCCAGCTGAGATTCGTGGGTGTGACGAGACCCGAGGGACCGGCCATCTTCAAGACCTGCACGACGCTTCACCAGCACGACCCCCGAGAGACCCTCGAGTAAGTGCACTGGGGTTTGAGAAGCCCTAACCCTAAGCAGCTCCAGCACCGAAGTCCAGCCCCCCAGCATCCACGAGGTCTGCGTGGGGCCCTTCTGCTTCTTTGCTGCTTGCCACGTTGTCCGGTCACTTGCCCGTTGGCTAATGACCCTTTTGATGACGTACCACGACGTTTTCAACGCTGGTCTAGGTCCCCTAGACTGGACCTTGCTTCTTGTCCAACAAGAAGTGCCCTGGACCCTCCTGGTCCACTCCAGACGCCATCTTGACTCCACCGCGTGGGCTTGCCTTTGCCAAGGCTTGTTGCTCCAATCTGGGATCCAGCATCGCCGACAGCAGACACCTTCGTGGGACAGCTCGCACCTCTAGCCTGGACGCCGACAACGCCTCCTGGCCCGTGTGACTGCAGAGTCCAGCGTCGCCCACTCACCTGGTCGAGGTGACTTCATCCGGTGCCATCCTGGTGCCCACATAATCACTGGCTAGTGATTAAGAACTAAGTCCCCTCTGCTTTCAGGTCGTCTTCTTCACTGATCCAGCCTTGGATCACACCGAACTTCTTCACTAGTCGCCTGCCAGCAACTTCTTCTTTCAGGCTCCATAGACTACAACGAGGATTCCCGACGTCTTTTTAACCCTATGCAGCCGCAGCCCCTGGGCTAGGTAACTCGAGCATTTCGGTGCTCCAGCACAGGTTCACTATCCTAGTGTCCAGATCCTTTTTCGTTTTTAGTCTACCTAGTCGGATTCGTCCGGAAACAGTAACTTTAAGAACTGCTAGCATCCATAGACTTTGTCCCGCATCCCGCGTAAGAGTTCCCACTCTGCACCCGGGTTCCCTAGGCCTCCTGCTCCTAAACTGAGGGTTCAGTAAGGTAGTCCTAGCGGTCCTGAAGCCTCTGGATTGTGTTACTTACCTGCTAGTATTTCGCATTCCACTTTTAGAGTATATGGTTTTTCGTGCCCCTCGGGCATTTGTGTAAATTGTGTAACTTGCAGTATTTTTGTAAGAGTTTTGTATTGGGCTTAGCTCTCTGACTCATAAAGAGTTCAGGGTAGACTTGTTATTAATAAATATCCTTTATTTTTATAACAACTTGTGTGGTGTCCTTTTACTTGGTGTTCAAGGGGTATATGTGATGGTAAAACAGCTGGCTTAACACGCCCTCTAGAGTTTAGCCTAAAGACTGCTCTTGTCCACGCTACTAGGATAGCTGGTCTAATAAGGTTGACTTACAACCAATCATCAATAAGGGTTGTTTGGAATGATACAGAGTGATCACTAGAATAGTGAGCACTACATATCAGGCCAACTTCTCACAGACGGAGCATCTGAATCAATCAAACACTCACACCCAGTCAAAAGATCTGGGTTTAATCCATCACCGTTTTTTAGCCCACTCTGCCACCCCAGTTCAGACATGGCTATATGCAAATCAGTCTTACCCTGTGCCTCATGGGAACAGTCCAGCCCAAACTGCCAAACCATGCCTTCCCTGGACCGGAAACAAGCTTCCGAGGACCGGTTTCTGGCATTTCAGCCGTCTTCAGCCCGGTTTGCTTGAATCCAGTGGCAAAGTGAGCAAGGGACTCACGTCTGCGCATACCCTGCCACACTTATGGCGGCCAAAAGCGGTACAAATGGGGGTGGTGATGGACGGAGCATCTGAATCAATCAAACACTCACACCCAGTCAAAAGATCAGGGTTTAATCCATCACCGTTCTTTAGCCCACTCTGCCACCCCAGTTCAGACATGGCTATATGCAAATCAGTCTGACCCTGTGCCTCATGGGAACAGTCCAGCCCGAACTGCCAAACCATGCCTTCCCTGGACCGGAAACAAGCTTCCGAGGACTGGTTTCTGGCATTCCAGCCGTTTTCAGCCCGGTTTGCTTGAATCCAGTGGCAAAGAGAGCAAGGGACTCACGTCTGAGCATACCCTGCCACACTTATGGCGGCCAAAAGCGGTACAAAAGGGGGTGGTGATGGACGGAGCAGCCGAATCAATCAAACACTCACACCCAGTCAAAAGATCTGGGTTTAATCCATCACCGTTCTTTAGCCCACTCTGCCACCCCAGTTCAGACATGGCTATATGCAAATCAGTCTGACCCTGTGCCTCATTGGAACAGTCTAGCCCGAACTGCCAAGCCATGCCTTCCCTTGACCGGAAACAAGCTTCCGAGGACCGGTTTCTGGCATTCCAGCCGTCTTCAGCCCGATTTGCTTGAATTCAGTGGCAAAGTGAGCAAGGGACTCATGTCTGGGCATACACTGCCACACTTATGGCGGCCAAAAGCGGTACAAAAGGGGGTGGTGATGGGCGGAGCATCTGAATCAATCAAACACTCACACCCAGTCAAAAGATCTGGGTTTAATCCATCACCGTTCTATAGAACACTCTGCCACCCCAGTTCAGACATGGCTATATGCAAATCAGTCTGACCCTGTGCCTCATGGGAACAGTCCAGCCCGAACTGCCAAGCCATGCCTTCCCTGGACCGGAAACAAGCTTCTGAGGACCGGTTTCTGGCATTCCAGCCGTCTTCAGCCCGGTTTGCTTGAATCCAGTGGCAAAGTGAGCAAGGGACTCACGTCTGGGCATACCCTGCCACACTTATGGCGGCCAAAAGCGGTACAAAAGGGGGTGGTGATGGACGGAGTATCTGAATCAATCAAACACTCACACCCAGTCAAAAGATCTGGGTTTAATCCATCACCGTTCTTTAGCCACTCTGCCACCCCAGTTCAGACATGGCTATATGCAAATCAGTCTGACCCTGTGCCTCATGGGAACAGTCCAGCCCGAACTGCCAAGCCATGCCTTCCCTGGACCGGAAACAAGCTTCTGAGGACCGGTTTCTGGCATTCCAGCCGTCTTCAGCCCGGTTTGCTTGAATCCAGTGGCAAAGTGAGCAAGGGACTCACGTCTGGGCATACCCTGCCACACTTATGGCGGCCAAAAGCGGTACAAAAGGGGGTGGTGATGGACGGAGTATCTGAATCAATCAAACACTCACACCCAGTCAAAAGATCTGGGTTTAATCCATCACCGTTCTTTAGCCACTCTGCCACCCCAGTTCAGACATGGCTATATGCAAATCAGTCTGACCCTGTGCCTCATGGGAACAGTCCAGCCCGAACTGCCACGCCATGCCTTCCCTTGACCGGAAACAAGCTTCCGAGGACCGGTTTCTGGCATTCTAGCCGTCTTCAGCCCGGTTTGCTTGAATCCAGTTTCAAAGTGAGCAAGGGACTCACGTCTGGGCATACCCTGCCACACTTATGGCGGCCAAAAGCGGTACAAAAGGGGGTGGTGATGAACGGAGCATCTGAATCAATCAAACACTCACACCCAGTCAAAAGATCTGGGTTTAATCCATCACCGTTCTATAGACCACTCTGCCACCCCAGTTCAGACATGGCTATATGCAAATCAGTCTGACCCTGTGCCTCATGGGAACAGTCCAGCCCGAACTGCCAAGCCATGCCTTCCCTGGACCGGAAACAAGCTTCCGAGGACCGGTTTCTGGCATTCCAGCTGTCTTCAGCCCGGTTTGCTTGAATCCAGTGGCAAAGTGAGCAAGGGACTCACGTCTGAGCATACCCTTCCACACTTATGGCGGCCAAAAGCGGGACAAAAGGGGGTGGTGATGGACGGAGCATCTGAATCAATCAAACACTCACATCCAGTCAAAAGATCTGGGTTTAATCCATCACCGTTCTTTAGCCCACTCTGCCATCCCAGTTCAGACATGGCTATATGCAAATCAGTCTGACCCTTTGCCTCATGTGAACAGTCCAGCCCAAACTGCCAAACCATGCCTTCCGTGGACCGGAAACAAGCTTCCGAGGACCGGTTTCTGGCATTTCAGCCGTCTTCAGCCCGGTTTGCTTGAATCCAGTGGCAAAGTGAGCAAGGGACTCACGTCTGGGCATACCCTGCCACACTTATCACGGCCAAAAGCGGTACAAATGGGGGTGGTGATGGACGGAGCATCTGAATCAATCAAACACTCACACCCAGTCAAAAGATCAGGGTTTAATCCATCACCGTTCTTTAGCCCACTCTGCCACCCCAGTTCAGACATGGCTATATGCAAATCAGTCTGACCCTGTGCCTCATGGGAACAGTCCAGCCCGAACTGCCAAGCCATGCCTTCCCTGGACCGGAAACAAGCTTCTGAGGACCGGTTTCTGGCATTCTAGCCGTCTTCAGCCCGGTTTGCTTGAATCCAGTTTCAAAGTGAGCAAGGGACTCACGTCTGGGCATACCCTGCCACACTTATGGCGGCCAAAAGCGGTACAAAAGGGGGTGGTGATGAACGGAGCATCTGAATCAATCAAACACTCACACCCAGTCAAAAGATCTGGGTTTAATCCATCACCGTTCTATAGACCACTCTGCCACCCCAGTTCAGACATGGCTATATGCAAATCAGTCTGAACCTGTGCCTCATGGGAACAGTCCAGCCCGAACTGCCAAGCCATGCCTTCCCTGGACCGGAAACAAGCTTCCGAGGACCGGTTTCTGGCATTCCAGCTGTCTTCAGCCCGGTTTGCTTGAATCCAGTGGCAAAGCGAGCAAGGGACTCACGTCTGAGCATACCCTTCCACAATTATAGCGGCCAAAAGCGGGACAAAAGGGGGTGGTGATGGACGGAGCATCTGAATCAATCAAACACTCACATCCAGTCAAAAGATCTGGGTTTAATCCATCACCGTTCTTTAGCCCACTCTGCCATCCCAGTTCAGACATGGCTATATGCAAATCAGTCTGACCCTTTGCCTCATGTGAACAGTCCAGCCCAAACTGCCAAACCATGCCTTCCGTGGACCGGAAACAAGCTTCCGAGGACCGGTTTCTGGCATTTCAGCCGTCTTCAGCCCGGTTTGCTTGAATCCAGTGGCAAAGTGAGCAAGGGACTCACGTCTGGGCATACCCTGCCACACTTATGGCGGCCAAAAGCGGTACAAATGGGGGTGGTGATGGACGGAGCATCTGAATCAATCAAACACTCACACCCAGTCAAAAGATCAGGGTTTAATCCATCACCGTTCTTTAGCCCACTCTGCCACCCCAGTTCAGACGTGGCTATATGCAAATCAGTCTGACCCTGTGCCTCATGGGAACAGTCCAGCCCGAACTGCCAAACCATGCCTTCCCTGGACCGGAAACAAGCTTCCGAGGACTGGTTTCTGGCATTCCAGCCCTTTTCAGCCCGGTTTGCTTGAATCCAGTGGCAAAGAGAGCAAGGGACTCACGTCTGAGCATACCCTGCCACACTTATGGCGGCCAAATCGGTACAAAAGGGGGTGGTGATGGGCGGAGCAGCCGAATCAATCAAACACTCACACCCAGTCAAAAGATCTGGGTTTTATCCATCACCGTTCTTTAGCCCACTCTGCCACCCCAGTTCAGACATGGCTATATGCAAATCAGTCTGACCCTGTGCCTCATGGGAACAGTCCAGCCCGAACTGCCAAGCCATGCCTTCCCTTGACCGGAAACAAGCTTCCGAGGACCGGTTTCTGGCATTCCAGCCGTCTTCAGCCCGGTTTGCTTGAATCCAGTGGCAAAGTGAGCAAGGGACTCATGTCTGGGCATACCCTGCCACACTTATGGCGGCCAAAAGCGGTACAAAAGGGGGTGGTGATGGACGGAGCAGCCGAATCAATCAAACACTCACACCCAGTCAAAAGATCTGGGTTTAATCCATCACCGTTCTTTAGCCCACTCTGCCACCCCAGTTCAGACATGGCTATATGCAAATCAGTCTGACCCTGTGCCTCATGGGAACAGTCCAGCCCGAACTGCCAAACCATGCCTTCCCTGGACCGGAAACAAGCTTCCGAGGACTGGTTTCTGGCATTCCAGCCGTTTTCAGCACGGTTTGCTTGAATCCAGTGGCAAAGAGAGCAAGGGACTCACGTCTGAGCATACCCTGCCACACTTATGGCGGCCAAAAGCGGTACAAAAGGGGGTGGTGATGGACGGAGCAGCCGAATCAATCAAACACTCACACCCAGTCAAAAGATCTGGGTTAATCCATCACCGTTCTTTAGCCCACTCTGCCACCCCAGTTCAGACATGGCTATATGCAAATCAGTCTGACCCTGTGCCTCATTGGAACAGTCTAGCCCGAACTGCCAAGCCATGCCTTCCCTTGACCGGAAACAAGCTTCCGAGGACCGGTTTCTGGCATTCCAGCCGTCTTCAGCCCGATTTGCTTGAATTCAGTGGCAAAGTGAGCAAGGGACTCATGTCTGGGCATACACTGCCACACTTATGGCGGCCAAAAGCGGTACAAAAGGGGGTGGTGATGGGCGGAGCATCTGAATCAATCAAACACTCACACCCAGTCAAAAGATCTGGGTTTAATCCATCACCGTTCTATAGAACACTCTGCCACCCCAGTTCAGACATGGCTATATGCAAATCAGTCTGACCCTGTGCCTCATGGGAACAGTCCAGCCCGAACTGCCAAGCCATGCCTTCCCTGGACCGGAAACAAGCTTCTGAGGACCGGTTTCTGGCATTCCAGCCGTCTTCAGCCCGGTTTGCTTGAATCCAGTGGCAAAGTGAGCAAGGGACTCACGTCTGGGCATACCCTGCCACACTTATGGCGGCCAAAAGCGGTACAAAAGGGGGTGGTGATGGACGGAGTATCTGAATCAATCAAACACTCACACCCAGTCAAAAGATCTGGGTTTAATCCATCACCGTTCTTTAGCCACTCTGCCACCCCAGTTCAGACATGGCTATATGCAAATCAGTCTGACCCTGTGCCTCATGGGAACAGTCCAGCCCGAACTGCCAAGCCATGCCTTCCCTGGACCGGAAACAAGCTTCTGAGGACCGGTTTCTGGCATTCCAGCCGTCTTCAGCCCGGTTTGCTTGAATCCAGTGGCAAAGTGAGCAAGGGACTCACGTCTGGGCATACCCTGCCACACTTATGGCGGCCAAAAGCGGTACAAAAGGGGGTGGTGATGGACGGAGTATCTGAATCAATCAAACACTCACACCCAGTCAAAAGATCTGGGTTTAATCCATCACCGTTCTTTAGCCACTCTGCCACCCCAGTTCAGACATGGCTATATGCAAATCAGTCTGACCCTGTGCCTCATGGGAACAGTCCAGCCCGAACTGCCACGCCATGCCTTCCCTTGACCGGAAACAAGCTTCCGAGGACCGGTTTCTGGCATTCTAGCCGTCTTCAGCCCGGTTTGCTTGAATCCAGTTTCAAAGTGAGCAAGGGACTCACGTCTGGGCATACCCTGCCACACTTATGGCGGCCAAAAGCGGTACAAAAGGGGGTGGTGATGAACGGAGCATCTGAATCAATCAAACACTCACACCCAGTCAAAAGATCTGGGTTTAATCCATCACCGTTCTATAGACCACTCTGCCACCCCAGTTCAGACATGGCTATATGCAAATCAGTCTGACCCTGTGCCTCATGGGAACAGTCCAGCCCGAACTGCCAAGCCATGCCTTCCCTGGACCGGAAACAAGCTTCCGAGGACCGGTTTCTGGCATTCCAGCTGTCTTCAGCCCGGTTTGCTTGAATCCAGTGGCAAAGTGAGCAAGGGACTCACGTCTGAGCATACCCTTCCACACTTATGGCGGCCAAAAGCGGGACAAAAGGGGGTGGTGATGGACGGAGCATCTGAATCAATCAAACACTCACATCCAGTCAAAAGATCTGGGTTTAATCCATCACCGTTCTTTAGCCCACTCTGCCATCCCAGTTCAGACATGGCTATATGCAAATCAGTCTGACCCTTTGCCTCATGTGAACAGTCCAGCCCAAACTGCCAAACCATGCCTTCCGTGGACCGGAAACAAGCTTCCGAGGACCGGTTTCTGGCATTTCAGCCGTCTTCAGCCCGGTTTGCTTGAATCCAGTGGCAAAGTGAGCAAGGGACTCACGTCTGGGCATACCCTGCCACACTTATCACGGCCAAAAGCGGTACAAATGGGGGTGGTGATGGACGGAGCATCTGAATCAATCAAACACTCACACCCAGTCAAAAGATCAGGGTTTAATCCATCACCGTTCTTTAGCCCACTCTGCCACCCCAGTTCAGACATGGCTATATGCAAATCAGTCTGACCCTGTGCCTCATGGGAACAGTCCAGCCCGAACTGCCAAGCCATGCCTTCCCTGGACCGGAAACAAGCTTCTGAGGACCGGTTTCTGGCATTCTAGCCGTCTTCAGCCCGGTTTGCTTGAATCCAGTTTCAAAGTGAGCAAGGGACTCACGTCTGGGCATACCCTGCCACACTTATGGCGGCCAAAAGCGGTACAAAAGGGGGTGGTGATGAACGGAGCATCTGAATCAATCAAACACTCACACCCAGTCAAAAGATCTGGGTTTAATCCATCACCGTTCTATAGACCACTCTGCCACCCCAGTTCAGACATGGCTATATGCAAATCAGTCTGAACCTGTGCCTCATGGGAACAGTCCAGCCCGAACTGCCAAGCCATGCCTTCCCTGGACCGGAAACAAGCTTCCGAGGACCGGTTTCTGGCATTCCAGCTGTCTTCAGCCCGGTTTGCTTGAATCCAGTGGCAAAGCGAGCAAGGGACTCACGTCTGAGCATACCCTTCCACAATTATAGCGGCCAAAAGCGGGACAAAAGGGGGTGGTGATGGACGGAGCATCTGAATCAATCAAACACTCACATCCAGTCAAAAGATCTGGGTTTAATCCATCACCGTTCTTTAGCCCACTCTGCCATCCCAGTTCAGACATGGCTATATGCAAATCAGTCTGACCCTTTGCCTCATGTGAACAGTCCAGCCCAAACTGCCAAACCATGCCTTCCGTGGACCGGAAACAAGCTTCCGAGGACCGGTTTCTGGCATTTCAGCCGTCTTCAGCCCGGTTTGCTTGAATCCAGTGGCAAAGTGAGCAAGGGACTCACGTCTGGGCATACCCTGCCACACTTATGGCGGCCAAAAGCGGTACAAATGGGGGTGGTGATGGACGGAGCATCTGAATCAATCAAACACTCACACCCAGTCAAAAGATCAGGGTTTAATCCATCACCGTTCTTTAGCCCACTCTGCCACCCCAGTTCAGACGTGGCTATATGCAAATCAGTCTGACCCTGTGCCTCATGGGAACAGTCCAGCCCGAACTGCCAAACCATGCCTTCCCTGGACCGGAAACAAGCTTCCGAGGACTGGTTTCTGGCATTCCAGCCCTTTTCAGCCCGGTTTGCTTGAATCCAGTGGCAAAGAGAGCAAGGGACTCACGTCTGAGCATACCCTGCCACACTTATGGCGGCCAAATCGGTACAAAAGGGGGTGGTGATGGGCGGGGCAGCCGAATCAATCAAACACTCACACCCAGTCAAAAGATCTGGGTTTTATCCATCACCGTTCTTTAGCCCACTCTGCCACCCCAGTTCAGACATGGCTATATGCAAATCAGTCTGACCCTGTGCCTCATGGGAACAGTCCAGCCCGAACTGCCAAGCCATGCCTTCCCTTGACCGGAAACAAGCTTCCGAGGACCGGTTTCTGGCATTCCAGCCGTCTTCAGCCCGGTTTGCTTGAATCCAGTGGCAAAGTGAGCAAGGGACTCATGTCTGGGCATACCCTGCCACACTTATGGCGGCCAAAAGCGGTACAAAAGGGGGTGGTGATGGACGGAGCAGCCGAATCAATCAAACACTCACACCCAGTCAAAAGATCTGGGTTTAATCCATCACCGTTCTTTAGCCCACTCTGCCACCCCAGTTCTGACATGGCTATATGCAAATCAGTCTGACCCTGTGCCTCATGGGAACAGTCCAGCCCGAACTGCCAAACCATGCCTTCCCTGGACCGGAAACAAGCTTCCGAGGACTGGTTTCTGGCATTCCAGCCGTTTTCAGCCCGGTTTGCTTGAATCCAGTGGCAAAGAGAGCAAGGGACTCACGTCTGAGCATACCCTGCCACACTTATGGCGGCCAAAAGCGGTACAAAAGGGGGTGGTGATGGACGGAGCAGCCGAATCAATCAAACACTCACACCCAGTCAAAAGATCTGGGTTTAATCCATCACCGTTCTTTAGCCCACTCTGCCACCCCAGTTCAGACATGGCTATATGCAAATCAGTCTGACCCTGTGCCTCATTGGAACAGTCTAGCCCGAACTGCCAAGCCATGCCTTCCCTTGACCGGAAACAAGCTTCCGAGGACCGGTTTCTGGCATTCCAGCCGTCTTCAGCCCGATTTGCTTGAATTCAGTGGCAAAGTGAGCAAGGGACTCATGTCTGGGCATACACTGCCACACTTATGGCGGCCAAAAGCGGTACAAAAGGGGGTGGTGATGGGCGGAGCATCTGAATCAATCAAACACTCACACCCAGTCAAAAGATCTGGGTTTAATCCATCACCGTTCTATAGAACACTCTGCCACCCCAGTTCAGACATGGCTATATGCAAATCAGTCTGACCCTGTGCCTCATGGGAACAGTCCAGCCCGAACTGCCAAGCCATGCCTTCCCTGGACCGGAAACAAGCTTCTGAGGACCGGTTTCTGGCATTCCAGCCGTCTTCAGCCCGGTTTGCTTGAATCCAGTGGCAAAGTGAGCAAGGGACTCACGTCTGGGCATACCCTGCCACACTTATGGCGGCCAAAAGCGGTACAAAAGGGGGTGGTGATGGACGGAGTATCTGAATCAATCAAACACTCACACCCAGTCAAAAGATCTGGGTTTAATCCATCACCGTTCTTTAGCCACTCTGCCACCCCAGTTCAGACATGGCTATATGCAAATCAGTCTGACCCTGTGCCTCATGGGAACAGTCCAGCCCGAACTGCCAAGCCATGCCTTCCCTGGACCGGAAACAAGCTTCTGAGGACCGGTTTCTGGCATTCCAGCCGTCTTCAGCCCGGTTTGCTTGAATCCAGTGGCAAAGTGAGCAAGGGACTCACGTCTGGGCATACCCTGCCACACTTATGGCGGCCAAAAGCGGTACAAAAGGGGGTGGTGATGGACGGAGTATCTGAATCAATCAAACACTCACACCCAGTCAAAAGATCTGGGTTTAATCCATCACCGTTCTTTAGCCACTCTGCCACCCCAGTTCAGACATGGCTATATGCAAATCAGTCTGACCCTGTGCCTCATGGGAACAGTCCAGCCCGAACTGCCACGCCATGCCTTCCCTTGACCGGAAACAAGCTTCCGAGGACCGGTTTCTGGCATTCTAGCCGTCTTCAGCCCGGTTTGCTTGAATCCAGTTTCAAAGTGAGCAAGGGACTCACGTCTGGGCATACCCTGCCACACTTATGGCGGCCAAAAGCGGTACAAAAGGGGGTGGTGATGAACGGAGCATCTGAATCAATCAAACACTCACACCCAGTCAAAAGATCTGGGTTTAATCCATCACCGTTCTATAGACCACTCTGCCACCCCAGTTCAGACATGGCTATATGCAAATCAGTCTGACCCTGTGCCTCATGGGAACAGTCCAGCCCGAACTGCCAAGCCATGCCTTCCCTGGACCGGAAACAAGCTTCCGAGGACCGGTTTCTGGCATTCCAGCTGTCTTCAGCCCGGTTTGCTTGAATCCAGTGGCAAAGTGAGCAAGGGACTCACGTCTGAGCATACCCTTCCACACTTATGGCGGCCAAAAGCGGGACAAAAGGGGGTGGTGATGGACGGAGCATCTGAATGAATCAAACACTCACATCCAGTCAAAAGATCTGGGTTTAATCCATCACCGTTCTTTAGCCCACTCTGCCATCCCAGTTCAGACATGGCTATATGCAAATCAGTCTGACCCTTTGCCTCATGTGAACAGTCCAGCCCAAACTGCCAAACCATGCCTTCCGTGGACCGGAAACAAGCTTCCGAGGACCGGTTTCTGGCATTTCAGCCGTCTTCAGCCCGGTTTGCTTGAATCCAGTGGCAAAGTGAGCAAGGGACTCACGTCTGGGCATACCCTGCCACACTTATCACGGCCAAAAGCGGTACAAATGGGGGTGGTGATGGACGGAGCATCTGAATCAATCAAACACTCACACCCAGTCAAAAGATCAGGGTTTAATCCATCACCGTTCTTTAGCCCACTCTGCCACCCCAGTTCAGACATGGCTATATGCAAATCAGTCTGACCCTGTGCCTCATGGGAACAGTCCAGCCCGAACTGCCAAGCCATGCCTTCCCTGGACCGGAAACAAGCTTCTGAGGACCGGTTTCTGGCATTCTAGCCGTCTTCAGCCCGGTTTGCTTGAATCCAGTTTCAAAGTGAGCAAGGGACTCACGTCTGGGCATACCCTGCCACACTTATGGCGGCCAAAAGCGGTACAAAAGGGGGTGGTGATGAACGGAGCATCTGAATCAATCAAACACTCACACCCAGTCAAAAGATCTGGGTTTAATCCATCACCGTTCTATAGACCACTCTGCCACCCCAGTTCAGACATGGCTATATGCAAATCAGTCTGAACCTGTGCCTCATGGGAACAGTCCAGCCCGAACTGCCAAGCCATGCCTTCCCTGGACCGGAAACAAGCTTCCGAGGACCGGTTTCTGGCATTCCAGCTGTCTTCAGCCCGGTTTGCTTGAATCCAGTGGCAAAGCGAGCAAGGGACTCACGTCTGAGCATACCCTTCCACAATTATAGCGGCCAAAAGCGGGACAAAAGGGGGTGGTGATGGACGGAGCATCTGAATCAATCAAACACTCACATCCAGTCAAAAGATCTGGGTTTAATCCATCACCGTTCTTTAGCCCACTCTGCCATCCCAGTTCAGACATGGCTATATGCAAATCAGTCTGACCCTTTGCCTCATGTGAACAGTCCAGCCCAAACTGCCAAACCATGCCTTCCGTGGACCGGAAACAAGCTTCCGAGGACCGGTTTCTGGCATTTCAGCCGTCTTCAGCCCGGTTTGCTTGAATCCAGTGGCAAAGTGAGCAAGGGACTCACGTCTGGGCATACCCTGCCACACTTATGGCGGCCAAAAGCGGTACAAATGGGGGTGGTGATGGACGGAGCATCTGAATCAATCAAACACTCACACCCAGTCAAAAGATCAGGGTTTAATCCATCACCGTTCTTTAGCCCACTCTGCCACCCCAGTTCAGACATGGCTATATGCAAATCAGTCTGACCCTGTGCCTCATGGGAACAGTCCAGCCCGAACTGCCAAGCCATGCCTTCCCTTGACCGGAAACAAGCTTCCGAGGACCGGTTTCTGGCATTCCAGCCGTCTTCAGCCCGGTTTGCTTGAATCCAGTGGCAAAGTGAGCAAGGGACTCATGTCTGGGCATACCCTGCCACACTTATGGCGGCCAAAAGCGGTACAAAAGGGGGTGGTGATGGACGGAGCATCTGAATCAATCAAACACTCACACCCAGTCAAAAGATCTGGGTTTAATCCATCACCGTACTATAGACCACTCTGCCACCCCAGTTCAGACATGGCTATATGCAAATCAGTCTGACCCTGTGCCTCATGGGAACAGTCCAGCCCGAACTGCCAAGCTATGCCTTCCCTGGACCGGAAACAAGCTTCCGAGGACCGGTTTCTGGCATTCCAGCTGTCTTCAGCCCGGTTTGCTTGAATCCAGTGGCAAAGTGAGCAAGGGACTCACGTCTGGGCATACCCTGCCACACTTATGGCGGCCAAAAGCGGTACAAAAGGGGGTGGTGATGGACGGAGCATCTGAATCAATCAAACACTCACACCCAGTCAAAAGATCAGGGTTTAATCCATCACCGTTCTTTAGCCCACTCTGCGACCCCAGTTCAGACATGGCTATATGCAAATCAGTCTGACCCTGTGCCTCATGGGAACAGTCCAGCCCGAACTGCCAAACCATGCCTTCCCTGGACCGGAAACAAGCTTCCGAGGACTGGTTTCTGGCATTCCAGCCGTCTTCAGCCCGGTTTGCTTGAATCCAGTGGCAAAGAGAGCAAGGGACTCACGTCTGAGCATACCCTGCCACACTTATGGCGGCCAAAAGCGGTACAAAAGGGGGTGGTGATGGACGGAGCATCTGAATCAATCAAACACTCACACCCAGTCAAAAGATCTGGGTTTAATCCATCACCGTTCTATAGACCACTCTGCCACCCCAGTTCAGACATGGCTATATGCAAATCAGTCTGACCCTGTGCCTCATGGAAACAGTCCAGCCCGAACTGCCAAGCCATGCCTTCCCTGGACCGGAAACAAGCTTCCGAGGACCGGTTTCTGGCATTTCAGCCGTCTTCAGCCCGGTTTGCTTGAATCCAGTGGCAAAGTGAGCAAGGGACTCACGTCTGGGCATACCCTGCCACACTTATGGCTGCCAAAAGCGGTACAAATGGGGGTGGTGATGGACGGAGCATCTGAATCAATCAAACACTCACACCCAGTCAAAAGATCTGGGTTTAATCCATCACCGTACTATAGACCACTCTGCCACCCCAGTTCAGACATGGCTATATGCAAATCAGTCTGACCCTGTGCCTCATGGGAACAGTCCAGCCCGAACTGCCAAGCTATGCCTTCCCTGGACCGGAAACAAGCTTACGAGGACCGGTTTCTGGCATTCCAGCTGTCTTCAGCCCGGTTTGCTTGAATCCAGTGGCAAAGTGAGCAAGGGACTCACGTCTGGGCATACCCTGCCACACTTATGGCGGCCAAAAGCGGTACAAAAGGGGGTGGTGATGGACGGAGCATCTGAATCAATCAAACACTCACACCCAGTCAAAAGATCAGGGTTTAATCCATCACCGTTCTTTAGTCCACTCTGCGACCCCAGTTCAGACATGGCTATATGCAAATCAGTCTGACCCTGTGCCTCATGGGAACAGTCCAGCCCGAACTGCCAAACCATGCCTTCCCTGGACCGGAAACAAGCTTCTGAGGACTGGTTTCTGGCATTCCAGCCGTCTTCAGCCCGGTTTGCTTGAATCCAGTGGCAAAGAGAGCAAGGGACTCACGTCTGAGCATACCCTGCCACACTTATGGCGGCCAAAAGCGGTACAAAAGGGGGTGGTGATGGACGGAGCATCCGAATCAATCAAACACTCACACCCAGTCAAAAGATCAGGGTTTAATCTATCACCGTTCTTTAGCCCACTCTGCCACCCCAGTTCAGACATGGCTATATGCAAATCAGTCTGACCCTGTGCCTCATGGGAACAGTCCAGCCCGAACAGCCAAGCCATGCCTTCCCTGGACCGGAAACAAGCTTCCGAGGACCGGTTTCTGGCATTCCAGCCGTCTTCAGCCCGGTTTGCTTGAATCCAGTGGCAAAGTGAGCAAGGGACTCACGTCTGGGCATACCCTGCCACACTTATGGCGGCCAAAAGCGGTACAAAAGGGGGTGGTGATGGACGGAGCATCTGAATCAATCAAACACTCACACCCAGTCAAAAGATCTGGGTTTAATCCATCACCGTTCTTTAGCCCACTCTGCCACCCCAGTTCAGACATGGCCATATGCAAATCAGTCTGACCCTGTGCCTCATGGGAACAGTCCAGTCCGAACTGCCAAGCCATGCCTTCCCTGGACCGGAAACAAGCTTCAGAGGACCGGTTTCTGGTATTTCAGCCGTCTTCAGCCCGGTTTGCTTGAATCCAGTGGCAAAGTGAGCAAGGGACTCACGTCTGGGCATACCCTGCCACACTTATGGCGGCCAAAAGCGGTACAAAAGGGGGTGGTGATGGACGGAGCATCTGAATCAATCAAACACTCACACCCAGTCAAAAGATCTGGGTTTAATCCATCACCGTTCTTTAGCCCACTCTGCCACCCCAGTTCAGACATGGCTATATGCAAATCAGTCTGACCCTGTGCCTCATGAGAACAGTCCAGCCCGAACTGCCAAGTCATGCCTTCCCTGGACCGGAAACAAGCTTCCGAGGACCGGTTTCTGGCATTCCAGCCGTCTTCTGCCCGGTTTGCTTGAATCCAGTGGCAATGTGAGCAAGGGACTCACGTCTGAGCATACCCTGCCACACTTATGGCGGCCAAAAGCGGTACAAAAGGGGGTGGTGATGGACGGAGCATCTGAATCAATCAAACACTCACACCTAATCAAAAGATCTGACTTTAATCCATCACCGTTCTTTAGCCCACTCTGCCACCCCAGTTCAGACATGGCTATATGCAAATCAGTCTGACCCTGTGCCTCATGGTCACAGTCCAGCCCGAACTGCCAAACCATGCCTTCCCTGTACCGGAAACAAGCTTCTGAGGACCGGTTTCTGGCATTCCAGCCGTCTTCAGCCCGGTTTGCTTGAATCCAGTGGCAAAGTGAGCACAAGACTCACGTCTGGGCATACCCTGCCACACTTATGGCGGCCAAAAGCAGTACAAAAGGGGGTGCTGATGGACGGAGCATCTGAATCAATCAAACACTCACACCCAGTCAAAAGATCTGGGTTTAATCCATCACCGTTCTTTAGCCCACTCTGCCACCCCAGTTCAGACATGGCTATATGCAAATCAGTCTGACCCTGTGCCTCATATGAACATTCCAGCCCGAACTGCCAAGCCATGCCTTCCCTGGACCGGAAACAAGCTTCCGAGGACCGGTTTCTGGCATTCCAGCCGTCTTCAGCCCGGTTTGCTTGAATCCAGTGGCAAAGTGAGCAAGGGACTCACGTCTGAGCATACCCTGCCACACTTATGGCGGCCAAAAGCGGTACAAAATTGGGTGGTGATGGACGGAGCATCTGAATCAATCAAACACTCACACCCAGCCAAAAGATCTGGGTTTAATCCATCACCGTTTTTTAGCCCACTCTGCCACCCCAGTTCAGACATGGCTATATGCAAATCAGTCTGACCCTGTGCCTCATGGGAACAGTCCAGCCCGAACTGCCAAGCCATGCCTTACCTGGACCGGAAACAAGCTTCCGAGGAACGGTTTCTGGCATTCCAGCCCTCTTCAGCCCGGTTTGCTTGAATCCAGTGGCAAGTCTGAGCATACCCTGCCACACTTATGGCGGCCAAAAACGGGACAAAAGGGGGTGGTGATGGACGGAGCATCTGAATCAATCAAACACTCACACCCAGTCAAAAGATCTGGGTTTAATCAATCACGGTTCTTTAGCCCACTCTGCCACCCCAGTTCAGACAAGGCTGTATGCAAATCAGTCTGACCCTGTGCCTCATGGGAACAGTCCAGCCCGAAGTGCCAAGCCATGCCTTCCCTGGACCTAAACAAGCTTCCAAGGACCGGTTTCTGGCATTCCAGCCGTCTTCAGCCCGGTTTGCTTGAATCCAGTGGCAAAGTGAGCAAGGGACTCACGTCTGAGCATAACCTGCCACACTTATGGCGGCCAAAAACGGTACAAAAGGGGGTGGTGATGGACAGAGCATCAGAATCAATCAAACACTCACACCCAGTCAAAAGATCTGGGTTTAATCCATCACCGTTCTTTAGCCCACTCTGCCACCCCAGTTCAGAAATGGCTATATGCAAATCAGTCTGACCCTGTGCCTCATGGGAACAGTCCAGCCCGAACTGCCAAGTCATGCCTTCCCTGGACCGGAAACAAGCTTCCGACGACCGGTTTCTGGCATTCCAGACGTCTTCTGCCCGGTTTGCTTGAATCCAGTGGCAAGTCTGAGCATACCTGCCACACTTATGGCGGCCAAAAGCGGGACAAAAGGGGGTGGTGATGGACGGAGCATCTGAATCAATCAAACACTCACACCCAGTCAAAAGATCTGGGTTTAATCCATCACCGTTCTTTAGCCCACTCTGCCACCCTAGTTCAGACATGGCTATATGCAAATCAGTCTTACCCTGTGCCTCATGGGAACAGTCCAGCCCGAACTGCCAAGCCATGCCTTCCCTGGACCGGAAACAAGCTTCCGAGGACCGGTTTCTGGCATTCCAGCCGTCTTCAGCCTGGTTTGCTTGAATCCAGTGGCAAAGTGAGCAAGGGACTCACGTCTGGGCATACCCTGCCACACTTATGGCGGCCAAAAGCGGTACAAAAGGGGGTGGTGATGGACGGAGCATCTGAAGCAATCAAACACTCACACCCAGTCAAAAGATCTGGGTTTAATCCATCACCGTTCTTTAGCCCACTCTGCCACCCCAGTTCAGACATGGCTATATGCAAATCAGTCTGACCCTGTGCCTCATGGGAACAGTCCAGCCTGAACTGCCAAGCCATGCCTTCCCTGGACCGGAAACAAGATTCCGAGGACTGGTTTCTGGCATTCCAGCCATCTTCAGCCTGGTTTGCTTGAATCCAGTGGCAAAGTGAGCAAGGGACTCACGTCTGGGCATACCCTGCCACACTTATGGCGGCCAAAAGCGGTACAAAAGGGGGTGGTGATGAACGGAGCATCTGAATCAATCAAACACTCACACCCAGTCAAAAGATCTGGGTTTAATCCATCACCGTTCTATAGACCACTCTGCCACCCCAGTTCAGACATGGCTATATGCAAATCAGTCTGAACCTGTGCCTCATGGGAACAGTCCAGCCCGAACTGCCAAGCCATGCCTTCCCTGGACCGGAAACAAGCTTCCGAGGACCGGTTTCTGGCATTCCAGCTGTCTTCAGCCCGGTTTGCTTGAATCCAGTGGCAAAGCGAGCAAGGGACTCACGTCTGAGCATACCCTTCCACAATTATAGCGGCCAAAAGCGGGACAAAAGGGGGTGGTGATGGACGGAGCATCTGAATCAATCAAACACTCACATCCAGTCAAAAGATCTGGGTTTAATCCATCACCGTTCTTTAGCCCACTCTGCCATCCCAGTTCAGACATGGCTATATGCAAATCAGTCTGACCCTTTGCCTCATGTGAACAGTCCAGCCCAAACTGCCAAACCATGCCTTCCGTGGACCGGAAACAAGCTTCCGAGGACCGGTTTCTGGCATTTCAGCCGTCTTCAGCCCGGTTTGCTTGAATCCAGTGGCAAAGTGAGCAAGGGACTCACGTCTGGGCATACCCTGCCACACTTATGGCGGCCAAAAGCGGTACAAATGGGGGTGGTGATGGACGGAGCATCTGAATCAATCAAACACTCACACCCAGTCAAAAGATCAGGGTTTAATCCATCACCGTTCTTTAGCCCACTCTGCCACCCCAGTTCAGACGTGGCTATATGCAAATCAGTCTGACCCTGTGCCTCATGGGAACAGTCCAGCCCGAACTGCCAAACCATGCCTTCCCTGGACCGGAAACAAGCTTCCGAGGACTGGTTTCTGGCATTCCAGCCCTTTTCAGCCCGGTTTGCTTGAATCCAGTGGCAAAGAGAGCAAGGGACTCACGTCTGAGCATACCCTGCCACACTTATGGCGGCCAAAATCGGTACAAAAGGGGGTGGTGATGGGCGGAGCAGCCGAATCAATCAAACACTCACACCCAGTCAAAAGATCTGGGTTTTATCCATCACCGTTCTTTAGCCCACTCTGCCACCCCAGTTCAGACATGGCTATATGCAAATCAGTCTGACCCTGTGCCTCATGGGAACAGTCCAGCCCGAACTGCCAAGCCATGCCTTCCCTTGACCGGAAACAAGCTTCCGAGGACCGGTTTCTGGCATTCCAGCCGTCTTCAGCCCGGTTTGCTTGAATCCAGTGGCAAAGTGAGCAAGGGACTCATGTCTGGGCATACCCTGCCACACTTATGGCGGCCAAAAGCGGTACAAAAGGGGGTGGTGATGGACGGAGCATCTGAATCAATCAAACACTCACACCCAGTCAAAAGATCTGGGTTTAATCCATCACCGTACTATAGACCACTCTGCCACCCCAGTTCAGACATGGCTATATGCAAATCAGTCTGACCCTGTGCCTCATGGGAACAGTCCAGCCCGAACTGCCAAGCTATGCCTTCCCTGGACCGGAAACAAGCTTCCGAGGACCGGTTTCTGGCATTCCAGCTGTCTTCAGCCCGGTTTGCTTGAATCCAGTGGCAAAGTGAGCAAGGGACTCACGTCTGGGCATACCCTGCCACACTCATGGCGGCCAAAAGCGGTACAAAAGGGGGTGGTGATGGACGGAGCATCTGAATCAATCAAACACTCACACCCAGTCAAAAGATCAGGGTTTAATCCATCACCGTTCTTTAGCCCACTCTGCGACCCCAGTTCAGACATGGCTATATGCAAATCAGTCTGACCCTGTGCCTCATGGGAACAGTCCAGCCCGAACTGCCAAACCATGCCTTCCCTGGACCGGAAACAAGCTTCCGAGGACTGGTTTCTGGCATTCCAGCCGTCTTCAGCCCGGTTTGCTTGAATCCAGTGGCAAAGAGAGCAAGGGACTCACGTCTGAGCATACCCTGCCACACTTATGGCGGCCAAAAGCGGTACAAAAGGGGGTGGTGATGGACGGAGCATCTGAATCAATCAAACACTCACACCCAGTCAAAAGATCTGGGTTTAATCCATCACCGTTCTATAGACCACTCTGCCACCCCAGTTCAGACATGGCTATATGCAAATCAGTCTGACCCTGTGCCTCATGGGAACAGTCCAGCCCGAACTGCCAAGCCATGCCTTCCCTGGACCGGAAACAAGCTTCCGAGGACCGGTTTCTGGCATTTCAGCCGTCTTCAGCCCGGTTTGCTTGAATCCAGTGGCAAAGTGAGCAAGGGACTCACGTCTGGGCATACCCTGCCACACTTATGGCGGCCAAAAGCGGTACAAATGGGGGTGGTGATGGACGGAGCATCTGAATCAATCAAACACTCACACCCAGTCAAAAGATCTGGGTTTAATCCATCACCGTACTATAGACCACTCTGCCACCCCAGTTCAGACATGGCTATATGCAAATCAGTCTGACCCTGTGCCTCATGGGAACAGTCCAGCCCGAACTGCCAAGCTATGCCTTCCCTGGACCGGAAACAAGCTTACGAGGACCGGTTTCTGGCATTCCAGCTGTCTTCAGCCCGGTTTGCTTGAATCCAGTGGCAAAGTGAGCAAGGGACTCACGTCTGGGCATACCCTGCCACACTTATGGCGGCCAAAAGCGGTACAAAAGGGGGTGGTGATGGACGGAGCATCTGAATCAATCAAACACTCACACCCAGTCAAAAGATCAGGGTTTAATCCATCACCGTTCTTTAGCCCACTCTGCGACCCCAGTTCAGACATGGCTATATGCAAATCAGTCTGACCCTGTGCCTCATGGGAACAGTCCAGCCCGAACTGCCAAACCATGCCTTCCCTGGACCGGAAACAAGCTTCCGAGGACTGGTTTCTGGCATTCCAGCCGTCTTCAGCCCGGTTTGCTTGAATCCAGTGGCAAAGAGAGCAAGGGACTCACGTCTGAGCATACCCTGCCACACTTATGGCGGCCAAAAGCGGTACAAAAGGGGGTGGTGATGGACGGAGCATCCGAATCAATCAAACACTCACACCCAGTCAAAAGATCAGGGTTTAATCTATCACCGTTCTTTAGCCCACTCTGCCACCCCAGTTCAGACATGGCTATATGCAAATCAGTCTGACCCTGTGCCTCATGGGAACAGTCCAGCCCGAACAGCCAAGCCATGCCTTCCCTGGACCGGAAACAAGCTTCCGAGGACCGGTTTCTGGCATTCCAGCCGTCTTCAGCCCGGTTTGCTTGAATCCAGTGGCAAAGTGAGCAAGGGACTCACGTCTGGGCATACCCTGCCACACTTATGGCGGCCAAAAGCGGTACAAAAGGGGGTGGTGATGGACGGAGCATCTGAATCAATCAAACACTCACACCCAGTCAAAAGATCTGGGTTTAATCCATCACCGTTCTTTAGCCCACTCTGCCACCCCAGTTCAGACATGGCCATATGCAAATCAGTCTGACCCTGTGCCTCATGGGAACAGTCCAGTCCGAACTGCCAAGCCATGCCTTCCCTGGACCGGAAACAAGCTTCAAAGGACCGGTTTCTGGTATTTCAGCCGTCTTCAGCCCGGTTTGCTTGAATCCAGTGGCAAAGTGAGCAAGGGACTCACGTCTGGGCATACCCTGCCACACTTATGGCGGCCAAAAGCGGTACAAAAGGGGGTGGTGATGGACGGAGCATCTGAATCAATCAAACACTCACACCCAGTCAAAAGATCTGGGTTTAATCCATCACCGTTCTTTAGCCCACTCTGCCACCCCAGTTCAGACATGGCTATATGCAAATCAGTCTGACCCTGTGCCTCATGAGAACAGTCCAGCCCGAACTGCCAAGTCATGCCTTCCCTGGACCGGAAACAAGCTTCCGAGGACCGGTTTCTGGCATTCCAGCCGTCTTCTGCCCGGTTTGCTTGAATCCAGTGGCAATGTGAGCAAGGGACTCACGTCTGAGCATACCCTGCCACACTTATGGCGGCCAAAAGCGGTACAAAAGGGGGTGGTGATGGACGGAGCATCTGAATCAATCAAACACTCACACCTAATCAAAAGATCTGACTTTAATCCATCACCGTTCTTTAGCCCACTCTGCCACCCCAGTTCAGACATGGCTATATGCAAATCAGTCTGACCCTGTGCCTCATGGTCACAGTCCAGCCCGAACTGCCAAACCATGCCTTCCCTGTACCGGAAACAAGCTTCTGAGGACCGGTTTCTGGCATTCCAGCCGTCTTCAGCCCGGTTTGCTTGAATCCAGTGGCAAAGTGAGCACAAGACTCACGTCTGGGCATACCCTGCCACACTTATGGCGGCCAAAAGCAGTACAAAAGGGGGTGCTGATGGACGGAGCATCTGAATCAATCAAACACTCACACCCAGTCAAAAGATCTGGGTTTAATCCATCACCGTTCTTTAGCCCACTCTGCCACCCCAGTTCAGACATGGCTATATGCAAATCAGTCTGACCCTGTGCCTCATATGAACATTCCAGCCCGAACTGCCAAGCCATGCCTTCCCTGGACCGGAAACAAGCTTCCGAGGACCGGTTTCTGGCATTCCAGCCGTCTTCAGCCCGGTTTGCTTGAATCCAGTGGCAAAGTGAGCAAGGGACTCACGTCTGAGCATACCCTGCCACACTTATGGCGGCCAAAAGCGGTACAAAATTGGGTGGTGATGGACGGAGCATCTGAATCAATCAAACACTCACACCCAGCCAAAAGATCTGGGTTTAATCCATCACCGTTTTTTAGCCCACTCTGCCACCCCAGTTCAGACAAGGCTGTATGCAAATCAGTCTGACCCTGTGCCTCATGGGAACAGTCCAGCCCGAAGTGCCAAGCCATGCCTTCCCTGGACCTAAACAAGCTTCCAAGGACCGGTTTCTGGCATTCCAGCCGTCTTCAGCCCGGTTTGCTTGAATCCAGTGGCAAAGTGAGCAAGGGACTCACGTCTGAGCATAACCTGCCACACTTATGGCGGCCAAAAACGGTACAAAAGGGGGTGGTGATGGACAGAGCATCAGAATCAATCAAACACTCACACCCAGTCAAAAGATCTGGGTTTAATCCATCACCGTTCTTTAGCCCACTCTGCCACCCCAGTTCAGAAATGGCTATATGCAAATCAGTCTGACCCTGTGCCTCATGGGAACAGTCCAGCCCGAACTGCCAAGTCATGCCTTCCCTGGACCGGAAACAAGCTTCCGACGACCGGTTTCTGGCATTCCAGACGTCTTCTGCCCGGTTTGCTTGAATCCAGTGGCAAGTCTGAGCATACCTGCCACACTTATGGCGGCCAAAAGCGGGACAAAAGGGGGTGGTGATGGACGGAGCATCTGAAGCAATCAAACACTCACACCCAGTCAAAAGATCTGGGTTTAATCCATCACCGTTCTTTAGCCCACTCTGCCACCCCAGTTCAGACATGGCTATATGCAAATCAGTCTGACCCTGTGCCTCATGGGAACAGTCCAGCCTGAACTGCCAAGCCATGCCTTCCCTGGACCGGAAACAAGATTCCGAGGACTGGTTTCTGGCATTCCAGCCATCTTCAGCCTGGTTTGCTTGAATCCAGTGGCAAAGTGAGCAAGGGACTCACGTCTGGGCATACCCTGCCACACTTATGGCGGCCAAAAGCGGTACAAAAGGGGGTGGTGATGGACGGAGCATCTGAATCAATCAAACACTCACATCCAGTCAAAAGATCTGGGTTTAATCCATCACCGTTCTTTAGCCCACTCTGCCATCCCAGTTCAGACATGGCTATATGCAAATCAGTCTGACCCTTTGCCTCATGTGAACAGTCCAGCCCAAACTGCCAAACCATGCCTTCCGTGGACCGGAAACAAGCTTCCGAGGACCGGTTTCTGGCATTTCAGCCGTCTTCAGCCCGGTTTGCTTGAATCCAGTGGCAAAGTGAGCAAGGGACTCACGTCTGGGCATACCCTGCCACACTTATGGCGGCCAAAAGCGGTACAAATGGGGGTGGTGATGGACGGAGCATCTGAATCAATCAAACACTCACACCCAGTCAAAAGATCAGGGTTTAATCCATCACCGTTCTTTAGCCCACTCTTCCACCCCAGTTCAGACATGGCTATATGCAAATCAGTCTGACCCTGTGCCTCATGGGAACAGTCCAGCCCGAACTGCCAAACCATGCCTTCCCTGGACCGGAAACAAGCTTCCGAGGACTGGTTTCTGGCATTCCAGCCGTTTTCAGCCCGGTTTGCTTGAATCCAGTGGCAAAGAGAGCAAGGGACTCACGTCTGAGCATACCCTGCCACACTTATGGCGGCCAAAAGCGGTACAAAAGGGGGTGGTGATGGGCGGAGCAGCCGAATCAATCAAACACTCACACCCAGTGAAAAGATCTGGGTTTAATCCATCACCGTTCTTTAGCCCACTCTGCCACCCCAGTTCAGACATGGCTATATGCAAATCAGTCTGACCCTGTGCCTCATGGGAACAGTCCAGCCCGAACTGCCAAGCCATGCCTTCCCTTGACCGGAAACAAGCTTCCGAGGACCGGTTTCTGGCATTCCAGCCGTCTTCAGCCCGGTTTGCTTGAATCCAGTGGCAAAGTGAGCAAGGGACTCATGTCTGGGCATACCCTGCCACACTTATGGCGGCCAAAAGCGGTACAAAAGGGGGTGGTGATGGACGGAGCATCTGAATCAATCAAACACTCACACCCAGTCAAAAGATCTGGGTTTAATCCATCACCGTACTATAGACCACTCTGCCACCCCAGTTCAGACATGGCTATATGCAAATCAGTCTGACCCTGTGCCTCATGGGAACAGTCCAGCCCGAACTGCCAAGCTATGCCTTCCCTGGACCGGAAACAAGCTTACGAGGACCGGTTTCTGGCATTCCAGCCGTCTTCAGCCCGGTTTGCTCGAATCCAGTGGCAAAGTGAGCAAGGGACTCATGTCTGGGCATACCCTGCCACACTTATGGCGGCCAAAAGCGGTACAAAAGGCGGTGGTGATGGACGGAGCATCTGAATCAATCAAACACTCACACCCAGTCAAAAGATCTGGGTTTAATCCATCACCGTTCTATAGACCACTCTGCCACCCCAGTTCAGACATGGCTATATGCAAATCAGTCTGACCCTGTGCCTCATGGGAACAGTCCAGCCCGAACTGCCAAACCATGCCTTCCCTGGACCGGAAACAAGCTTCCGAGGACCGGTTTCTGGCATTCCAGCTGTCTTCAGCCCGGTTTGCTTGAATCCAGTGGCAAAGAGAGCAAGGGACTCACGTCTGAGCATACCCTGCCACACTTATGGCGGCCAAAAGCGGTACAAAAGGGGGTGGTGATGGGCGGAGCAGCCGAATCAATCAAACACTCACACCCAGTGAAAAGATCTGGGTTTAATCCATCACCGTTCTTTAGCCCACTCTGCCACCCCAGTTCAGACATGGCTATATGCAAATCAGTCTGACCCTGTGCCTCATGGGAACAGTCCAGCCCGAACTGCCAAGCCATGCCTTCCCTTGACCGGAAACAAGCTTCCGAGGACCGGTTTCTGGCATTCCAGCCGTCTTCAGCCCGGTTTGCTTGAATCCAGTGGCAAAGTGAGCAAGGGACTCATGTCTGGGCATACCCTGCCACACTTATGGCGGCCAAAAGCGGTACAAAAGGGGGTGGTGATGGACGGAGCATCTGAATCAATCAAACACTCACACCCAGTCAAAAGATCTGGGTTTAATCCATCACCGTACTATAGACCACTCTGCCACCCCAGTTCAGACATGGCTATATGCAAATCAGTCTGACCCTGTGCCTCATGGGAACAGTCCAGCCCGAACTGCCAAGCTATGCCTTCCCTGGACCGGAAACAAGCTTACGAGGACCGGTTTCTGGCATTCCAGCTGTCTTCAGCCCGGTTTGCTTGAATCCAGTGGCAAAGTGAGCAAGGGACTCACGTCTGGGCATACCCTACCACACTTATGGCGGCCAAAAGCGGTACAAAAGGGGGTGGTGATGGACGGAGCATCTGAATCAATCAAACACTCACACCCAGTCAAAAGATCAGGGTTTAATCCATCACCGTTCTTTAGCCCACTCTGCGACCCCAGTTCAGACATGGCTATATGCAAATCAGTCTGACCCTGTGCCTCATGGGAACAGTCCAGCCCGAACTGCCAAACCATGCCTTCCCTGGACCGGAAACAAGCTTCCGAGGACTGGTTTCTGGCATTCCAGCCGTCTTCAGCCCGGTTTGCTTGAATCCAGTGGCAAAGAGAGCAAGGGACTCACGTCTGAGCATACCCTGCCACACTTATGGCGGCCAAAAGCGGTACAAAAGGGGGTGGTGATGGACGGAGCATCCGAATCAATCAAACACTCACACCCAGTCAAAAGATCAGGGTTTAATCTATCACCGTTCTTTAGCCCACTCTGCCACCCCAGTTCAGACATGGCTATATGCAAATCAGTCTGACCCTGTGCCTCATGGGAACAGTCCAGCCCGAACAGCCAAGCCATGCCTTCCCTGGACCGGAAACAAGCTTCCGAGGACCGGTTTCTGGCATTCCAGCCGTCTTCAGCCCGGTTTGCTTGAATCCAGTGGCAAAGTGAGCAAGGGACTCACGTCTGGGCATACCCTGCCACACTTATGGCGGCCAAAAGCGGTACAAAAGGGGGTGGTGATGGACGGAGCATCTGAATCAATCAAACACTCACACCCAGTCAAAAGATCTGGGTTTAATCCATCACCGTTCTTTAGCCCACTCTGCCACCCCAGTTCAGACATGGCCATATGCAAATCAGTCTGACCCTGTGCCTCATGGGAACAGTCCAGTCCGAACTGCCAAGCCATGCCTTCCCTGGACCGGAAACAAGCTTCAGAGGACCGGTTTCTGGTATTTCAGCCGTCTTCAGCCCGGTTTGCTTGAATCCAGTGGCAAAGTGAGCAAGGGACTCACGTCTAGGCATACCCTGCCACACTTATGGCGGCCAAAAGCGGTACAAAAGGGGGTGGTGATGGACGGAGCATCTGAATCAATCAAACACTCACACCCAGTCAAAAGATCTGGGTTTAATCCATCACCGTTCTTTAGCCCACTCTGCCACCCCAGTTCAGACATGGCTATATGCAAATCAGTCTGACCCTGTGCCTCATGAGAACAGTCCAGCCCGAACTGCCAAGTCATGCCTTCCCTGGACCGGAAACAAGCTTCCGAGGACCGGTTTCTGGCATTCCAGCCGTCTTCTGCCCGGTTTGCTTGAATCCAGTGGCAATGTGAGCAAGGGACTCACGTCTGAGCATACCCTGCCACACTTATGGCGGCCAAAAGCGGTACAAAAGGGGGTGGTGATGGACGGAGCATCTGAATCAATCAAACACTCACACCTAATCAAAAGATCTGACTTTAATCCATCACCGTTCTTTAGCCCACTCTGCCACCCCAGTTCAGACATGGCTATATGCAAATCAGTCTGACCCTGTGCCTCATGGTCACAGTCCAGCCCGAACTGCCAAACCATGCCTTCCCTGTACCGGAAACAAGCTTCTGAGGACCGGTTTCTGGCATTCCAGCCGTCTTCAGCCCGGTTTGCTTGAATCCAGTGGCAAAGTGAGCACAAGACTCACGTCTGGGCATACCCTGCCACACTTATGGCGGCCAAAAGCAGTACAAAAGGGGGTGCTGATGGACGGAGCATCTGAATCAATCAAACACTCACACCCAGTCAAAAGATCTGGGTTTAATCCATCACCGTTCTTTAGTCCACTCTGCCACCCCAGTTCAGACATGGCTATATGCAAATCAGTCTGACCCTGTGCCTCATATGAACATTCCAGCCCGAACTGCCAAGCCATGCCTTCCCTGGACCGGAAACAAGCTTCCGAGGACCGGTTTCTGGCATTCCAGCCGTCTTCAGCCCGGTTTGCTTGAATCCAGTGGCAAAGTGAGCAAGGGACTCACGTCTGAGCATACCCTGCCACACTTATGGCGGCCAAAAGCGGTACAAAATTGGGTGGTGATGGACGGAGCATCTGAATCAATCAAACACTCACACCCAGCCAAAAGATCTGGGTTTAATCCATCACCGTTTTTTAGCCCACTCTGCCACCCCAGTTCAGACATGGCTATATGCAAATCAGTCTGACCCTGTGCCTCATGGGAACAGTCCAGCCCGAACTGCCAAGCCATGCCTTACCTGGACCGGAAACAAGCTTCCGAGGACCGGTTTCTGGCATTCCAGCCCTCTTCAGCCCGGTTTGCTTGAATCCAGTGGCAAGTCTGAGCATACCCTGCCACACTTATGGCGGCCAAAAACGGGACAAAAGGGGGTGGTGATGGACGGAGCATCTGAATCAATCAAACACTCACACCCAGTCAAAAGATCTGGGTTTAATCAATCACGGTTCTTTAGCCCACTCTGCCACCCCAGTTCAGACAAGGCTGTATGCAAATCAGTCTGACCCTGTGCCTCATGGGAACAGTCCAGCCCGAAGTGCCAAGCCATGCCTTCCCTGGACCTAAACAAGCTTCCAAGGACCGGTTTCTGGCATTCCAGCCGTCTTCAGCCCGGTTTGCTTGAATCCAGTGGCAAAGTGAGCAAGGGACTCACGTCTGAGCATAACCTGCCACACTTATGGCGGCCAAAAACGGTACAAAAGGGGGTGGTGATGGACAGAGCATCAGAATCAATCAAACACTCACACCCAGTCAAAAGATCTGGGTTTAATCCATCACCGTTCTTTAGCCCACTCTGCCACCCCAGTTCAGAAATGGCTATATGCAAATCAGTCTGACCCTGTGCCTCATGGGAACAGTCCAGCCCGAACTGCCAAGTCATGCCTTCCCTGGACCGGAAACAAGCTTCCGACGACCGGTTTCTGGCATTCCAGACGTCTTCTGCCCGGTTTGCTTGAATCCAGTGGCAAGTCTGAGCATACCTGCCACACTTATGGCGGCCAAAAGCGGGACAAAAGGGGGTGGTGATGGACGGAGCATCTGAATCAATCAAACACTCACACCCAGTCAAAAGATCTGGGTTTAATCCATCACCGTTCTTTAGCCCACTCTGCCACCCTAGTTCAGACATGGCTATATGCAAATCAGTCTTACCCTGTGCCTCATGGGAACAGTCCAGCCCGAACTGCCAAGCCATGCCTTCCCTGGACCGGAAACAAGCTTCCGAGGACCGGTTTCTGGCATTCCAGCCGTCTTCAGCCTGGTTTGCTTGAATCCAGTGGCAAAGTGAGCAAGGGACTCACGTCTGGGCATACCCTGCCACACTTATGGCGGCCAAAAGCGGTACAAAAGGCGGTGGTGATGGACGGAGCATCTGAATCAATCAAACACTCACACCCAGTCAAAAGATCTGGGTTTAATCCATCACCATTCTATAGACCACTCTGCCACCCCAGTTCAGACATGGCTATATGCAAATCAGTCTGACCCTGTGCCTCATGGGAACAGTCCAGCCCGAACTGCCAAACCATGCCTTCCCTGGACCGGAAACAAGCTTCCGAGGACCGGTTTCTGGCATTCCAGCTGTCTTCAGCCCGGTTTGCTTGAATCCAGTGGCAAAGTGAGCAAGGGACTCACGTCTGGGCATACCCTGCCACACTTATGGCGGCCAAAAGCGGTACAAAAGGGGGTGGTGATGGACGGAGCATCTGAATCAATCAAACACTCACACCCAGTCAAAAGATCAGGGTTTAATCCATCACCGTTCTTTAGCCCACTCTGCGACCCCAGTTCAGACATGGCTATATGCAAATAAGTCTGACCCTGTGCCTCATGGGAACAGTCCAGCCCGAACTGCCAAACCATGCCTTCCCTGGACCGGAAACAAGCTTCCGAGGACTGGTTTCAAGCATTCCAGCCGTCTTCAGCCCGGTTTGCTTGAATCCAGTGGCAAAGAGAGCACGGGACTCACGTCTGAGCATACCCTGCCACACTTATGGCGGCCAAAAGCGGTACAAAAGGGGGTGGTGATGGACGGAGCATCCGAATCAATCAAACACTCACACCCAGTCAAAAGATCAGGGTTTAATCCATCACCGTTCTTTAGCCCACTCTGCCACCCCAGTTCAGACATGGCTATATGCAAATCAGTCTGACCCTGTGCCTCATGGGAACAGTCCAGCCCGAACTGCCGAGCCATGCCTTCCCTGGACCGGAAACAAGCTTCCGAGGACCGGTTTCTGGCTTTCCAGCCGTCTTCAGCCCGGTTTGCTTGAATCCAGTGGCAAAGTGAGCAAGGGACTCACGTCTGGGCATACCCTGCCACACTTATGGCGGCCAAAAGCGGTACAAAAGGGGGTGGTGATGGACGGAGCATCTGAATCAATCAAACACTCACACCCAGTCAAAAGATCTGGGTTTAATCCATCACCGTTCTTTAGCCCACTCTGCCACCCCAGTTCAGACATGGCCATATGCAAATCAGTCTGACCCTGTGCCTCATGGGAACAGTCCAGTCCGAACTGCCAAGCCATGCCTTCCCTGGACCGGAAACAAGCTTCCGAGGACCGGTTTCTGGCATTTCAGCCATCTGCAGCCCGGTTTGCTTGAATCCAGTGGCAAAGTGAGCAAGGGACTCACGTCTGGGCATACCCTGCCACACTTATGGCGGGCAAAAGCGGTACAAAAGTGGGTGGTGATGGACGGAGCATCTGAATCAATCAAAAACTCTCACACCCAGTCAAAAGATCTGGGTTTAATCCATCACCGTTCTTTAGCCCACTCTGCCACCCCAGTTCAGACATGGCTATATGCAAATCAGTCTGACCTGTGCCTCATGGGAACAGTCCAGCCCGAACTGCCAAGTCATGCCTTCCCTGGACCGGAAACAAGCTTCCGAGGACCGGTTTCTGGCATTCCAGCCGTCTTCTGCCCGGTTTGCTTGAATCCAGTGGCAATGCGAGCAAGGGACTCACGTCTGAGCATACCCTGCCACACTTATGGCGGCCAAAAGCGGTACAAAAGGGGGTGGTGATGGACGGAGCATCTGAATCAATCAAACACTCACGCCCAGTCAAAAGATCTGACTTTAATCCATCACCGTTCTTTAGCCCACTCTGCCACCCCAGTTCAGACATGGCTATATGCAAATCAGTCTGACCCTGTGCCTCATGGTCACAGTCCAGCGCGAACTGCCAAACCATGCCTTCCCTGTACCGGAAACAAGCTTCTGAGGACCGGTTTCTGGCATTCCAGCCGTCTTTAGCCCGGTTTGCTTGAATCCAGTGGCAAAGTGAGCACGGGACTCACGTCTGGGCATACCCTGCCACACTTATGGCGGCCAAAAGCGGTACAAAATTGGGTGGTGATGGACGAAGCATCTGAATCAATCAAACACTCACACCCAGTCAAAAGATCTGGGTTTAATCCATCACCGTTTTTTAGCCCACTCTGCCACCCCAGTTCAGACATGGCTATATGCAAATCAGTCTGACCCTGTGCCTCATGGGAACAGTCCAGCCCGAACTGCCAAGCCATGCCTTCCCTGGACCGGAAACAAGCTTCCGAGGACCGGTTTCTGGCATTCCAGCCGTCTTCAGCCCGGTTTGCTTGAATCCAGTGGCAAGTCTGAGCATACCCTGCCACACTTATGGCGGCCAAAAGTGGGACAAAAGGGGGTGGTGATGGACGGAGCATCTGAATCAATCAAACACTCACACCCAGTCAAAAGATCTGGGTTTAGTCCATCACCGTTCTTTAGCCCACTCTGCCACCCCAGTTCAGACAAGGCTATATGCAAATCAGTCTGACCCTGTGCCTCATGGGAACAGTCCAGCCCGAACTGCCAAGCCATGCCTTCCCTGGACCGGAAACAAGCTTCCAAGGACCGGTTTCTGGCATTCCAGCCGTCTTCAGCCCGGTTTGCTTGAATCCAGTGGCAAAGTGAGCAAGGGACTCACGTCTGAGCATAACCTGCCACACTTATGGCGGCCAAAAGCGGTACAAAAGGGGGTGGTGATGGACGGAGCATCAGAATCAATCAAACACTCACACCCAGTCAAAATATCTGGGTTTAATCCATCACCGTTCTATAGACCACTCTGCCACCCCAGTTCAGACATGGCTATATGCAAATCAGTCTGACCCTGTGCCTCATGGGAACAGTCCAGCCTGAACTGCCAAGCCATGCCTTCCCTTGACCGGAAACAAGCTTCCGAGGACCGGTTTCTGGCATTCCAGCCGTCTTCAGCCCGGTTTGCTTGAATCCAGTGGCAAAGTGAGCAAGGGACTCATGTCTGGGCATACCCTGCCACACTTATGGCGGCCAAAAGCGGTACAAAAGGCGGTGGTGATGGACGGAGCATCTGAATCAATCAAACACTCACACCCAGTCAAAAGATCTGGGTTTAATCCATCACCGTTCTATAAACCACTCTGCCACCCCAGTTCAGACATGGCTATATGCAAATCAGTCTGACCCTGTGCCTCATGGGAACAGTCCAGCCCGAACTGCCAAACCATGCCTTCCCTGGACCGGAAACAAGCTTCCGAGGACCGGTTTCTGGCATTCCAGCTGTCTTCAGCCCGGTTTGCTTGAATCCAGTGGCAAAGTGAGCAAGGGACTCACGTCTGGGCATACCCTGTCACACTTATGGCGGCCAAAAGCGGTACAAAAGGGGGAGGTGATGGACGGAGCATCTGAATCAATCAAACACTCACACCCAGTCAAAAGATCAGGGTTTAATCCATCACCGTTCTTTAGCCCACTCTGCGACCCCAGTTCAGACATGGCTATATGCAAATAAGTCTGACCCTGTGCCTCATGGGAACAGTCCAGCCCGAACTGCCAAACCATGCCTTCCCTGGACCGGAAACAAGCTTCCGAGGACTGGTTTCTGGCATTCCAGCCGTCTTCAGCCCGGTTTGCTTGAATCCAGTGGCAAAGAGAGCAAGGGACTCACGTCTGAGCATACCCTGCCACACTTATGGCGGCCAAAAGCGGTACAAAAGGGGGTGGTGATGGACGGAGCATCCGAATCAATCAAACACTCACACCCAGTCAAAAGATCAGGGTTTAATCCATCACCGTTCTTTAGCCCACTCTGCCACCCCAGTTCAGACATGGCTATATGCAAATCAGTCTGACCCTGTGCCTCATGGGAACAGTCCAGCCCGAACTGCCGAGCCATGCCTTCCCTGGACCGGAAACAAGCTTCCGAGGACCGGTTTCTGGCATTCCAGCCGTCTTCAGCCCGGTTTGCTTGAATCCAGTGGCAAAGTGAGCAAGGGACTCACGTCTGGGCATACCCTGCCACACTTATGGCGGCCAAAAGCGGTACAAAAGGGGGTGGTGATGGACGGAGCATCTGAATCAATCAAACACTCACACCCAGTCAAAAGATCTGGGTTTAATCCATCACCGTTCTTTAGCCCACTCTGCCACCCCAGTTCAGACATGGCCATATGCAAATCAGTCTGACCCTGTGCCTCATGGGAACAGTCCAGTCCGAACTGCCAAGCCATGCCTTCCCTGGACCGGAAACAAGCTTCCGAGGACCGGTTTCTGGCATTTCAGCCATCTGCAGCCCGGTTTGCTTGAATCCAGTGGCAAAGTGAGCAAGGGATTCACGTCTGGGCATACCCTGCCACACTTATGGCAGCCAAAAGCGGTACAAAAGGGGGTGGTGATGGACGGAGCAGCCGAATCAATCAAACACTCACACCCAGTCAAAAGATCTGGGTTTAATCCATCACCGTTCTTTAGCCCACTCTGCCAACCCAGTTCAGACATGGCTATATGCAAATCAGTCTGACCCTGTGCCTCATGGGAACAGTCCAGCCTGAACTGCCAAGCCATGCCTTCCCTTGACCGGAAACAAGCTTCCGAGGACCGGTTTCTGGCATTCCAGCCGTCTTCAGCCCGGTTTGCTCGAATCCAGTGGCAAAGTGAGCAAGGGACTCATGTCTGGGCATACCCTGCCACACTTATGGCGGCCAAAAGCGGTACAAAAGGCGGTGGTGATGGACGGAGCATCTGAATCAATCAAACACTCACACCCAGTCAAAAGATCTGGGTTTAATCCATCACCGTTCTATAGACCACTCTGCCACCCCAGTTCAGACATGGCTATATGCAAATCAGTCTGACCCTGTGCCTCATGGGAACAGTCCAGCCCGAACTGCCAAACCATGCCTTCCCTGGACCGGAAACAAGCTTCCGAGGACCGGTTTCTGGCATTCCAGCTGTCTTCAGCCCGGTTTGCTTGAATCCAGTGGCAAAGTGAGCAAGGGACTCACGTCTGGGCATACCCTGCCACACTTATGGCGGCCAAAAGCGGTACAAAAGGGGGTGGTGATGGACGGAGCATCTGAATCAATCAAACACTCACACCCAGTCAAAAGATCAGGGTTTAATCCATCACCGTTCTTTAGCCCACTCTGCGACCCCAGTTCAGACATGGCTATATGCAAATAAGTCTGACCCTGTGCCTCATGGGAACAGTCCAGCCCGAACTGCCAAACCATGCCTTCCCTGGACCGGAAACAAGCTTCCGAGGACTGGTTTCTGGCATTCCAGCCGTCTTCAGCCCGGTTTGCTTGAATCCAGTGGCAAAGAGAGCAAGGGACTCACGTCTGAGCATACCCTGCCACACTTATGGCGGCCAAAAGCGGTACAAAAGGGGGTGGTGATGGACGGAGCATCCGAATCAATCAAACACTCACACCCAGTCAAAAGATCAGGGTTTAATCCATCACCGTTGTAGGAAGGTAGATCCCTGACTATGGTTGCCCCCAACTTTTTGCCTGGTGTTTTGCTGGTTTTCTGACTTAGTTGACCTGGGACCCTGCTATTCAGGGCCCCAGGCCTACTGCTCTCTCTGTAAAATGGATTCCATGTACCTTAGGTACATATCTAAATTGGATACTGAGTCACCTTATCAGTCCCTGTACAGTGTACCTTAGGTACCCAGGGCATAGGTGTACCCAGGGCCTACCAGGGGCTGCAGCATGTATTATGCCACCCCTGGCTGGCCATCCAAATCTGACACAACTGGCTGCTTGACAGCTGGGGCAAGGTGGTGTAATCACCCTTTGCTTTAGATATAGTATACCTATATCTAACCATAAAATGGACACACAGATCTCCTATCAGTCACTCCTATGGCAGGCCTTAACAATCCTGAAGGCAGAGTGCTTGGAATCGTGTGAGATGGTGCTCTGGCATGAGCTGAGCCTGTCTGCGGCTTTCGGGATCCATCCCTTAGCCGTTTCCACGATATCGCATACCATATACTCTTAAGTGCATTATAATCCTCGCGGTTATATGCCAACTCTGGTATCGCTTTATCAAAACATGTCGAGTAAGGTGTCATACGAATTGGAATACTAACCCCTCGCCAATTCTGGCGACGGGGTTAGCATTCCACCCTTCTAGAGGGACACGACATGTATGTAACCCCTAACCCCGGTTAAAGTCAGACAGAGCCTTAGCATCCACAAAATGGATGCTGCCACCGAGACACAAGTCTGCCCTCCTGCTGCTGGGAGTCCTCCCAGAGCAGGAGATAAGGACAAAGGGTTTCCTGCCAGGGGCGGTGCCAGCACCGTCCCAGACAGGGTTTTGTGTATTGTAGGTAGGCAGGGCTTCAGAGGAAGGTGACTGCACGTGGCACCCCGGTGCTCACTGTGCATAGGCTGGCTTAAACCAGTTCCAGGGACACTCCAGACCCTGTGCTGGGGAAAAGCCCGCCAAGGAAGTGGGTGTAACCACCCCCCTCCTGGTCCCACCCCTAGGGCAGGACTTAGTCGCGTGCCAGCCCCCTTCTCCAAGATAAAGGTAGAGACTGGCCCCCTTCCAAATCAGATCATCTTTGGAATCAAGATACCACTTTCCACGAAAGGACTTCACGATTTCTTCCTCAAGATTCTCCCTTGTGGCTAAGGAGTAGTCACCCTGCATCCGCAGGCACCATCCAAGAACACTGCGGTCTGCTGCACGTCCTTCCTCCGGAATCCGACTGCCCAGCTCGACGAGACCCGGCTTCCCTGGCACCTCTGACCTCTACCCACCTCTACAGCACAGCTGAGAACCGTGGGTGCGACGAGACCTCGAGGGACCGGCCATCGCCAAGACTGCACGACTTCTGCACAGCAAGCCCACCGAGTAATTTCCTGGTGAGTGCTTTGGGGTCCGAGAAGCCCCCACCCTGAGCAGCTCCAGCACCGAAGAGCAGCCCCCCAGCATCTCCACGATCGGCGTGGGGCCCTTCTGCTTTCTGCTGCTCACCGCGTTGTTTGGCTACTAGCCCGCTGGCTTGTGGCCTTCCGAACGACGCCCGACGACAACACTGCTGCTGGTCTGGTTGCTCCAGACTGGCCCTTGCTTCCCTCCATCGGAGAAGTACCCTGGACCCTCCTGGTCCGGCTAAGACGCCATTTTAGGTCCACCGCGGGGGCCTTGCATTTGCCAAGACTTGTTGCCCAATCCTGGGTCCAGCGACGTCGACAGCAAGAACCTTCGTGGGACAGCTCGCACCTCCATCCTGGTCGCCGACAACGCCTCCTGGTCCGAGAGACTGCAGAGCCCAGCAGCGCCCACTCACCTGACTGCGGTGACTTCACCCGGTGCCATCCTGGTGCCCACTCAATCACTGGCTAGTGATTCAAGAACTTGGTCCCCTCTGCTTTCAGGTTTCCTTCTTCCTTGATCCAGGCTTGGATCCATCGAACTTTTCTTCACTGGTCGCCTGCCAGCAACTTCCTTCTTCCAGGCTCCTGGTCCGGCAACAAGATTCCCGACGTCTTTTCAGACCTATGCAGCTGCAGCCCCTGGGCTAGGTAACTTCGGCACTTCGGTGTCCCAGCATAGCCTCACTATCCAAGGGTCAGGATCCACTGTCGTTTTCTTCCTACCAGGTCGGGTTCGCCCGTAAACACTAACTTTGCCTTTACTAGCTTCCATAGACTTTGTCCCGCATCCCGCGTGAGAGTGCACACTCTGCACCCGAGTCCCCTAGGTCTCCTAGAAGTAATCTAACGATTCTATAGTCAAGTCCTAGCGATTCCAAAGCCTATTAGTACTGTACTTACCTGCTAGTAATTTCGCATTCCACTTTTAAAGTATATGGTTTTTCGTGCCCCTCGGGCATTTGTGTATCACGTGCTAACTTAAGTATTTTCATAAGAGTTTTGTTGTGTGCTTAGCACCCTGTCCTCATAAAGAGTACAGGGTTGTTGTGATTCTAATAAATACATTGTTTATTTTCATAACACTTGTGTGGTGTCCTTTCACTGGGTGTTCAAGGGGTAATGTGATGGTAAAACAGCTGGCTTAACACGCCCTCTAGAGTCTTAGCCTTAGACTGCTCGTATCCATGCTACTAGGATAGCTGGTCTATAAGGTTGACTTACAACCAATCATCAATAAGGGTTGTTTGGACTGATATATAGTGATCACTAGAATAGTGAACACTGCACATCAGGCCAACTTCTCACATTGGTGAGCAGCGGTTGGGATTTGAGCTTGCTGTTGTTTTACCACACATGCCCTAAGAATATCTTGTGAAAGATCACATAAGTACTAAAGGTACATATAACTTAGCTTAGAATACTCTGAGTTCTACTGAACCAGCTGTTGTAGCTCCTAGGGCCTAGCACACCCTAAAACTACAACTCTAGCAAGGGATCAGTAGGCAAACATATAGTGTAGGTAAGTGCACCACTTACACCTCACTAGAAAAGCATGTCTACCCAGGGAGAATCTACTGAGACTCCCCTGGTCAGTGTTGACCCTCCACAGGTCACTTCAAGATATGCAGCTCTCAGTTTTCAGGAGATGAGACAAATCTGTGTCTCCAGGAAACTGAAGCAGGGGTCTAACCCCACCACTCCCTTTCTGATAGGTCTCTTAGAGACATATGATGCCAGAAAGCTTTCTCAGTTACATGAGAACATGCCAGCCTTAGAAGGAACCTCTGAGGATCCAGATCTCCCCAACATTGCTGCTGCAGTTGAGGAGGAGGAGGATCAGGAGGAACTCTCTGGGGATGAGGTAGACAAAGGTCTTGAGGTAGTCAGAAGGCTAACCAGGGCCAACTTAGACTTACTTGGGCTAGGATCTGGGGGACCCCCAGTACTAACCCGAAGTGGGCCTAACCTTGGAGTTAGGAGAGATAGATCTCTGTCTAGGGACTCCAATAGATCTCTCTCTGCACTCTAATGCCTCTTCTCAGAGGAGAAGGAATCCTCCACAGAGGAGATTTACTTCCCCTCAGAGAAGGGAGCATGAAGCTAGGATGAGACAAGCTGAACTGAGGATTGAAAGGGAAGAAATTGCCCTGGCCAAAGAGAAGCTTGCCCTGGCAAGAGAGCAGCAGATGAGTGGGTTAGCTCCCACTGGTGGCAGCAATCTCCCAAGAGATAGAGAGAAGGGTTTAGATACTAAACACCTGACTAAGATAGTGCCCCCCTTTAAACAAGGGGATGATATCCAGAAATGGATGGCTGCTCTGGAGAGGGCCTGCACTGTGCAATGCATTCCCCAGAGTCAGTGGGCAGCTACACTGTGGCTCTCCTTTGATGGTAAAGGTAGAGATAAGCTCCTCACTACAAGAGTGGAGGATGCTAATGATTACCAGGTCCTGAAAAATGCACTGGTTGATGGGTTTGGTTTAACCACTGAGCAGTACAGGTTGCTGTTCAGAGACACCCAGAAAACTCAGTCTCAGGACTGGTCTGACTTTGTTGATTGTGCCACTAAGGCTTTGGAAGGCTGGCTACTGGGTAGCAAGGTTACTGACTTCACAGGATTGTATAATCTTATTATGTGAGAGCAAGTCTTAAATAATTGTCAGAACCAGTTATTACACCAGCACCTGGTAGACTCTGATCTGACCTCTCCACAAGAATTGGGTAAGAGGGCAGACAAATGGGTCAGAACCAGGATTAGGCCCAAGAACCAAGGTGGTGACCAGAAAAAGGAATCAACCAAGCCTCAAGAGAAGGGTGGGAATAAATCTACAGATCAAACCACATCAGGGCCCCAAAAATCCTCTGAGGGGGGTGGGTCCCAGAATCCTTCCAACAACCAGAAGAAACCTTATTGTTATCCCTGTAAACAGGTGGGTCATTTAAAAACTGACAGCAGTTGCCCAAAGAATAACAATAAGGAAAACATACCCCCAAGTAACATTCCCAAACCTCCTGTTACTACTAGTAGTAATCCCCCAGGTGGTGGGAGTGCCCCCAAGAATTTGGGTGCATTTACTTTGGGAGTTCCTGGGGACTCTGGCCTAACCAGGTCCCCAAACTTAGATACTCTTGTCTGTGAGACTGGCATGGGGTTTGCCAACTTCACAACTTGTCCCAACACTTTGGGCAAGTACAGACAGGAGCCCCTCATCAATGGAATGAAAGTTGAGGCCTATAGAGATACAGGGGCTAGCATCACTATGGTGACTGAGAGTCTAGTCCCCTCAAGGCAACTTTTACCTGGTGCCACATACCAGGTGACCAACATTGATGGAGTGAAGAAAACTCATCCCATGGTAGTAGTAAGTCTCAGCTGGGGAGGTGTCACTGGCCCAAAGAGAGTGGCAGTGTCATCAAACTTGCCTGTGGATTGCCTACTGGGGAATGATTTAGAGACCTCAGCCTGGGCTGAGGTAGAGCAAGAAACCCATTCTAGAATGGTAAACCCCCATGGTAAGGTTAGTGGGGCAGTGTTAGCCACAGCCCCAGTCCAAGATGTCCTCCCTGAACAGGTCAGGAGGGTTGTGCCAGTCACAACCCAATCTCAGACAACTTCCTTCCCAGAACAGGTTGTCAAGGCTGTAATGGTAACAGCCCACACCCAAACTGAGCCCCCTCCTGAAAAGGTTGGGAGAGTTGTGATGGCCACAGCTCAAACTCAGACAGATGATAGTGTTGTGAAGCCTGAAACTATGGATCACTCCACTCAGACAGAGAGCATTGAGGAGGAAGAGAAATCTCCCTCCCACCAGACTTTAGGAAAAGATCAGCCTCCTCAGGGAACTGATCTGACCCCTTGTGAAGAAACTGCCACAGAGGTAGTCAGGCCTAGCCTGGCAGAACCCCTGATGTCAGTGGACCCTTCCAAGGTGGGACCCAGTCTGGAGCAGGTAACCTGCCCCTCTCTACCCTGCCTCAGTCAGCCCAGGGCTGTAGAGATCAGGGAGGCCAGTGGTGGACCCCAAAGGGCCCCCTGTCCAAAAGAATTCCCCAATCAGCAGATTAAGGGCACTGAAGCTAGTAGTCCTAGCCAAGTGAAAATAAAACCAACTCCTGAGGGATCCCCCTTAAATTTAGTTAGGGACCTCCCACAGATGGACACTGTTGGGCACAGCCAAACCTGGGACCTGAGGGCCCCAACCCTGACCTGTCCCTCCAGTAAGCCAAACAGAGGGACCCAACCTCCAGCTGTAGGTAGCCAGAGGTTGACCCTGAGAGCCCAAAACAACTCAGTCTTGGACAGAAAGGCCTCTATGGTGGAAAATGATTGGAGGAAGCTGAGCCCAAAATTAGTGGAGCCTCACTTCAGTACTCCATTTCAGCACCAGCCTTTTACTTTGCCAAAACACACCACAGGTAGAGATTCCCTATGGTGGAGACCCTCAGACACCCTTAGGGTGAGGGATTGCTTAGTGGACCATGAGATAGGGGGTAACCATGCCAGTGCTGGTACTTCCTTATATGGCCACTCAGGCAATATAGGCTTACCTGGCAAGGCTAGCCTTATCTCCTTTCGTTTGGGGGGGGGGGTTATGTAGGAAGGTAGATCCCTGACTATGGTTGCCCCCAACTTTTTGCCTGGTGTTTTGCTGGTTTTCTGACTTAGTTGACCTGGGACCCTGCTATTCAGGGCCCCAGGCCTACTGCTCTCTCTGTAAAATGGATTCCATGTACCTTAGGTACATATCTAAATTGGATACTGAGTCACCTTATCAGTCCCTGTACAGTGTACCTTAGGTACCCAGGGCATAGGTGTACCCAGGGCCTACCAGGGGCTGCAGCATGTATTATGCCACCCCTGGCTGGCCATCCAAATCTGACACAACTGGCTGCTTGACAGCTGGGGCAAGGTGGTGTAATCACCCTTTGCTTTAGATATAGTATACCTATATCTAACCCTAAAATGGACACACAGATCTCCTATCAGTCACTCCTATGGCAGGCCTTAACAATCCTGAAGGCAGAGTGCTTGGAATCGTGTGAGATGGTGCTCTGGCATGAGCTGAGCCTGTCTGCGGCTTTCGGGATCCATCCCTTAGCCGTTTCCACGATATCGCATACCATATACTCTTAAGTGCATTATAATCCTCGCGGTTATATGCCAACTCTGGTATCGCTTTATCAAAACATGTCGAGTAAGGTGTCATACGAATTGGAATACTAACCCCTCGCCAATTCTGGCGACGGGGTTAGCATTCCACCCTTCTAGAGGGACACGACATGTATGTAACCCCTAACCCCGGTTAAAGTCAGACAGAGCCTTAGCATCCACAAAATGGATGCTGCCACCGAGACACAAGTCTGCCCTCCTGCTGCTGGGAGTCCTCCCAGAGCAGGAGATAAGGACAAAGGGTTTCCTGCCAGGGGCGGTGCCAGCACCGTCCCAGACAGGGTTTTGTGTATTGTAGGTAGGCAGGGCTTCAGAGGAAGGTGACTGCACGTGGCACCCCGGTGCTCACTGTGCATAGGCTGGCTTAAACCAGTTCCAGGGACACTCCAGACCCTGTGCTGGGGAAAAGCCCGCCAAGGAAGTGGGTGTAACCACCCCCCTCCTGGTCCCACCCCTAGGGCAGGACTCAGTCGCGTGCCAGCCCCCTTCTCCAAGATAAAGGTAGAGACTGGCCCCCTTCCAAATCAGATCATCTTTGGAATCAAGATACCACTTTCCACGAAAGGACTTCACGATTTCTTCCTCAAGATTCTCCCTTGTGGCTAAGGAGTAGTCACCCTGCATCCGCAGGCACCATCCAAGAACACTGCGGTCTGCTGCACGTCCTTCCTCCGGAATCCGACTGCCCAGCTCGACGAGACCCGGCTTCCCTGGCACCTCTGACCTCTACCCACCTCTACAGCACAGCTGAGAACCGTGGGTGCGACGAGACCTCGAGGGACCGGCCATCGCCAAGACTGCACGACTTCTGCACAGCAAGCCCACCGAGTAATTTCCTGGTGAGTGCTTTGGGGTCCGAGAAGCCCCCACCCTGAGCAGCTCCAGCACCGAAGAGCAGCCCCCCAGCATCTCCACGATCGGCGTGGGGCCCTTCTGCTTTCTGCTGCTCACCGCGTTGTTTGGCTACTAGCCCGCTGGCTTGTGGCCTTCCGAACGACGCCCGACGACAACACTGCTGCTGGTCTGGTTGCTCCAGACTGGCCCTTGCTTCCCTCCATCGGAGAAGTACCCTGGACCCTCCTGGTCCGGCTAAGACGCCATTTTAGGTCCACCGCGTGGGCCTTGCATTTGCCAAGACTTGTTGCCCAATCCTGGGTCCAGCGACGTCGACAGCAAGAACCTTCGTGGGACAGCTCGCACCTCCATCCTGGTCGCCGACAACGCCTCCTGGTCCGAGAGACTGCAGAGCCCAGCAGAGCCCACTCACCTGACTGCGGTGACTTCGCCCGGTGCCATCCTGGTGCCCACTCAATCACTGGCTAGTGATTCAAGAACTTGGTCCCCTCTGCTTTCAGGTTTCCTTCTTCCTTGATCCAGGCTTGGATCCATCGAACTTTTCTTCACTGGTCGCCTGCCAGCAACTTCCTTCTTCCAGGCTCCTGGTCCGGCAACAAGATTCCCGACGTCTTTTCAGACCTATGCAGCTGCAGCCCCTGGGCTAGGTAACTTCGGCACTTCGGTGTCCCAGCATAGCCTCACTATCCAAGGGTCAGGATCCACTGTCGTTTTCTTCCTATCAGGTCGGGTTCGCCCGTAAACACTAACTTTGCCTTTACTAGCTTCCATAGACTTTGTCCCGCATCCCGCGTGAGAGTGCACACTCTGCACCCGAGTCCCCTAGGTCTCCTAGAAGTAATCTAACGATTCTATAGTCAAGTCCTAGCGATTCCAAAGCCTATTAGTACTGTACTTACCTGCTAGTAATTTCGCATTCCACTTTTAAAGTATATGGTTTTTCGTGCCCCTCGGGCATTTGTGTATCACGTGCTAACTTAAGTATTTTCATAAGAGTTTTGTTGTGTGCTTAGCACCCTGTCCTCATAAAGAGTACAGGGTTGTTGTGATTCTAATAAATACATTGTTTATTTTCATAACACTTGTGTGGTGTCCTTTCACTGGGTGTTCAAGGGGTAATGTGATGGTAAAACAGCTGGCTTAACACGCCCTCTAGAGTCTTAGCCTTAGACTGCTCGTATCCATGCTACTAGGATAGCTGGTCTATAAGGTTGACTTACAACCAATCATCAATAAGGGTTGTTTGGACTGATATATAGTGATCACTAGAATAGTGAACACTGCACATCAGGCCAACTTCTCACAACCGTTCTTTAGCCCACTCTGCCACCCCAGTTCAGACATGGCTATATGCAAATCAGTCTGACCCTGTGCCTCATGGGAACAGTCCAGCCCGAACTGCCGAGCCATGCCTTCCCTGGACCGGAAACAAGCTTCCGAGGACCGGTTTCTGGCATTCCAGCCGTCTTCAGCCCGGTTTGCTTGAATCCAGTGGCAAAGTGAGCAAGGGACTCACGTCTGGGCATACCCTGCCACACTTATGGCGGCCAAAAGCGGTACAAAAGGGGGTGGTGATGGACGGAGCATCTGAATCAATCAAACACTCACACCCAGTCAAAAGATCTGGGTTTAATCCATCACCGTTCTTTAGCCCACTCTGCCACCCCAGTTCAGACATGGCCATATGCAAATCAGTCTGACCCTGTGCCTCATGGGAACAGTCCAGTCCGAACTGCCAAGCCATGCCTTCCCTGGACCGGAAACAAGCTTCCGAGGACCGGTTTCTGGCATTTCAGCCGTCTGCAGCCCGGTTTGCTTGAATCCAGTGGCAAAGTGAGCAAGGGACTCACGTCTGGGCATACCCTGCCACACTTATGGCGGCCAAAAGCGGTACAAAAGGGGGTGGTGATGGACGGAGCATCTGAATCAATCAAAAACTCTCACACCCAGTCAAAAGATCTGGGTTTAATCCATCACCGTTCTTTAGCCCACTCTGCCACCCCAGTTCAGACATGGCTATATGCAAATCAGTCTGACCTGTGCCTCATGGGAACAGTCCAGCCCGAACTGCCAAGTCATGCCTTCCCTGGACCGGAAACAAGCTTCCGAGGACCGGTTTCTGGCATTCCAGCCGTCTTCTGCCCGGTTTGCTTGAATCCAGTGGCAATGCGAGCAAGGGACTCACGTCTGAGCATACCCTGCCACACTTATGGCGGCCAAAAGCGGTACAAAAGGGGGTGGTGATGGACGGAGCATCTGAATCAATCAAACACTCACGCCCAGTCAAAAGATCTGACTTTAATCCATCACCGTTCTTTAGCCCACTCTGCCACCCCAGTTCAGACATGGCTATATGCAAATCAGTCTGACCCTGTGCCTCATGGTCACAGTCCAGCGCGAACTGCCAAACCATGCCTTCCCTGTACCGGGAACAAGCTTCTGAGGACCGGTTTCTGGCATTCCAGCCGTCTTCAGCCCGGTTTGCTTGAATCCAGTGGCAAAGTGAGCACGGGACTCACATCTGGGCATACCCTGCCACACTTATGGCGGCCAAAAGCGGTACAAAATTGGGTGGTGATGGACGAAGCATCTGAATCAATCAAACACTCACACCCAGTCAAAAGATCTGGGTTTAATCCATCACCGTTTTTTAGCCTACTCTGCCACCCCAGTTCAGACATGGCTATATGCAAATCAGTCTGACCCTGTGCCTCATGGGAACAGTCCAGCCCGAACTGCCAAGCCATGCCTTCCCTGGACCGGAAACAAGCTTCCGAGGACCGGTTTCTGGCATTCCAGCCGTCTTCAGCCCGGTTTGCTTGAATCCAGTGGCAAGTCTGAGCATACCCAGCCACACTTATGGCGGCCAAAAGTGGGACAAAAGGGGGTGGTGATGGACGGAGCATCTGAATCAATCAAACACTCACACCCAGTCAAAATATCTGGGTTTAATCCATCACCGTTCTATAGACCACTCTGCCACCCCAGTTCAGACATGGCTATATGCAAATCAGTCTGACCTGTGCCTCATGGGAACAGTCCAGCCCGAACTGCCAAGTCATGCCTTCCCTGGACCGGAAACAAGCTTCAGAGGACCGGTTTCTGGCATTCCAGCCGTCTTCTGCCCGGTTTGCTTGAATCCAGTGGCAATGCGAGCAAGGGACTCACGTCTGAGCATACTCTGCCACACTTATGGCGGCCAAAAGCGGTACAAAAGGGGGTGGTGATGGACGGAGCATCTGAATCAATCAAACACTCACGCCCAGTCAAAAGATCTGACTTTAATCCATCACCGTTCTTTAGCCCACTCTGCCACCCCAGTTCAGACATGGCTATATGCAAATCAGTCTGACCCTGTGCCTCATGGTCACAGTCCAGCGCGAACTGCCAAACCATGCCTTCCCTGTACCGGAAACAAGCTTCTGAGGACCGGTTTCTGGCATTCCAGCCGTCTTCAGCCCGGTTTGCTTGAATCCAGTGGCAAAGTGAGCACGGGACTCACGTCTGGGCATACCCTGCCACACTTATGGCGGCCAAAAGCAGTACAAAAGGGGGTGCTGATGGACAAAGCATCTGAATCAATCAAACACTCACACCCAGTCAAAAGATCTGGGTTTAATCCATCACCGTTCTTTAGCCCACTCTGCCACCCAAGTTCAGACATGGCTATATGCAAATCAGTCTGACCCTGTGCCTCATGGTCACAGTCCAGCCCGAACTGCCAAACCATGCCTTCCCTGGACCGGAAACAAGCTTCCGAGGAACGGTTTCTGGCATTCCAGCCGTCTTCAGCCCGGTTTGCTTGTATCCAATGGCAAAGTGAGCAAGGGACTCACGTCTGAGCATACCCTGCCACACTTATGGCGGCCAAAAGCGGTACAAAATTGGGTGGTGATGGACGAAGCATCTGAATCAATCAAACACTCACACCCAGTCAAAAGATCTGGGTTTAATCCATCACCGTTTTTTAGCCCACTCTGCCACCCCAGTTCAGACATGGCTATATGCAAATCAGTCTGACCCTGTGCCTCATGGGAACAGTCCAGCCCGAACTGCCAAGCCATGCCTTCCCTGTACCGGAAACAAGCTTCTGAGGACCGGTTTCTGGCATTCCAGCCGTCTTCAGCCCGGTTTGCTTGAATCCAGTGGCAAGTCTGAGCATACCCTGTGTAGGAGAGTAGGGTCTGCAATCCTATGATCACCCAGATTTTTGCTTTTTGCTGCACTGGTTTACGACTTTCCCTGGCTGTGGGCCTGCTAATCAGACCCACAGCCTAGCTGTTCTCTCTATCCAAATTGTACTTAGGTACTGAATTGGCACTGGGCCCTCTCCAAGTCCCTGTACCCAGGGCTGAGGTGCACCCAGAAGTCTCCCAGGGGCTGAAGCATGTATTGTGCCACCCCTGGATTGACTAACTAAAACTGACACAACTGGCTGCACGACAGCTGGGGCAAGGTGGTGTACTCACCCTTTGCTTTAGATATAGTATACCTATATCTAACCCTAAAATGGACACATAGATCTCCTATCAGTCACTCCTATGGCAGGCCTTAACAATCCTGAAGGCAGAGTGCTTGGAATCGTGTGAGATGGTGCTCTGGCATGAGCTGAGCCTGTCTGCGGCTTTCGGGATCCATCCCTTAGCCGTTACCATGATATCGCATACCATATACTCTTAAGTGCATTATAATCCTCGCGGTTATGTGCCAACTCTGGTATCGCTTTATCAAAACATGTCGAGTAAGGTGTCATACGAATTGGAATACTAACCCCTCGCCAATTCTGGCGACGGGGTTAGCATTCCACCCTTCTAGAGGGACACGACATGTATGTAACCCCTAACCCCGGTTAAAGTCAGACAGAGCCTTAGCATCCACAAAATGGATGCTGCCACCGAGACACAAGTCTGCCCTCCTGCTGCTGGGAGTCCTCCCAGAGCAGGAGATAAGGACAAAGGGTTTCCTGCCAGGGGCGGTGCCAGCACCGTCCCAGACAGGGTTTTGTGTATTGTAAGTAGGCAGGGCTTTAGAGGAAGGTGACTGCACGTGGCACCCCGGTGCTCAGTGTGCATAGGCTGGCTGGAACCAGTTCCAGGGTCACTCCAGACCCTGTGCTGGGGAAAAGCCCGCCAAGGAAGTGGGTGTAACCACCCCCCTCCTAGTCCCACCCATAGGGCAGGACTTAGTCGCGTGCCAGCCCCTTTTTACAGGATAAAGGTAGAGACTGGCCCCCTTCCAAATCAGATCATCTTTGAATCCTGAAACTACTTTCCACGAAAGGAACTCAAGACTTCTTCCTAAGATTTCTCCCTTGTGACTAAGGAGTAGTCACCCTGCACCCGCAGGCACCATCTAAGAACACTGCGGTCTGCTGCAAGTCCTTCCTCCGGAATCCGACTGCCCAGCTCGACGAGAACCGGCTTCCCTGGCACCTCTGACCTCTACCTGCATCATCAGTCACGCTGAGATTCGTGGGTGTGACGAGACCTCGAGGGACCGGCCATCTTCAAGACTGCACGACTTCTTCCCAGCAAGCCCGCCGAGTGAATTCCTGGTGAGTGCTTTGGGGTCCGAGAAGCCCCCACCCTGAGCAGCTCCAGCACCGAAGAGCAGCCCCCCAGCATCTCCACGATCTGCGTGGGGCCCTTCTGCTTTTTGCTGCTCACCGCGTTGTTTGGCTACTAGCCCGCTGGCTTGTGGCCTTCCTGACGACGCCCGACGACATTTCTGCTGCTGGTCTGGTTGCTCCAGACTGGCCCTTGCTTCCCTCCATCGGAGAAGTACCCTGGACCCTCCTGGTCCACTCAAGACGCCATTTTAGGTCCACCGCGTGGGCCTTGCATTTGCCAAGACTTGTTGCCCAATCCTGGGTCCAGCGACGTCGACAGCAAGAACCTTCGTGGGACAGCTCGCACCTCCATCCTGGTCGCCGACAACGCCTCCTGGTCCGAGAGACTGCAGAGCCCAGCAGCGCCCACTCACCTGACTGCGGTGACTTCGCCCGGTGCCATCCTGGTGCCCACTTAATCACTGGCTAGTGATTCAAGAACTTGGTCCCCTCTGCTTTCAGGTTTTCTTCTTCCTTGATCCAGGCTTGGATCCATCGAACTTTTCTTCACTGGTCGCCTGCCAGCAACTTCTTCCTTCCAGGCTCCTGGTCCGGCAACGAGATCCCCGACGTCTTTTCAGACCTATGCAGCTGCAGCCCCTGGGCTAGGTAACTTCGGCACTTCGGTGTCCCAGCATAGCCTCACTATCCTAGGGTCAGGATCCACTGTCGTTTTCTTCCTACCAGGTCGGGTTCGCCCGTGAACACTAACTTTGCCTTTACTAGCCTCCATAGACTTTGTCCCGCATCCCGCGTGAGAGTGCACACTCTGCACCCGAGTCCCCTGGGTCTCCTAGTAGTAATCTAACGATTCCCTAGTCAAGTCCTAGCGATTCCAAAGCCTATTAGAACTGTTACTTACCTGCTAGTAATTCGCATTCCACTTTTAAAGTATATGGTTTTTCGTGCCCCTCGGGCATTTGTGGATAACGTGCTAACTTAAGTATTTTCGTAAGAGTTTTGTTGTGTGCCTAGCACCCTGTCCTCATAAAGAGTACAGGGTTGTTGTGATTCTAATAAATACACTGTTTATTTTCATAACACTTGTGTGGTGTCCTTTCACTGGGTGTTCAAGGGGTAATGTGATGGTAAAACAGCTGGCTTAACACGCCCTCTAGAGTCTTAGCCTTAGACTGCTCGTATCCATGCTACTAGGATAGCTGGTCTATAAGGTTGACTTACAACCAATCATCAATAAGGGTTGTTTGGACTGATATATAGTGATCACTAGAATAGTGAGCACTGCACATCAGGCCAACTTCTCACATTGGTGAGCAGCGGTTGGGATTTGAGCTTGCTGTTGTTTTACCACACATGCCCTAAGAATATCTTGTGAAAGATCACATAAGTACTAAAGGTACATATAACTTAGCTTAGAATACTCTGAGTTCTACTGAACCAGCTGTTGTAGCTCCTAGGGCCTAGCACACCCTAAACTACAACTCTAGCAAGGGATCAGTAGGCAAACATATAGTGTAGGTAAGTGCACCACTTACACCTCACTAGAAAAGCATGTCGACTCAGGGGGACTCTACTGAGACTCCCCTGGTCAGTGTTGACCCTCCACAGGTCACTTCAAGATATGCAGCTCTCAGTTTCCAGGAGATGAGACAAATCTGTGTCTCCAGGAAACTGAAGCAGGGGTCTAACCCCACCACTCCCTTTCTGATAGGTCTCTTAGAGACATATGATGCCAGAAAGCTTTCTCAGTTACATGAGAACATGCCAGCCTTAGAGGGAACCTCTGGGGATCCAGATCTCCCCAACACTGATTCAGCAGTTGAGGAGGAGGATCAGGAGGTACTCTCTGGGGATGAGGTAGACAAGGGTCTTGAGGTAGTCAGAAGGCTAACTAGGACCAACTTAGACTTACTTGGGCTAGGATCTGGGGGACCCCCAGTACTAACCCGAAGTGGGCCTAACCTTGGAGTTAGGAGAGATAGATCTCTTTCTAGGGACTCCAATAGATCTCTGCACTCTAATGCCTCTTCTCAGGGGAGAAGGAATCCTCCACAGAGGAGATTTACTTCCCCTCAGAGAAGGGAGCATGAGGCTAGGATGAGACAAGCTGAACTGAGGATTGAAAGGGAAGAAATTGCCCTGGCCAAAGAGAAGCTTGCCCTGGCAAGAGAGCAGCAGATGAGTGGGCTAGCTCCCACTGGTGGCAGCAATCTCCCAAGAGATAGAGAGAAGGGTTTAGATACTAAACACCTGACTAAAATAGTGCCCCCCTTTAAGCAAGGGGATGATATCCAGAAATGGATGGCTGCTCTGGAGAGGGCCTGCACTGTGCAGGGCATTCCCCAGAGTCAGTGGGCAGCTATACTGTGGCTCTCCTTTGATGGTAAAGGTAGAGATAAGCTCCTCACTACAAGAGTGGAGGATGCTAACAATTACCAGGTCCTGAAGAATACACTGGTTGATGGGTTTGGTTTAACCACTGAGCAGTACAGGTTGCTGTTCAGAGACACCCAGAAAACTCAGTCTCAGGACTGGTCTGATTTTGTGCATTGTGCCACTAAGGCTTTGGAGGGCTGGTTGCTGGGTAGCAAGGTTACAGATTACACAGGATTGTATAATCTAATGATGAGAGAACAAATTTTGAACAATTGTCAGAACCAGTTGCTGCACCAGCACCTTGTTGATTCAGATCTGACCTCTCCCCAAGAATTGGGAAAGAAGGCAGACAAATGGGTCAGGACAAGGATCAAGCAGAACCAGAACCAGAACCAGGGTGGTCAGAAGAAAGCAGACCAGAAGGGTAATGTTAAGAATGAGCAAAATGACCAGAAGTCTTCACCAGGTCCCCAACAAACCAAAGAGGGTGGGGGTCAGGCTTCCCAGAAGAAGAAGACTCAAGAAGGCCAGTCAAAAAGGTGGTGCCAGTACTGCAAAAGTAAATCTCACTGGTTTAGTGAGTGCACCAAAAGAGGAGGACAAACTCCTGCCACTACAGCTCCTAAAGCAACTGCACCCCCTAGTACAGTCAGTAGTGGTAGTGTCACTCCCAAGGCATTAGTTGGGTTAACCTTGGGTACTGAGGGGTCTGACAACTTAGTTGGCACACTCACTCAGGCTGTCCTTGTCTGTACAGGGGATATGGATATGTCCCCTGAAATAAGTCCCAATACTTTGGGCAAATACAGGCAGACACCTTTGATTAATGGCAAAATGGCTCAGGCCTATAGGGACACTTGTGCCAGTGTCACCATGGTGACACCTAACTTTGTGGACCCTGGACAGATCATGCCAGGTACTGATTTCCTGGTGACCAATGCCAGCAATGTCACTACTAGTCATAGTGTGGCAATTGTGGCTTTCTCCTGGGGTGGAGTGAAGGGACAAAAGAAAGTTGTAGTCAGTTCAGACCTCCCAGTTGATTGTTTGTTGGGCAATGATTTGGAGTCATCACAATGGTCAGAAGTGGAGCAGAGGACTCACATGGAGATGTTAGGCTTGCCAGCACATGTGCTTGCTGTGACTAGGTCACAGGCCAGAAGATGCCCCACTGAACAGGTGCTGGATCCTGAAATTATGGACCAGACACCTCCCAGGAAGAAGAGCAGTAAGGGTAAGGCTTTGCCTTCCCCCTTGCCCCAGGTTGAGGATCAAGTCTCTGAGGAGGCTGATCTAGAAGAGCTGAGGGAAACTGAGCCTAAAGAGCTTGAACTTGATCAAGTTGAGTTTCTGGGCTCAGGGGGACCCTCCAGAGCAGACCTGGGGAAGGAACAGTTGAGCTGCCCTTCCCTTGAACCCCTCAGACAGCAGGCTGCTGCTGAGGCTGCAGGGAATGCCACAGGTGCCCACAGGGTATACTGGGAAGATGGACTCCTGTACTCTGAGTCAAGAGACCCCAAGCCTGGTGCAACCAGGAGGCTGGTCATCCCCTTGTCTCTGAGAGGTTTCCTTCTCACCTTGGCCCATGAGATTCCCCTTGCAGGTCATTTAGGTCAGACAAAGACTTGGGACAGGCTTGTCTCACACTTTCACTGGCCACATATGAATGAGAATACCAAGGAGTTTTGTCGCTCATGTGTCACTTGCCAAGCCAGTGGTAAGTCAGGTGGCACAACAAAGGCCCCCCTCATACCACTACCTGTGGTGGGGGTTCCCTTTGAAAGAGTGGGGATTGACATTGTTGGTCCAATGGAACCCCAGACAGCATCAGGACACAAGTTTATACTGGTGGTGGTGGACCATGCCACCAGGTATCCTGAGGCTATTCCCCTTAGGACCACTACAGCCCCTGTAGTGGCAAGAGCCCTAGTTGGAGTGTTCTCCAGAGTGGGTTTCCCTAAGGAGGTCGTTTCTGACAGAGGTACAAACTTCATGTCAGGATATCTGACTGCCATGTGGAAAGAGTGTGGTGTGAACTACAAGTTCACCACACCCTATCATCCACAATGCAATGGGCTTGTTGAGAGATTCAACAGGACCCTGAAAGGGATGATTCATGGACTACCTGAAACTCTTAGGAGAAGATGGGATGTCCTGATCCCCTGCCTCTTGTTTGCTTACAGAGAGGTCCCACAGAAGGGGGTTGGCTACAGCCCTTTTGAGCTTCTGTATGGGCATCCTGTAAGAGGACCCCTGTGTTTGGTGAAGGAAGGATGGGAGAGACCTCTCAAAAAGCCTGCAACCAACATAGTGGACTATGTACTTGGTCTCCGCTCCAGGATGGCTGAGTATATGGAGAAGGCATCTAAAAACCGTGAGGCCAGCCAGGAACTTCAAAAAGCTTGGCATGACCAAAAGGCTGTACTGACTGTGTACCAGCCAGGACAGAAGGTGTGGGTGCTGGAGCCAGTGGCCCCAGCAGCTCTGAAAGACAAATGGTCTGGGCCCCACACCATCATTGAGCAAAAGGGAGAGGTTACCTACTTGGTGGACCTTGGAACTCCCAGGAGCCCTCTCAGAGTGCTCCATGTTAACAGGCTCAAGGCATATGTTGACAGGAAGGACATGAGCTTGCTCATGGCCACAGATGAGGGACAGGAGGAAGAGAGTGACCCTCTCCCAGACCTGCTCACTCAGAATCCTGATGATGGATCAGTTGATGGTGTTGTCTTTTGTGGCAGCCTCACTGAACATCAGCAACAGGATTGCAGGCAAGTCTTGCAATCCTTCAGACATATGTTCTCTCTGACACCCAGCCAAACTGATTGGTGTACCCATGATGTTGACACTGGAGACAGTCTGCCTGTCAAGAGTAAAATCTACAGACAGCCTGATCATGTTAGAGACTGCATCAAAACTGAAGTGCAGAAAATGTTGGAGCTGGGAGTCATTGAGCCCTCAGATAGCCCTTGGGCTAGCCCAGTAGTTCTAGTGCCAAAGCCTCACACCCAGGGTGGTAAGAGAGAGATGAGGTTTTGCGTAGACTACAGAGGCCTCAATGCAGTCACTAAGACTGATGCCCACCCAATACCAAGAGCAGATGAGCTTATAGATAGATTGGCTTCTGCCAACTTCTTAAGCACATTTGATTTGACAGCTGGGTATTGGCAAATCAGGTTAGCTGAGGAAGCCAAACCTAAGACAGCATTTTCTACCCCTGGAGGGCATTATCAATTTGTGGTAATGCCCTTTGGACTGAAAAATGCACCTGCCACCTTCCAAAGGTTGGTGAATCAAGTCCTCACTGGGCTGGATGACTTCTGTGCAGCTTATCTTGACGATATTGCTGTCTTTAGCTCCACCTGGGAGGATCACCTGGTCCACCTGAGGAAAGTGTTAGAGGCCCTGCAAAAGGCAGGCCTCACTATCAAGGCCACAAAGTGCCAGATAGGGCAGTCACAGGTTGTATACCTGGGCCACCTTGTAGGTGGAGGCCAGGTTCAGCCACTGGAGTGTAAGATACAGGCCATCAAGGACTGGACTCCTCCAATCACCCAGACTCAGGTTCGAGCTTTCTTGGGCCTGACTGGGTACTATAGGAAGTTTGTCAGAAATTATGGGTCCATAGTGACCCCCCTTAATGACCTGACAAGCAAGAAGATGCCAAAGAAAGTTCAGTGGACAGCAAGCTGTCAGAAAGCATTCAATGACCTAAAGCAGGCCATGTGCACAGCACCTATCCTCAAGAGTCCAGATTACTCCAAGCCATTCATTGTCCAAACAGATGCTTCTGAGTTGGGTGTGGGAGCTGTTCTGTCTCAACTGAATTTTGATGGTAATGATCAGCCTATTGCTTTCATTAGTAGGAGGTTGACACCCAGAGAGAAAAATTGGTCAGCTATTGAGAGGGAGGCCTTTGCTGTGGTCTGGGCCCTGGAGAAGCTGAGGGCCTACTTGTTTGGCACTCACTTCACCATTCAGACAGACCATAAGCCCCTCTTATGGCTAAATCAGATGAAGGGTGAAAACCCCAAACTGCTTAGGTGGTCCATTTCCCTACAGGGGATGGATTTTACAGTGGAGCATAGACCTGGGACTGATCACAGCAATGCTGATGGGCTCTCCAGGTATTTCCACTTAGAGCAAGAAGACTCACCTGGTCAAGGTTAGTTTATTGTCCCAAAGTTTGGGGGGGGTCATGTAGGAGAGTAGGGTCTGCAATCCTATGATCACCCAGATTTTTGCTTTTTGCTGCACTGGTTTACGACTTTCCCTGGCTGTGGGCCTGCTAATCAGACCCACAGCCTAGCTGTTCTCTCTATCCAAATTGTACTTAGGTACTGAATTGGCACTGGGCCCTCTCCAAGTCCCTGTACCCAGGGCTGAGGTGCACCCAGAAGTCTCCCAGGGGCTGAAGCATGTATTGTGCCACCCCTGGATTGACTAACTAAAACTGACACAACTGGCTGCACGACAGCTGGGGCAAGGTGGTGTACTCACCCTTTGCTTTAGATATAGTATACCTATATCTAACCCTAAAATGGACACATAGATCTCCTATCAGTCACTCCTATGGCAGGCCTTAACAATCCTGAAGGCAGAGTGCTTGGAATCGTGTGAGATGGTGCTCTGGCATGAGCTGAGCCTGTCTGCGGCTTTCGGGATCCATCCCTTAGCCGTTTCCATGATATCGCATACCATATACTCTTAAGTGCATTATAATCCTCGCGGTTATGTGCCAACTCTGGTATCGCTTTATCAAAACATGTCGAGTAAGGTGTCATACGAATTGGAATACTAACCCCTCGCCAATTCTGGCGACGGGGTTAGCATTCCACCCTTCTAGAGGGACACGACATGTATGTAACCCCTAACCCCGGTTAAAGTCAGACAGAGCCTTAGCATCCACAAAATGGATGCTGCCACCGAGACACAAGTCTGCCCTCCTGCTGCTGGGAGTCCTCCCAGAGCAGGAGATAAGGACAAAGGGTTTCCTGCCAGGGGCGGTGCCAGCACCGTCCCAGACAGGGTTTTGTGTATTGTAAGTAGGCAGGGCTTTAGAGGAAGGTGACTGCACGTGGCACCCCGGTGCTCACTGTGCATAGGCTGGCTGGAACCAGTTCCAGGGTCACTCCAGACCCTGTGCTGGGGAAAAGCCCGCCAAGGAAGTGGGTGTAACCACCCCCCTCCTAGTCCCACCCATAGGGCAGGACTTAGTCGCGTGCCAGCCCCTTTTTACAGGATAAAGGTAGAGACTGGCCCCCTTCCAAATCAGATCATCTTTGAATCCTGAAACTACTTTCCACGAAAGGAACTCAAGACTTCTTCCTAAGATTTCTCCCTTGTGACTAAGGAGTAGTCACCCTGCACCCGCAGGCACCATCTAAGAACACTGCGGTCTGCTGCAAGTCCTTCCTCCGGAATCCGACTGCCCAGCTCGACGAGAACCGGCTTCCCTGGCACCTCTGACCTCTACCTGCATCATCAGTCACGCTGAGATTCGTGGGTGTGACGAGACCTCGAGGGACCGGCCATCTTCAGGACTGCACGACTTCTTTCCAGCAAGCCCGCCGAGTGAATTCCTGGTGAGTGCTTTGGGGTCCGAGAAGCCCCCACCCTGAGCAGCTCCAGCACCGAAGAGCAGCCCCCCAGCATCTCCACGATCTGCGTGGGGCCCTTCTGCTTTTTGCTGCTCACCGCGTTGTTTGGCTACTAGCCCGCTGGCTTGTGGCCTTCCTGACGACGCCCGACGACATTTCTGCTGCTGGTCTGGTTGCTCCAGACTGGCCCTTGCTTCCCTCCATCGGAGAAGTACCCTGGACCCTCCTGGTCCACTCAAGACGCCATTTTAGGTCCACCGCGTGGGCCTTGCATTTGCCAAGACTTGTTGCCCAATCCTGGGTCCAGCGACGTCGACAGCAAGAACCTTCGTGGGACAGCTCGCACCTCCATCCTGGTCGCCGACAACGCCTCCTGGTCCGAGAGACTGCAGAGCCCAGCAGCGCCCACTCACCTGACTGCGGTGACTTCGCCCGGTGCCATCCTGGTGCCCACTTAATCACTGGCTAGTGATTCAAGAACTTGGTCCCCTCTGCTTTCAGGTTTTCTTCTTCCTTGATCCAGGCTTGGATCCATCGAACTTTTCTTCACTGGTCGCCTGCCGGCAACTTCTTCCTTCCAGGCTCCTGGTCCGGCAACGAGATCCCCGACGTCTTTTCAGACCTATGCAGCTGCAGCCCCTGGGCTAGGTAACTTCGGCACTTCGGTGTCCCAGCATAGCCTCACTATCCTAGGGTCAGGATCCACTGTCGTTTTCTTCCTACCAGGTCGGGTTCGCCCGTGAACACTAACTTTGCCTTTACTAGCCTCCATAGACTTTGTCCCGCATCCCGCGTGAGAGTGCACACTCTGCACCCGAGTCCCCTGGGTCTCCTAGTAGTAATCTAACGATTCCCTAGTCAAGTCCTAGCGATTCCAAAGCCTATTAGAACTGTTACTTACCTGCTAGTAATTCGCATTCCACTTTTAAAGTATATGGTTTTTCGTGCCCCTCGGGCATTTGTGGATAACGTGCTAACTTAAGTATTTTCGTAAGAGTTTTGTTGTGTGCCTAGCACCCTGTCCTCATAAAGAGTACAGGGTTGTTGTGATTCTAATAAATACACTGTTTATTTTCATAACACTTGTGTGGTGTCCTTTCACTGGGTGTTCAAGGGGTAATGTGATGGTAAAACAGCTGGCTTAACACGCCCTCTAGAGTCTTAGCCTTAGACTGCTCGTATCCATGCTACTAGGATAGCTGGTCTATAAGGTTGACTTACAACCAATCATCAATAAGGGTTGTTTGGACTGATATATAGTGATCACTAGAATAGTGAGCACTGCACATCAGGCCAACTTCTCACACCCTGCCACACTTATGGCAGCCAAAAGTGGGACAAAAGGGGGTGGTGATGGACGGAGCATCTGAATCAATCAAACACTCACACCCAGTCAAAAGATCTGGGTTTAGTCCATCACCGTTCTTTAGCCCACTCTGCCACCCCAGTTCAGACAAGGCTATATGCAAATCAGTCTGACCCTGTGCCTCATGGGAACAGTCCAGCCCGAACTGCCAAGCCATGCCTTCCCTGGACCGGAAACAAGCTTCCAAGGACCGGTTTCTGGCATTCCAGCCGTCTTCAGCCCGGTTTGCTTGAATCCAGTGGCAAAGTGAGCAAGGGACTCACGTCTGAGCATAACCTGCCACACTTATGGCGGCCAAAAGCGGTACAAAAGGGGGTGGTGATGGACGGAGCATCAGAATCAATCAAACACTCACACCCAGTCAAAATATCTGGGTTTAATCCATCACCGTTCTATAGACCACTCTGCCACCCCAGTTCAGACATGGCTATATGCAAATCAGTCTGACCCTGTGCCTCATGGGAACAGTCCAGCCCGAACTGCCAAGCCATGCCTTCCCTTGACCGGAAACAAGCTTCCGAGGACCGGTTTCTGGCATTCTAGCCGTCTTCAGCCCGGTTTGCTTGAATCCAGTGGCAAAGTGAGCAAGGGACTCACGTCTGGGCATACCCTGCCACACTTATGGCGGCCAAAAGCGGTACAAAAGGGGGTGGTGATGGACGGAGCATCTGAATCAATCAAACACTCACACCCAGTCAAAAGATCTGGGTTTAATCCATCACCGTTCTATAGACCACTCTGCCACCCCATTTCAGACATGGCTATATGCAAATCAGTCTGACCCTGTGCCTCATGGGAACAGTCCAGCCCGAACTGCCAAGCCATGCCTTCCCTGGACCGGAAACAAGCTTCCGAGGACCGGTTTCTGGCATTCCAGCTGTCTTCAGCCCGGTTTGCTTGAATCCAGTGGCAAAGTGAGCAAGGGACTCACGTCTGAGCATCCACTTCCACACTTATGGCGGCCAAAAGCGGTACAAAAGGGGGTGGTGATGGACGGAGCATCTGAATCAATCAAACACTCACACCCAGTCAAAAGATCAGGGTTTAATCCATCACCGTTCTTTAGCCCACTCTGCCACCCCAGTTCAGACATGGCTATATGCAAATCAGTCTGACCCTGTGCCTCATGGGAACAGTCCAGCCCGAACTGCCAAACCATGCCTTCCCTGAACCGGAAACAAGCTTCCGAGGACTGGTTTCTGGCATTCCAGCCGTTTTCAGCCTGGTTTGCTTGAATCCAGTGGCAAAGAGAGCAAGGGACTCACGTCTGAGCATACCCTGCCACACTTATGGCGGCCAAAAGCGGTACAAAAGGGGGTGGTGATGGACGGAGCAGCCGAATCAATCAAACACTCACACCCAGTCAAAAGATCTGGGTTTAATCCATCACCGTTCTTTAGCCCACTCTGCCACCCCAGTTCAGACATGGCTATATGCAAATCAGTCTGACCCTGTGCCTCATGGGAACAGTCCAGCCCGAACTGCCAAACCATGCCTTCCCTGAACCGGAAACAAGCTTCCGAGGACTGGTTTCTGGCATTCCAGCCGTTTTCAGCCTGGTTTGCTTGAATCCAGTGGCAAAGAGAGCAAGGGACTCACGTCTGAGCATACCCTGCCACACTTATGGCGGCCAAAAGCGGTACAAAAGGGGGTGGTGATGGACGGAGCAGCCGAATCAATCAAACACTCACACCCAGTCAAAAGATCTGGGTTTAATCCATCACCGTTCTTTAGCCCACTCTGCCACCCCAGTTCAGACATGGCTATATGCAAATCAGTCTGACCCTGTGCCTCATGGGAACAGTCCAGCCTGAACTGCCAAGCCATGCCTTCCCTTGACCGGAAACAAGCTTCCGAGGACCGGTTTCTGGCATTCCAGCCGTCTTCAGCCCGGTTTGCTTGAATCCAGTGGCAAAGTGAGCAAGGGACTCATGTCTGGGCATACCCTGCCACACTTATGGCGGCCAAAAGCGGTACAAAAGGGAGTGGTGATGGACGGAGCATCTGAATCAATCAAACACTCACACCCAGTCAAAAGATCTGGGTTTAATCCATCACCGTTCTATAGACCACTCTGCCACCCCAGTTCAGACATGGCTATATGCAAATCAGTCTGACCCTGTGCCTCATGGGAACAGTCCAGCCCGAACTGCCAAACCATGCCTTCCCTGGACCGGAAACAAGCTTCCGAGGACCAGTTTCTGGCATTGCAGCTGTCTTCAGCCCGGTTTGCTTGAATCCAGTGGCAAAGTGAGCAAGGGACTCACGTCTGGGCATACCCTGCCACACTTATGGCGGCCAAAAGCGGTACAAAAGGGGGTGGTGATGGACGGAGCATCTGAATCAATCAAACACTCACACCCAGTCAAAAGATCAGGGTTTAATCCATCACCGTTCTTTAGCCCACTCTGCGACCCCAGTTCAGACATGGCTATATGCAAATAAGTCTGACCCTGTGCCTCATGGGAACAGTCCAGCCCGAACTGCCAAACCATGCCTTCCCTGGACCGGAAACAAGCTTCCGAGGACTGGTTTCTGGCATTCCAGCCGTCTTCAGCCCGGTTTGCTTGAATCCAGTGGCAAAGAGAGCAAGGGACTCACGTCTGAGCATACCCTGCCACACTTATGGCGGCCAAAAGCGGTACAAAAGGGGGTGGTGATGGATGGAGCATCCGAATCAATCAAACACTCACACCCAGTCAAAAGATCAGGGTTTAATCCATCACCGTTCTTTAGCCCACTCTGCCACCCCAGTTCAGACATGGCTATATGCAAATCAGTCTGACCCTGTGCCTCATGGGAACAGTCCAGCCCGAACTGCCGAGCCATGCCTTCCCTGGACCGGAAACAAGCTTCCGAGGACCGGTTTCTGGCATTCCAGCCGTCTTCAGCCCGGTTTGCTTGAATCCAGTGGCAAAGTGAGCAAGGGACTCACGTCTGGGCATACCCTTCCACACTTATGGCGGCCAAAAGCGGTACAAAAGGGGGTGGTGATGGACGGAGCATGTGAATCAATCAAACACTCACACCCAGTCAAAAGATCTGGGTTTAATCCATCACCGTTCTTTAGCCCACTCTGCCACCCCAGTTCAGACATGGCCATATGCAAATCAGTCTGACCCTGTGCCTCATGGGAACAGTCCAGTCCGAACTGCCAAGCCATGCCTTCCCTGGACCGGAAACAAGCTTCCGAGGACCGGTTTCTGGCATTTCAGCCGTCTTCAGCCCGGTTTGCTTGAATCCAGTGGCAAAGTGAGCAAGGAACTCACGTCTGGGCATACCCTGCCACACTTATGGCGGCCAAAAGCGGTACAAAAGGGGGTGGTGATGGACGGAGCATCTGAATCAATCAAAAACTCTCACACCCAGTCAAAAGATCTGGGTTTAATCCATCACCGTTCTTTAGCTCACTCTGCCACCCCAGTTCAGACATGGCTATATGCAAATCAGTCTGACCCTGTGCCTCATGGGAACAGTCCAGCCCGAACTGCCAAGTCATGCCTTCCCTGGACCGGAAACAAGCTTCCGAGGACCGGTTTCTGGCATTCCAGCCGTCTTCTGCCCGGTTTGCTTGAATCCAGTGGCAATGCGAGCAAGGGACTCACGTCTGAGCATACCCTGCCACACTTATGGCGGCCAAAAGCGGTACAAAAGGGGGTGGTGATGGACGGAGCATCAGAATCAATCAAACACTCACACCCAGTCAAAAGATCTGGGTTTAATCCATCACCGTTCTATAGACCACTCTGCCACCCCAGTCCAGACATGGCTATATGCAAATCAGTCTGACCCTGTGCCTCATGGGAACAGTCCAGCCCGAACCGCCAAGCCATGCCTTCCCTGGACCGGAAACAAGCTTCAGAGGGTCAGTTTCTGGCATTCCAGCTGTCTTCAGCCCGGTTTGCTTGAATCCAGTGGCAAAGTGAGCAAGGGACTCACGTCTGAGCATACACTTCCACACTTATGGCGGCCAAATGCGGGACAAAAGGGGGTGGTGATGGACGGAGCATCTGAATCAATCAAACACTCACATCCAGTCAAAAGATCTGGGTTTAATCCATCACCGTTCTTTAGCCCACACTGCCATCCCAGTTCAGACATGGCTATATGCAAATCAGTCTGACCCTTTGCCTCATGTGAACAGTCCAGCCCAAACTGCCAAACCATGCCTTCCCTGGACCGGAAACAAGCTTCCGAGGACCGGTTTCTGGCATTCCAGCCGTCTTCAGCCCGGTTTGCTTGAATCCAGTGGCAAAGTGAGCAAGGGACTCACGTCTGGGCATACCCTGCCACACTTATGGCGGCCAAAAGCGGTACAAAAGGGGGTGGTGATGGACGGAGCATCTGAATCAATCAAACACTCACACCCAGTCAAAAGATCAGGGTTTAATCCATCACCGTTCTTTAGCCCACTCTGCCACCCCAGTTCAGACATGGCTATATGCAAATCAGTCTGACCCTGTGCCTCATGGGAACAGTCCAGCCTGAACTGCCAAGCCATGCCTTCCCTTGACAGGAAACAAGCTTTCGAGGACCGGTTTCTGGCATTCCAGCCGTCTTCAGCCCGGTTTGCTTGAATCCAGTGGCAAAGTGAGAAAGGGACTCATGTCTGGGCATACCCTGCCACACTTATGGCGGCCAAAAGCGGTACAAAAGGGGGTGGTGATGGACGGAGCATCTGAATCAATCAAACACTCACACCCAGTCAAAAGATCTGGGTTTAATCCATCACCGTTCTATAGACCACTCTGCCACCCCAGTTCAGACATGGCTATATGCAAATCAGTCTGACCCTGTGCCTCATGGGAACAGTCCAGCCCGAACTGCCAAACCATGCCTTCCCTGGACCGGAAACAAGCTTCCGAGGACCGGTTTCTGGCATTCCAGCTGTCTTCAGCCTGGTTTGCTTGAATCCAGTGGCAAAGTGAGCAAGGGACTCACGTCTGGGCATACCCTGCCACACTTATGGCGGCCAAAAGCGGTACAAAAGGGGGTGGTGATGGACGGAGCATCTGAATCAATCAAACACTCACACCCAGTCAAAAGATCAGGGTTTAATCCATCACCGTTCTTTAGCCCACTCTGCCACCCCAGTTAAGACATGGCTATATGCAAATCAGTCTGACCCTGTGCCTCATGGGAACAGTCCAGCCCGAACTGCCGAGCCATGCCTTCCCTGGACCGGAAACAAGCTTCCGAGGACCGGTTTCTGGCATTCCAGCCGTCTTCAGCCCGGTTTGCTTGAATCCAGTGGCAAAGTGAGCAAGGGACTCACGTCTGGGCATACCCTGCCACACTTATGGCGGCCAAAAGTGGTACAAAAGGGGGTGGTGATGGACGGAGCATCTGAATCAATCAAACACTCACACCCAGTCAAAAGATCTGGGTTTAATACATCACCGTTCTTTAGCCCACTCTGCCACCCCAGTTCAGACATGGCCATATGCAAATCAGTCTGACCCTGTGCCTCATGGGAACAGTCCAGTCCGAACTGCCAAGCCATGCCTTCCCTGGACCGGAAACAAGCTTCCGAGGACCGGTTTCTGGCATTCCAGCCGTCTTCTGCCCGGTTTGCTTGAATCCAGTGGCAATGCGAGCAAGGGACTCAAGTCTGAGCATACCCTGCCACACTTATGGCGGCCAAAAGCGGTACAAAAGGTGGTGGTGATGGACGGAGCATCTGAATCAATCAAACACTCACGCCCAGTCAAAAGATCTGACTTTAATCCATCACCGTTCTTTAGCCCACTCTGCCACCCGAGTTCAGACATGGCTATATGCAAATCAGTCTGACCCTGTGCCTCATGGTCACAGTCCAGCCCGAACTGCCAAACCATGCCTTCCCTGTACCGGAAACAAGCTTCTGAGGACCGGTTTCTGGCATTCCAGCCGTCTTCAGCCCGGTTTGCTTGAATCCAGTGGCAAAGTGAGCACGGGACTCACGTCTGGGCATACCCTGCCACACTTATGGCGGCCAAAAGCAGTACAAAAGGGGGTGCTGATGGACGGAGCATCTGAATCAATCAAACACTCACACCCAGTCAAAAGATCTGGGTTTAATCCATCACCGTTCTTTAGCCCACTCTGCCACCCCAGTTCAGACATGGCTATATGCAAATCAGTCTGACCCTGTGCCTCATGGTCACAGTCCAGCCCGAACTGCCAAACCATGCCTTCCCTGGACCGGAAACAAGCTTCCGAGGACCGGTTTCTGGCATTCCAGCCGTCTTCAGCCCGGTTTGCTTGTATCCAATGGCAAAGTGAGCAAGGGACTCACGTCTGAGCATACCCTGCCACACTTATGGCGGCCAAAAGCGGTACAAAATTGGGTGGTGATGGACGAAGCATCTGAATCAATCAAACACTCACACCCAGTCAAAAGATCTGGGTTTAATCCATCACCGTTTTTTAGCCCACTCTGCCAACCCAGTTCAGACATGGCTATATGCAAATCAGTCTGACCCTGTGCCTCATGGGAACAGTCCAGCCCGAACTGCCAAGCCATGCCTTCCCTGGACCGGAAACAAGCTTCCGAGGACCGGTTTCTGGCATTCCAGCCGTCTTCAGCCCGGTTTGCTTGAATCCAGTGGCAAGTCTGAGCATACCCTGCCACACTTATGGCGGCCAAAAGTGGGACAAAAGGGGGTGGTGATGGACGGAGCATCTGAATCAATCAAACACTCACACCCAGTCAAAAGATCTGGGTTTAGTCCATCACCGTTCTTTAGCCCACTCTGCCACCCCAGTTCAGACAAGGCTATATGCAAATCAGTCTGACCCTGTGCCTCATGGGAACAGTCCAGCCCGAACTGCCAAGCCATGCCTTCCCTGGACCGGAAACAAGCTTCCAAGGACCGGTTTCTGGCATTCCAGCCGTCTTCAGCCCGGTTTGCTTGAATCCAGTGGCAAAGTGAGCAAGGGACTCACGTCTGAGCATAACCTGCCACACTTATGGCGGCCAAAAGCGGTACAAAAGGGGGTGGTGATGGACGGAGCATCAGAATCAATCAAACACTCACACCCAGTCAAAAGATCTGGGTTTAATCCATCACCGTTCTATAGACCACTCTGCCACCCCAGTTCAGACATGGCTATATGCAAATCAGTCTGACCCTGTGCCTCATGGGAACAGTCCAGCCCGAACTGCCAAGCCATGCCTTCCCTTGACCGGAAACAAGCTTCCGAGGACCGGTTTCTGGCATTCTAGCCGTCTTCAGCCCGGTTTGCTTGAATCCAGTGGCAAAGTGAGCAAGGGCCTCACGTCTGGGCATACCCTGCCACACTTATGGCGGCCAAAAGCGGTACAAAAGGGGGTGGTGATGGACGGAGCATCTGAATCAATCAAACACTCACACCCAATCAAAAGATCTGGGTTTAATACATCACCGTTCTTTAGCCCACTCTGCCACCCCAGTTCAGACATGGCCATATGCAAATCAGTCTGACCCTGTGCCTCATTGGAACAGTCCAGTCCGAACTGCCAAGCCATGCCTTCCCTGGACCGGAAACAAGCTTCCGAGGACCGGTTTCTGGCATTTCAGCCGTCTGCAGCCCGGTTTGCTTGAATCCAGTGGCAAAGTGAGCAAGGGACTCACGTCTGGGCATACCCTGCCACACTTATGGCGGCCAAAAGCGGTACAAAAGGGGGTGGTGATGGACAGAGCATCTGAATCAATCAAAAACTCTCACACCCAGTCAAAAGATCTGGGTTTAATCCATCACCGTTCTTTAGCCCACTCTGCCACCCCAGTTCAGACATGGCTATATGCAAATCAGTCTGACCTGTGCCTCATGGGAACAGTCCAGCCCGAACTGCCCAGTCATGCCTTCCCTGGACCGGAAACAAGCTTCCGAGGACCGGTTTCTGGCATTCCAGCCGTCTTCTGCCCGGTTTGCTTGAATCTAGTGGCAATGCGAGCAAGGGACTCACGTCTGAGCATACCCTGCCACACTTATGGCGGCCAAAAGCGGTACAAAAGGTGGTGGTGATGGACGGAGCATCTGAATCAATCAAACACTCACGCCCAGTCAAAAGATCTGACTTTAATCCATCACCGTTCTTTAGCCCACTCTGCCACCCGAGTTCAGACATGGCTATATGCAAATCAGTCTGACCCTGTGCCTCATGGTCACAGTCCAGCCCGAACTGCCAAACCATGCCTTCCCTGTACCGGAAACAAGCTTCTGAGGACCGGTTTCTGGCATTCCAGCCGTCTTCAGCCCGGTTTGCTTGAATCCAGTGGCAAAGTGAGCAAGGGACTCACGTCTGGGCATACCCTGCCACACTTATGGCGGCCAAAAGCGGTACAAAAGGGGGTGGTGATGGACGGAGCATCTGAATCAATCAAACACTCACACCTAGTCAAAAGATCAGGGTTTAATCCATCACCGTTCTTTAGCCCACTCTGCGACCCCAGTTCAGACATGGCTATATGCAAATAAGTCTGACCCTGTGCCTCATGGGAACAGTCCAGCCCGAACTGCCAAACCATGCCTTCCCTGGACCGGAAACAAGCTTCCGAGGACTGGTTTCTGGCATTCCAGCCGTCTTCAGCCCGGTTTGCTTGAATCCAGTGGCAAAGAGAGCAAGGGACTCACGTCTGAGCATACCCTGCCACACTTATGGCGGCCAAAAGCGGTACAAAAGGGGGTGGTGATGGATGGAGCATCCGAATCAATCAAACACTCACACCCAGTCAAAAGATCAGGGTTTAATCCATCACCGTTCTTTAGCCCACTCTGCCACCCCAGTTCAGACATGGCTATATGCAAATCAGTCTGACCCTGTGCCTCATGGGAACAGTCCAGCCCGAACTGCCGAGCCATGCCTTCCCTGGACCGGAAACAAGCTTCCGAGGACCGGTTTCTGGCATTCCAGCCGTCTTCAGCCCGGTTTGCTTGAATCCAGTGGCAAAGTGAGAAAGGGACTCATGTCTGGGCATACCCTGCCACACTTATGGCGGCCAAAAGCGGTACAAAAGGGGGTGGTGATGGACGGAGCATCTGAATCAATCAAACACTCACACCCAGTCAAAAGATCTGGGTTTAATCCATCACCGTTCTATAGACCACTCTGCCACCCCAGTTCAGACATGGCTATATGCAAATCAGTCTGACCCTGTGCCTCATGGGAACAGTCCAGCCCGAACTGCCAAACCATGCCTTCCCTGGACCGGAAACAAGCTTCCGAGGACCGGTTTCTGGCATTCCAGCTGTCTTCAGCCTGGTTTGCTTGAATCCAGTGGCAAAGTGAGCAAGGGACTCACGTCTGGGCATACCCTGCCACACTTATGGCGGCCAAAAGCGGTACAAAAGGGGGTGGTGATGGACGGAGCATCTGAATCAATCAAACACTCACACCCAGTCAAAAGATCAGGGTTTAATCCATCACCGTTCTTTAGCCCACTCTGCCACCCCAGTTCAGACATGGCTATATGCAAATCAGTCTGACCCTGTGCCTCATGGGAACAGTCCAGCCCGAACTGCCGAGCCATGCCTTCCCTGGACCGGAAACAAGCTTCCGAGGACCGGTTTCTGGCATTCCAGCCGTCTTCAGCCCGGTTTGCTTGAATCCAGTGGGAAAGTGAGCAAGGGACTCACGTCTGGGCATACCCTGCCACACTTATGGCGGCCAAAAGTGGTACAAAAGGGGGTGGTGATGGACGGAGCATCTGAATCAATCAAACACTCACACCCAGTCAAAAGATCTGGGTTTAATACATCACCGTTCTTTAGCCCACTCTGCCACCCCAGTTCAGACATGGCCATATGCAAATCAGTCTGACCCTGTGCCTCATGGGAACAGTCCAGTCCGAACTGCCAAGCCATGCCTTCCCTGGACCGGAAACAAGCTTCCGAGGACCGGTTTCTGGCATTCCAGCCGTCTTCTGCCCGGTTTGCTTGAATCCAGTGGCAATGCGAGCAAGGGACTCAAGTCTGAGCATACCCTGCCACACTTATGGCGGCCAAAAGCGGTACAAAAGGTGGTGGTGATGGACGGAGCATCTGAATCAATCAAACACTCACGCCCAGTCAAAAGATCTGACTTTAATCCATCACCGTTCTTTAGCCCACTCTGCCACCCGAGTTCAGACATGGCTATATGCAAATCAGTCTGACCCTGTGCCTCATGGTCACAGTCCAGCCCGAACTGCCAAACCATGCCTTCCCTGTACCGGAAACAAGCTTCTGAGGACCGGTTTCTGGCATTCCAGCCGTCTTCAGCCCGGTTTGCTTGAATCCAGTGGCAAAGTGAGCACGGGACTCACGTCTGGGCATACCCTGCCACACTTATGGCGGCCAAAAGCAGTACAAAAGGGGGTGCTGATGGACGGAGCATCTGAATCAATCAAACACTCACACCCAGTCAAAAGATCTGGGTTTAATCCATCACCGTTCTTTAGCCCACTCTGCCACCCCAGTTCAGACATGGCTATATGCAAATCAGTCTGACCCTGTGCCTCATGGTCACAGTCCAGCCCGAACTGCCAAACCATGCCTTCCCTGGACCGGAAACAAGCTTCCGAGGACCGGTTTCTGGCATTCCAGCCGTCTTCAGCCCAGTTTGCTTGAATCCAGTGGCAAAGTGAGCACGGGACTCACGTCTGGGCATACCCTGCCACACTTATGGCGGCCAAAAGCAGTACAAAAGGGGGTGCTGATGGACGGAGCATCTGAATCAATCAAACACTCACACCCAGTCAAAAGATCTGGGTTTAATCCATCACCGTTCTTTAGCCCACTCTGCCACCCCAGTTCAGACATGGCTATATGCAAATCAGTCTGACCCTGTGCCTCATGGTCACAGTCCAGCCCGAACTGCCAAACCATGCCTTCCCTGGACCGGAAACAAGCTTCCGAGGACCGGTTTCTGGCATTCCAGCCGTCTTCAGCCCGGTTTGCTTGTATCCAATGGCAAAGTGAGCAAGGGACTCACGTCTGAGCATACCCTGCCACACTTATGGCGGCCAAAAGCGGTACAAAATTGGGTGGTGATGGACGAAGCATCTGAATCAATCAAACACTCACACCCAGTCAAAAGATCTGGGTTTAATCCATCACCGTTTTTTAGCCCACTCTGCCACCCCAGTTCAGACATGGCTATATGCAAATCAGTCTGACCCTGTGCCTCATGGGAACAGTCCAGCCCGAACTGCCAAGCCATGCCTTCCCTGGACCGGAAACAAGCTTCCGAGGACCGGTTTCTGGCATTCCAGCCGTCTTCAGCCCGGTTTGCTTGAATCCAGTGGCAAGTCTGAGCATACCCTGCCACACTTATGGCGGCCAAAAGTGGGACAAAAGGGGGTGGTGATGGACGGAGCATCTGAATCAATCAAACACTCACACCCAGTCAAAAGATCTGGGTTTAGTCCATCACCGTTCTTTAGCCCACTCTGCCACCCCAGTTCAGACAAGGCTATATGCAAATCAGTCTGACCCTGTGCCTCATGGGAACAGTCCAGCCCGAACTGCCAAGCCATGCCTTCCCTGGACCGGAAACAAGCTTCCAAGGACCGGTTTCTGGCATTCCAGCCGTCTTCAGCCCGGTTTGCTTGAATCCAGTGGCAAAGTGAGCAAGGGACTCACGTCTGAGCATAACCTGCCACACTTATGGCGGCCAAAAGCGGTACAAAAGGGGGTGGTGATGGACGGAGCATCAGAATCAATCAAACACTCACACCCAGTCAAAAGATCTGGGTTTAATCCATCACCGTTCTATAGACCACTCTGCCACCCCAGTTCAGACATGGCTATATGCAAATCAGTCTGACCCTGTGCCTCATGGGAACAGTCCAGCCCGAACTGCCAAGCCATGCCTTCCCTTGACCGGAAACAAGCTTCCGAGGACCGGTTTCTGGCATTCTAGCCGTCTTCAGCCCGGTTTGCTTGAATCCAGTGGCAAAGTGAGCAAGGGCCTCACGTCTGGGCATACCCTGCCACACTTATGGCGGCCAAAAGCGGTACAAAAGGGGGTGGTGATGGACGGAGCATCTGAATCAATCAAACACTCACACCCAGTGAAAAGATCTGGGTTTAATACATCACCGTTCTTTAGCCCACTCTGCCACCCCAGTTCAGACATGGCCATATGCAAATCAGTCTGACCCTGTGCCTCATTGGAACAGTCCAGTCCGAACTGCCAAGCCATGCCTTCCCTGGACCGGAAACAAGCTTCCGAGGACCGGTTTCTGGCATTTCAGCCGTCTGCAGCCCGGTTTGCTTGAATCCAGTGGCAAAGTGAGCAAGGGACTCACGTCTGGGCATACCCTGCCACACTTATGGCGGCCAAAAGCGGTACAAAAGGGGGTGGTGATGGACAGAGCATCTGAATCAATCAAAAACTCTCACACCCAGTCAAAAGATCTGGGTTTAATCCATCACCGTTCTTTAGCCCACTCTGCCACCCCAGTTCAGACATGGCTATATGCAAATCAGTCTGACCTGTGCCTCATGGGAACAGTCCAGCCCGAACTGCCAAGTCATGCCTTCCCTGGACCGGAAACAAGCTTCCGAGGACCGGTTTCTGGCATTCCAGCCGTCTTCTGCCCGGTTTGCTTGAATCTAGTGGCAAAGTGAGAAAGGGACTCATGTCTGGGCATACCCTGCCACACTTATGGCGGCCAAAAGCGGTACAAAAGGGGGTGGTGATGGACGGAGCATCTGAATCAATCAAACACTCACACCCAGTCAAAAGATCTGGGTTTAATCCATCACCGTTCTATAGACCACTCTGCCACCCCAGTTCAGACATGGCTATATGCAAATCAGTCTGACCCTGTGCCTCATGGGAACAGTCCAGCCCGAACTGCCAAACCATGCCTTCCCTGGACCGGAAACAAGCTTCCGAGGACCGGTTTCTGGCATTCCAGCTGTCTTCAGCCTGGTTTGCTTGAATCCAGTGGCAAAGTGAGCAAGGGACTCACGTCTGGGCATACCCTGCCACACTTATGGCGGCCAAAAGCGGTACAAAAGGGGGTGGTGATGGACGGAGCATCTGAATCAATCAAACACTCACACCCAGTCAAAAGATCAGGGTTTAATCCATCACCGTTCTTTAGCCCACTCTGCCACCCCAGTTAAGACATGGCTATATGCAAATCAGTCTGACCCTGTGCCTCATGGGAACAGTCCAGCCTGAACTGCCAAGCCATGCCTTCCCTTGACCGGAAACAAGCTTCCGAGGACCGGTTTCTGGCATTCCAGCCGTCTTCAGCCCGGTTTGCTTGAATCCAGTGGCAAAGTGAGCAAGGGACTCATGTCTGGGCATACCCTGCCACACTTATGGCGGCCAAAAGCGGTACAAAAGGGAGTGGTGATGGACGGAGCATCTGAATCAATCAAACACTCACACCCAGTCAAAAGATCTGGGTTTAATCCATCACCGTTCTATAGACCACTCTGCCACCCCAGTTCAGACATGGCTATATGCAAATCAGTCTGACCCTGTGCCTCATGGGAACAGTCCAGCCCGAACTGCCAAACCATGCCTTCCCTGGACCGGAAACAAGCTTCCGAGGACCAGTTTCTGGCATTGCAGCTGTCTTCAGCCCGGTTTGCTTGAATCCAGTGGCAAAGTGAGCAAGGGACTCACGTCTGGGCATACCCTGCCACACTTATGGCGGCCAAAAGCGGTACAAAAGGGGGTGGTGATGGACGGAGCATCTGAATCAATCAAACACTCACACCCAGTCAAAAGATCAGGGTTTAATCCATCACCGTTCTTTAGCCCACTCTGCGACCCCAGTTCAGACATGGCTATATGCAAATAAGTCTGACCCTGTGCCTCATGGGAACAGTCCAGCCCGAACTGCCAAACCATGCCTTCCCTGGACCGGAAACAAGCTTCCGAGGACTGGTTTCTGGCATTCCAGCCGTCTTCAGCCCGGTTTGCTTGAATCCAGTGGCAAAGAGAGCAAGGGACTCACGTCTGAGCATACCCTGCCACACTTATGGCGGCCAAAAGCGGTACAAAAGGGGGTGGTGATGGATGGAGCATCCGAATCAATCAAACACTCACACCCAGTCAAAAGATCAGGGTTTAATCCATCACCGTTCTTTAGCCCACTCTGCCACCCCAGTTCAGACATGGCTATATGCAAATCAGTCTGACCCTGTGCCTCATGGGAACAGTCCAGCCCGAACTGCCGAGCCATGCCTTCCCTGGACCGGAAACAAGCTTCCGAGGACCGGTTTCTGGCATTCCAGCCGTCTTCAGCCCGGTTTGCTTGAATCCAGTGGCAAAGTGAGCAAGGGACTCACGTCTGGGCATACCCTTCCACACTTATGGCGGCCAAAAGCGGTACAAAAGGGGGTGGTGATGGACGGAGCATGTGAATCAATCAAACACTCACACCCAGTCAAAAGATCTGGGTTTAATCCATCACCGTTCTTTAGCCCACTCTGCCACCCCAGTTCAGACATGGCCATATGCAAATCAGTCTGACCCTGTGCCTCATGGGAACAGTCCAGTCCGAACTGCCAAGCCATGCCTTCCCTGGACCGGAAACAAGCTTCCGAGGACCGGTTTCTGGCATTTCAGCCGTCTTCAGCCCGGTTTGCTTGAATCCAGTGGCAAAGTGAGCAAGGAACTCACGTCTGGGCATACCCTGCCACACTTATGGCGGCCAAAAGCGGTACAAAAGGGGGTGGTGATGGACGGAGCATCTGAATCAATCAAAAACTCTCACACCCAGTCAAAAGATCTGGGTTTAATCCATCACCGTTCTTTAGCTCACTCTGCCACCCCAGTTCAGACATGGCTATATGCAAATCAGTCTGACCCTGTGCCTCATGGGAACAGTCCAGCCCGAACTGCCAAGTCATGCCTTCCCTGGACCGGAAACAAGCTTCCGAGGACCGGTTTCTGGCATTCCAGCCGTCTTCTGCCCGGTTTGCTTGAATCCAGTGGCAATGCGAGCAAGGGACTCACGTCTGAGCATACCCTGCCACACTTATGGCGGCCAAAAGCGGTACAAAAGGGGGTGGTGATGGACGGAGCATCAGAATCAATCAAACACTCACACCCAGTCAAAAGATCTGGGTTTAATCCATCACCGTTCTATAGACCACTCTGCCACCCCAGTCCAGACATGGCTATATGCAAATCAGTCTGACCCTGTGCCTCATGGGAACAGTCCAGCCCGAACCGCCAAGCCATGCCTTCCCTGGACCGGAAACAAGCTTCAGAGGGTCAGTTTCTGGCATTCCAGCTGTCTTCAGCCCGGTTTGCTTGAATCCAGTGGCAAAGTGAGCAAGGGACTCACGTCTGAGCATACACTTCCACACTTATGGCGGCCAAATGCGGGACAAAAGGGGGTGGTGATGGACGGAGCATCTGAATCAATCAAACACTCACATCCAGTCAAAAGATCTGGGTTTAATCCATCACCGTTCTTTAGCCCACACTGCCATCCCAGTTCAGACATGGCTATATGCAAATCAGTCTGACCCTTTGCCTCATGTGAACAGTCCAGCCCAAACTGCCAAACCATGCCTTCCCTGGACCGGAAACAAGCTTCCGAGGACCGGTTTCTGGCATTCCAGCCGTCTTCAGCCCGGTTTGCTTGAATCCAGTGGCAAAGTGAGCAAGGGACTCACGTCTGGGCATACCCTGCCACACTTATGGCGGCCAAAAGCGGTACAAAAGGGGGTGGTGATGGACGGAGCATCTGAATCAATCAAACACTCACACCCAGTCAAAAGATCAGGGTTTAATCCATCACCGTTCTTTAGCCCACTCTGCCACCCCAGTTCAGACATGGCTATATGCAAATCAGTCTGACCCTGTGCCTCATGGGAACAGTCCAGCCTGAACTGCCAAGCCATGCCTTCCCTTGACAGGAAACAAGCTTTCGAGGACCGGTTTCTGGCATTCCAGCCGTCTTCAGCCCGGTTTGCTTGAATCCAGTGGCAAAGTGAGAAAGGGACTCATGTCTGGGCATACCCTGCCACACTTATGGCGGCCAAAAGCGGTACAAAAGGGGGTGGTGATGGACGGAGCATCTGAATCAATCAAACACTCACACCCAGTCAAAAGATCTGGGTTTAATCCATCACCGTTCTATAGACCACTCTGCCACCCCAGTTCAGACATGGCTATATGCAAATCAGTCTGACCCTGTGCCTCATGGGAACAGTCCAGCCCGAACTGCCAAACCATGCCTTCCCTGGACCGGAAACAAGCTTCCGAGGACCGGTTTCTGGCATTCCAGCTGTCTTCAGCCTGGTTTGCTTGAATCCAGTGGCAAAGTGAGCAAGGGACTCACGTCTGGGCATACCCTGCCACACTTATGGCGGCCAAAAGCGGTACAAAAGGGGGTGGTGATGGACGGAGCATCTGAATCAATCAAACACTCACACCCAGTCAAAAGATCAGGGTTTAATCCATCACCGTTCTTTAGCCCACTCTGCCACCCCAGTTAAGACATGGCTATATGCAAATCAGTCTGACCCTGTGCCTCATGGGAACAGTCCAGCCCGAACTGCCGAGCCATGCCTTCCCTGGACCGGAAACAAGCTTCCGAGGACCGGTTTCTGGCATTCCAGCCGTCTTCAGCCCGGTTTGCTTGAATCCAGTGGCAAAGTGAGCAAGGGACTCACGTCTGGGCATACCCTGCCACACTTATGGCGGCCAAAAGTGGTACAAAAGGGGGTGGTGATGGACGGAGCATCTGAATCAATCAAACACTCACACCCAGTCAAAAGATCTGGGTTTAATACATCACCGTTCTTTAGCCCACTCTGCCACCCCAGTTCAGACATGGCCATATGCAAATCAGTCTGACCCTGTGCCTCATGGGAACAGTCCAGTCCGAACTGCCAAGCCATGCCTTCCCTGGACCGGAAACAAGCTTCCGAGGACCGGTTTCTGGCATTCCAGCCGTCTTCTGCCCGGTTTGCTTGAATCCAGTGGCAATGCGAGCAAGGGACTCAAGTCTGAGCATACCCTGCCACACTTATGGCGGCCAAAAGCGGTACAAAAGGTGGTGGTGATGGACGGAGCATCTGAATCAATCAAACACTCACGCCCAGTCAAAAGATCTGACTTTAATCCATCACCGTTCTTTAGCCCACTCTGCCACCCGAGTTCAGACATGGCTATATGCAAATCAGTCTGACCCTGTGCCTCATGGTCACAGTCCAGCCCGAACTGCCAAACCATGCCTTCCCTGTACCGGAAACAAGCTTCTGAGGACCGGTTTCTGGCATTCCAGCCGTCTTCAGCCCGGTTTGCTTGAATCCAGTGGCAAAGTGAGCACGGGACTCACGTCTGGGCATACCCTGCCACACTTATGGCGGCCAAAAGCAGTACAAAAGGGGGTGCTGATGGACGGAGCATCTGAATCAATCAAACACTCACACCCAGTCAAAAGATCTGGGTTTAATCCATCACCGTTCTTTAGCCCACTCTGCCACCCCAGTTCAGACATGGCTATATGCAAATCAGTCTGACCCTGTGCCTCATGGTCACAGTCCAGCCCGAACTGCCAAACCATGCCTTCCCTGGACCGGAAACAAGCTTCCGAGGACCGGTTTCTGGCATTCCAGCCGTCTTCAGCCCGGTTTGCTTGTATCCAATGGCAAAGTGAGCAAGGGACTCACGTCTGAGCATACCCTGCCACACTTATGGCGGCCAAAAGCGGTACAAAATTGGGTGGTGATGGACGAAGCATCTGAATCAATCAAACACTCACACCCAGTCAAAAGATCTGGGTTTAATCCATCACCGTTTTTTAGCCCACTCTGCCAACCCAGTTCAGACATGGCTATATGCAAATCAGTCTGACCCTGTGCCTCATGGGAACAGTCCAGCCCGAACTGCCAAGCCATGCCTTCCCTGGACCGGAAACAAGCTTCCGAGGACCGGTTTCTGGCATTCCAGCCGTCTTCAGCCCGGTTTGCTTGAATCCAGTGGCAAGTCTGAGCATACCCTGCCACACTTATGGCGGCCAAAAGTGGGACAAAAGGGGGTGGTGATGGACGGAGCATCTGAATCAATCAAACACTCACACCCAGTCAAAAGATCTGGGTTTAGTCCATCACCGTTCTTTAGCCCACTCTGCCACCCCAGTTCAGACAAGGCTATATGCAAATCAGTCTGACCCTGTGCCTCATGGGAACAGTCCAGCCCGAACTGCCAAGCCATGCCTTCCCTGGACCGGAAACAAGCTTCCAAGGACCGGTTTCTGGCATTCCAGCCGTCTTCAGCCCGGTTTGCTTGAATCCAGTGGCAAAGTGAGCAAGGGACTCACGTCTGAGCATAACCTGCCACACTTATGGCGGCCAAAAGCGGTACAAAAGGGGGTGGTGATGGACGGAGCATCAGAATCAATCAAACACTCACACCCAGTCAAAAGATCTGGGTTTAATCCATCACCGTTCTATAGACCACTCTGCCACCCCAGTTCAGACATGGCTATATGCAAATCAGTCTGACCCTGTGCCTCATGGGAACAGTCCAGCCCGAACTGCCAAGCCATGCCTTCCCTTGACCGGAAACAAGCTTCCGAGGACCGGTTTCTGGCATTCTAGCCGTCTTCAGCCCGGTTTGCTTGAATCCAGTGGCAAAGTGAGCAAGGGCCTCACGTCTGGGCATACCCTGCCACACTTATGGCGGCCAAAAGCGGTACAAAAGGGGGTGGTGATGGACGGAGCATCTGAATCAATCAAACACTCACACCCAATCAAAAGATCTGGGTTTAATACATCACCGTTCTTTAGCCCACTCTGCCACCCCAGTTCAGACATGGCCATATGCAAATCAGTCTGACCCTGTGCCTCATTGGAACAGTCCAGTCCGAACTGCCAAGCCATGCCTTCCCTGGACCGGAAACAAGCTTCCGAGGACCGGTTTCTGGCATTTCAGCCGTCTGCAGCCCGGTTTGCTTGAATCCAGTGGCAAAGTGAGCAAGGGACTCACGTCTGGGCATACCCTGCCACACTTATGGCGGCCAAAAGCGGTACAAAAGGGGGTGGTGATGGACAGAGCATCTGAATCAATCAAAAACTCTCACACCCAGTCAAAAGATCTGGGTTTAATCCATCACCGTTCTTTAGCCCACTCTGCCACCCCAGTTCAGACATGGCTATATGCAAATCAGTCTGACCTGTGCCTCATGGGAACAGTCCAGCCCGAACTGCCCAGTCATGCCTTCCCTGGACCGGAAACAAGCTTCCGAGGACCGGTTTCTGGCATTCCAGCCGTCTTCTGCCCGGTTTGCTTGAATCTAGTGGCAATGCGAGCAAGGGACTCACGTCTGAGCATACCCTGCCACACTTATGGCGGCCAAAAGCGGTACAAAAGGTGGTGGTGATGGACGGAGCATCTGAATCAATCAAACACTCACGCCCAGTCAAAAGATCTGACTTTAATCCATCACCGTTCTTTAGCCCACTCTGCCACCCGAGTTCAGACATGGCTATATGCAAATCAGTCTGACCCTGTGCCTCATGGTCACAGTCCAGCCCGAACTGCCAAACCATGCCTTCCCTGTACCGGAAACAAGCTTCTGAGGACCGGTTTCTGGCATTCCAGCCGTCTTCAGCCCGGTTTGCTTGAATCCAGTGGCAAAGTGAGCAAGGGACTCACGTCTGGGCATACCCTGCCACACTTATGGCGGCCAAAAGCGGTACAAAAGGGGGTGGTGATGGACGGAGCATCTGAATCAATCAAACACTCACACCTAGTCAAAAGATCAGGGTTTAATCCATCACCGTTCTTTAGCCCACTCTGCGACCCCAGTTCAGACATGGCTATATGCAAATAAGTCTGACCCTGTGCCTCATGGGAACAGTCCAGCCCGAACTGCCAAACCATGCCTTCCCTGGACCGGAAACAAGCTTCCGAGGACTGGTTTCTGGCATTCCAGCCGTCTTCAGCCCGGTTTGCTTGAATCCAGTGGCAAAGAGAGCAAGGGACTCACGTCTGAGCATACCCTGCCACACTTATGGCGGCCAAAAGCGGTACAAAAGGGGGTGGTGATGGATGGAGCATCCGAATCAATCAAACACTCACACCCAGTCAAAAGATCAGGGTTTAATCCATCACCGTTCTTTAGCCCACTCTGCCACCCCAGTTCAGACATGGCTATATGCAAATCAGTCTGACCCTGTGCCTCATGGGAACAGTCCAGCCCGAACTGCCGAGCCATGCCTTCCCTGGACCGGAAACAAGCTTCCGAGGACCGGTTTCTGGCATTCCAGCCGTCTTCAGCCCGGTTTGCTTGAATCCAGTGGCAAAGTGAGAAAGGGACTCATGTCTGGGCATACCCTGCCACACTTATGGCGGCCAAAAGCGGTACAAAAGGGGGTGGTGATGGACGGAGCATCTGAATCAATCAAACACTCACACCCAGTCAAAAGATCTGGGTTTAATCCATCACCGTTCTATAGACCACTCTGCCACCCCAGTTCAGACATGGCTATATGCAAATCAGTCTGACCCTGTGCCTCATGGGAACAGTCCAGCCCGAACTGCCAAACCATGCCTTCCCTGGACCGGAAACAAGCTTCCGAGGACCGGTTTCTGGCATTCCAGCTGTCTTCAGCCTGGTTTGCTTGAATCCAGTGGCAAAGTGAGCAAGGGACTCACGTCTGGGCATACCCTGCCACACTTATGGCGGCCAAAAGCGGTACAAAAGGGGGTGGTGATGGACGGAGCATCTGAATCAATCAAACACTCACACCCAGTCAAAAGATCAGGGTTTAATCCATCACCGTTCTTTAGCCCACTCTGCCACCCCAGTTCAGACATGGCTATATGCAAATCAGTCTGACCCTGTGCCTCATGGGAACAGTCCAGCCCGAACTGCCGAGCCATGCCTTCCCTGGACCGGAAACAAGCTTCCGAGGACCGGTTTCTGGCATTCCAGCCGTCTTCAGCCCGGTTTGCTTGAATCCAGTGGGAAAGTGAGCAAGGGACTCACGTCTGGGCATACCCTGCCACACTTATGGCGGCCAAAAGTGGTACAAAAGGGGGTGGTGATGGACGGAGCATCTGAATCAATCAAACACTCACACCCAGTCAAAAGATCTGGGTTTAATACATCACCGTTCTTTAGCCCACTCTGCCACCCCAGTTCAGACATGGCCATATGCAAATCAGTCTGACCCTGTGCCTCATGGGAACAGTCCAGTCCGAACTGCCAAGCCATGCCTTCCCTGGACCGGAAACAAGCTTCCGAGGACCGGTTTCTGGCATTCCAGCCGTCTTCTGCCCGGTTTGCTTGAATCCAGTGGCAATGCGAGCAAGGGACTCAAGTCTGAGCATACCCTGCCACACTTATGGCGGCCAAAAGCGGTACAAAAGGTGGTGGTGATGGACGGAGCATCTGAATCAATCAAACACTCACGCCCAGTCAAAAGATCTGACTTTAATCCATCACCGTTCTTTAGCCCACTCTGCCACCCGAGTTCAGACATGGCTATATGCAAATCAGTCTGACCCTGTGCCTCATGGTCACAGTCCAGCCCGAACTGCCAAACCATGCCTTCCCTGTACCGGAAACAAGCTTCTGAGGACCGGTTTCTGGCATTCCAGCCGTCTTCAGCCCGGTTTGCTTGAATCCAGTGGCAAAGTGAGCACGGGACTCACGTCTGGGCATACCCTGCCACACTTATGGCGGCCAAAAGCAGTACAAAAGGGGGTGCTGATGGACGGAGCATCTGAATCAATCAAACACTCACACCCAGTCAAAAGATCTGGGTTTAATCCATCACCGTTCTTTAGCCCACTCTGCCACCCCAGTTCAGACATGGCTATATGCAAATCAGTCTGACCCTGTGCCTCATGGTCACAGTCCAGCCCGAACTGCCAAACCATGCCTTCCCTGGACCGGAAACAAGCTTCCGAGGACCGGTTTCTGGCATTCCAGCCGTCTTCAGCCCAGTTTGCTTGAATCCAGTGGCAAAGTGAGCACGGGACTCACGTCTGGGCATACCCTGCCACACTTATGGCGGCCAAAAGCAGTACAAAAGGGGGTGCTGATGGACGGAGCATCTGAATCAATCAAACACTCACACCCAGTCAAAAGATCTGGGTTTAATCCATCACCGTTCTTTAGCCCACTCTGCCACCCCAGTTCAGACATGGCTATATGCAAATCAGTCTGACCCTGTGCCTCATGGTCACAGTCCAGCCCGAACTGCCAAACCATGCCTTCCCTGGACCGGAAACAAGCTTCCGAGGACCGGTTTCTGGCATTCCAGCCGTCTTCAGCCCGGTTTGCTTGTATCCAATGGCAAAGTGAGCAAGGGACTCACGTCTGAGCATACCCTGCCACACTTATGGCGGCCAAAAGCGGTACAAAATTGGGTGGTGATGGACGAAGCATCTGAATCAATCAAACACTCACACCCAGTCAAAAGATCTGGGTTTAATCCATCACCGTTTTTTAGCCCACTCTGCCACCCCAGTTCAGACATGGCTATATGCAAATCAGTCTGACCCTGTGCCTCATGGGAACAGTCCAGCCCGAACTGCCAAGCCATGCCTTCCCTGGACCGGAAACAAGCTTCCGAGGACCGGTTTCTGGCATTCCAGCCGTCTTCAGCCCGGTTTGCTTGAATCCAGTGGCAAGTCTGAGCATACCCTGCCACACTTATGGCGGCCAAAAGCAGTACAAAAGGGGGTGCTGATGGACGGAGCATCTGAATCAATCAAACACTCACACCCAGTCAAAAGATCTGGATTTAATCCATCACCGTTCTTTAGCCCACTCTGCCACCCCAGTTCAGACATGGCTATATGCAAATCAGTCTGACCCTGTGCCTCATGGTCACAGTCCAGCCCGAACTGCCAAACCATGCCTTCCCTGGACCGGAAACAAGCTTCCGAGGACCGGTTTCTGGCATTCCAGCCGTCTTCAGCCCGGTTTGCTTGTATCCAATGGCAAAGTGAGCAAGGGACTCACGTCTGAGCATACCCTGCCACACTTATGGCGGCCAAAAGCGGTACAAAATTGGGTGGTGATGGACGAAGCATCTGAATCAATCAAACACTCACACCCAGTCAAAAGATCTGGGTTTAATCCATCACTGTTTTTTAGCCCACTCTGCCACCCCAGTTCAGACATGGCTATATGCAAATCAGTCTGACCCTGTGCCTCATGGGAACAGTCCAGCCCGAACTGCCAAGCCATGCCTTCCCTGGACCGGAAACAAGCTTCCGAGGACCGGTTTCTGGCATTCCAGCCGTCTTCAGCCCGGTTTGCTTGAATCCAGTGGCAAGTCTGAGCATACCCTGCCACACTTATGGCGGCCAAAAGTGGGACAAAAGGGGGTGGTGATGGACGGAGCATCTGAATCAATCAAACACTCACACCCAGTCAAAAGATCTGGGTTTAATCCATCACCGTTCTTCAGCCCACTCTGCCACCCCAGTTCAGACATGGCTATATGCAAATCAGTCTGACCCTGTGCCTCATGGGAACAGTCCAGCCCGAACTGCCAAGTCATGCCTTCCCTGGACCGGAAACAAGCTTCCGAGGAACGGTTTCTGGCATTCCAGCCGTCTTCAGCCCGGTTTGCTTGAATCCAGTGGCAAAGTGAGCAAGGGACTCACGTCTGAGCATAACCTGCCACACTTATGGCGGCCAAAAGCGGTACAAAAGGGGGTGGTGATGGACGGAGCATCAGAATCAATCAAACACTCACACCCAGTCAAAAGATCTGGGTTTAATCCATCACCGTTCTATAGACCACTCTGCCACCCCAGTTCAGACATGGCTATATGCAAATCAGTCTGACCCTGTGCCTCATGGGAACAGTCCAGCCCGAACTGCCAAGCCATGCCTTCCCTTGACCGGAAACAAGCTTCCGAGGACCGGTTTCTGGCATTCTAGCCGTCTTCAGCCCGGTTTGCTTGAATCCAGTGGCAAAGTGAGCAAGGGCCTCACGTCTGGGCATACCCTGCCACACTTATGGCGGCCAAAAGCGGTACAAAAGGGGGTGGTGATGGACGGAGCATCTGAATCAATCAAACACTCACACCCAATCAAAAGATCTGGGTTTAATACATCACCGTTCTTTAGCCCACTCTGCCACCCCAGTTCAGACATGGCCATATGCAAATCAGTCTGACCCTGTGCCTCATTGGAACAGTCCAGTCCGAACTGCCAAGCCATGCCTTCCCTGGACCGGAAACAAGCTTCCGAGGACCGGTTTCTGGCATTTCAGCCGTCTGCAGCCCGGTTTGCTTGAATCCAGTGGCAAAGTGAGCAAGGGACTCACGTCTGGGCATACCCTGCCACACTTATGGCGGCCAAAAGCGGTACAAAAGGGGGTGGTGATGGACAGAGCATCTGAATCAATCAAAAACTCTCACACCCAGTCAAAAGATCTGGGTTTAATCCATCACCGTTCTTTAGCCCACTCTGCCACCCCAGTTCAGACATGGCTATATGCAAATCAGTCTGACCTGTGCCTCATGGGAACAGTCCAGCCCGAACTGCCAAGTCATGCCTTCCCTGGACCGGAAACAAGCTTCCGAGGACCGGTTTCTGGCATTCCAGCCGTCTTCTGCCCGGTTTGCTTGAATCTAGTGGCAATGCGAGCAAGGGACTCACGTCTGAGCATACCCTGCCACACTTATGGCGGCCAAAAGCGGTACAAAAGGTGGTGGTGATGGACGGAGCATCTGAATCAATCAAACACTCACGCCCAGTCAAAAGATCTGACTTTAATCCATCACCGTTCTTTAGCCCACTCTGCCACCCGAGTTCAGACATGGCTATATGCAAATCAGTCTGACCCTGTGCCTCATGGTCACAGTCCAGCCCGAACTGCCAAACCATGCCTTCCCTGTACCGGAAACAAGCTTCTGAGGACCGGTTTCTGGCATTCCAGCCGTCTTCAGCCCGGTTTGCTTGAATCCAGTGGCAAAGTGAGCAAGGGACTCACGTCTGGGCATACCCTGCCACACTTATGGCGGCCAAAAGCGGTACAAAAGGGGGTGGTGATGGACGGAGCATCTGAATCAATCAAACACTCACACCCAGTCAAAAGATCAGGGTTTAATCCATCACCGTTCTTTAGCCCACTCTGCGACCCCAGTTCAGACATGGCTATATGCAAATAAGTCTGACCCTGTGCCTCATGGGAACAGTCCAGCCCGAACTGCCAAACCATGCCTTCCCTGGACCGGAAACAAGCTTCCGAGGACTGGTTTCTGGCATTCCAGCCGTCTTCAGCCCGGTTTGCTTGAATCCAGTGGCAAAGAGAGCAAGGGACTCACGTCTGAGCATACCCTGCCACACTTATGGCGGCCAAAAGCGGTACAAAAGGGGGTGGTGATGGATGGAGCATCCGAATCAATCAAACACTCACACCCAGTCAAAAGATCAGGGTTTAATCCATCACCGTTCTTTAGCCCACTCTGCCACCCCAGTTCAGACATGGCTATATGCAAATCAGTCTGACCCTGTGCCTCATGGGAACAGTCCAGCCCGAACTGCCGAGCCATGCCTTCCCTGGACCGGAAACAAGCTTCCGAGGACCGGTTTCTGGCATTCCAGCCGTCTTCAGCCCGGTTTGCTTGAATCCAGTGGCAAAGTGAGAAAGGGACTCATGTCTGGGCATACCCTGCCACACTTATGGCGGCCAAAAGCGGTACAAAAGGGGGTGGTGATGGACGGAGCATCTGAATCAATCAAACACTCACACCCAGTCAAAAGATCTGGGTTTAATCCATCACCGTTCTATAGACCACTCTGCCACCCCAGTTCAGACATGGCTATATGCAAATCAGTCTGACCCTGTGCCTCATGGGAACAGTCCAGCCCGAACTGCCAAACCATGCCTTCCCTGGACCGGAAACAAGCTTCCGAGGACCGGTTTCTGGCATTCCAGCTGTCTTCAGCCTGGTTTGCTTGAATCCAGTGGCAAAGTGAGCAAGGGACTCACGTCTGGGCATACCCTGCCACACTTATGGCGGCCAAAAGCGGTACAAAAGGGGGTGGTGATGGACGGAGCATCTGAATCAATCAAACACTCACACCCAGTCAAAAGATCAGGGTTTAATCCATCACCGTTCTTTAGCCCACTCTGCCACCCCAGTTCAGACATGGCTATATGCAAATCAGTCTGACCCTGTGCCTCATGGGAACAGTCCAGCCCGAACTGCCGAGCCATGCCTTCCCTGGACCGGAAACAAGCTTCCGAGGACCGGTTTCTGGCATTCCAGCCGTCTTCAGCCCGGTTTGCTTGAATCCAGTGGCAAAGTGAGCAAGGGACTCACGTCTGGGCATACCCTGCCACACTTATGGCGGCCAAAAGTGGTACAAAAGGGGGTGGTGATGGACGGAGCATCTGAATCAATCAAACACTCACACCCAGTCAAAAGATCTGGGTTTAATACATCACCGTTCTTTAGCCCACTCTGCCACCCCAGTTCAGACATGGCCATATGCAAATCAGTCTGACCCTGTGCCTCATGGGAACAGTCCAGTCCGAACTGCCAAGCCATGCCTTCCCTGGACCGGAAACAAGCTTCCGAGGACCGGTTTCTGGCATTCCAGCCGTCTTCTGCCCGGTTTGCTTGAATCCAGTGGCAGCGCGAGCAAGGGACTCAAGTCTGAGCATACCCTGCCACACTTATGGCGGCCAAAAGCGGTACAAAAGGTGGTGGTGATGGACGGAGCATCTGAATCAATCAAACACTCACGCCCAGTCAAAAGATCTGACTTTAATCCATCACCGTTCTTTAGCCCACTCTGCCACCCGAGTTCAGACATGGCTATATGCAAATCAGTCTGACCCTGTGCCTCATGGTCACAGTCCAGCCCGAACTGCCAAACCATGCCTTCCCTGTACCGGAAACAAGCTTCTGAGGACCGGTTTCTGGCATTCCAGCCGTCTTCAGCCCGGTTTGCTTGAATCCAGTGGCAAAGTGAGCACGGGACTCACGTCTGGGCATACCCTGCCACACTTATGGCGGCCAAAAGCAGTACAAAAGGGGGTGCTGATGGACGGAGCATCTGAATCAATCAAACACTCACACCCAGTCAAAAGATCTGGGTTTAATCCATCACCGTTCTTTAGCCCACTCTGCCACCCCAGTTCAGACATGGCTATATGCAAATCAGTCTGACCCTGTGCCTCATGGTCACAGTCCAGCCCGAACTGCCAAACCATGCCTTCCCTGGACCGGAAACAAGCTTCCGAGGACCGGTTTCTGGCATTCCAGCCGTCTTCAGCCCGGTTTGCTTGAATCCAGTGGCAAAGTGAGCACGGGACTCACGTCTGGGCATACCCTGCCACACTTATGGCGGCCAAAAGCAGTACAAAAGGGGGTGCTGATGGACGGAGCATCTGAATCAATCAAACACTCACACCCAGTCAAAAGATCTGGGTTTAATCCATCACCGTTCTTTAGCCCACTCTGCCACCCCAGTTCAGACATGGCTATATGCAAATCAGTCTGACCCTGTGCCTCATGGTCACAGTCCAGCCCGAACTGCCAAACCATGCCTTCCCTGGACCGGAAACAAGCTTCCGAGGACCGGTTTCTGGCATTCCAGCCGTCTTCAGCCCGGTTTGCTTGTATCCAATGGCAAAGTGAGCAAGGGACTCACGTCTGAGCATACCCTGCCACACTTATGGCGGCCAAAAGCGGTACAAAATTGGGTGGTGATGGACGAAGCATCTGAATCAATCAAACACTCACACCCAGTCAAAAGATCTGGGTTTAATCCATCACCGTTTTTTAGCCCACTCTGCCACCCCAGTTCAGACATGGCTATATGCAAATCAGTCTGACCCTGTGCCTCATGGGAACAGTCCAGCCCGAACTGCCAAGCCATGCCTTCCCTGGACCGGAAACAAGCTTCCGAGGACCGGTTTCTGGCATTCCAGCCGTCTTCAGCCCGGTTTGCTTGAATCCAGTGGCAAGTCTGAGCATACCCTGCCACACTTATGGCGGCCAAAAGTGGGACAAAAGGGGGTGGTGATGGACGGAGCATCTGAATCAATCAAACACTCACACCCAGTCAAAAGATCTGGGTTTAGTCCATCACCGTTCTTTAGCCCACTCTGCCACCCCAGTTCAGACAAGGCTATATGCAAATCAGTCTGACCCTGTGCCTCATGGGAACAGTCCAGCCCGAACTGCCAAGCCATGCCTTCCCTGGACCGGAAACAAGCTTCCAAGGACCGGTTTCTGGCATTCCAGCCGTCTTCAGCCCGGTTTGCTTGAATCCAGTGGCAAAGTGAGCAAGGGACTCACGTCTGAGCATAACCTGCCACACTTATGGCGGCCAAAAGCGGTACAAAAGGGGGTGGTGATGGACGGAGCATCAGAATCAATCAAACACTCACACCCAGTCAAAAGATCTGGGTTTAATCCATCACCGTTCTATAGACCACTCTGCCACCCCAGTTCAGACATGGCTATATGCAAATCAGTCTGACCCTGTGCCTCATGGGAACAGTCCAGCCCGAACTGCCAAGCCATGCCTTCCCTTGACCGGAAACAAGCTTCCGAGGACCGGTTTCTGGCATTCTAGCCGTCTTCAGCCCGGTTTGCTTGAATCCAGTGGCAAAGTGAGCAAGGGCCTCACGTCTGGGCATACCCTGCCACACTTATGGCGGCCAAAAGCGGTACAAAAGGGGGTGGTGATGGACGGAGCATCTGAATCAATCAAACACTCACACCCAGTCAAAAGATCTGGGTTTAATACATCACCGTTCTTTAGCCCACTCTGCCACCCCAGTTCAGACATGGCCATATGCAAATCAGTCTGACCCTGTGCCTCATTGGAACAGTCCAGTCCGAACTGCCAAGCCATGCCTTCCCTGGACCGGAAACAAGCTTCCGAGGACCGGTTTCTGGCATTTCAGCCGTCTGCAGCCCGGTTTGCTTGAATCCAGTGGCAAAGTGAGCAAGGGACTCACGTCTGGGCATACCCTGCCACACTTATGGCGGCCAAAAGCGGTACAAAAGGGGGTGGTGATGGACAGAGCATCTGAATCAATCAAAAACTCTCACACCCAGTCAAAAGATCTGGGTTTAATCCATCACCGTTCTTTAGCCCACTCTGCCACCCCAGTTCAGACATGTTTATATGCAAATCAGTCTGACCTGTGCCTCATGGGAACAGTCCAGCCCGAACTGCCAAGTCATGCCTTCCCTGGACCGGAAACAAGCTTCCGAGGACCGGTTTCTGGCATTCCAGCCGTCTTCTGCCCGGTTTGCTTGAATCTAGTGGCAATGCGAGCAAGGGACTCACGTCTGAGCATACCCTGCCACATTTATGGCGGCCAAAAGCGGTACAAAAGGTGGTGGTGATGGACGGAGCATCTGAATCAATCAAACACTCACGCCCAGTCAAAAGATCTGACTTTAATCCATCACCGTTCTTTAGCCCACTCTGCCACCCGAGTTCAGACATGGCTATATGCAAATCAGTCTGACCCTGTGCCTCATGGTCACAGTCCAGCCCGAACTGCCAAACCATGCCTTCCCTGTACCGGAAACAAGCTTCTGAGGACCGGTTTCTGGCATTCCAGCCGTCTTCAGCCCGGTTTGCTTGAATCCAGTGGCAAAGTGAGCAAGGGACTCACGTCTGGGCATACCCTGCCACACTTATGGCGGCCAAAAGCGGTACAAAAGGGGGTGGTGATGGACGGAGCATCTGAATCAATCAAACACTCACACCCAGTCAAAAGATCAGGGTTTAATCCATCACCGTTCTTTAGCCCACTCTGCGACCCCAGTTCAGACATGGCTATATGCAAATAAGTCTGACCCTGTGCCTCATGGGAACAGTCCAGCCCGAACTGCCAAACCATGCCTTCCCTGGACCGGAAACAAGCTTCCGAGGACTGGTTTCTGGCATTCCAGCCGTCTTCAGCCCGGTTTGCTTGAATCCAGTGGCAAAGAGAGCAAGGGACTCACGTCTGAGCATACCCTGCCACACTTATGGCGGCCAAAAGCGGTACAAAAGGGGGTGGTGATGGATGGAGCATCCGAATCAATCAAACACTCACACCCAGTCAAAAGATCAGGGTTTAATCCATCACCGTTCTTTAGCCCACTCTGCCACCCCAGTTCAGACATGGCTATATGCAAATCAGTCTGACCCTGTGCCTCATGGGAACAGTCCAGCCCGAACTGCCGAGCCATGCCTTCCCTGGACCGGAAACAAGCTTCCGAGGACCGGTTTCTGGCATTCCAGCCGTCTTCAGCCCGGTTTGCTTGAATCCAGTGGCAAAGTGAGCAAGGGACTCACGTCTGGGCATACCCTTCCACACTTATGGCGGCCAAAAGCGGTACAAAAGGGGGTGGTGATGGACGGAGCATCTGAATCAATCAAACACTCACACCCAGTCAAAAGATCTGGGTTTAATCCATCACCGTTCTTTAGCCCACTCTGCCACCCCAGTTCAGACATGGCCATATGCAAATCAGTCTGACCCTGTGCCTCATGGGAACAGTCCAGTCCGAACTGCCAAGCCATGCCTTCCCTGGACCGGAAACAAGCTTCCGAGGACCGGTTTCTGGCATTTCAGCCGTCTTCAGCCCGGTTTGCTTGAATCCAGTGGCAAAGTGAGCAAGGGACTCACGTCTGGGCATACCCTGCCACACTTATGGCGGCCAAAAGCGGTACAAAAGGGGGTGGTGATGGACGGAGCATCTGAATCAATCAAAAACTCTCACACCCAGTCAAAAGATCTGGGTTTAATCCATCACCGTTCTTTAGCTCACTCTGCCACCCCAGTTCAGACATGGCTATATGCAAATCAGTCTGACCCTGTGCCTCATGGGAACAGTCCAGCCCGAACTGCCAAGTCATGCCTTCCCTGGACCGGAAACAAGCTTCCGAGGACCGGTTTCTGGCATTCAAGCCGTCTTCTGCCCGGTTTGCTTGAATCCAGTGGCAATGCGAGCAAGGGACTCACGTCTGAGCATACCCTGCCACACTTATGGCGGCCAAAAGCGGTACAAAAGGGGGTGGTGATGGACGGAGCATCAGAATCAATCAAACACTCACACCCAGTCAAAAGATCTGGGTTTAATCCATCACCGTTCTATAGACCACTCTGCCACCCCAGTCCAGACATGGCTATATGCAAATCAGTCTGACCCTGTGCCTCATGGGAACAGTCCAGCCCGAACCGCCAAGCCATGCCTTCCCTGGACCGGAAACAAGCTTCAGAGGGTCAGTTTCTGGCATTCCAGCTGTCTTCAGCCCGGTTTGCTTGAATCCAGTGGCAAAGTGAGCAAGGGACTCACGTCTGAGCATACACTTCCACACTTATGGCGGCCAAATGCGGGACAAAAGGGGGTGGTGATGGACGGAGCATCTGAATCAATCAATCACTCACATCCAGTCAAAAGATCTGGGTTTAATCCATCACCGTTCTTTAGCCCACACTGCCATCCCAGTTCAGACATGGCTATATGCAAATCAGTCTGACCCTTTGCCTCATGTGAACAGTCCAGCCCAAACTGCCAAACCATGCCTTCCCTGGACCGGAAACAAGCTTCCGAGGACCGGTTTCTGGCATTCCAGCCGTCTTCAGCCCGGTTTGCTTGAATCCAGTGGCAAAGTGAGCAAGGGACTCACGTCTGGGCATACCCTGCCACACTTAGGGCGGCCAAAAGCGGTACAAAAGGGGGTGGTGATGGACGGAGCATCTGAATCAATCAAACACTCACACCCAGTCAAAAGATCAGGGTTTAATCCATCACCGTTCTTTAGCCCACTCTGCCACCCCAGTTCAGACATGGCTATATGCAAATCAGTCTGACCCTGTGCCTCATGGGAACAGTCCAGCCTGAACTGCCAAGCCATGCCTTCCCTTGACAGGAAACAAGCTTTCGAGGACCGGTTTCTGGCATTCCAGCCGTCTTCAGCCCGGTTTGCTTGAATCCAGTGGCAAAGTGAGAAAGGGACTCATGTCTGGGCATACCCTGCCACACTTATGGCGGCCAAAAGCGGTACAAAAGGGGGTGGTGATGGACGGAGCATCTGAATCAATCAAACACTCACACCCAGTCAAAAGATCTGGGTTTAATCCATCACCGTTCTATAGACCACTCTGCCACCCCAGTTCAGACATGGCTATATGCAAATCAGTCTGACCCTGTGCCTCATGGGAACAGTCCAGCCCGAACTGCCAAACCATGCCTTCCCTGGACCGGAAACAAGCTTCCGAGGACCGGTTTCTGGCATTCCAGCTGTCTTCAGCCTGGTTTGCTTGAATCCAGTGGCAAAGTGAGCAAGGGACTCACGTCTGGGCATACCCTGCCACACTTATGGCGGCCAAAAGCGGTACAAAAGGGGGTGGTGATGGACGGAGCATCTGAATCAATCAAACACTCACACCCAGTCAAAAGATCAGGGTTTAATCCATCACCGTTCTGTAGCCCACTCTGCCACCCCAGTTCAGACATGGCTATATGCAAATCAGTCTGACCCTGTGCCTCATGGGAACAGTCCAGCCCGAACTGCCGAGCCATGCCTTCCCTGGACCGGAAACAAGCTTCCGAGGACCGGTTTCTGGCATTCCAGCCGTCTTCAGCCCGGTTTGCTTGAATCCAGTGGCAAAGTGAGCAAGGGACTCACGTCTGGGCATACCCTGCCACACTTATGGCGGCCAAAAGTGGTACAAAAGGGGGTGGTGATGGACGGAGCATCTGAATCAATCAAACACTCACACCCAGTCAAAAGATCTGGGTTTAATACATCACCGTTCTTTAGCCCACTCTGCCACCCCAGTTCAGACATGGCCATATGCAAATCAGTCTGACCCTGTGCCTTATGGGAACAGTCCAGTCCGAACTGCCAAGCCATGCCTTCCCTGGACCGGAAACAAGCTTCCGAGGACCGGTTTCTGGCATTCCAGCCGTCTTCTGCCCGGTTTGCTTGAATCCAGTGGCAATGCGAGCAAGGGACTCACGTCTGAGCATACCCTGCCACACTTATGGCGGCCAAAAGCGGTACAAAAGGTGGTGGTGATGGACGGAGCATCTGAATCAATCAAACACTCACACCCAGTCAAAAGATCTGGGTTTAATCCATCACCGTTCTTTAGCCCACTCTGCCACCCCAGTTCAGACATGGCTATATGCAAATCAGTCTGACCCTGTGCCTCATGGTCACAGTCCAGCCCGAACTGCCAAACCATGCCTTCCCTGGACCGGAAACAAGCTTCCGAGGACCGGTTTCTGGCATTCCAGCCGTCTTCAGCCCGGTTTGCTTGTATCCAATGGCAAAGTGAGCAAGGGACTCACGTCTGAGCATACCCTGCCACACTTATGGCGGCCAAAAGCGGTACAAAATTGGGTGGTGATGGACGAAGCATCTGAATCAATCAAACACTCACACCCAGTCAAAAGATCTGGGTTTAATCCATCACCGTTTTTTAGCCCACTCTGCCACCCCAGTTCAGACATGGCTATATGCAAATCAGTCTGACCCTGTGCCTCATGGGAACAGTCCAGCCCGAACTGCCAAGCCATGCCTTTCCTGGACCGGAAACGAGCTTCCGAGGACCGGTTTCTGGCATTCCAGCCGTCTTCAGCCCGGTTTGCTTGAATCCAGTGGCAAGTCTGAGCATACCCTGCCACACTTATGGCGGCCAAAAGTGGGACAAAAGGGGGTGGTGATGGACGGAGCATCTGAATCAATCAAACACTCACACCCAGTCAAAAGATCTGGGTTTAGTCCATCACCGTTCTTTAGCCCACTCTGCCACCCCAGTTCAGACAAGGCTATATGCAAATCAGTCTGACCCTGTGCCTCATGGGAACAGTCCAGCCCGAACTGCCAAGCCATGCCTTCCCTGGACCGGAAACAAGCTTCCAAGGACCGGTTTCTGGCATTCCAGCCGTCTTCAGCCCGGTTTGCTTGAATCCAGTGGCAAAGTGAGCAAGGGACTCACGTCTGAGCATAACCTGCCACACTTATGGCGGCCAAAAGCGGTACAAAAGGGGGTGGTGATGGACGGAGCATCAGAATCAATCAAACACTCACACCCAGTCAAAAGATTTGGGTTTAATCCATCACCGTTCTATAGACCACTCTGCCACCCCAGTTCAGACATGGCTATATGCAAATCAGTCTGACCCTGTGCCTCATGGGAACAGTCCAGCCCGAACTGCCAAGCCATGCCTTCCCTTGACCGGAAACAAGCTTCCGAGGACCGGTTTCTGGCATTCTAGCCGTCTTCAGCCCGGTTTGCTTGAATCCAGTGGCAAAGTGAGCAAGGGCCTCACGTCTGGGCATACCCTGCCACACTTATGGCGGCCAAAAGCGGTACAAAAGGGGGTGGTGATGGACGGAGCATCTGAATCAATCAAACACTCACACCCAGTCAAAAGATCTGGGTTTAATACATCACCGTTCTTTAGCCCACTCTGCCACCCCAGTTCAGACATGGCCATATGCAAATCAGTCTGACCCTGTGCCTCATGGGAACAGTCCAGTCCGAACTGCCAAGCCATGCCTTCCCTGGACCGGAAACAAGCTTCCGAGGACCGGTTTCTGGCATTTCAGCCGTCTGCAGCCCGGTTTGCTTGAATCCAGTGGCAAAGTGAGCAAGGGACTCACGTCTGGGCATACCCTGCCACACTTATGGCGGCCAAAAGCGGTACAAAAGGGGGTGGTGATGGACGGAGCATCTGAATCAATCAAAAACTCTCACACCCAGTCAAAAGATCTGGGTTTAATCCATCACCGTTCTTTAGCCCACTCTGCCACCCCAGTTCAGACATGGCTATATGCAAATCAGTCTGACCTGTGCCTCATGGGAACAGTCCAGCCCGAACTGCCAAGTCATGCCTTCCCTGGACCGGAAACAAGCTTCCGAGGACCGGTTTCTGGCATTCCAGCCGTCTTCTGCCCGGTTTGCTTGAATCTAGTGGCAATGCGAGCAAGGGACTCACGTCTGAGCATACCCTGCCACACTTATGGCGGCCAAAAGCGATACAAAAGGTGGTGGTGATGGACGGAGCATCTGAATCAATCAAACACTCACGCCCAGTCAAAAGATCTGACTTTAATCCATCACCGTTCTTTAGCCCACTCTGCCACCCGAGTTCAGACATGGCTATATGCAAATCAGTCTGACCCTGTGCCTCATGGTCACAGTCCAGCCCGAACTGCCAAACCATGCCTTCCCTGTACCGGAAACAAGCTTCTGAGGACCGGTTTCTGGCATTCCAGCCGTCTTCAGCCCGGTTTGCTTGAATCCAGTGGCAAAGTGAGCACGGGACTCACGTCTGGGCATACCCTGCCACACTTATGGCGGCCAAAAGCAGTACAAAAGGGGGTGCTGATGGAAGGAGCATCTGAATCAATCAAACACTCACACCCAGTCAAAAGATCTGGGTTTAATCCATCACCGTTCTTTAGCCCACTCTGCCACCCCAGTTCAGACATGGCTATATGCAAATCAGTCTGACCCTGTGCCTCATGGTCACAGTCCAGCCCGAACTGCCAAACCATGCCTTCCCTGGACCGGAAACAAGCTTCCGAGGACCGGTTTCTGGCATTCCAGCCGTCTTCAGCCCGGTTTGCTTGTATCCAATGGCAAAGTGAGCAAGGGACTCACGTCTGAGCATACCCTGCCACACTTATGGCGGCCAAAAGCGGTACAAAATTGGGTGGTGATGGACGAAGCATCTGAATCAATCAAACACTCACACCCAGTCAAAAGATCTGGGTTTAATCCATCACCGTTTTTTAGCCCACTCTGCCACCCCAGTTCAGACATGGCTATATGCAAATCAGTCTGACCCTGTGCCTCATGGGAACAGTCCAGCCCGAACTGCCAAGCCATGCCTTCCCTGGACCGGAAACAAGCTTCCGAGGACCGGTTTCTGGCATTCCAGCCGTCTTCAGCCCGGTTTGCTTGAATCCAGTGGCAAGTCTGAGCATACCCTGCCACACTTATGGCGGCCAAAAGTGGGACAAAAGGGGGTGGTGATGGACGGAGCATCTGAATCAATCAAACACTCACACCCAGTCAAAAGATCTGGGTTTAGTCCATCACCGTTCTTTAGCCCACTCTGCCACCCCAGTTCAGACAAGGCTATATGCAAATCAGTCTGACCCTGTGCCTCATGGGAACAGTCCAGCCCGAACTGCCAAGCCATGCCTTCCCTGGACCGGAAACAAGCTTCCAAGGACCGGTTTCTGGCATTCCAGCCGTCTTCAGCCCGGTTTGCTTGAATCCAGTGGCAAAGTGAGCAAGGGACTCACGTCTGAGCATAACCTGCCACACTTATGGCGGCCAAAAGCGGTACAAAAGGGGGTGGTGATGGACGGAGCATCAGAGTCAATCAAACACTCACACCCAGTCAAAAGATCTGGGTTTAATCCATCACCGTTCTATAGACCACTCTGCCACCCAAGTTCAGACATGGCTATATGCAAATCAGTCTGACCCTGTGCCTCATGGGAACAGTCCAGCCCGAACTGCCAAGCCATGCCTTCCCTTGACCGGAAACAAGCTTCCGAGGACCGGTTTCTGGCATTCTAGCCGTCTTCAGCCCGGGTTGCTTGAATCCAGTGGCAAAGTGAGCAAGGGACTCACGTCTGGGCATACCCTGCCACACTTATGGCGGCCAAAAGCGGTACAAAAGGGGGTGGTGATGGACGGAGCATCTGAATCAATCAAACACTCACACCCAGTCAAAAGATCTGGGTTTAATCCATCACCGTTCTATAGACCACTCTGCCACCCCAGTTCAGACATGGCTATATGCAAATCAGTCTGACCCTGTGCCTCATGGGAACAGTCCAGCCCGAACTGCCAAGCCATGCCTTCCCTGGACCGGAAACAACCTTCCGAGGACCGGTTTCTGGCATTCCAGCTGTCTTCAGCCCGGTTTGCTTGAATCCAGTGGCAAAGTGAGCAAGGGACTCACGTCTGAGCATACACTTCCACACTTATGGCGGCCAAAAGCGGTACAAAAGGGGGTGGTGATGGACGGAGCATCTGAATCAATCAAACACTCACACCCAGTCAAAAGATCAGGGTTTAATCCATCACCGTTCTTTAGCCCACTCTGCCACCCCAGTTCAGACATGGCTATATGCAAATCAGTCTGACCCTGTGCCTCATGGTCACAGTCCAGCCCGAACTGCCAAACCATGCCTTCCCTGTACCGGAAACAAGCTTCTGAGGACCGGTTTCTGGCATTCCAGCCGTCTTCAGCCCGGTTTGCTTGAATCCAGTGGCAAAGTGAGCATGGGACTCACGTCTGGGCATACCCTGCCACACTTATGGCGGCCAAAAGCAGTACAAAAGGGGGTGCTGATGGACGGAGCATCTGAATCAATCAAACACTCACACCCAGTCAAAAGATCTGGGTTTAATCCATCACCGTTCTTTAGCCCACTCTGCCACCCGAGTTCAGACATGGCTATATGCAAATCAGTCTGACCCTGTGCCTCATATGAACATTCCAGCCCGAACTGCCAAGCCATGCCTTCCCTGGACCGGAAACAAGCTTCCGAGTACCGGTTTCTGGCATTCCAGCCGTCTTCAGCCCGGTTTGCTTGAAACCAGTGGCAAAGTGAGCAAGGGACTCACGTCTGAGCATACCCTGCCACACTTATGGCGGCCAAAAGCGGTACAAAATTGGGTGGTGATGGACGAAGCATCTGAATCAATCAAACACTCACACCCAGTCAAAAGATCTGGGTTTAATCCATCATCGTTTTTTAGCCCACTCTGCCACCCCAGTTCAGACATGGCTATATGCAAATCAGTCTGACCCTGTGCCTCATGGGAACAGTCCAGCCCGAACTGCCAAGCCATGCCTTCCCTGGACCGGAAACAACCTTCCGAGGACTGGTTTCTGGCATTCCAGCCGTCTTCAGCCTGGTTTGCTTGAATCCAGTGGCAAGTCTGAGCATACCCTGCCACACTTATAGCGGCCAAAAGCGGGACAAAAGGGGGTGGTGATGGACGGAGCATCTGAATCAATCAAACACTCACACCCAGTCAAAAGATCTGGGTTTAATCCATCACCGTTCTTTTGCCCACTCTGCCACCCCAGTTCAGACAAGGCTATATGCAAATCAGTCTGACCCTGTGCCTCATGGGAACAGTCCAGCCCGAACTGCCAAGCCATGCCTTCCCTGGACCGGAAACAAGCTTCCAAGGACCGGTTTCTGGCATTCCAGCCGTCTTCAGCCCGGTTTGCTTGAATCCAGTGGCAAAGTGAGCAAGGGACTCACGTCTGAGCATAACCTGCCACACTTATGGCGGACAAAAGCGGTACAAAAGGGGGTGGTGATGGACGGAGCATCAGAATCAATCAAACACTCACACCCAGTCAAAAGATCTGGGTTTAATCCATCACCGTTCTATAGACCACTCTGCCACCCCAGTGCAGACATGGCTATATGCAAATCAGTCTGACCCTGTGCCTCATGGGAACAGTCCAGCCCGTACTGCCAAGCCATGCCTTCCCTTGACCGGAAACAAGCTTCCGAGGACCGGTTTCTGGCATTCTAGCCGTCTTCAGCCCGGTTTGCTTGAATCCAGTGGCAAAGTGAGCAAGGGACTCACGTCTGGGCATACCCTGCCACACTTATGGCGGCCAAAAGCGGTACAAAAGGGGGTGGTGATGGACGGAGCATCTGAATAAATCAAACACTCACACCCAGTCAAAAGATCTGGGTTTAATCCATCACCGTTCTATAGACCACTCTGCCACCCCAGTTCAGACATGGCTATATGCAAATCAGTCTGACCCTGTGCCTCATGGGAACAGTCCAGCCCGAACTGCCAAGCCATGCCTTCCCTGGACCGGAAACAAGCTTCCGAGGACCGGTTTCTGGCATTCCAGCCGTCTTCAGCCCGGTTTGCTTGAATCCAGTGGCAAAGTGAGCAAGGGACTCACGTCTGGGCATACCCTGCCACACTTATGGCGGCCAAAAGCGGTACAAAAGGGGGTGGTGATGGACGGAGCATCTGAATCAATCAAACACTCACACCCAGTCAAAAGATCTGGGTTTAATCCATCACCGTTCTTTAGCCCACTCTGCCACCCCAGTTCAGACATTGCCATATGCCAATCAGTCTGACCCTGTGCCTCATGGGAACAGTCCAGTCCGAACTGCCAAGCCATGCCTTCCCTGGACCGGAAACAAGCTTCCGAGGACCGGTTTCTGGCATTTCAGCCGTCTTCAGCCCGGTTTGCTTGAATCCAGTGGCAAAGTGAGCAAGGGACTCACGTCTGGGCATACCCTGCCACACTTATGGCGGCCAGAAGCGGTACAAAAGGGGGTGGTGATGGACGGAGCATCTGAATCAATCAAACACTCACACCCAGTCAAAAGATCTGGGTTTAATCCATCACCGTTCTTTAGCCCACTCTGCCACCCCAGTTCAGACATGGCTATATGCAAATCAGTCTGACCCTGTGCCTCATATGAACATTCCAGCCCGAACTGCCAAGCCATGCCTTCCCTGGACCGGAAACAAGCTTCCGAGGACCGGTTTCTGGCATTCCAGCCGTCTTCAGCCCGGTTTGCTTGAATCCAGTGGCAAAGTGAGCAAGGGACTCACGTCTGAGCATACCCTGCCACACTTATGGCGGCCAAAAGCGGTACAAAATTGGGTGGTGATGGACGAAGCATTTGAATCAATCAAACACTCACACCCAGTCAAAAGATCTGGGTTTAATCCATCACCGTTTTTTAGCCCACTCTGCCACCCCAGTTCAGACATGGCTATATGCAAATCAGTCTGACCCTGTGCCTCATGGGAACAGTCCAGCCCGAACTGCCAAGCCATGCCTTCCCTGGACCGGAAACAAGCTTCCGAGGACCGGTTTCTGGCATTCCAGCCGTCTTCAGCCCGGTTTGCTTGAATCCAGTGGCAAAGTGAGCAAGGGACCCACGTCTGGGCATACCCTGCCACACTTATGGCGGCCAAAAGCGGTACAAATGGGGGTGGTGATGGACGGAGCATCTGAATCAATCAAACACTCACACCCAGTCAAAAGATCTGGGTTTAATCCATCACCGTTCTTTAGCCCACTCTGCCACCCCAGTTCAGACATGGCTATATGCAAATCAGGCTGACCCTGTGCCTCATGGGAACAGTCCAGCCCGAACTGCCAAGCCATGCCTTCCCTGGACCGGAAACAAGATTCCGAGGACCGGTTTCTGGCATTCCAGCCGTCTTCAGCCCGGTTTGCTTGAATCCAGTGGCAAAGTGAGCAAGGAACTCACGTCTGAGCATACCCTGCCACACTTATGGCGGCCAAAAGCGGGACAAAAGGGGGTGGTGATGGACCGAGCATCTGAATCAATCAAACACTCACACCCAGTCAAAAGATCTGGGTTTAATCCATCACCGTTCTTTAGCCCACTCTGCCACCCCAGTTCAGACAAGGCTATATGCAAATCAGTCTGACCCTGTGCCTCATGGGAACAGTCCAGCCCGAACTGCCAAGCCATGCCTTCCCTGGACCGGACACAAGCTTCCGAGGACCGGTTTCTGGCATTCCAGCCGTCTTCAGCCCGGTTTGCTTGAATCCAGTGGCAAAGTGAGCAAGGGACTCACGTCTGAGCATAACCTGCCACACTTATGGCGGCCAAAAGCGGTATAAAAGGGGGTGGTGATGGACGGAGCATCTGAATCAATCAAACACTCACACCCAGTCAAAAGATCTGGGTTTAATCCATCACCGTTCTTCAGCCCACTCTGCCACCCCAGTTCAGACATGGCTATATGCAAATCAGGCTGACCTTGTGCCTCATGGGAACAGTCCAGCCCGAACTGCCAAGTCATGCCTTCCCTGGACCGGAAACAAGCTTCCGAGGACCGGTTTCTGGCATTCCAGCCGTCTTCAGCCCGGTTTGCTTGAATCCAGTGGCAAAGTGAGCAAGGAACACACGTCTGAGCATACCCTGCCACACTTATGGTGGCCAAAAGCGGTACAAAAGGGGGTGGTGATGGACGGAGCATCTGAATCAATCAAACACCCACACCCAGTCAAAAGATCTGGGTTTAATCCATCACCGTTCTTTAGCCCACTCTGCCACCCCAGTTCAGACATGGCTATATGCAAATCAGTCTGACCCTGTGCCTCATGGGAACAGTCCAGCCCGAACTGCCTAGCCATCTCTTCCCTGGACCGGAAACAAGCTTCCGAGGACCGGTTTCTGGCATTCCAGCCGTCTTCAGCCCGGTTTGCTTGAATCCAGTGGCAAAGTGAGCAAGGGACTCACGTCTGGGCAAACCCTGCCACACTTATGGCGGCCAAAAGCGGTACAAAAGTGGGTGGTGATGGACGGAGCATCTGAATCAATCAAACACTCACACCCAGTCAAAAGATCTGGGTTTAATCCAACACCGTTCTTTAGCCCACTCTGCCACCCCAGTTCAGACATGGCTCTATGCAAATCAGTCTGACCCTGTGCCTCATGGGAACAGTCCAGCCCGAACTGCCAAGCCATGCCTTCCCTGGACCTGGAACAAGCTTCCGAGGACCGGTTTCTGGCATTCCAGCTGTCTTCAGCCCGGTTTGCTTGAATCCAGTGGCAATTCCGAGCATACCCTGCCACACTTATGGCGGCCAAAAGCGGGACAAAAGGGGGTGGTGATGGACGGAGCATCTGAATCAATCAAACACTCACACCCAGTCAAAAGATCTGGGTTTAATCCATTACCGTTCTATAGACCACTCTGCCACCCCAGTTCAGACATGGCTATATGCAAATCAGTCTGACCCTGTGCCTCATATGAACATTCCAGCCCGAACTGCCAAGCCATGCCTTCCCTGGACCGGACACAAGCTTCCGAGGACCGGTTTCTGGCATTCCAGCCGTCTTCAGCCCGGTTTGCTTGAATCCAGTGGCAAAGTGAGCAAGGGACTCACGTCTGAGCATAATCTGCCACACTTATGGCGGCCAAAAGCGGTACAAAAGGGGGTGGTGATGGACGGAGCATCTGAATCAATCAAACACTCACACCCAGTCAAAAGATCTGGGTTTAATCCATCACCGTTCTTCAGCCCACTCTGCCACCCCAGTTCAGACATGGCTATATGCAAATCAGGCTGACCTTGTGCCTCATGGGAACAGTCCAGCCCGAACTGCCAAGTCATGCCTTCCCTGGACCGGAAACAAGCTTCCGAGGACCGGTTTCTGGCATTCCAGCCGTCTTCAGCCCGGTTTGCTTGAATCCATTGGCAAAGTGAGCAAGGAACTCACGTCTGAGCATACCCTGCCACACTTATGGTGGCCAAAAGCGGTACAAAAGGGGGTGGTGATGGACGGAGCATCTGAATCAATCAAACACCCACACCCAGTCAAAAGATCTGGGTTTAATCCATCACCGTTCTTTAGCCCACTCTGCCACCCCAGTTCAGACATGGCTATATGCAAATCAGTCTGACCCTGTGCCTCATGGGAACAGTCCAGCCCGAACTGCCTAGCCATCTCTTCCCTGGACCGGAAACAAGCTTCCGAGGACCGGTTTCTGGCATTCCAGCCGTCTTCAGCCCGGTTTGCTTGAATCCAGTGGCAAAGTGAGCAAGGGACTCACGTCTGGGCAAACCCTGCCACACTTATGGCGGCCAAAAGCGGTACAAAAGTGGGTGGTGATGGACGGAGCATCTGAATCAATCAAACACTCACACCCAGTCAAAAGATCTGGGTTTAATCCAACACCGTTCTTTAGCCCACTCTGCCACCCCAGTTCAGACATGGCTCTATGCAAATCAGTCTGACCCTGTGCCTCATGGGAACAGTCCAGCCCGAACTGCCAAGCCATGCCTTCCCTGGACCTGGAACAAGCTTCCGAGGACCGGTTTCTGGCATTCCAGCCGTCTTCAGCCCGGTTTGCTTGAATCCAGTGGCAATTCCGAGCATACCCTGCCACACTTATGGCGGCCAAAAGCGGGACAAAAGGGGGTGGTGATGGACGGAGCATCTGAATCAATCAAACACTCACACCCAGTCAAAAGATCTGGGTTTAATCCATTACCGTTCTATAGACCACTCTGCCACCCCAGTTCAGACATGGCTATATGCAAATCAGTCTGACCCTGTGCCTCATATGAACATTCCAGCCCGAACTGCCAAGCCATGCCTTCCCTGGACCGGAAACAAGCTTCCGAGGACCGGTTTCTGGCATTCCAGCCGTCTTCAGCCCGGTTTGCTTGAATCCAGTGGCAAAGTGAGCAAGGGACTCACGTCTGAGCATACCCTGCCACACTTATGGCGGCCAAAAGCGGTACAAAATTGGGTGGTGATGGACGAAGCATTTGAATCAATCAAACACTCACACCCAGTCAAAAGATCTGGGTTTAATCCATCACCGTTTTTTAGCCCACTCTGCCACCCCAGTTCAGACATGGCTATATGCAAATCAGTCTGACCCTGTGCCTCATGGGAACAGTCCAGCCCGAACTGCCAAGCCATGCCTTCCCTGGACCGGAAACAAGCTTCCGAGGACCGGTTTCTGGCATTCCAGCCGTCTTCAGCCCGGTTTGCTTGAATCCAGTGGCAAAGTGAGCAAGGGACCCACGTCTGGGCATACCCTGCCACACTTATGGCGGCCAAAAGCGGTACAAATGGGGGTGGTGATGGACGGAGCATCTGAATCAATCAAACACTCACACCCAGTCAAAAGATCTGGGTTTAATCCATCACCGTTCTTTAGCCCACTCTGCCACCCCAGTTCAGACATGGCTATATGCAAATCAGGCTGACCCTGTGCCTCATGGGAACAGTCCAGCCCGAACTGCCAAGCCATGCCTTCCCTGGACCGGAAACAAGATTCCGAGGACCGGTTTCTGGCATTCCAGCCGTCTTCAGCCCGGTTTGCTTGAATCCAGTGGCAAAGTGAGCAAGGAACTCACGTCTGAGCATACCCTGCCACACTTATGGCGGCCAAAAGCGGGACAAAAGGGGGTGGTGATGGACCGAGCATCTGAATCAATCAAACACTCACACCCAGTCAAAAGATCTGGGTTTAATCCATCACCGTTCTTTAGCCCACTCTGCCACCCCAGTTCAGACAAGGCTATATGCAAATCAGTCTGACCCTGTGCCTCATGGGAACAGTCCAGCCCGAACTGCCAAGCCATGCCTTCCCTGGACCGGACACAAGCTTCCGAGGACCGGTTTCTGGCATTCCAGCCGTCTTCAGCCCGGTTTGCTTGAATCCAGTGGCAAAGTGAGCAAGGGACTCACGTCTGAGCATAACCTGCCACACTTATGGCGGCCAAAAGCGGTACAAAAGGGGGTGGTGATGGACGGAGCATCTGAATCAATCAAACACTCACACCCAGTCAAAAGATCTGGGTTTAATCCATCACCGTTCTTCAGCCCACTCTGCCACCCCAGTTCAGACATGGCTATATGCAAATCAGGCTGACCTTGTGCCTCATGGGAACAGTCCAGCCCGAACTGCCAAGTCATGCCTTCCCTGGACCGGAAACAAGCTTCCGAGGACCGGTTTCTGGCATTCCAGCCGTCTTCAGCCCGGTTTGCTTGAATCCAGTGGCAAAGTGAGCAAGGAACTCACGTCTGAGCATACCCTGCCACACTTATGGTGGCCAAAAGCGGTACAAAAGGGGGTGGTGATGGACGGAGCATCTGAATCAATCAAACACCCACACCCAGTCAAAAGATCTGGGTTTAATCCATCACCGTTCTTTAGCCCACTCTGCCACCCCAGTTCAGACATGGCTATATGCAAATCAGTCTGACCCTGTGCCTCATGGGAACAGTCCAGCCCGAACTGCCTAGCCATCTCTTCCCTGGACCGGAAACAAGCTTCCGAGGACCGGTTTCTGGCATTCCAGCCGTCTTCAGCCCGGTTTGCTTGAATCCAGTGGCAAAGTGAGCAAGGGACTCACGTCTGGGCAAACCCTGCCACACTTATGGCGGCCAAAAGCGGTACAAAAGTGGGTGGTGATGGACGGAGCATCTGAATCAATCAAACACTCACACCCAGTCAAAAGATCTGGGTTTAATCCAACACCGTTCTTTAGCCCACTCTGCCACCCCAGTTCAGACATGGCTCTATGCAAATCAGTCTGACCCTGTGCCTCATGGGAACAGTCCAGCCCGAACTGCCAAGCCATGCCTTCCCTGGACCTGGAACAAGCTTCCGAGGACCGGTTTCTGGCATTCCAGCCGTCTTCAGCCCGGTTTGCTTGAATCCAGTGGCAATTCCGAGCATACCCTGCCACACTTATGGCGGCCAAAAGCGGGACAAAAGGGGGTGGTGATGGACGGAGCATCTGAATCAATCAAACACTCACACCCAGTCAAAAGATCTGGGTTTAATCCATCACCGTTTTTTAGCCCACTCTGCCACCCCAGTTCAGACATGGCTATATGCAAATCAGTCTTACCCTGTGCCTCATGGGAACAGTCCAGCCCGAACTGCCAAGCCATGCCTTCCCTGGACCGGAAACAAGCTTCAGAGGACCGGTTTCTGGCATTCCAGCCGTCTTCAGCCCGGTTTGCTTGAATCCAGTGGCAAAGTGAGCAAGGGACCCACGTCTGGGCATACCCTGCCACACTTATGGCGGCCAAAAGCGGTACAAATGGGGGTGGTGATGGACGGAGCATCTGAATCAATCAAACACTCACACCCAGTCAAAAGATCTGGGTTAAATCCATCACCGTTCTTTAGCCCACTCTGCCACCCCAGTTCAGACATGGCTATATGCAAATCAGGCTGACCCTGTGCCTCATGGGAACAGTCCAGCCCGAACTGCCAAGCCATGCCTTCCCTGGACCGGAAACAAGATTCCGAGGACCGGTTTCTGGCATTCCAGCCGTCTTCAGCCCGGTTTGCTTGAATCCAGTGGCAAAGTGAGCAAGGGACTCACGTCTGAGCATACCCTGCCACACTTATGGCGGCCAAAAGCGGGACAAAAGGGGATGGTGATGGACCGAGCATCTGAATCAATCAAACACTCACACCCAGTCAAAAGATCTGGGTTTAATCCATCACCGTTCTTTAGCCCACTCTGCCACCCCAGTTCAGACAAGGCTATATGCAAATCAGTCTGACCCTGTGCCTCATGGGAACAGTCCAGCCCGAACTGCCAAGCCATGCCTTCCCTGGACCGGGAACAAGCTTCCGAGGACCGGTTTCTGGCATTCCAGCCGTCTTCAGCCCGGTTTGCTTGAATCCAGTGGCAAAGTGAGCAAGGGACTCACGTCTGAGCATAACCTGCCACACTTATGGCGGCCAAAAGCGGTACAAAAGGGGGTGGTGATGGACGGAGCATCTGAATCAATCAAACACTCACACCCAGTCAAAAGATCTGGGTTTAATCCATCACCGTTCTTCAGCCCACTCTGCCACCCCAGTTCAGACATGGCTATATACAAATCAGTCTGACCCTGTGCCTCATGGGAACAGTCCAGCCCGAACTGCCTAGCCATCTCTTCCCTGGACCGGAAACAAGCTTCCGAGGACCGGTTTCTGGCATTCCAGCCGTCTTCAGCCCGGTTTGCTTGAATCCAGTGGCAAAGTGAGCAAGGGACTCACGTCTGGGCATACCCTGCCACACTTATGGCGGCCAAAAGCGGTACAAAAGGGGGTGGTGATGGACGGAGCATCTGAATCAATCAAACACTCACACCCAGTCAAAAGATCTAGGTTTAATCCATCACCGTTCTTTAGCCCACTCTGCCATCCCAGTTCAGACATGGCTATATGCAAATCAGTCTGACCCTGTGCCTCATGGGAACAGTCCAGTCCGAACTGCCAAGCCATGCCTTCCCTGGACCGGAAACAAGCTTCCGAGGACCGGTTTCTGGCATTCCAGCCGTCTTCAGCCCGGTTTGCTTGAATCCAGTGGCAAAGTGAGCAAGGGACTCACGTCTGGGCATACCCTGCCACACTTATGGCGGCCAAAAGCGGTACAAAAGGGGGTGGTGATGGACGGAGCATCTGAATCAATCAAACACTCACACCCAGTCAAAAGATCTGGGTTTAATCCATCACCGTTCTTCAGCCCACTCTGCCACCCCAGTTCAGACATGGCTATATGCAAATCAGTCTGACCCTGTGCCTCATGGGAACAGTCCAGCCCGAACTGCCAAGTCATGCCTTCCCTGGACCGGAAACAAGCTTCCGAGGAACGGTTTCTGGCATTCCAGCCGTCTTCAGCCCGGTTTGCTTGAATCCAGTGGCAAAGTGAGCAAGGAACTCACGTCTGAGCATACCCTGCCACACTTATGGCGGCCAAAAGCGGTACAAAAGGGGGTGGTGATGGACGGAGCATCTGAATCAATCAAACACTCACACCCAGTCAAAAGATCTGGGTTTAATCCATCACCGTTCTTTAGCCCACTCTGCCACCCCAGTTCAGACATGGCTATATGCAAATCAGTCTGACCCTGTGCCTCATGGGAACAGTCCAGCCCGAACTGCCTAGCCATCTCTTCCCTGGACCGGAAACAAGCTTCCGAGGACCGGTTTCTAGCATTCCAGCCGTCTTCAGCCCGGTTTGCTTGAATCCAGTGGCAAAGTGAGCAAGGGACTCACGTCTGGGCATACCCTGCCACACTTATGGCGGCCAAAAGCGGTACAAAAGTGGGTGGTGATGGACGGAGCATCTGAATCAATCAAACACTCACACCCAGTCAAAAGATCTGGGTTTAATCCAACACCGTTCTTTAGCCCACTCTGCCACCCCAGTTCAGACATGGCTATATGCAAATCAGTCTGACCCTATGCCTCATGGGAACAGTTCAGCCCGAACTGCCAAGCCATGCCTTCCCTGGACCGGAAACAAGCTTCCGAGGACCGGTTTCTGGCATTCCAGCCGTCTTCAGCCCGGTTTGCTTGAATCCAGTGGCAAAGTGAGCAAGGGACTCACGTCTGGGCATACCCTGCCACACTTATGGCGGCCAAAAGCGGTACAAAAGGGGGTGGTGATGGACGGAGCATCTGAATCAATCAAACACTCACACCCAGTCAAAAGATCAGGGTTTAATCCATCACCGTTCTTTAGCCCACTCTGCGACCCCAGTTCAGACATGGCTATATGCAAATCAGTCTGACCCTGTGCCTCATGGGAACAGTCCAGCCCGAACTGCCAAACCATGCCTTCCCTGGACCGGAAACAAGCTTCCGAGGACTGGTTTCTGGCATTCCAGCCGTCTTCAGCCCGGTTTGCTTGAATCCAGTGGCAAAGAGAGCAAGGGACTCACGTCTGAGCATACCCTGCCACACTTATGGCGGCCAAAAGCGCTACAAAAGGGGGTGGTGATGGACGGAGCATCCGAATCAATCAAACACTCACACCCAGTCAAAAGATCAGGGTTTAATCCATCACCGTTCTTTAGCCCACTCTGCCACCCCAGTTCAGACATGGCTATATGCAAATCAGTCTGACCCTGTGCCTCATGGGAACAGTCCAGCCCGAACTGCCAAGCCATGCCTTCCCTGGACCGGAAACAAGCTTCTGAGGACCGGTTTCTGGCATTCCAGCCGTCTTCAGCCCGGTTTGCTTGAATCCAGTGGCAAAGTGAGCACGGGACTCACGTCTGGGCAAACCCTGCCACACTTATGGCGGCCAAAAGCAGTACAAAAGGGGGTGCTGATGGACGGAGCATCTGAATCAATCAAGCACTCACACCCAGTCAAAAGATCTGGGTTTAATCCATCACCGTTCTTTAGCCCACTCTGCCACCCCAGTTGAGACATGGCTATATGCAAATCAGTCTGACCCTGTGCCTCATATGAACATTCCAGCCCGAACTGCCAAGCCATGCCTTCCCTGGACCGGAAACAAGCTTCCGAGGACCGGTTTCTGGCATTCCAGCCGTCTTCAGCCCGGTTTGCTTGAATCCAGTGGCAAAGTGAGCAAGGGACTCACGTCTGAGCATACCCTGCCACACTTATGGCGGCCAAAAGCGGTACAAAATTGGGTGGTGATGGACGAAGCATCTGAATCAATCAAACACTCACACCCAGTCAAAAGATCTGGGTTTAATCCATCACCGTTTTTTAGCCCACTCTGCCACCCCAGTTCAGACATGGCTATATGCAAATCAGTCTGACCCTGTGCCTCATGGGAACAGTCCAGCCCGAACTGCCAAGCCATGCCTTCCCTGGACCGGAAACAAGCTTCCGAGGACCGGTTTCTGGCATTCCAGCCGTCTTCAGCCCGGTTTGCTTGAATCCAGTGGCAAGTCTGAGCATACCCTGCCACACTTATGGCGGCCAAAAGCGGGACAAAAGGGGGTGGTGATGGACGGAGCATCTGAATCAATCAAACACTCACACCCAGTCAAAAGATCTGGGTTTAATCCATCACCGTTTTTTAGCCCACTCTGCCACCCCAGTTCAGACATGGCTATATGCAAATCAGTCTTACCCTGTGCCTCATGGCAACAGTCCAGCCCGAACTGCCAAGCCATGCCTTCCCTGGACCGGAAACAAGCTTCAGAGGACCGGTTTCTGGCATTCCAGCCGTCTTCAGCCCGGTTTGCTTGAATCCAGTGGCAAAGTGAGCAAGGGACCCACGTCTGGGCATACCCTGCCACACTTATGGCGGCCAAAAGCGGTACAAATGGGGGTGATGATGGACGGAGCATCTGAATCAATCAAACACTCACACCCAGTCAAAAGATCTGGGTTTAATCCATCACCGTTCTTTAGCCCACTCTGCCACCCCAGTTCAGACATGGCTATATGCAAATCAGTCTGACCCTGTGCCTCATGGGAACATTCCAGCCCGAACTGCCTAGCCATCTCTTCCCTGGACCGGAAACAAGCTTCCGAGGACCGGTTTCTGGCATTCCAGCCGTCTTCAGCCCGGTTTGCTTGAATCCAGTGGCAAAGTGAGCAAGGGACTCACGTCTGGGCATACCCTGCCACACTTATGGCGGCCAAAAGCGGTACAAAAGTGGGTGGTGATGGACGGAGCATCTGAATCAATCAAACACTCACACCCAGTCAAAAGATCTGGGTTTAATCCAACACCGTTCTTTAGCCCACTCTGCCACCCCAGTTCAGACATGGCTATATGCAAATCAGTCTGACCCTATGCCTCATGGGAACAGTCCAGCCCGAACTGCCAAGCCATGCCTTCCCTGGACCGGAAACAAGCTTCCGAGGACCGGTTTCTGGCATTCCAGCCGTCTTCAGCCCGGTTTGCTTGAATCCAGTGGCAAAGTGAGCAAGGGACTCACGTCTGGGCATACCCTGCCACACTTATGGCGGCCAAAAACGGTACAAAAGGGGGTGGTGATGGACGGAGCATCTGAATCAATCAAACACTCACACCCAGTCAAAAGATCTGGGTTTAATCCATCACCGTTCTTTAGCCCACTCTGCCATCCCAGTTCAGACATGGCTATATGCAAATCAGTCTGACCCTGTGCCTCATGGGAACAGTCCAGCCCGAACTGCCAAGCCATGCCTTCCCTGGACCGGAAACAAGCTTCCGAGGACCGGTTTCTGGCATTCCAGCCGTCTTCAGCCCGGTTTGCTTGAATCCAGTGACAAAGTGAGCAAGGGACTCACGTCTGGGCATACCCTGCCACACTTATGGCGGCCAAAAGCGGTACAAAAGGGGGTGGTGATGGACGGAGCATCTGAATCAATCAAACACTCACACCCAGTCAAATGATCTGGGTTTAATCCATTACCGTTCTATAGACCACTCTGCCACCCCAGTTCAGACATGGCTATATGCAAATCAGTCTGACCCTGTGCCTCATGGGAACAGTCCAGCCCGAACTGCCAAGCTATGCCTTCCCTGGACCGGAAACAAGCTTCCGAGGACCGGTTTCTGGCATTCCAGCTGTCTTCAGCCCGGTTTGCTTGAATCCAGTGGCAAAGTGAGCAAGGGACTCACGTCCGAGCATACCCTTCCACACTTATGGCGGCCAAAAGCGGGACAAAAGGGGGTGGTGATGGACGGAGCATCTGAATCAATCAAACACTCACATCCAGTCAAAAGATCTGGGTTTAATCCATCACCGTTCTTTAGCCCACTCTGCCATCCCAGTTCAGACATGGCTATATGCAAATCAGTCTGACCCTTTGCCTCATGTGAACAGTCCAGCCCAAACTGCCAAACCATGCCTTCCCTGGACCGAAAAAAGGCTTCAGAGGACCGGTTTCTGGCATTCCAGCCGTCTTCAGCCCGGTTTGCTTGAATCCAGTGGCAAAGTGAGCAAGGGACTCACGTCTGGGCATACCCTGCCACACTTATGGCGGCCAAAAGCGGTACAAAAGGGGGTGGTGATGGACGGAGCATCTGAATCAATCAAACACTCACACCCAGTCAAAAGATCAGGGTTTAATCCATCACCGTTCTTCAGCCCACTCTGCCACCCCAGTTCAGACATGGCTATATGCAAATCAGTCTGACCCTGTGCCTCATGGGAACAGTCCAGCCCGAACTGCCAAACCATGCCTTCCCTGGACCGGAAACAAGCTTCCGAGGACTGGTTTCTGGCATTCCAGCCGTCTTCAGCCCGGTTTGCTTAAATCCAGTGGCAAAGAGAGCAAGGGACTCACGTCTGAGCATACCCTGCCACACTTATGGCGGCCAAAAGTGGTACAAAAGGGGGTGGTGATGGACGGAGCATCCGAATCAATCAAACACTCACACCCAGTCAAAAGATCAGGGTTTAATCCATCACCGTTCTTTAGCCCACTCTGCCACCCCAGTTCAGACATGGCTATATGCAAATCAGTCTGACCCTGTGCCTCATGGGAACAGTCCAGCCCGAACTGCCAAGCTATGCCTTCCCTGGACCGGAACCAAGCTTCCGAGGACCGGTTTCTGGCATTCCAGCTGTCTTCAGCCCGGTTTGCTTGAATCCATTGGCAAAGTGAGCAAGGGACTCACGTCTGAGCATACCCTTCCACACTTATGGCGGCCAAAAGCGGGACAAAAGGGGGTGGTGATGGACGGAGCATCTGAATCAATCAAACACTCACACCCAGTCAAAAGATCAGGGTTTAATCCATCAATGTTCTTTAGCCCACTCTGCCACCCCAGTTCAGACATGGCTATATGCAAATCAGTCTGACCCTGTGCCTCATGGGAACAGTCCAGCCCGAACTGCCAAACCATGCCTTCCCCGGACCGGAAACAAGCTTCCGAGGACTGGTTTCTAGCATTCCAGCCGTCTTCAGCCCGGTTTGCTTGAATCCAGTGGCAAAGAGAGCAAGGGACTCACGTCTGAGCATACCCTGCCACACTTATGGCGGCCAAAAATGGTACAAAAGGGGGTGGTGATGGACGGAGCATCTGAATCAATCAAACACTCACACCCAGTCAAAAGATCAGGGTTTAATCCATCACCATTCTTTAGCCCACTCTGCCACCCCAGTTCAGACATGGCTATATGCAAATCAGTCTGACCCTGTGCCTCATGGGAACAGTCCAGCCCGAACTGCCAAGCCATGCCTTCCCTGGATCGGAAACAAGCTTCCGAGGACCGGTTTCTGGCATTCCAGCCATCTTCAGCCCGGTTTGCTTGAATCCAGTGGCAAAGTGAGCAAGGGACTCACGTCTGGGCATACCCTGCCACACTTATGGCGGCCAAAAGCGGTACAAAAGGGGGTGGTGATGGACGGAGCATCTGAATCAATCAAACACTCACACCCAGTCAAAAGATCTGGGTTTAATCCATCACCGTTCTTTAGCCCACTCTGCCACCCCAGTTCAGACATGGCCATATGCAAATCAATCTGACCCTGTGCCTCATGGGAACAGTCCAGTCCGAACTGCCAAGCCATGCCTTCCCTGGACCGGAAACAAGCTCCGAGGACCGGTTTCTGGCATTTCAGCCGTCTTCAGCCCGGTTTGCTTGAATCCAGTGGCAAAGTGAGCAAGGGGCTAACGTCTGGGCATACCCTGCCACACTTATGGCGGCCAAAAGCGGTCCAAAAGGGGGTGGTGATGGACGGAGCATCTGAATCAATCAAACACTCGCACCCAGTCAAAATATCTGGGTTTAATCCATCATCGTTCTTTAGCCCACTCTGCCACCCCAGTTCAGACATGGCTATATGCAAATCAGTCTGACCCTGTGCTTCATGGGAACAGTCCAGCCCGAACTGCCAAGCCTTGCCTTCCCTGTACCGGAAACAAGCTTCCGAGGACCGGTTTCTGGCATTCCAGCCGTTTTCAGCCCGGTTTGCTTGAATCCAGTGGCAAAGTGAGCAAGGGACTCACGTCTGAGCATACCCTGCCACACTTATGGCGGCCAAAAGCGGTACAAAAGGGGGTGGTGATGGACGGAGCATCTGAATCAATCAAACACTCACACCCAGTCAAAAGATCTGGGTTTAATCCATCACCGTTCTTTAGCCCACTCTGCCACCCCAGTTCAGACATGGCCATATGCAAATCAGTGTGACCCCGTGCCTCATGGGAACAGTCCAGTCCAGTCCGAACTGCCAAGCCATGCCTTCCCTGGACCGGACACAAGCTCCGAGGACCGGTTTCTGGCATTCCAGCCGTCTTCAGCCCGGTTTGCTTGAATCCAGTGGCAAAGTGAGCAAGGGACTCACGTCTGGGCATACCCTGCCACACTTATGGCGGCCAAAAGCGGTACAAAAGGGGGTGGTGATGGACGGAGCATCTGAATCAATCAAACACTCCCACCCAGTCAAAAGATCTGGGTTTAATCCATCACCGTTCTTTAGCCCACTCTGCCACCCCAGTTCAGACATGGCTATATGCAAATCAGTCTGACCCTGTGCCTCATGGGAACAGTCCAGCCCGAACTGCCAAGCCATGCCTTCCCTTCACCGCAAACAAGCTTCCGAGGACCGGTTTCTGGCATTCTAGCCGTCTTCAGCCCGGTTTGCTTGAATCCAGTGGCAAAGTGAGCAAGGGACTCACGTCTGGGCATACCCTGCCACACTTATGGCGGCCAAAAGCGGTACAAAAGGGGGTGGTGATGGACGGAGCATCTGAATCAATCAAACACTCACACCCAGTCAAAAGATCTGGGTTTAATCCATTACCGTTCTATAGACCACTCTGCCACCCCAGTTCAGACATGGCTATATGCAAATCAGTCTGACCCTGTGCCTCATGGGAACAGTCCAGCCCGAACTGCCAAGCTATGCCTTCCCTGGACCGGAAACAAGCTTCCGAGGACCGGTTTCTGGCATTCCAGCTGTGTTCAGCCCGGTTTGCTTGAATCCAGTGGCAAAGTGAGCAAGGGACTCACGTCTGAGCATACCCTTCCACACTTATGGCGGCCAAAAGCGGGACAAAAGGGAGTGGTGATGGACGGAGCATCTGAATCAATCAAACACTCACATCCAGTCAAAAGATCTGGGTTTAATCCATCACCGTTCTTTAGCCCACTCTGCCATCCCAGTTCAGACATGGCTATATGCAAATCAGTCTGACCCTTTGCCTCATGTGAACAGTCCAGCCCAAACTGCCAAACCATGCCTTCCCTGGACCGGAAACAAGCTTCCGAGGACCGGTTTCTGGCATTCCAGCCGTCTTCAGCCCGGTTTGCTTGAATCCAGTGGCAAAGTGAGCAAGGGACTCACGTCTGGGCATACCCTGCCACACTTATGGCGGCCAAAAGCGGTACAAAAGGGGGTGGTGATGGACGGAGCATCTGAATCAATCAAACACTCACACCCAGTCAAAAGATCAGGGTTTAATCCATCACCGTTCTTTAGCCCACTCTGCCACCCCAGTTCAGACATGGCTATATGCAAATCAGTCTGACCCTGTGCCTCATGGGAACAGTCCAGCCCGAACTGCCAAACCATGCCTTCCCTGGACCGGAACAAAGCTTCCGAGGACTGGTTTCTGGCATTCCAGCCGTCTTCAGCCCGGTTTGCTTGAATCCAGTGGCAAAGAGAGCAAGGGACTCACGTCTGAGCATACCCTGCCACACTTATGGCGGCCAAAAGTGGTATAAAAGGGGGTGGTGATGGACGGAGCATCCGAATCAATGAAACACTCACACCCAGTCAAAAGATCAGGGTTTAATCCATCACCGTTCTTTAGCCCACTCTGCCACCCCAGTTCAGACATGGCTATATGCAAATCAGTCTGACCCTGTGCCTCATGGGAACAGTCCAGCCCGAACTGCCAAGCCATGCCTTCCCTGGACCGGAAACAAGCTTCCGAGGACCGGTTTCTGGCATTCTAGCCATCTTCAGCCCGGTTTGCTTGAATCCAGTGGCAAAGTGAGCAAGGGACTCACGTCTGGGCATACCCTGCCACACTTATGGCGGCCAAAAGCGGTACAAAAGGGGGTGGTGATGGACGGAGCATCTGAATCAATCAAACACTCACACCCAGTCAAAAGATCTGGGTTTAATCCATCACCGTTCTTTAGCCCACTCTGCCACCCCAGTTCAGACATGGCCATATGCAAATCAATCTGACCCTGTGCCTCATGGGAACAGTCCAGTCCGAACTGCCAAGCTATGCCTTCCCTGGACCGGAAACAAGTTCCGAGGACCGGTTTCTGGCATTTCAGCCGTCTTCAGCCCCGTTTGCTTGAATCCAGTGGCAAAGTGAGCAAGGGGCTCACGTCTGGGCATACCCTGCCACACTTATGGCGGCCAAAAGCGGTACAAAAGGGGGTGGTGATGGACGGAGCATCTGAATCAATCAAACACTCACACCCAGTCAAAATATCTGGGTTTAATCCATCATCGTTCTTTAGCCCACTCTGCCACCCCAGTTCAGACATGGCTATATGCAAATCAGTCTGACCCTGTGCTTCATGGGAACAGTCCAGCCCGAACTGCCAAGCCTTGCCTTCCCTGTACCGGAAACAAGCTTCCGAGGACCGGTTTCTGGCATTCCAGCCGTTTTCAGCCCGGTTTGCTTGAATCCAGTGGCAAAGAGAGCAAGGGACTCATGTCTGAGCATACCCTGCCACACTTATGGCGGTCAAAAGCGGGACAAAAGGGGGTGGTGATGGACGGAGCATCTGAATCAATCAAACACTCACACCCAGTCAAACGATCTGGGTTTAATCCATCACCGTTCTTTAGCCCACTCTGCCACCCCAGTTCAGACATGGCTGTATGCAAATCAGTGTGACCCTGTGCCTCATGGGAACAGTACAGCCCGAACTGCCAAGCCATGCCTTCCCTGGACCGGAAACAAGCTTCCGAGGACCGGTTTCTGGCATTCCAGCCGTCTTCAGCCCGGTTTGCTTGAATCCAGTGGCATAGTGAGCAAGGGACTCACGTCTGAGCATAACCTGCCACACTTATGGCAGCCAAATGCGGTACAAAAGGGGGTGGTGATGGACGGAGCATCTGAATCAATCAAACACTCAAACCCAGTCAAAAGATCTGGGTTTAATCCATCACCGTTCTTTAGCCCACTCTGCCACCCCAGTTCAGACATGGCTATATGCAAATCAGTCTGACCCTGTGCCTCATGGGAACAGTCCAGCCCGAACTGCCAAGTCATGCCTTCCCTGGACCGGAAACAAGCTTCCGAGGACCGGTTTCTGGCATTCCAGCCGTCTTCTGCCCGGTTTGCTTGAATCCAGTGGCAATGTGAGCAAGGGACTCACGTCTGAGCATACCCTGCCACACTTATGGCGGCCAAAAGCGGTACAAAAGGGGGTGGTGATGGACGGAGCATCTGAATCAATCAAACACTCACACCCAGTCAAAAGATCTGACTTTAATCCATCACCGTTCTTTAGCCCACTCTGCCACCCCAGTTCAGACATGGCTATATACAAATCAGTCTGACCCTGTGCCTCATGGTCACAGTCCAGCCCGAACTGCCAAACCATGCCTTCCCTGTACCGGAAACAAGCTTCTGAGGACCGGTTTCTGGCATTCCAGCCGTCTTCAGCCCGGTTTGCTTGAATCCAGTGGCAAAGTGAGCACGGGACTCACGTCTGGGCATACCCTGCCACACTTATGGCGGCCAAAAGCAGTACAAAAGGGGGTGCTGATGGACGGAGCATCTGAATCAATTAAACACTCAAACCCAGTCAAAAGATCTGGGTTTAATCCATCACCGTTCTTTAGCCCACTCTGCCACCCCAGTTCAGACATGGCTATATGGAAATCAGTCTGACCCTGTGCCTCATATGAACATTCCAGCCCGAACTGCCAAGCCATGCCTTCCCTAGACCGGAAACAAGCTTCCGAGGACCGGTTTCTGGCATTCCAGCTGTCTTCAGCCCGGTTTGCTTGAATCCAGTGGCAAAGTGAGCAAGGGACTCACGTCTGAGCATACCTTCCCACACTTATGGCGGCCAAAAGCGGTACAAAATTGGGTGGTGATGGACGGAGCATCTGAATCAATCAAATACTCACACCCAGTCAAAAGATCTGGGTTTAATCCATCACCGTTTTTTAGCCCACTCTGCCACCCCAGTTCAGACATGGCTATATGCAAATCAGTCTGACCCTGTGCCTCATGGGAACAGTCCAGCCCGAACTGCCAAGCCATGCATTCCCTGGACCGGAAACAAGCTTCCTAAGACCGGTTTATGGCATTCCAGCCGTCTTCAGCCCGGTTTGCTTGAATCCAGTGGCAAGTCTGAGCATACCCTGACACACTTATGGCGGCCAAAAGCGGGACAAAAGGGGGTGGTGATGGACGGAGCATCTGAATCAATCAAACACTCACACCCAGTCAAAAGATCTGGGTTTAATCCATCACCGTTCTTTAGCCCACTCTGCCACCCCAGTTCAGAAATGGCTATATGCAAATCAGTCTGACCCTGTGCCTCATGGGAACAGTCCAGCCCGAACTAACAAGACATGCCTTCCCTGGACCGGAAACAAGCTTCCGACGACCGGTTTCTGGCATTCCAGACATCTTCTGCCCGGTTTGCTTGAATCCAGTGGCAAAGTGAGCAAGGGACTCACGTCTGAGCATACCCTGACACACTTATGGCGGCCAAAAGCGGTACAAAAGGGGGTGGTGCTGGACGGAGCATCTGAATCAATCAAACACTCACACCCAGTCAAAAGATCTGAGTTTAATCCATCACCGTTCTTTAGCCCACTCTGCCACCCCAGTTCAGACATGGCTATATGCAAATCAGTCTGACCCTGTGCCTCATGGTCACAGTCCAGCCCGAACTGCCAAACCATGCCTTCCCTGTACCGGAAACAAGCTTATGAGGACCGGTTTCTGGCATTCCAGCCGTCTTCAGCCAGGTTTGCTTGAATCCAGTGGCAAAGTGAGCACGGGACTCACGTCTGGGCATACCCTGCCACACTTATGGCGGCCAAAAGCGGTACAAAAGGGGGTGGTGATGGACGGAGCATCTGAATCAATCAAACACTCACACCCAGTCAAACGATCTGGGTTTAATCCATCACCGTTCTTTAGCCCACTCTGCCACCCCAGTTCAGACATGGCTATATGCAAATCAGTCTGACCCTGTGCCTCATGGGAACATTCCAGCCCGAACTGCCAAGCCATGCCTTCCCTGGACCGGAAACAAGCTTCCGAGGACCGGTTTCTGGCATTCCAGCCGTCTTCAGCCCGGTCTGCTTGAATCCAGTGGCAAAGTGAGCAAGGGACTCACGTCCGAGCATACCCTGCCACACTGATGGCGGCCAAAAGCGGTACAAAAGGGGGTGGTGATGGATGGAGCATCTGAATCAATCAAACACTCACATCCAGTCAAAAGATCTGGGTTTAATCCATCACCGTTTTTTAGCCCACTCTGCCACCCCAGTTCAGACATGGCTATATGCAAATCAGTCTTACCCTGTGCCTCATGGGAACAGTCCAGCCCGAACTGCCAAGCCATGCCTTCCCTGGACCGGAAACAAGCTTCCGAGGACCGGTTTCTGGCATTGCAGCCGTCTTCAGCCCGGTTTGCTTGAATCCAGTGGCAAAGTGAGCATAGGACTCACGTCTGAGCATACCCTGCCACACTTATGGCGGCCAAAAGCGGTACAAAATTGGGTGGTGATGGACGGAGCATCTGAATCAATCAAACACTCACACCCAGTCAAAAGATCTGGGTTTAATCCATCACCGTTTTTTAGCCCACTCTGCCACCCCAGTTCAGACATGGTTATATGCAAATCAGTCTTACCCTGTGCCTCATGAGAACAGTCCAGCCCGAACTGCCAAGCCATGCCTTCCCTGGACCGGAAACAAGCTTCCGAGGACCGGTTTCTGGCATTCCAGCCGTCTTCAGCCCGGTTTGCTTGAATCCAGTGGCAAAGTGAGCAAGGGACTCACATCTGGGCATACCCTGCCACACTTATGGCGGTTCAAAAGCGGTACAAAAGGGGGTGGTGATGGACGGAGCATCTGAATCAATCAAACACTCACACCCAGTCAAAAGATCTGGGTTTAAACCATCACCGTTCTTTAGCCCACTCTGCCACCCCAGTTCAGACATGGCTATATGCAAATCAGTCTGACCCTGTGCCTCATGGGAACAGTCCAGCCCGAAGTGCCAAGCCATGCCTTCCCTGGACCGGAAACAAGCTTCCGAGGACCGGTTTCTGGCATTCCAGCCGTCTTCAGCCCGGTTTGCTTGAATCCAGTGGCAAAGTGGGTGGGTCCCAGAATTCCCAGAATTCCCAAAAGAAGAAGAATAATGGTCAGAAGAAACCGTGGTGCCAGTACTGCAAAAGTAATACTCACTCGTTTAGTGAGTGCACCAAGAAAGGCCCAACTCCTACCACTACTGCCCCTAAGTCAAGTCAAGTCAAGTCAGAATTTATATAGCGCGCTACATACCCAGCGGGTCTCAAGGCGCTTGAGGAGGGGGGGAAAGTTTACTTATCGAATATCCAGGTTTTAAGCTGTTTTCTGAAGGCTAGGTGGTTTTGAGTGAGGCGGAGGTGGATGGGAAGGGAATTCCAGGTTTTGGCCGCTAAGTAGGAGAAGGATCTTCCTCCCATGGTGGCTTTGTGGATGCGCGGGACGGTGGCGAGGGATTGGTTGGACGAACGCAGCTGGCGGGTGGGGGTGTAAAAGGAAAGGCGCGTGTTGAGACAATCTGGTCCAAGTTCGTAGAGGGCTCTGTGTGCGTGGGTGAGGAGACGGAACGTTATCCTTTTATTGACGGGACGCCAGTGCAGGTCTTTCAGGTGACCGGAAATGTGGTCTTTGCGAGGGATGTCTAGTATGAGTCTGGCTGAAGCATTTTGGATGCGTTGGAGTTTTTTCTGCAGTTTTGCGGTGGTACCGGCGTATAGGGTGTTACCGTAGTAGAGACGGCTTGTAATCAGTGCGTGGATGACCGTTTTCCTTGTTTCGGTGGGGATCCAGCGGAAAGTTTTTTTGAGCATGCGTAGGATGTTGAAGCATGATGATGAGACGGCGTTGACTTGTCTGATCATCGATAGTGAAGAGTCCAGGATGATGCCCAGGTTCCGTGCGTGGTCCGTCGGTATGGGGGCTTTTCCTAAGGCCGTTGGCCACCACGAGTCGTCCCAGGTGGAAGGGGATGCACCTAAGATGAGGACTTCCGTTTTGTCCGAGTTTAGTTTCAGACGGCTGTGCTTCATCCACTTGGCTACTTCTTTCATCCCTTCGTGTAGGTTGGTTTTGGCGGTGATTGGATCTTTGGTGAGTGAGAGGATCAGCTGAGTGTCATCAGCGTAAGAGATGATGTTGAGGTTGTGTTGACGTGCGATGGTTGCGAGGGGGCTCATGTAGACATTGAAGAGGGTGGGGCTGAGTGATGACCCTTGCAGGACGCCGCAGATGACTTCGGAGGCCTCTGAATTAAAAGGGGGGAGGCGGACTCTCTGAGTTCTTCCAGCGAGGAACGAGGTGATCCAGTCCAATGCTTTCCCTTGAATTCCGATGTTTCTGAGGCGTTGTATCAGGGTGTTATGGCATACTGTGTCGAAGGCTGCGGAGAGGTCAAGGAGGATGAGGGTGACTGTATCTCCGTTGTCCAGTAGTGTTTGAATGTCGTCTGTTGCTGCGATGAGGGCGGTCTCGGTGCTGTGTTTGGCTCGGAAGCCAGACTGTGAGGAGTCGAGGGATTTGTTGGTTTCGAGGAAGGCGGAGAGCTGATTGTTGATGGCTTTCTCAATGACTTTGGCAGGGAAAGGGAGGAGCGAGATGGGGCGGTAGTTTTTGAGTTCGGTGGGGTCGGCTGTGGGTTTCTTCAGAAGGGCGCTGAGTTCGGCGTGTTTCCAGCTTTCTGGGAATGTGGCGGAGTTGAGGGAGTAGTTGATGACGTCTCGGAGATGGGGTGCGATAATGGAGTTTGCTTTGTTGAAGATGTGATGGGGGCATGGGTCTGTAGGTGATCCTGAGTGGATGGAGTTCATCAAGCGGATGGTGTCTTCTGTGGTAATTGGGTTCCAGTTGAAAAGGTTATTCGGAGGAGGTACAGGTTCAGAGGTGAGTGGGGTGTACTGGTTTGCGGGTTGGTTGTCGAAACTGTTGTGAATGTCGGCGATTTTGTCATGGAAGAATGAGGCGAGGGAGTCGCAGAGGGCTTGAGAGGGGGTGATGTCGTTTGAGCTGGCGGTGGGGTTGATGAATTCTTTGATGATGTTGAAAAGTTCCTTGCTGTTGCGGGCGTTGTTGTCTAGTCGGTCTTTGAGTGCTCATTTCTTGACTATCCGGATTAGTTGGTGGTGTTTGCAGGTGGCGTTTTTGAAGGCGCTTTGGGCGATAGTGTTTGGGTTTTTTTTCCAAGTTTTCTCAAGGGAGCGACAGAGCTTCTTGGATTTCTTAAGGTCATCGTTGAACCAGGGGGCGTTCTTGCTTCTTTGCTTGATTTGGTGTTTTTTCAAGGGTGCTAGTATGTCGGCGGTTTGGGTTAGCCATTTTGTGAGGTTGACGGCGGCTTGGTTAGGGTTCGTTGAATGGGCAACTGTGGTCCGTCCAGTGGAGGGGTGTGGTGTGAGTGAAGGATATATGCTTGCTGGAAGTGAAGATAGGGTCGAGTGTGTGTCCTGCATAGTGTGTGGGGGTGTTGACCAGTTGTTTGAGTCAGAGATTGACGAGATTGTCCAGCAGGGTGGTAGTGTTATTGTCATTTCTCTTTTCCAGATGGAAATTGAGGTCTCCCAGTAGAATGTATTCTTCCGAGGGGAGGGCGTGTGGGGTGATGAAGTCAGTGATGTCCTCGCTAAATTTTGTACGGGGTCCTGGTGGCCTGTAGAGGAGGGTGCCTCTGAGAGTGGTCTTGGGGTCGGTATGGATCTGGAAGTGAAGGTGTTCCGCGTTAGTAAGATTGTCGTCTGAGCTGGTTGAGATGCGGATGGTGTTCTTGTGGACGATGGCGATGCCTCCTCCTGTTTGGTTGGTGCGGTCCTTACGGATGATCTTGTAGCCGTCCGGGATGGCTATGGCGATGTCTGGGGCTGAAGAGGCATTCATCCAGGTTTCTGTTAGGAAGGCGATGTCCGGAGAAGTGGTGTCGAGTAGATTCCAAAGGTCTATGGCGTGTTTGTGGACCGAGCGGGTGTTGAGGAGGATGCATTTAAGGTGGTTGGTATTGGATCTCTGTTTGGTGTTTGTGGGTTTGGTGTGGGACTTGAAGCTGGAGAATTTGCAGGAGTGGCAGGTGAAGGGGCCATGGGTGTGTCCTGGTGCTGCTAGGGCGCAGTTAGGGAGTCGGTAGGGGTTCAGTGCTAGGAGGGTGGAGGTGTCGTATGTAATGCGGGGGGGAGGGAGGAGCGGGGACCAGGGGGTCTGGCGCTGGGCGCGGTCCAGGCGCGGACGGGCATAGACGGGCTTACCTTTGGCGCACCTTCGGCGCGCATGGGGCGCGTCCGCTGCGCGTGAACGCTGCGCGAAAATGCATCTGTCATATGTGGATGGTGGAGGGGGAGGGGCGAGGTACGATCAGCTGGGAGGCGGGATCGTGGTGGAGGGGACGGGCTCCGAGGCACAAACAACAACCAAATGGCCGGTAAAGGGGAGACAGGCAGCAAGATGGGGCACACAAATGAACACACGGAAATGCTACAATCTCGATATAGCGCTAATACAGTCAGCCGCTAGCAATGTCAACAGTGCGATATTCTCGACAGCGCAGTAAATTTTGGTAACAATACACTCGAAATTGCCTAGTAAAAATGCTCAAACACTCGAAGATGCTTCTGGCGGTTTGGGCGCTAAGGCAGGCAGCTATTGCACACGGTTAACACCAAGCAGTCAACGATACCAAAGTAGCAGGGAGCGACCGCTTCTGAAAAGCGCCAGGACGGTCAGAACACCTACTCAGGCTGTTCTTGTTTGTACTGGGGACATGAATATGACCCCTACAATAAGTCCCAGTACTCTGGGCAAGTACAGGCAGACGCCTTTGATTAATGGAAAAATGGCTCAGGCCTACAGGGACACTTGTGCCAGTGTCACCATGGTGACACCAAACTTTGTGGACCCTGACCAGGTAATACTGGGATCAGACTACCTGGTGACCAATGCTAGCAATGCCACTACCTCCCATAGTATGGCACTTGTTAATTTCTCCTGGGGAGGGGTATATGGCCTCAAAAGGGTTGTTGTTAGTTCAGACCTCCCTGTGGACTGTCATTTGGGCAATGATTTGGAATCCTCCTTATGGTCAGATGTGGAGTATAGGACTCATGTGGAAATGTTAGGTTTGTCAGCACATGTCCTTGCTGTGACTAGGTCACAGGCCAAGAAATGCCCAGCTGAACTAGTGCTGGATCCTGGAACAATGGACCAGACACTACCCAAGAGAAAGAGCAGTAGGGGTAAGATTGACTCTTCCCCCCTGCCTCAGGTGATGGATCAGCTCTCTCAGGAGACTGACCCCAAGACCCCAGAAGGAACTGTCCTAGAAGAGCTTGAGCCTGAACAGGTTGAGTTTCTTGGGACAGGGGGCCCTTCCAGGGCAGACTTGAGGCAGGCACAGTTAGACTGTTCCTCTCTTGAACCCCTCAGACAGCAGGCTGCTGCTGAGGCTGCAGGGAATGCCACAGGTGCACAGAAAGTGTACTGGGACGATGGACTCCTTTACTCTGAGGCAAGAGACCCCAAGCCTGGTGCTACCAGGAGGTTGGTCATCCCCTTGACTCTGAGAGGTTTCCTTCTCACCTTGGCCCATGAAATTCCCCTTGCAGGTCACTTAGGCCAGAACAAGACTTGGGACAGGCTTGCCCCACACTTTCACTGGCCTCACATGTCTGAGGACACTAAGAACTTTTGTCGTTCATGTATCACCTGCCAAGCCAGTGGCAAATCAGGTGGCACAACAAAGGCCCCCCTTATACCACTACCTGTGGTGGGGGTTCCCTTTGAAAGAGTGGGGATTGACATTGTTGGACCAATGGACCCCCCAACAGCATCTGGGCACAGGTTTATACTGGTGGTAGTGGATCATGCCACCAGGTATCCAGAAGCTATTCCCCTTAGAACCACTACAGCTCCTGTTGTGGCAAGGGCCCTGGTTGGAGTTTTCTCCAGAGTGGGGTTCCCTAAGGAGGTGATCTCTGACAGAGGTGCAAACTTCATGACAGGATACTTGACTGCTATGTGGAAGGAATGTGGTGTCAATTACAAATTCACCACACCCTATCACCCACAATGCAATGGGTTTGTTGAAAGATTCAAAAAGACCCTCAAAGGGATGATAAAAGGGTTACCAGAAAAGCTTAGGCGAAGATGGGACATCCTTTTACCCTGCCTTCTGTTTGCTTACAGAGAGGTCCCACAGAAGGGGGTTGGTTACAGCCCTTTTGAGCTTTTGTTTGGACATCCTGTAAGAGGACCCCTATGTATTGTGAAGGAAGGATGGGAGTTACCTCTCAAAAAGCCTAAACTTGACATAGTGGACTATGTACTTGGTCTCCGCTCCAGGATGGCAGAGTACATGGAGAAGGCATCTAAAAACCTTGAGGCCAGCCAGGAACTTCAAAAAGCTTGGCATGACCAAAAGGCTGTCCTAACTGTATACCATGCAGGACAGAAGGTGTGGGTGTTGGAGCCAGTGGCCCCAGCAGCTCTCCAAGACAAGTGGTCTGGACCCCACATCATCATTGAGAAAAAGGGAGAAGTCACCTACTTAGTTGACATGGGAACTCCCAGGAGCCCTCACAGAGTACTTCATGTGAATAGGCTCGAAGCATTTGTTGACAGGGAGGACATGGGCTTGCTCATGGCCACAGATGAGGGACAGGAGGAAGAGAGTAACCCTCTCCCAGACCTGCTCACTCAGAACCCTGATGATGGGTCAGTAGATGGTGTAGTCTTTTCTGACAGCCTCTCTGAGCCTCAGCAAAAGGATTGTAAGCAAGTCCTTCAATCCTTCAGACAAATGTTTTCTCTGACCCCCAGTCAGACAAACTGGTGCACACATGAGGTGGACACTGGAGACAGTCTGCCTAAAAAGAGTAAAATCTACAGGCAACCTGACCACGTCAGGGACTGCATAAAAACTGAAGTACAAAAGATGTTGTAATTGGGAGTCATTGAACCCTCAGAGAGCCCTTGGGCTAGTCCTGTAGTTCTAGTGCCTAAACCTCACACCCAGGATGGTAAGAGACAGATGAGGTTTTGTGTAGACTACAGGGGTCTCAATGCTGTCACTAAGACAGATGCCCATCCAATACCAAGAGCAGATGAACTCATTGACAGATTGGCTTCTGCCAAGTTCTTGGGTATATTTGACCTGACAGCTGGTTATTGGCCAATCAGGTTAGCTGAGGATGCCAAGGCCAAGACAGCATTTTCTACCCCAGGAGGTCATTACCAATTTGTGGTGATGCCCTTTGGTTTGAAAAATGCCCCTGCCACTTTTCAAAGGTTGGTGAACCAAGTTCTCACTGGGTTGGATGACTTCTGTGCAGCATATCTAGATGATATTGCTGTCTTTAGCTCCACCTGGGAGGGTCACCTGATCCACCTGAGGAAAGTGTTAGAGGCCCTGCAAAAGGCAGGCCTCACTATCAAGGCTACTAAGTGCCAGATAGGGCAGAGTCAAGTTGTATACTTGGGCCACCTTGTAGGTGGAGGCCAAGTTCAACCTCTGGAGAGCAAGATACAGGCCATAAAGGACTGGGCTCCTCCAACCACCCAGACACAGGTCAAAGCTTTCTTGGGCCTGTCTGGTTATTACAGGAAATGTGTCAGAAATTATGGAACCATTGTGACTCCACTTAATGACCTGACAAGTAAGAAAATGCCAAAGAAAGTTCAGTGGACAGTTAGCTGTCAGAAGGCATTCGATGACCTAAAGCAGGCCATGTGCACTGCACCTATTCTCAAGAGTCCAGACTACTCCAAAATCTTCATTGTCCAAACAGATGCTTCTGAGTTGGGTGTGGGAGCTGTTCTATCTCAGCTGAATATTGATGGTCATGACCAGCCCATTGCTTTTATAAGCAGAAGGCTGACCCCTAGAGAGAAACGTTGGTCAGCTATTGAGAGGGAGGCCTTTGCTGTGGTGTGGGCCCTGAAGAAGTTGAGACCATACTTGTTTGGTACTCACTTCAAGATTCAGACCGACCATAAGCCCCTCTTATGGCTAAATCAAATGAAGGGTGAAAACCCCAAACTTCTTAGGTGGTCCATTTCCCTACAGGGGATGGACTTTATAGTGGAGCACCGCCCAGGGACTGACCATGGTAATGCAGATGGTCTTTTCAGGTACTTCCACTTAGAGCAAGAAGACTCACCTGGTCAAGGTTAGTTTAATGTCCCTAAGTTTGGGGGGGGGGTTATGTAGGAGAGTGGGGTCTGCAATCCCATGGCCACCCCAGATTTTTGCTTTTTTCTTCACTGATTTACGACTTTCCCTGGCTGTGGGCCTGCTAATCAGACCCACAGCCTAGCTGTTCTCTCTCAAATTACAACCATGTTCCTTAGGTGCATCTTACCAATTGGTACTGGGCCACTTTATCAGTCCCTGTACAGTATACCTTAGGTATTTAGGGCATAGGTGTACCCAGGGCCTACCAGGGGCTGAAGCATGTATTATGCCACCCCTGGCTGGCCATCTAAACATACACAACTGGCTGCACGACAGCTGGGGCAAGGTGGTGTAATCACCCTTTGCTTTAGATATAGTTCCCTATATCTAAACCTAAAATGGACACATATATTCCTATCAGTCACTCCTATGGAAGGCCTTAACAGTCCTGAAGGCAGAGTGCTTGGAATTATGTGAGATGGTGCTCTGGCATGAGCGGAGCCCGTTTGCAGCTTGCGGAACCAAGTCCTAATAGCTGTTCCATGATAACGCTATACCATATACTCTTAAGTGCATTATAATCCTCGCGGTTAAATGCTAACTTTGGCATAGCATTATCAAAACATGTCGAGTAAGGTGTCATACGAATTGGAATACTAACCCCTCGCCAATTCTGGTGACGGGGTTAGCATTCCACCCTTCTAGAGGGACACGACATGTATGTAACTGTGAACCCCGGTTAAAGTCAGACACAGCCTCAGCTCCACAAAATGGATGCTGCCACCGAGACACAAGTCTGCCCTCCTGCTGCTGGGAGTCGTTCCAGCAACGGAGGCCTGGACAAAGGGTTTCCTGTCAGGGGCGGTGCTAGCACCATCCCAGACAGGATTTTGTGTATCCCAGGTAGGCAGGGCTGAAAGGAAGGTGACTGCAAGTGGCACCCCGGTGCTCACTGTGCATATGCTGGCTCAAACCAGTTCCAGGGGCACCCCAGCCCCTGAGCTGGGGAGAGACTGGACAAAGGAGAGGGGTGTAACCACCCCCCCTCCTGGTCCCACCCATGGGCAGGACCTAGTCACGTGCCAGCCCCTTTTCTTTGGATAAAGGTAGGAGCAGGCCCCCTTCCCAAATTAGATCATCTTGAAACTTGAACTACTTTCCACGAAAGGAACTCTTGTCCCTCTTTGAAGACTCTCCCTTGTGGCTAAGGAGTAGCCAGCCTGCACCAGCAGGCACCATCGAAGCGCTTGCGGTTTGCTGCACGTTCATCTTCCGGATCAAGACTGCCCAGCTCAACGAGACCCGGATTCCCTGCCATCTCTGACCTTTACCTGCATCATCAGCCCAGCTGAGATTCGTGGGTGTGACGAGACCCGAGGCACCGGCCATCTTCAAGACCTGCACGACGCTTCACCAGCACGACCCCCGAGAGACCCTCGAGTAAGTGCACTGGGGTTTGAGAAGCCCTAACCCTAAGCAGCTCCAGCACCGAAGTCCAGCCCCCCAACATCCACGAGGTCTGCGTGGGGCCCTTCTGCTTCTTTGCTGCTTGCCACGTTGTCCGGTCACTTGCCCGTTGGCTAGTGACCCTTTTGACGACGTACCACGACGTTTTCACCGCTGGTCTAGGTCCCCTAGACTGGCCCTTGCTTCTTGTCCAACAAGAAGTGCCCTGGACCCTCCTGGTCCACTCCAGACGCCATCTTGACTCCACCGCGTGGGCTTGCCTTTGCCAAGGCTTGTTGCTCCAATCTGGGATCCAGCATCGCCGACAGCAGACACCTTCGTGGGACAGCTCGCACCTCCAGCCTGGACGCCGACAACGCCTCCTGGCCCGTGTGACTGCAGAGTCCAGCGTCGCCCACTCACCTGGTCGAGGTGACTTCATCCGGTGCCATCCTGGTGCCCACATAATCACTGGCTAGTGATTAAGAACTAAGTCCCCTCTGCTTTCAGGTCGTCTTCTTCACTGATCCAGCCTTGGATCACACCGAACTTCTTCACTGGTCGCCTGCCAGCAACTTCTTCTTTCAGGCTCCATAGACTACAACGAGGATTCCCGACGTCTTTTGAACCCTATGCAGCCGCAGCCCCTGGGCTAGGTAACTCGAGCATTTCGGTGCTCCAGCACAGATTCACTATCCTAGTGTCCAGATCCTTTTTCGTTTTTAGTCTACCTAGTCGGATTCGTCCGGAAACAGTAACTTTAAGAACTGCTAGCATCCATAGACTTTGTCCCGCATCCCGCGTAAGAGTTCCCACTCTGCACCCGGGTTCCCTAGGCCTCCTGCTCCTAACCTGAGGGTTCAGTATGGTAGTCATAGCGGTCCTGAAGCCTCTGGATTGTGTTACTTACCTGCTAGTATTTCACATTCCACTTTTAGAGTATATGGTTTTTCGTGCCCCTCGGGCATTTGTGTAAATGGTGTAACTTGCAGTATTTTCGTAAGAGTTTTGTATTGTGCTTAGCTCCCTGACTCATAAAGAGTTCAGGGTAGACTTGTTATTAATAAATATCCTTTATTTTTATAACAACTTGTGTGGTGTCCTTTCACTTGGTGTTCAAGGGGTATATGTGATGGTAAAACAGCTGGCTTAACACGCCCTCTAGAGTTTAGCCTAAAGACTGCTCTTGTCCACGCTACTAGGATAGCTGGTCTAATAAGGTTGACTTACAACCAATCATCAATAAGGGTCGTTTAGAATGATACAGAGTGATCACTAGAATAGTGAGCACTACATATCAGGCCAACTTCTCACAGACGGAGCATCTGAATCAATCAAACACTCACACCCAGTCAAAAGATCTGGGTTTCAATCCATCACCGTTTTTTAGCCCACTCTGCCACCCCAGTTCAGACATGGCTATATGCAAATCAGTCTTACCCTGTGCCTCATGGGAACAGTCCAGCCCGAACTGCCAAGCCATGCCTTCCCTGGACCGGAAACAAGCTTCACAGGACTGGTTTCTGGCATTCCAGCCGTCTTCAGCCCGGTTTGCTTGAATCCAGTGGCAAAGTGAGCAAGGGACTCACGTCTGGGCATACCCTGCCACACTTATGGCGGCCAAAAGCGGTACAAAAGGGGGTGGTGATGGACGGAGCATCTGAATCAATCAAACACTCACACCCAGTCAAAAGATCTGGGTTCAATCCATCACCGTTCTTTAGCCCACTCTGCCACCCCAGTTCAGACATGGCTATATGCAAATCAGTCTGACCCTGTGCATCATGGGAACAGTCCAGCCCGAACTGCCAAGCCATGCCTTCCCTGGACCGGACACAAGCTTCCGAGGACCGGTTTCTGGCATTCCAGCCGTCTTCAGCCCGGTTTGCTTGAATCCAGTGGCAAACTGAGCAAGGGACTCACGTCTGAGCATACCCTGCTACACGTATGGCGGCCAAAAGCGGGACAAAAGGGGGTGGTGATGGACCGAGCATCTGAATCAATCAAACACTCACACCCAGTCAAAAGATCTGGGTTTAATCCATCACCGTTCTTTAGCCCACTCTGCCACCCCAGTTCAGACATGGCTATATGCAAATCTGTCTTACCGTATGCCTCATGGGAACAGTCCAGCCCGAACTGCCAAGCCATGCCTTCCCTGGACCGGAAACAAGCTTCCGAAGACCGGTTTCTGGCATTCCAGCCGTCTTCAGCCCGGTTTGCTTGAATCCAGTGGCAAAGTGAGCAAGGGACTCACGTCTGGGCATACCCTGCCACACTTATGGGGGCCAAAAGCGGTACAAAAGGGGGTGGTGATGGACGGAGCATCTGAATCAATCAAACACTCACAACCAGTCAAAAGATCTGGGTTTAATCCATCACCGTTCTTTAGCCCACTCTGCCACCCCAGTTCAGACATGGCTATATGCAAATCAGTCTGACCCTATGCCTCATGGGAACAGTCCAGCCCGAACTGCCAAGCCATGCCTTCCCTGGACCGGAAACAAGCTTCCGAGGACCGGTTTCTGGCATCCCAGCCGTCTTCAGCCCGGTTTGCTTGAATCCAGTGGCAAAGTGAGCAAGGGACTCACGTCTGGGCATACCCTGCCACACTTATGGCGGCCAAAAGCGGTACAAAAGGGGGTGGTGATGGACGGAGCATCTGAATCAATCAAACACTCACACCCAGTCAAAAGATCTGGGTTTAATCCATCACCGTTCTTTAGCCCACTCTGCCACCCCAGTTCAGACATGGCTATATGCAAATCAGTCTGACCCTATGCCTCATGGGAACAGTCCAGCCCGAACTGCCAAGCCATGCCTTCCCTGGACCGGAAACAAGCTTCCAAGGACCGGTTTCTGGCATTCCAGCCGTCTTCAGCCCGGTTTGCTTGAATCCAGTGGCAAAGTGAGCAAGGGACTCACGTCTGGGCATACCCTGCCACACTTATGGCGGCCAAAAGCGGTACAAAAGGGGGTGGTGATGGACGGAGCATCTGAATCAATCAAACACTCACACCCAGTCAAAAGATCTGGGTTTAATCCATCACCGTTCTTTAGCCCACTCTGCCACCCACTTCAGACATGGCTATATGCAAATCAGTCTGACCCTGTGCCTCATGGGAACAGTCCAGCCTGAACTGCCAAGCCATGCCTTCCCTGGACCGGAAACAAGCTTCCGAGGCCCGGTTTCTGGCATTTCAGCCGTCTTCAGCCCGGTGTGCTTGAATCCAGTGGCAAAGTGAGCAAGGGACTCACGTCTGGGCATACCCTGCCACACTTATGGCAGCCAAAAGCGGTACAAAAGGGGGTGGTGATGGACGGAGCATCTGAATCAATCAAACACTCACACCCAGTCAAAAGATCTGGGTTTAATCCATCATCGTTCTTTAGCCCACTCTGCCACCCCAGTTCAGACATGGCTATATGCAAATCAGTCTGACCCTGTGCCTCATGGGAACAGTCCAGCCCGAACTGCCAAGCCATGCCTTCCCTGGACCGGAAACAAGCTTCTGAGGACCTGTTTCTGGCATTCCAGCCGTTTTCAGCCCGGTTTGCTTGAATCCAGTGGCAAAGTGAGCAAGGGACTCACGTCTGAGCATACCCTGCCACACTTATGGCGGCCAAAAGCGGGACAAAAGGGGGTGGTGATGGACGGAGCATCTGAATCAATCAAACACTCACACCCAGTCAAACGATCTGGGTTTAATCCATCACCGTTCTTTAGCCCACTCTGCCACCCCAGTTCAGACATGGCTATATGCCAATCAGTGTGACCCTGTGCCTCATGGGAACAGTCCAGCCCGAACTGCCAAGCCATGCCTTCCCTGGACCGGAAACAAGCTTCCGAGGACCGGTTTCTGGCATTCCAGTCGTCTTCAGCCCGGTTTGCTTGAATCCAGTGGCAATGTGAGCAAGGGACTCACGTCTGAGCATACCCTGCCACACTTATGGCGGCCAAAAGCAGTACAAAAGGGGGTGGTGATGGACGGAGCATCTGAATCAATCAAACACTCACACCCAGTCAAAAGATCTGAGTTTAATCCATCACCGTTCTTTAGCCCACTCTGCCACCCCAATTCAGACATGGCTATATGCAAATCAGTCTGACCCTGTGCCTCATGGTCACAGTCCAGCCCGAACTGCCAAACCATGCCTTCCCTGTACGGGAAACAAGCTTCTGAGGACCGGTTTCTGGCATTCCAGCCGTCTTCAGCCCGGTTTGCTTGAATCCAGTGGCAAAGTGAGCAAGGGACTCAAGTCTGAGCATACCCTGACACACTTATGGCGGCCAAAAGCGGTACAAAAGGGGGTGGTGATGGACGGAGCATCTGAATCAATAAAACACTCACACCCAGTCAAAATATCTGGGTTTAAACCATCACCGTTCTTTAGCCCACTCTGCCACCCCAGTTCAGACATGGCTATATGCAAATCAGTCTGACCCTGTGCCTCATGGGAACAGTCCAGCCCGAACTGCCAAGCCATGCCTTCCCTGGACCGGAAACAAGCTTCACAGGACTGGTTTCTGGCATTCCAGCCGTCTTCAGCCCGGTTTGCTTGAATCCAGTGGCAAAGTGAGCAAGGGACTCACGTCTGGGCATACCCTGCCACACTTATGGCGGCCAAAAGCGGTACAAAAGGGGGTGGTGATGGACGGAGCATCTGAATCAATCAAACACTCACACCCAGTCAAAAGATCTGGGTTCAATCCATCACCGTTCTTTAGCCCACTCTGCCACCCCAGTTCAGACATGGCTATATGCAAATCAGTCTGACCCTGTGCATCATGGGAACAGTCCAGCCCGAACTGCCAAGCCATGCCTTCCCTGGACCGGACACAAGCTTCCGAGGACCGGTTTCTGGCATTCCAGCCGTCTTCAGCCCGGTTTGCTTGAATCCAGTGGCAAACTGAGCAAGGGACTCACGTCTGAGCATACCCTGCTACACGTATGGCGGCCAAAAGCGGGACAAAAGGGGGTGGTGATGGACGGAGCATCTGAATCAATCAAACACTCACACCCAGTCAAAAGATCTGGGTTTAATCCATCACCGTTCTTTAGCCCACTCTGCCACCCCAGTTCAGACATGGCTATATGCAAATCAGTCTGACCCTGTGCCTCATGGGAACATTCCAGCCCGAACTGCCAAGCCATGCCTTCCCTGGACCGGAAACAAGCTTCCGAGGACCGGTTTCTGGCATTCCAGCCGTCTTCAGCCCGGTTTGCTTGAATCCAGTGGCAAAGTGAGCAAGGGACTCAAGTCTGAGCATACCCTGACACACTTATGGCGGCCAAAAGCGGTACAAAAGGGGGTGGTGATGGACGGAGCATCTGAATCAATAAAACACTCACACCCAGTCAAAATATCTGGGTTTAAACCATCACCGTTCTTTAGCCCACTCTGCCACCCCAGTTCAGACATGGCTATATGCAAATCAGTCTGACCCTGTGCCTCATGGGAACAGTCCAGCCCGAACTGCCAAGCCATGCCTTCCCTGGACCGGAAACAAGCTTCCGAGGACCTGTTTCTGGCATTCCAGCCGTTTTCAGCCCGGTTTGCTTGAATCCAGTGGCAAAGTGAGCAAGGGACTCACGTCTGAGCATACCCTGCCACACTTATGGCGGCCAAAAGCGGGACAAAAGGGGGTGGTGATGGACGGAGCATCTGAATCAATCAAACACTCACACCCAGTCAAACGATCTGGGTTTAATCCATCACCGTTCTTTAGCCCACTCTGCCACCCCAGTTCAGACATGGCTATATGCAAATCAGTGTGACCCTGTGTGAGAAGTTGGCCTGATATATAATGTTCACTATTCTAGTGAGCACTTTGTATCAGTCCAAACAACCCTTATTGATGATTGGTTGTAAGTCAACCTTATAGACCAGCTATCCTAGTAGCATGGATACGAGCAGTCTAAGGCTAAGACTCTAGAGGGCGTGTTAAGCCAGCTGTTTTACCATCACATTACCCCTTAAACACCCAGTGAAAGGACACCACACAAGTTGTTATGAAAATAAACAGATATTTATTTATAACAAGACTACCCTGAACTCTTTATGAGTCAGGGAGCTAAGCACACAACAAAACTCTTAAGAAAATACTTTAAGTCGCACAATTTACACAAATGCCCGAGGGGCACGAAAAACCATATACTACAAAAGTGGAATGCGAAATTACTAGCAGGTAAGTACTACTCTCATAGGCTTTGGGATCGCTAGGACTGGACTACTGAACCTTTAGATTGCTAGCAGGAGACCTAGGGACGTCGTGTGCAGAGTGGGAACTCTCACGCGTAATGCGGAACAAAGTCTATGGATCCTAGTAAATGCAAAGTTAGTGTTTTCGGGCGAACCCGACTAGGTAGGACAAAAACGAAAGTGGATCTAGACACTTAGAGAGTGGGCCTACGCTGGAGCAACGGAGTACTCGGTTTACCTAGCCCAGGGGCTGCGGCTGCATAGGGTTCAAGTGTCATCGGGTTTCTTCGTTGATAAACCAGGAGCCTGAAGAAAGAGTTGCTGGCAGGCGGACAGTGAAGAAAGTTCGGAGTGATCCAAGCCTGGATCAGGGAAGAAGAAGACCTGAAAGCAGAGGGGACCAAGTTCTGAATCACTAGCCAGTGATTAAGTGGGCACCAGGATGGCACCGGGCGAAGTCACCGCAGTCAGGTGAGTGGGCGCTGCTGGGCTCTGCAGTCTCTCGGACCAGGAGGCGTTGTCGGCGACCAGGATGGAGGTGCGAGCTGTCCCACGAAGGTTCTTGCTGTCGACGTTGCTGGACCCAGGATTGGGCAACAAGTCTTGGCAAATGCAAGGCCCACGCGGTGGACCTAAAATGGCGTCTTGAGTGGACCAGGAGGGTCCAGGGTGCTCCTCTTTTGGAGGGGAGCAAGGGCTAGTCTGGAGCAACCAGACCAGCAGTAGTTGTCGTTGTGGAGCGTCATGAGGGGGCCACTAGCCAACGGGCAAGCGACCTGGACAACGCGGTGAGCAGCAAAAAGCAGAAGGGCCCCACGCCGATCTCGTGGATGCAGGGGGGCTGAACTTCGGTGCTGGAGCTGCTCAGGGTCGGGGCTTCTCTTACCCCAAGGCACTCAGTCGAGGGTCACTCAGGCGTCGTGCTGGACAAGCGTCGTGCAGTTCTGAAGATGGCCAGTCCCTCGAGGTCTCGTCACACCCACGGATCACAGCTGGGCTGATGATGCAGGTTGAGGTCAGAGGTGCCAGGGAAGCCGGTTCTCGTCATGCTGGAGCAGTCTTGATCCGAAGGAGAGACTGGCAACAAACCGCGATGCTTGGTTGGTGCCTGCTGCTGCAGGGTGACTACTCCTTAGTCACAAGGGAGAAATCTTAGGAAGAGTCTTGAGTTCCTTCTTGTAGAAAGTAGTTTCAGGATTCAAAGATGATCTGATTTGGAAGGGGGCCAGTTCCTACCTTTATCCTGAAAAAGGGGGCTGGCACGCGACTAAGTCCTGCCCTATGGGTGGGACTAGGAGGGGGGTGGTTACACCCCTCTCCTTTGGCGGGCTTTCCCCAGGCCAGGGGCTGGAGTGCCCCTGGAACTGGTTTCAGCCGGCCTATGCACAGTGAGCACCGGGGTGCCACTTGCAGTCACCTTCCTCTAAAGCCCTGCCTACCTAGGATACACAAAATCCTGTCTGGGACGGTGCTGGCACCGCCCCTGACAGGAAACCCTTTGTCCTTGCCTCCTGCTCTGGGAGGACTCCCAGCAGCAGGAGGGCAGACTTGTGTCTCGGTGGCAGCATCCATTTTGTGGAGCTAAGGCTATGTCTGACTTTAACCGGGGATACAGGTTACATACATGTCGTGTCCCTCTAGAAGGGTGGAATGCTAACCCCGTCGCCAGAATTGGCGAGGGGTTAGTATTCCAATTCGTATGACACCTTACTCGACATGTTTTGATAAAGCGATACCAGAGTTGGCATATAACCGCGAGGATTATAATGCACTTAAGAGTATATGGTATGCGATATCATGGAAACGGCTAAGGGATGGATCCCGAAAGCCGCAGACAGGCTCAGCTCATGCCAGAGCACTATCTCACACGATTCCAAGCACTCTGCCTTCAGGATTGTTAAGGCCTGCCATAGGAGTGACTGATAGGAGATCTGTGTGTCCATTTAGGTTTAGATATAGGAATACTATATCTACAGCAAAGGGTGGGTACACCACTCTGCCCCAGCTGTCAAGCAGCCAGTTGTGTCTGATTTAGTTAGCCAGCCCAGGGGTGGCATAATGCATGCTGCAGCCCCTGGGAGACTTCTGGGTGCACCTCAGCCCTGGGTACAGGGACTTGAGAGGGCCCAGTGCCAATTCAGTACCTGGGTACAATTTGGATTAGAGAGAACAGCTAGGCTGTGGGTCTGATTAGCAGGCCCACAGCCAGGGAAAGTCGTAAACCAGTGAAGCAAAATGCAAAAATCTGGGTGATCATAGGATTGCAGACCCTACTCTCCTACATGACCCCCCCCCAAACTTTGGGACAATAAACTAACCTTGACCAGGTGAGTCTTCTTGCTCTAAGTGGAAATACCTGGAGAGCCCATCAGCATTGCCATGATCAGTACCAGGTCTGTGCTCCACTGTAAAATCCATCCCCTGTAGGGAAATGGACCACCTAAGTAGTTTGGGGTTTTCACCCTTCATCTGACTTAGCCATAAGAGGGGCTTATGGTCGGTCTGAACTGTGAAGTGAGTTCCAAACAAGTAGGACCTCAACTTCTTCAGGGCCCATACCACAGCAAAGGCCTCCCTCTCAATAGCTGACCAATTTTTCTCTCTGGGGGTCAGCCTCCTGCTAATGAAAGCAATTGGCTGGTCGTTGCCATCAAAATTCAGCTGAGATAGAACAGCTCCCACACCCAACTCAGAAGCATCTGTTTGGACAATGAATGGTTTAGAGAAGTCTGGACTCTTTAGGATAGGTGCTGTGCACATGGCCTGCTTTAGGTCATTGAATGCTTTCTGACAGCTTTCTGTCCACTGAACTTTCTTTGGCATCTTCTTGCTTGTCAGGTCATTAAGGGGGGTCACTATGGACCCATAATTTCTGACAAATTTCCTATAGTACCCAGTCAGGCCCAAGAAAGCTCGAACCTGAGTCTGGGTGATTGGAGGAGCCCAGTCCTTGATGGCCTGTATCTTACTCTCCAATGGCTGAACCTGGCCTCCACCTACAAGGTGGCCCAGGTATACAACATGTGTCTGTCCTATCTGGCACTTAGTGGCCTTGATAGTGAGGCCTGCCTTTTGCAGGGCCTCTAACACTTTCCTCAGGTGGACCAGGTGATCCTCCCAGGTGGAGCTAAAGACAGCAATATCGTCCAGATATGCTGCACAGAAGTCATCCATCCCAGTGAGAACTTGATTCACCAACCTTTGGAAGGTGGCAGGGGCATTCTTCAACCCAAAGGGCATTACCACAAACTGATAATGACCACCAGGGGTAGAAAATGCTGTCTTGGGCCTGGCTTCCTCAGCTAACCTGATTTGCCAGTACCCAGCTGTCAGGTCAAATGTGCTTAAGTAGTTGGCAAAAGCCAATCTATCTATAAGTTCATCTGCCCTTGGTATTGGGTGGGCATCAGTCTTAGTGACTGCATTGAGGCCTCTTTAGTCAACGCAAAACCTCATCTCTCTCTTACCACCCTGGGTGTGAGGCTTTGGCACTAGAACTACTGGGCTAGCCCAAGGGCTATCTGAGGGCTCAATGACTCCCAACTCCAACATCTTCTGCACTTCTGTTTTGATGCAGTCTCTGACATGATCAGGCTGTCTGTAGATTTTACTCTTGACAGGCAGACTGTCTCCAGTGTCAACCTCATGGGTACACCAATCAGTTTGGCTGGGTGTCAGAGAGAACATATGTCTGAAGGATTGCAGAACTTGCCTGCAATCCTGTTGCTGATGTTCAGAGAGGCTGCCACAAAAGACAACACCATCTACTGATCCATCATCAGGATTCTGAGTGAGCAGGTCTGGGAGAGGGTCACTCTCTTCCTCCTGTCCCTCATCTGTGGCCATGAGCAAGCTCATGTCCTTCCTGTCGACATATGCCTTGAGCCTGTTCACATGGAGCACCCTGAGGGGGCTCCTGGGGGTTCCAAGGTCCACCAGGTAGGTGACCTCTCCCTTTTGCTCAATGATGGTGTGGGGCCCAGACCATTTGTCTTTGAGGGCTGCTGGGGCCACTGGCTCCAGTACCCACACCTTCTGTCCAGGCTGGTATACAGTCAGGACAGCCTTTTGGTCATGCCAAGCTTTTTGGAGTTCTTGGCTGGCCTCTAGGTTTTTAGATGCCTTCTCCATGTATTCAGCCATCCTGGAGCGGAGACCAAGTACATAGTCCACTATGTTGGTTGCAGGCTTTTTGAGAGGTCTCTCCCATCCTTCCTTCACCAAACACAGGGGTCCCCTTACAGGATGCCCATAAAGAAGTTCAAAAGGGCTGTAGCCAACCCCCTTCTGTGGGACCTCTCTGTAAGCAAACAAGAGGCAGGGGATCAGGACATCCCATCTTCTCCTAAGAGTTTCAGGTAGTCCATGAATCATCCCTTTGAGGGTCCTGTTGAATCTCTCAACAAGCCCATTGCATTGTGGGTGATAGGGTGTGGTGAACTTGTAGTTCACACCACACTCCTTCCACATTGCAGTCAGATACCCTGACATGAAGTTTGCACCTCTGTCAGAAACAACCTCCTTAGGGAAGCCCACTCTGGAGAACACTCCAACTAGGGCTCTTGCCACTACAGGTGCTGTAGTGGTCCTAAGTGGAATAGCCTCAGGATACCTGGTGGCATGGTCCACCACCACCAGTATAAACTTGTGCCCTGATGCTGTCTGGGGTTCCATTGGACCAACAATGTAAATCCCCACTCTTTCAAAGGGAACCCCCACCACAGGTAGTGGTATGAGGGGGGCCTTTGTTGTGCCACCTGACTTACCACTGGCTTGGCAAGTGACACAGGAGCGACAAAACTCCTTGGTATTCTCATTCATGTGGGGCCAGTGAAAGTGTGAGACAAGCCTGTCCCACGTCTTTGTCTGACCTAAATGACCTGCAAGGGGAATCTCATGGGCCAAGGTGAGAAGGAAACCTCTCAGAGACAAGGGGATGACCAGCCTCCTGGTTGCACCAGGCTTGGGGTCTCTTGACTCAGAGTACAGGAGTCCATCTTCCCAGTATACCCTGTGGGCACCTGTGGCATTCCCTGCAGCCTCAGCAGCAGCCTGCTGTCTGAGGGGTTCAAGGGAAGGGCAGTCTAACTGTGCCTTCCCCAGGTCTTCTCTGGAGGGTCCCCCTGAGCCCAGAAACTCAACTTGATCAAGTTCAAGCTCTTTAGGCTCAGTTTCCCTCAGCTCTCTCAGATCAGCCTCCTCAGAGACTTGATCCTCAACCTGGGGCAAGGGGGAAGGCAAAGCCTTACCCTTACTGCTCTTCTTCTTGGAAGGTGTCTGGTCCATTCTTCCAGGATCCAGCACCTGTTCAGTGGGGCATCTTCTGGCCTGTGACCTAGTCACAGCAAGCACATGTGCTGGCAAGCCTAACATTTCCATGTGAGTCCTCTGCTCCACTTCTGACCATAGGGATGACTCCAAATCATTGCCCAACAAACAATCCACTGGGAGGTCTGAACTAACCACAACTTTCTTTTGGCCACTTACCCCTCCCCAGGAGAAAGCAACAATCGCCATACTATGACTGGTAGTGACGTTGCTGGCATTGGTCACCAGGAAATCTGTACCTGGCATGATCTGTCCAGGGTCCACAAAGTTAGGTGTCACCATGGTGACACTGGCACAAGTGTCCCTATAGGCCTGAGCCATTTTGCCATTTATTAAAGGTGTCTGCCTGTATTTGCCCAAAGTATTGGGACTTACATCAGGGGACATATCCATATCCCCTGTACAGACAAGGACAGCCTGAGTGAGTGTGCCAACTAAGTTGTCAGACTCCTCAGTTCCCAAGGTTAACCCAACTAATCCCTTGGGAGGTGCACTACCACTACTGACTGTACTAGGGGGTGCAGTTGCCTTAGGGGCTGTAGTGGTAGAGGTTTGCCCTCCTCTTTTGGTGCACTCACTAAACCAGTGAGACTTACTTTTACAGTACTGGCACCACCTTTTTGACTGGCCTTCTTGAGTCTTCTTTTTCTGCTGTGAAGCCTGACCCCCACCCTCTTTGGTTTGTTGGGGACCTGTTGAAGACTTCTGGTCATTTTGTTCACTCTTAGTGTTACCCTTCTGGTCTGCTTTCTTCTGACCACCCTGGTTCTGGTTCTGGTTCTGGTTCTGCTTGATCCTTGTTCTGACCCATTTGTCTGCCTTCTTTCCCAATTCTTGGGGAGAGGTCAGATCTGAATCAACAAGGTGCTGGTGCAACAACTGGTTCTGACAGTTATTTAAAATGTGTTCTCTCATCATCAGATTATACAATCCTGTGTAATCAGTAACCTTGCTACCCAGCAACCAGCCCTCCAAAGCCTTAGTGGCACTATCCACAAAGTCAGACCAGTCCTGAGACTGAGTTTTCTGGGTGTCTCTGAACAGCAACCTGTACTGCTCAGTGGTTAAACCAAACCCATCAACCAGTGTATTCTTCAGGACCTGGTAATTGTTAGCATCCTCCACTCTTGTAGTGAGGAGCTTATCTCTACCTTTGCCATCAAAGGAGAGCCACAGTATAGCTGCCCACTGACTTTGGGGAATGCCCTGCACAGTGCAGGCCCTCTCCAAAGCAGCCATCCATTTCTGGATGTCATCCCCTTGCTTAAAGGGGGGCACTATTTTTGTCAGGTGTTTAGTGTCTAAACCCTTCTCTCTATCTCTTGGGAGATTGCTGCCACCATTGGGAGCTAACCCACTCATCTGCTGCTCTCTTGCAAAGGCAAGCTTCTCTTTGGCCAGGGCAAGTTCTTCCCTTTCAATCCTCAGAGTAGCCTGTCTCATCCTAGCTTCATGCTCCATTCTCTGAGGGGAAGTCAATCTCCTCTGGGGAGAGTTCCTTCTCCTCTGAGAAGAGGCATTAGAGTGCAGAGATCTATTGGAGTCCCTAGAAAGAGATCTATCTCTCCTAACTCCAAGGTTAGGCCTACTTAGGGTCAGTACTGGGGGTCCCCCAGATCCTAGCCCAAGCAAGTCTATGTTGGCCCTAGTTAGCCTTCTGACTACCTCAAGACCTTTGTCTACCTCATCCCCAGAGAGTTCCTCAGGATCCTCCTCCTCAACTGCATTTACAGTGTTGTGGAGGTCTGGATCACCAAGGTGCCCTTCTAAGGCTGGCATATTCCCATCTCCCTGAGATGCTTTCCTAGCATCATAAGTCTCTAAGAGACCTAACAGAAAGGGAGTGGTGGGGTTAGACCCCTGTTTCAATTTCCTGGAGGTACACAAGTGTCTCAACTCCTGGAAATTGAGAGCTGCATATCTTGAGCTGACCTGTGGAGGGTCAATAACCACAAGGGGAGTCTCTGAAGACTCTCCATGGGTAGACATGCTTTTCTAGTGAGGTGTAAGTGGTGCACTTACCTACACTATATGTTTACCTACTGATCCCTTGCTAGAGTTGTAGTTTAGGGTGTGCTAGGCCCTAGGAGCTATAACAGCTGGTTCAGTAGAACTCAGAGTATTCTAAGCTAAGTTATATGTACCTTTAGTACTTATGTGATCTTTCACAAGATATTCTTAGGATATGTGTGGTAAAACAACAGCAAGCTCAAATCCCAACCGCTGCTCACCAATGTGAGAAGTTGGCCTGATATATAATGTTCACTATTCTAGTGAGCACTTTGTATCAGTCCAAACAACCCTTATTGATGATTGGTTGTAAGTCAACCTTATAGACCAGCTATCCTAGTAGCATGGATACGAGCAGTCTAAGGCTAAGACTCTAGAGGGCGTGTTAAGCCAGCTGTTTTACCATCACATTACCCCTTAAACACCCAGTGAAAGGACACCACAGAAGTTGTTATGAAAATAAACAGATATTTATTTATAACAAGACTACCCTGAACTCTTTATGAGTCAGGGAGCTAAGCACACAACAAAACTCTTAAGAAAATACTTTAAGTCGCACAATTTACACAAATGCCCGAGGGGCACGAAAAACCATATACTACAAAAGTGGAATGCGAAATTACTAGCAGGTAAGTACTACTCTCATAGGCTTTGGGATCGCTAGGACTGGACTACTGAACCTTTAGATTGCTAGCAGGAGACCTAGGGACGTCATGTGCAGAGTGGGAACTCTCACGCGTAATGCGGAACAAAGTCTATGGATCCTAGTAAATGCAAAGTTAGTGTTTTCGGGCGAACCCGACTAGGTAGGACAAAAACGAAAGTGGATCTTGACACTTAGAGAGTGGGCCTACGCTGGAGCACCGGAGTACTCGGTTTACCTAGCCCAGGGGCTGCGGCTGCATAGGGTTCAAGTGTCGTCGGGTTTCTTCGTTGATGAACCAGGAGCCTGAAGAAAGAGTTGCTGGCAGGCGGCCAGTGAAGAAAGTTCGGAGTGATCCAAGCCTGGATCAGGGAAGAAGAAGACCTGAAAGCAGAGGGGACCAAGTTCTGAATCACTAGCCAGTGATTAAGTGGGCACCAGGATGGCACCGGGCGAAGTCACCGCAGTCAGGTGAGTGGGCGCTGCTGGGCTCTGCAGTCTCTCGGACCAGGAGGCGTTGTCGGCGACCAGGATGGAGGTGCGAGCTGTCCCACGAAGGTTCTTGCTGTCGACGTCGCTGGACCCAGGATTGGGCAACAAGTCTTGGCAAATGCAAGGCCCACGCGGTGGACCTAAAATGGCGTCTTGAGTGGACCAGGAGGGTCCAGGGTGCTCCTCTTTTGGAGGGGAGCAAGGGCTAGTCTGGAGCAACCAGACCAGCAGTAGTTGTCGTTGTGGAGCGTCGTGAGGGGGCCACTAGCCAACGGGCAAGCGACCTGGACAACGCGGTGAGCAGCAAAAAGCAGAAGGGCCCCACGCCGATCTCGTGGATGCAGGGGGGCTGAACTTCGGTGCTGGAGCTGCTCAGGGTCGGGGCTTCTCTTACCCCAATTTACAACAAGGGGTGGTGATGGACAGAGTCTCTGAATTAAGCAGAGTACTCTCACCCAGTCAAGAGATCAGGGCTAGATCCAACACCGTTTTTTAGCTCATTGCACCATCCCAGTTTCAGAACCTGGCTGTATGCAAATTAGTCTGTCCCTGGCCCAGTGCATCATGGGAACAGGGCAGACCAGACTACAAAAGCCAATTCTTACACTGGGAAGGAAACAAGCTTCCGGGGACCGGTTTCTGCCATTTCAGGCGTCTTCGGCCCGGCTTGCTTGAATCCTGATGGTGCAATGAGCAAGGGACTCACATCTGAGTATACCCTTCCACGCTTAGGGTGGACAAAATAATTTACAACAAGGGGTGGTGATGGACAGAGTCTCTGAATTAAGCAGAGTACTCTCACCCAGTCAAGAGATCAGGGCTAGATCCAACACCGTTTTTTAGCTCATTGCACCATCCCAGTTTCAGAACCTGGCTGTATGCAAATTAGTCTGTCCCTGGCCCAGTGCATCATGGGAACAGGGCAGACCAGACTACAAAAGCCAATTCTTACACTGGGAAGGAAACAAGCTTCCGGGGACCGGTTTCTGCCATTTCAGGCGTCTTCGGCCCGGCTTGCTTGAATCCTGATGGTGCAATGAGCAAGGGACTCACATCTGAGTATACCCTTCCACGCTTAGGGTGGACAAAATAATTTACAACAAGGGGTGGTGATGGACAGAGTCTCTGAATTAAGCAGAGTACTCTCACCCAGTCAAGAGATCAGGGCTAGATCCAACACCGTTTTTTAGCTCATTGCACCATCCCAGTTTCAGAACCTGGCTGTATGCAAATTAGTCTGTCCCTGGCCCAGTGCATCATGGGAACAGGGCAGACCAGACTACAAAAGCCAATTCTTACACTGGGAAGGAAACAAGCTTCCGGGGACCGGTTTCTGCCATTTCAGGCGTCTTCGGCCCGGCTTGCTTGAATCCTGATGGTGCAATGAGCAAGGGACTCACATCTGAGTATACCCTTCCACGCTTAGGGTGGACAAAATAATTTACAACAAGGGGTGGTGATGGACAGAGTCTCTGAATTAAGCAGAGTACTCTCACCCAGTCAAGAGATCAGGGCTAGATCCAACACCGTTTTTTAGCTCATTGCACCATCCCAGTTTCAGAACCTGGCTGTATGCAAATTAGTCTGTCCCTGGCCCAGTGCATCATGGGAACAGGGCAGACCAGACTACAAAAGCCAATTCTTACACTGGGAAGGAAACAAGCTTCCGGGGACCGGTTTCTGCCATTTCAGGCGTCTTCGGCCCGGCTTGCTTGAATCCTGATGGTGCAATGAGCAAGGGACTCACATCTGAGTATACCCTTCCACGCTTAGGGTGGACAAAATAATTTACAACAAGGGGTGGTGATGGACAGAGTCTCTGAATTAAGCAGAGTACTCTCACCCAGTCAAGAGATCAGGGCTAGATCCAACACCGTTTTTTAGCTCATTGCACCATCCCAGTTTCAGAACCTGGCTGTATGCAAATTAGTCTGTCCCTGGCCCAGTGCATCATGGGAACAGGGCAGACCAGACTACAAAAGCCAATTCTTACACTGGGAAGGAAACAAGCTTCCGGGGACCGGTTTCTGCCATTTCAGGCGTCTTCGGCCCGGCTTGCTTGAATCCTGATGGTGCAATGAGCAAGGGACTCACATCTGAGTATACCCTTCCACGCTTAGGGTGGACAAAATAATTTACAACAAGGGGTGGTGATGGACAGAGTCTCTGAATTAAGCAGAGTACTCTCACCCAGTCAAGAGATCAGGGCTAGATCCAACACCGTTTTTTAGCTCATTGCACCATCCCAGTTTCAGAACCTGGCTGTATGCAAATTAGTCTGTCCCTGGCCCAGTGCATCATGGGAACAGGGCAGACCAGACTACAAAAGCCAATTCTTACACTGGGAAGGAAACAAGCTTCCGGGGACCGGTTTCTGCCATTTCAGGCGTCTTCGGCCCGGCTTGCTTGAATCCTGATGGTGCAATGAGCAAGGGACTCACATCTGAGTATACCCTTCCACGCTTAGGGTGGACAAAATAATTTACAACAAGGGGTGGTGATGGACAGAGTCTCTGAATTAAGCAGAGTACTCTCACCCAGTCAAGAGATCAGGGCTAGATCCAACACCGTTTTTTAGCTCATTGCACCATCCCAGTTTCAGAACCTGGCTGTATGCAAATTAGTCTGTCCCTGGCCCAGTGCATCATGGGAACAGGGCAGACCAGACTACAAAAGCCAATTCTTACACTGGGAAGGAAACAAGCTTCCGGGGACCGGTTTCTGCCATTTCAGGCGTCTTCGGCCCGGCTTGCTTGAATCCTGATGGTGCAATGAGCAAGGGACTCACATCTGAGTATACCCTTCCACGCTTAGGGTGGACAAAATAATTTACAACAAGGGGTGGTGATGGACAGAGTCTCTGAATTAAGCAGAGTACTCTCACCCAGTCAAGAGATCAGGGCTAGATCCAACACCGTTTTTTAGCTCATTGCACCATCCCAGTTTCAGAACCTGGCTGTATGCAAATTAGTCTGTCCCTGGCCCAGTGCATCATGGGAACAGGGCAGACCAGACTACAAAAGCCAATTCTTACACTGGGAAGGAAACAAGCTTCCGGGGACCGGTTTCTGCCATTTCAGGCGTCTTCGGCCCGGCTTGCTTGAATCCTGATGGTGCAATGAGCAAGGGACTCACATCTGAGTATACCCTTCCACGCTTAGGGTGGACAAAATAATTTACAACAAGGGGTGGTGATGGACAGAGTCTCTGAATTAAGCAGAGTACTCTCACCCAGTCAAGAGATCAGGGCTAGATCCAACACCGTTTTTTAGCTCATTGCACCATCCCAGTTTCAGAACCTGGCTGTATGCAAATTAGTCTGTCCCTGGCCCAGTGCATCATGGGAACAGGGCAGACCAGACTACAAAAGCCAATTCTTACACTGGGAAGGAAACAAGCTTCCGGGGACCGTTTTCTGCCATTTCAGGCGTCTTCGGCCCGGCTTGCTTGAATCCTGATGGTGCAATGAGCAAGGGACTCACATCTGAGTATACCCTTCCACGCTTAGGGTGGACAAAATAATTTACAACAAGGGGTGGTGATGGACAGAGTCTCTGAATTAAGCAGAGTACTCTCACCCAGTCAAGAGATCAGGGCTAGATCCAACACCGTTTTTTAGCTCATTGCACCATCCCAGTTTCAGAACCTGGCTGTATGCAAATTAGTCTGTCCCTGGCCCAGTGCATCATGGGAACAGGGCAGACCAGACTACAAAAGCCAATTCTTACACTGGGAAGGAAACAAGCTTCCGGGGACCGGTTTCTGCCATTTCAGGCGTCTTCGGCCCGGCTTGCTTGAATCCTGATGGTGCAATGAGCAAGGGACTCACATCTGAGTATACCCTTCCACGCTTAGGGTGGACAAAATAATTTACAACAAGGGGTGGTGATGGACAGAGTCTCTGAATTAAGCAGAGTACTCTCACCCAGTCAAGAGATCAGGGCTAGATCCAACACCGTTTTTTAGCTCATTGCACCATCCCAGTTTCAGAACCTGGCTGTATGCAAATTAGTCTGTCCCTGGCCCAGTGCATCATGGGAACAGGGCAGACCAGACTACAAAAGCCAATTCTTACACTGGGAAGGAAACAAGCTTCCGGGGACCGGTTTCTGCCATTTCAGGCGTCTTCGGCCCGGCTTGCTTGAATCCTGATGGTGCAATGAGCAAGGGACTCACATCTGAGTATACCCTTCCACGCTTAGGGTGGACAAAATAATTTACAACAAGGGGTGGTGATGGACAGAGTCTCTGAATTAAGCAGAGTACTCTCACCCAGTCAAGAGATCAGGGCTAGATCCAACACCGTTTTTTAGCTCATTGCACCATCCCAGTTTCAGAACCTGGCTGTATGCAAATTAGTCTGTCCCTGGCCCAGTGCATCATGGGAACAGGGCAGACCAGACTACAAAAGCCAATTCTTACACTGGGAAGGAAACAAGCTTCCGGGGACCGGTTTCTGCCATTTCAGGCGTCTTCGGCCCGGCTTGCTTGAATCCTGATGGTGCAATGAGCAAGGGACTCACATCTGAGTATACCCTTCCACGCTTAGGGTGGACAAAATAATTTACAACAAGGGGTGGTGATGGACAGAGTCTCTGAATTAAGCAGAGTACTCTCACCCAGTCAAGAGATCAGGGCTAGATCCAACACCGTTTTTTAGCTCATTGCACCATCCCAGTTTCAGAACCTGGCTGTATGCAAATTAGTCTGTCCCTGGCCCAGTGCATCATGGGAACAGGGCAGACCAGACTACAAAAGCCAATTCTTACACTGGGAAGGAAACAAGCTTCCGGGGACCGGTTTCTGCCATTTCAGGCGTCTTCGGCCCGGCTTGCTTGAATCCTGATGGTGCAATGAGCAAGGGACTCACATCTGAGTATACCCTTCCACGCTTAGGGTGGACAAAATAATTTACAACAAGGGGTGGTGATGGACAGAGTCTCTGAATTAAGCAGAGTACTCTCACCCAGTCAAGAGATCAGGGCTAGATCCAACACCGTTTTTTAGCTCATTGCACCATCCCAGTTTCAGAACCTGGCTGTATGCAAATTAGTCTGTCCCTGGCCCAGTGCATCATGGGAACAGGGCAGACCAGACTACAAAAGCCAATTCTTACACTGGGAAGGAAACAAGCTTCCGGGGACCGGTTTCTGCCATTTCAGCCGTCTTCTGCCCGGTTTGCTTGAATCCAGTGGCAAAGTGAGCACGGGACTCACGTCTGGGCATACCCTGCCACACTTATGGCGGCCAAAAGCAGTACAAAAGGGGGTGGTGATGGACGGAGCATCTGAATCAATCAAACACTCACACCCAGTCAAAAGATCTGGGTTTAATCCATCACCGTTCTTTAGCCCACTCTGCCACCCCAGTTCAGACATGGCTATATGCAAATCAGTCTGAACCTGTGCCTCATGGGAACATTCCAGCCCGAACTGCCAAGCCATGCCTTCCCTGGACCGGAAACAAGCTTCCGAGGACCGGTTTCTGGCATTCCAGCCGTCTTCAGCCCGGTTTGCTTGAATCCAGTGGCAAAGTGAGCAAGGGACTCACGTCTGAGCATACCCTGCCACACTTATGGCGGCCAAAAGCGGTACAAAAGGGGGTGGTGATGGACGGAGCATCTGAATCAATCAAACACTCACACCCAGTCAAAAGATCTGGGTTTAATCCATCACCGTTTTTTAGCCCACTCTGCCACCCCAGTTCAGACATGGCTATATGCAAATCAGTCTTACCCTGTGCCTCATGAGAACAGTCCAGCCCGAACTGCCAAGCCATGCCTTCCCTGGACCGGAAACAAGCTTCCGAGGACCGGTTTCTGGCATTCCAGCCGTTTTCAGCCCGGTTTGCTTGAATCCAGTGGCGAAGTGAGCAAGGGACTCACGTCTGGGCATACCCTGCCACACTTATGGCGGCCAAAAGCGGTACAAAAGGGGGTGGTGATGGACGGAGCATCTGAATCAATCAAACACTCACACCCAGTCAAAAGATCTGGGTTTAATCCATCACCGTTTTTTAGCCCACTCTGCCACCCCAGTTCAGACATGGCTATATGCAAATCAGTCTGACCCTGTGCCTCATGGGAACAGTCCAGCCCGAACTGCCAAGCCCTGCCTTCCCTGGACCGGAAACAAGCTTCCGAGGACCGGTTTCTGGCATTCCAGCTGTCTTCAGCCCGGTTTGCTTGATTCCAGTGGCAAAGTGAGCAAGGGACTCACGTCTGAGCATACCCTGCCACACTTATGGCGGCCAAAAGCGGTACAAAAGGGGGTGTGATGGATGGAGCATCTGAATCAATCAAACACTCACACCCAGCCAAAAGATCTGGGTTTAAGCCATCACCGTTTTTTAGCCCACTCTGCCACCCCAGTTCAGACATGGCTATATGCAAATCAGTCTTACCCTGTGCCTCATGGGAACATTCCAGCCCGAACTGCCTAGCCATGCCTTCCTTGGAAGGGAAACAAGCTTCCGAGGACCGGTTTCTGGCATTCCATCCGTCTTCAGCCCGGTTTGCTTGAATCCAGTGGCAAAGTGAGCAAGGGACTCACGTCTGGGCATACCCTGCCACACTTATGGCGGCCAAAAGCGGTACAAAAGGGGGTGGTGATGGACGGAGCATCTGAATCAATCAAACACTCACACCCAGTCAAAAGATCTGGGTTTAATCCATCACCGTTCTTTAGCCCACTCTGCCACCCCAGTTTAGACATGGCTATATGCAAATCAGTCTGACCCTGTGCCTCATGGGAACATTCCAGCCCGAACTGCCAAGCCATGCCTTCCCTGGACCGGAAACAAGCTTCCGAGGACCGGTTTCTGGCATTCCAGCCGTCTTCAGCCCGGTTTGCTTGAATCCAGTGGCAAAGTGAGCAAGGGACTCACGTCTGAGCATACCCTGCCACACTTATGGCGGCCAAAAGCGGTACAAAAGGGGGTGGTGATGGACGGAGCATCTGAATCAATCAAACACTCACACCCAGTCAAAAGATCTGGGTTTAATCCATCACCGTTTTTTAGCCCACTCTGCCACCCCAGTTCAGACATGGCTATATGCAAATCAGTCTTACCCTGTGCCTCATGAGAACAGTCCAGCCTGAACTGCCAGGCCATGCCTTCCCTGGACCGGAAACAAGCTTCCGAGGACCGGTTTCTGGCATTCCAGCCGTCTTCAGCCCGGTTTGCTTGCATCCAGTGGCAAAGTGAGCAAGGGACTCACGTCTGGGCATACCCTGCCACACTTATGGCGGCCAAAAGCGGTACAAAAGGGGGTGGTGATGGACGGAGCATCTGAATCAATCAAACACTCACACCCAGTCAAAAGATCTGGGTTTAAACCATCACCGTTCTTTAGCCCACTCTGCCACCCCAGTTCGGACATGGCTATATGCAAATCAGTCTGACCCTGTGCCTCATGGGAACAGTCCAGCCCGAACTGCCAAGCCATGCCTTCCCTGGACCGGAAACAAGCTTCCGAGGACCGGTTTCTGGCATTCCAGCTGTCTTCAGCCCGGTTTGCTTGATTCCAGTGGCAAAGTGAGCAAGGGACTCACGTCTGAGCATACCCTGCCACACTTATGGCGGCCAAAAGCGGTACAAAAGGGGGTGTGATGGATGGAGCATCTGAATCAATCAAACACTCACACCCAGTCAAAAGATCTGGGTTAAAGCCATCACCGTTTTTTAGCCCACTCTGCCACCCCAGTTCAGACATGGCTATATGCAAATCAGTCTTACCCTGTGCCTCATGGGAACATTCCAGCCCAAACTGCCTAGCCATGCCTTCCTTGGAAGGGAAACAAGATTCCGAGGACCGGTTTCTGGCATTCCAGCCGTCTTCAGCCCGGTTTGCTTGAATCCAGTGGCAAAGTGAGCAAGGGACTCACGTCTGGGCATACCCTGCCACACTTATGGCGGCCAAAAGCGGTACAAAAGGGGGTGGTGATGGACGGAGCATCTGAATCAATCAAACACTCATACCCAGTCAAAAGATCTGGGTTTAAGCCATCACCGTTCTTTAGCCCACTCTGCCACCCCAGTTCAGACATGGCTATATGCAAATCAGTGTGACCCTGTGCCTCATGGGAACAGTCCCGCCCGAACTGCCAAGCCATGCCTTCCCTGGACCGGAAACAAGCTTCCGAGGACCGGTTTCTGGCATTCCAGCCGTCTTCAGCCCGGTTTGCTTGAATCCAGTGGCAAAGTGAGCAAGGGACTCACGTCTGGGCATACCCTGCCACACTTATGGCGGCCAAAAGCGGTACAAAAGGGGGTGGTGATGGACGGAGCATCTGAATCAATCAAACACTCACACCCAGTCAAAAGATCTGGGTTTAAACCATCACCGTTCTTTAGCCCACTCTGCCACCCCAGTTCAGACATGGCTATATGCAAATCAGTCTGACCCTGTGCCTCATGGGAACAGTCCAGCCCGAACTGCCAAGCCATGCCTTCCCTGGACCGGAAACAAGCTTCCGAGGACCTGTTTCTGGCATTCCAGCCGTTTTCAGCCCGGTTTGCTTGAATCCAGTGGCAAAGTGAGCAAGGGACTCACGTCTGAGCATACCCTGCCACACTTATGGCGGCCAAAAGCGGGACAAAAGGGGGTGGTGATGGACGGAGCATCTGAATCAATCAAACACTCACACCCAGTCAAACGATCTGGGTTTAATCCATCACCGTTCTTTAGCCCACTCTGCCACCCCAGTTCAGACATGGCTATATGCAAATCAGTGTGACCCTGTGCCTCATGGGAACAGTCCAGCCCGAACTGCCAAGCCATGCCTTCCCTGGACCGGAAACAAGCTTCCGAGGACCGGTTTCTGGCATTCCAGTCGTCTTCAGCCCGGTTTGCTTGAATCCAGTGGCATAGTGAGCAAGGGACTCACGTCTGAGCATAACCTGCCACACTTATGGTGGCCAAATGCGGTACAAAAGGGGGTGGTGATGGACGGAGCATCTGAATCAATCAAACACTCACACCCAGTCAAAAGATCTGGGTTTAATTCATCACCGTTCTTTAGCCCACTCTGCCACCCCAGTTCAGACATGGCTATATGCAAATCAGTCTGACCCTGTGCCTCATGGGAACAGTCCAGCCCGAACTACCTAGTCATGCCTTCCCTGTACCGGGAACAAGCTTCCGAGGACCGGTTTCTGGCATTGCAGCCGTCTTCTGCCCGGTTTGCTTGAATCCAGTGGCAAAGTGAGCACGGGACTCACGTCTGGGCATACACTGCCACACTTATGGCGGCCAAAAGCAGTACAAAAGGGGGTGGTGATGGACGGAGCATCTGAATCAATCAAACACTCACACCCAGTCAAAAGATCTGGGTTTAATCCATCACCGTTCTTTAGCCCACTCTGCCACCCCAGTTCAGACATGGCTATATGCAAATCAGTCTGACCCTGTGCCTCATGGGAACATTCCAGCCCGAACTGCCAAGCCATACCTTCCCTGGACCGGAAACAAGCTTCCGAGGACCGGTTTCTGGCATTCCAGCCGTCTTCAGCCCGGTTTGCTTGAATCCAGTGGCAAAGTGAGCAAGGGACTCACGTCTGAGCATACCCTGCCACACTTATGGCGGCCAAAAGCGGTACAAAAGGGGGTGGTGATGGACGGAGCATCTGAATCAATCAAACACTCACACCCAGTCAAAAGATCTGGGTTTAATCCATCACCGTTTTTTAGCCCACTCTGCCACCCCAGTTCAGACATGGCTATATGCAAATCAGTCTTACCCTGTGCCTTATGAGAACAGTCCAGCCCGAACTGCCAAGCCATGCCTTCCCTGGACCGGAAACAAGCTTCCGAGGACCGGTTTCTGGCATTCCAGCCGTCTTCAGCCTGGTTTGCTTGAATCCAGTGGCAAAGTGAGCAAGGGACTCACGTCTGGGCATACCCTGCCACACTTATGGCGGCCAAAAGCGGTACAAAAGGGGATGGTGAAGGACGGAGCATCTGAATCAATCAAACACTCACACCCAGTCAAAAGATCTGGGTTTAAACCATCACTGTTCTTTAGCCCACTCTGCCACCCCAGTTCAGACATGGCTATATGCAAATCAGTCTGACCCTGTGCCTCATGGGAACAGTCCAGCCCGAACTGCCAAGCCATGCCTTCCCTGGACCGGAAACAAGCTTCCGAGGACCGGTTTCTGGCATTCCAGCTGTCTTCAGCCCTGTTTGCTTGATTCCAGTGGCAAAGTGAGCAAGGGACTCACGTCTGAGCATACCCTGCCACACTTATGGCGGCCAAAAGCGCTACAAAAGGGGGTGTGATGGATGTAGCATCTGAATCAATCAAACACTCACACCCAGTCAAAAGATCTGGGTTTAAGCCATCACCGTTTTTTAGCCCACTCTGCCATCCCAGTTCAGACATGGCTATATGCAAATCAGTCTTACCCTGTGCCTCATGGGAACATTCCAGCCCGAACTGCCTAGCCATGCCTTCCTTGGAAGGGAAACAAGCTTCCGAGGACCGGTTTCTGGCATTCCAGCCGTCTTCAGCCCGGTTTGCTTGAATCCAGTGGCAAAGTGAGCAAGGGACTCACGTCTGGGCATACCCTGCCACACTTATGGCGGCCAAAAGCGGTACAAAAGGGGGTGGTGATGGACGGAGCATCTGAATCAATCAAACACACCCAGTCAAAAGATCTGGGTTTAAGCCATCACCGTTCTTTAGCCCACTCTCCCACCCCAGTTCAGACATGGCTATGTGCAAATCAGTGTGACCCTGTGCCTCATGGGAACAGTCCAGCCCGAACTGCCAAGCCATGCCTTCCCTGGACCGGAAACAAGCTTCCGAGGACCGGTTTCTGGCATTCCAGTCGTCTTCAGCCCGGTTTGCTTGAATCCAGTGGCATAGTGAGCAAGGGACTCACGTCTGAGCATAACCTGCCACACTTATGGCGGCCAAATGCGGTACAAAAGGGGGTGGTGATGGACGGAGCATCTGAATCAATCAAACACTCACACCCAGTCAAAAGATCTGGGTTTAATTCATCACCGTTCTTTAGCCCACTCTGCCACCCCAGTTCAGACATGGCTATATGCAAATCAGTCTGACCCTGTGCCTCATGGGAACAGTCCAGCCCGAACTGCCTAGTCATGCCTTCCCTGGACCGGAAACAAGCTTCCGAGGACCGGTTTCTGGCATTCCAGCCGTCTTCTGCCCGGTTTGCTTGAATCCAGTGGCAAAGTGAGCACGGGACTCACGTCTGGGCATACCCTGCCACACTTATGGCGGCCAAAAGCAGTACAAAAGGGGGTGGTGATATACGGAGCATCTGAATCAATCAAACACTCACACCCAGTCAAAAGATCTGGGTTTAATCCATTGCGTTCTTTAGCCCACTCTGCCACCCCAGTTCAGACATGGCTATATGCAAATCAGTCTGACCCTGTGCCTCATGGGAACATTCCAGCCCGAACTGCCAAGCCATGCCTTCCCTGGACCGGAAACAAGCTTCCGAGGACCGGTTTCTGGCATTCCAGCCGTCTTCAGCCCGGTTTGCTTGAATCCAGTGGCAAAGTGAGCAAGGGACTCACGTCTGAGCATACCCTGCCACACTTATGGCGGCCAAAAGCGGTACAAAAGGGGGTGGTGATGGACGGAGCATCTGAATCAATCAAACACTCACACCCAGTCAAAAGATCTGGGTTTAAGCCATCACCGTTCTTTAGCCCACTCTGCCACCCCAGTTCAGACATGGCTATATGCAAATCAGTCTGACCCTGTGCCTCATGGGAACAGTCCAGCCCGAACTGCCAAGCCATGCCTTCCCTGGACCGGAAACAAGCTTCCGAGGACCGGTTTCTGGCATTCCAGCCGTCTTCAGCCCGGTTTGCTTGAATCCAGTGGCAAAGTGAGCAAGGGACTCACGTCTGAGCATACCCTGCCACACTTATGGCGGCCAAAAGCGGGACAAAAGGGGGTGGTGATGGACGGAGCATCTGAATCAATCAAACACTCACACCCAGTCAAAAGATCTGGGTTTAATCCATCACCGTTCTTTAGCCCACTCTGCCACCCCAGTTCAGACAAGGCTATATGCAAATCAGTCTGACCCTGTGCCTCATGGGAACAGTCCAGCCCGAACTGCCAAGCCATGCCTTCCCTGGACCGGAAACAAGCTTCCGAGGACCGGTTTCTGGCATTCCAGCCGTCTTCAGCCCGGTTTGCTTGAATCCAGTGGCAAAGTGAGCAAGGGACTCACGTCTGAGCATAACCTGCCACACTTATGGCGGCCAAAAGCGGTACAAAAGGGGGTGGTGATGGACGGAGCATCTGAATCAATCAAACACTCACACCCAGTCAAAAGATCTGGGTTTAATCCATCACCGTTCTTTAGCCCACTCTGCCACCCCAGTTCAGACATGGCTATATGCAAATCAGTCTGACCCTGTGCCTCATGGGAACAGTCCAGCCCGAACTGCCAAGTCATGCCTTCCCTGGACCGGAAACAAGCTTCCGACGACCAGTTTCTGGCATTCCAGCCGTCTTCTGCCCGGTTTGCTTGAATCCAGTGGCAAAGTGAGCACGGGACTCACGTCTGGGCATACCCTGCCACACTTATGGCGGCCAAAAGCAGTACAAAAGGGGGTGGTGATGGACGGAGCATCTGAATCAATCAAACACTCACACCCAGTCAAAAGATCTGGGTTTAATCCATCACCGTTCTTTAGCCCACTCTGCCACCCCAGTTCAGACATGGCTATATGCAAATCAGTCTTACCCTGTGCCTCATGAGAACAGTCCAGCCCGAACTGCCAAGCCATGCCTTCCCTGGACCGGAAACAAGCTTCCGAGGACCGGTTTCTGGCATTCCAGCCGTCTTCAGCCTGGTTTGCTTGAATCCAGTGGCAAAGTGAGCAAGGGACTCACGTCTGGGCATACCCTGCCACACTTATGGCGGCCAAAAGCGGTACAAAAGGGGGTGGTGAAGGACGGAGCATCTGAATCAATCAAACACTCACACCCAGTCAAAAGATCTGGGTTTAAACCATCACCGTTCTTTAGCCCACTCTGCCACCCCAGTTCAGACATGGCTATATGCAAATCAGTCTGACCCTGTGCCTCATGGGAACAGTCCAGCCCGAACTGCCAAGCCATGCCTTCCCTGGACCGGAAACAAGCTTCCGAGGACCGGTTTCTGGCATTCCAGCTGTCTTCAGCCCTGTTTGCTTGATTCCAGTGGCAAAGTGAGCAAGGGACTCACGTCTGAGCATACCCTGCCACACTTATGGCGGCCAAAAGCGGTACAAAAGGGGGTGTGATGGATGGAGCATCTGAATCAATCAAACACTCACACCCAGTCAAAAGATCTGGGTTTAAGCCATCACCGTTCTTTAGCCCACTCTGCCACCCCAGTTCAGACATGGCTATATGCAAATCAGTGTGACCCTGTGCCTCATGGGAACAGTCCAGCCCGAACTGCCAAGCCATGCCTTCCCTAGACCGGAAACAAGCTTCCGAGGACCGGTTTCTGGCATTCCAGTCGTCTTCAGCCCGGTTTGCTTGAATCCAGTGGCAAAGTGAGCAAGGGACTCACGTCTGGGCATACCCTGCCACACTTATGGCGGCCAAAAGCGGTACAAAAGGGGGTGTGATGGATGGAGCATCTGAATCAATCAAACACTCACACCCAGTCAAAAGATCTGGGTTTAAGCCATCACCGTTCTTAAGCCCACTCTGCCACCCCAGTTCAGACATGGCTATATGCAAATCAGTCTTACCCTGTGCCTCATGGGAACATTCCAGCCCGAACTGCCTAGCTATGCCTTCCTTGGAAGGGAAACAAGCTTCCGAGGACCGGTTTCTGGCATTCCAGCCGTCTTCAGCCCGGTTTGCTTGAATCCAGTGGCAAAGTGAGCAAGGGACTCACGTCTGGGCATACCCTGCCACACTTATGGCGGCCAAAAGCGGTACAAAAGGGGGTGGTGATGGACGGAGCATCTGAATCAATCAAACACTCACACCCAGTCAAAAGATCTGGGTTTAAGCCATCACCGTTCTTTAGCCCACTCTGCCACCCCAGTTCAGACATGGCTATATGCAAATCAGTGTGACCCTGTGCCTCATGGGAACAGTCCAGCCCGAACTGCCAAGCCATGCCTTCCCTGGACCGGAAACAAGCTTCCGAGGACCGGTTTCTGGCATTCCAGTCGTCTTCAGCCCGGTTTGCTTGAATCCAGTGGCATAGTGAGCAAGGGACTCACGTCTGAGCATAACCTGCCACACTTATGGCGGCCAAATGCCGTACAAAAGGGGGTGGTGATGGACGGAGCATCTGAATCAATCAAACACTCACACCCAGTCAAAAGATCTGGGTTTAATTCATCACCGTTCTTTAGCCCACTCTGCCACCCCAGTTCAGACATGGCTATATGCAAATCAGTCTGACCCTGTGCCTCATGGGAACAGTCCAGCCCGAACTGCCTAGTCATGCCTTCCCTGGACCGGAAACAAGCTTCCGAGGACCGGTTTCTGGCATTCCAGCCGTCTTCTGCCCGGTTTGCTTGAATCCAGTGGCAAAGTGAGCACGGGACTCACGTCTGGGCATACCCTGCCACACTTATGGCGGCCAAAAGCAGTACAAAAGGGGGTGGTGATATACGGAGCATCTGAATCAATCAAACACTCACACCCAGTCAAAAGATCTGGGTTTAATCCATTGCGTTCTTTAGCCCACTCTGCCACCCCAGTTCAGACATGGCTATATGCAAATCAGTCTGACCCTGTGCCTCATGGGAACATTCCAGCCCGAACTGCCAAGCCATGCCTTCCCTGGACCGGAAACAAGCTTCCGAGGACCGGTTTCTGGCATTCCAGCCGTCTTCAGCCTGGTTTGCTTGAATCCAGTGGCAAAGTGAGCAAGGGACTCACGTCTGGGCATACCCTGCCACACTTATGGCGGCCAAAAGCGGTACAAAAGGGGGTGGTGAAGGACGGAGCATCTGAATCAATCAAACACTCACACCCAGTCAAAAGATCTGGGTTTAAACCATCACCGTTCTTTAGCCCACTCTGCCACCCCAGTTCAGACATGGCTATATGCAAATCAGTCTGACCCTGTGCCTCATGGGAACAGTCCAGCCCGAACTGCCAAGCCATGCCTTCCCTGGACCGGAAACAAGCTTCCGAGGACCGGTTTCTGGCATTCCAGCTGTCTTCAGCCCTGTTTGCTTGATTCCAGTGGCAAAGTGAGCAAGGGACTCACGTCTGAGCATACCCTGCCACACTTATGGCGGCCAAAAGCGGTACAAAAGAGGGTGTGATGGATGGAGCATCTGAATCAATCAAACACTCACACCCAGTCAAAAGATCTGGGTTTAAGCCATCACCGTTTTTTAGCCCACTCTGCCACCCCAGTTCAGACATGGCTATATGCAAATCAGTCTTACCCTGTGCCTCATGGGAACATTCCAGCCCGAACTGCCTAGCTATGCCTTCCTTGGAAGGGAAACAAGCTTCCGAGGACCGGTTTCTGGCATTCCAGCCGTCTTCAGCCCGGTTTGCTTGAATCCAGTGGCAAAGTGAGCAAGGGACTCACGTCTGGGCATACCCTGCCACACTTATGGCGGCCAAAAGCGGTACAAAAGGGGGTGGTGATGGACGGAGCATCTGAATCAATCAAACACTCACACCCAGTCAAAAGATCTGGGTTTAATTCATCACCGTTCTTTAGCCCACTCTGCCACCCCAGTTCAGACATGGCTATATGCAAATCAGTCTGACCCTGTGCCTCATGGGAACAGTCCAGCCCGAACTGCCTAGTCATGCCTTCCCTGGACCGGAAACAAGCTTCCGAGGACCGGTTTCTGGCATTCCAGCCGTCTTCTGCCCGGTTTGCTTGAATCCAGTGGCAAAGTGAGCACGGGACTCACGTCTGGGCATACCCTGCCACACTTATGGCGGCCAAAAGCAGTACAAAAGGGGGTGGTGATATACGGAGCATCTGAATCAATCAAACACTCACACCCAGTCAAAAGATCTGGGTTTAATCCATTGCGTTCTTTAGCCCACTCTGCCACCCCAGTTCAGACATGGCTATATGCAAATCAGTCTGACCCTGTGCCTCATGGGAACATTCCAGCCCGAACTGCCAAGCCATGCCTTCCCTGGACCGGAAACAAGCTTCCGAGGACCGGTTTCTGGCATTCCAGCCGTCTTCAGCCTGGTTTGCTTGAATCCAGTGGCAAAGTGAGCAAGGGACTCACGTCTGGGCATACCCTGCCACACTTATGGCGGCCAAAAGCGGTACAAAAGGGGGTGGTGAAGGACGGAGCATCTGAATCAATCAAACACTCACACCCAGTCAAAAGATCTGGGTTTAAGCCATCACCGTTCTTAAGCCCACTCTGCCACCCCAGTTCAGACATGGCTATATGCAAATCAGTCTTACCCTGTGCCTCATGGGAACATTCCAGCCCGAACTGCCTAGCTATGCCTTCCTTGGAAGGGAAACAAGCTTCCGAGGACCGGTTTCTGGCATTCCAGCCGTCTTCAGCCCGGTTTGCTTGAATCCAGTGGCAAAGTGAGCAAGGGACTCACGTCTGGGCATACCCTGCCACACTTATGGCGGCCAAAAGCGGTACAAAAGGGGGTGGTGATGGACGGAGCATCTGAATCAATCAAACACTCACACCCAGTCAAAAGATCTGGGTTTAAGCCATCACCGTTCTTTAGCCCACTCTGCCACCCCAGTTCAGACATGGCTATATGCAAATCAGTGTGACCCTGTGCCTCATGGGAACAGTCCAGCCCGAACTGCCAAGCCATGCCTTCCCTGGACCGGAAACAAGCTTCCGAGGACCGGTTTCTGGCATTCCAGTCGTCTTCAGCCCGGTTTGCTTGAATCCAGTGGCATAGTGAGCAAGGGACTCACGTCTGAGCATAACCTGCCACACTTATGGCGGCCAAATGCGGTACAAAAGGGGGTGGTGATGGACGGAGCATCTGAATCAATCAAACACTCACACCCAGTCAAAAGATCTGGGTTTAATTCATCACCGTTCTTTAGCCCACTCTGCCACCCCAGTTCAGACATGGCTATATGCAAATCAGTCTGACCCTGTGCCTCATGGGAACAGTCCAGCCCGAACTGCCTAGTCATGCCTTCCCTGGACCGGAAACAAGCTTCCGAGGACCGGTTTCTGGCATTCCAGCCGTCTTCTGCCCGGTTTGCTTGAATCCAGTGGCAAAGTGAGCACGGGACTCACGTCTGGGCATACCCTGCCACACTTATGGCGGCCAAAAGCAGTACAAAAGGGGGTGGTGATATACGGAGCATCTGAATCAATCAAACACTCACACCCAGTCAAAAGATCTGGGTTTAATCCATTGCGTTCTTTAGCCCACTCTGCCACCCCAGTTCAGACATGGCTATATGCAAATCAGTCTGACCCTGTGCCTCATGGGAACATTCCAGCCCGAACTGCCAAGCCATGCCTTCCCTGGACCGGAAACAAGCTTCCGAGGACCGGTTTCTGGCATTCCAGCCGTCTTCAGCCTGGTTTGCTTGAATCCAGTGGCAAAGTGAGCAAGGGACTCACGTCTGGGCATACCCTGCCACACTTATGGCGGCCAAAAGCGGTACAAAAGGGGGTGGTGAAGGACGGAGCATCTGAATCAATCAAACACTCACACCCAGTCAAAAGATCTGGGTTTAAACCATCACCGTTCTTTAGCCCACTCTGCCACCCCAGTTCAGACATGGCTATATGCAAATCAGTCTGACCCTGTGCCTCATGGGAACAGTCCAGCCCGAACTGCCAAGCCATGCCTTCCCTGGACCGGAAACAAGCTTCCGAGGACCGGTTTCTGGCATTCCAGCTGTCTTCAGCCCTGTTTGCTTGATTCCAGTGGCAAAGTGAGCAAGGGACTCACGTCTGAGCATACCCTGCCACACTTATGGCGGCCAAAAGCGGTACAAAAGAGGGTGTGATGGATGGAGCATCTGAATCAATCAAACACTCACACCCAGTCAAAAGATCTGGGTTTAAGCCATCACCGTTTTTTAGCCCACTCTGCCACCCCAGTTCAGACATGGCTATATGCAAATCAGTCTTACCCTGTGCCTCATGGGAACATTCCAGCCCGAACTGCCTAGCTATGCCTTCCTTGGAAGGGAAACAAGCTTCCGAGGACCGGTTTCTGGCATTCCAGCCGTCTTCAGCCCGGTTTGCTTGAATCCAGTGGCAAAGTGAGCAAGGGACTCACGTCTGGGCATACCCTGCCACACTTATGGCGGCCAAAAGCGGTACAAAAGGGGGTGGTGATGGACGGAGCATCTGAATCAATCAAACACTCACACCCAGTCAAAAGATCTGGGTTTAATTCATCACCGTTCTTTAGCCCACTCTGCCACCCCAGTTCAGACATGGCTATATGCAAATCAGTCTGACCCTGTGCCTCATGGGAACAGTCCAGCCCGAACTGCCTAGTCATGCCTTCCCTGGACCGGAAACAAGCTTCCGAGGACCGGTTTCTGGCATTCCAGCCGTCTTCTGCCCGGTTTGCTTGAATCCAGTGGCAAAGTGAGCACGGGACTCACGTCTGGGCATACCCTGCCACACTTATGGCGGCCAAAAGCAGTACAAAAGGGGGTGGTGATATACGGAGCATCTGAATCAATCAAACACTCACACCCAGTCAAAAGATCTGGGTTTAATCCATTGCGTTCTTTAGCCCACTCTGCCACCCCAGTTCAGACATGGCTATATGCAAATCAGTCTGACCCTGTGCCTCATGGGAACATTCCAGCCCGAACTGCCAAGCCATGCCTTCCCTGGACCGGAAACAAGCTTCCGAGGACCGGTTTCTGGCATTCCAGCCGTCTTCAGCCTGGTTTGCTTGAATCCAGTGGCAAAGTGAGCAAGGGACTCACGTCTGGGCATACCCTGCCACACTTATGGCGGCCAAAAGCGGTACAAAAGGGGGTGGTGAAGGACGGAGCATCTGAATCAATCAAACACTCACACCCAGTCAAAAGATCTGGGTTTAAACCATCACCGTTCTTTAGCCCACTCTGCCACCCCAGTTCAGACATGGCTATATGCAAATCAGTCTGACCCTGTGCCTCATGGGAACAGTCCAGCCCGAACTGCCAAGCCATGCCTTCCCTGGACCGGAAACAAGCTTCCGAGGACCGGTTTCTGGCATTCCAGCTGTCTTCAGCCCTGTTTGCTTGATTCCAGTGGCAAAGTGAGCAAGGGACTCACGTCTGAGCATACCCTGCCACACTTATGGCGGCCAAAAGCGGTACAAAAGAGGGTGTGATGGATGGAGCATCTGAATCAATCAAACACTCACACCCAGTCAAAAGATCTGGGTTTAAGCCATCACCGTTTTTTAGCCCACTCTGCCACCCCAGTTCAGACATGGCTATATGCAAATCAGTCTTACCCTGTGCCTCATGGGAACATTCCAGCCCGAACTGCCTAGCTATGCCTTCCTTGGAAGGGAAACAAGCTTCCGAGGACCGGTTTCTGGCATTCCAGCCGTCTTCAGCCCGGTTTGCTTGAATCCAGTGGCAAACTGAGCAAGGGACTCACGTCTGGGCATACCCTGCCACACTTATGGCGGCCAAAAGCGGTACAAAAGGGGGTGGTGATGGACGGAGCATCTGAATCAATCAAACACTCACACCCAGTCAAAAGATCTGGGTTTAAGCCATCACCGTTCTTTAGCCCACTCTGCCACCCCAGTTCAGACATGGCTATATGCAAATCAGTGTGACCCTGTGCCTCATGGGAACAGTCCAGCCCGAACTGCCAAGCCATGCCTTCCCTGGACCGGAAACAAGCTTCCGAGGACCGGTTTCTGGCATTCCAGTCGTCTTCAGCCCGGTTTGCTTGAATCCAGTGGCATAGTGAGCAAGGGACTCACGTCTGAGCATAACCTGCCACACTTATGGCGGCCAAATGCGGTACAAAAGGGGGTGGTGATGGACGGAGCATCTGAATCAATCAAACACTCACACCCAGTCAAAAGATCTGGGTTTAATCCATTGCGTTCTTTAGCCCACTCTGCCACCCCAGTTCAGACATGGCTATATGCAAATCAGTCTGACCCTGTGCCTCATGGGAACATTCCAGCCCGAACTGCCAAGCCATGCCTTCCCTGGACCGGAAACAAGCTTCCGAGGACCGGTTTCTGGCATTCCAGCCGTCTTCAGCCCGGTTTGCTTGAATCCAGTGGCAAAGTGAGCAAGGGACTCACGTCTGAGCATACCCTGCCACACTTATGGCGGCCAAAAGCGGTACAAAAGGGGGTGGTGATGGACGGAGCATCTGAATCAATCAAACACTCACACCCAGTCAAAAGATCTGGGTTTAAACCATCACCGTTCTTTAGCCCACTCTGCCACCCCAGTTCAGACATGGCTATATGCAAATCAGTCTGACCCTGTGCCTCATGGGAACAGTCCAGCCCGAACTGCCAAGCCATGCCTTCCCTGGACCGGAAACAAGCTTCCGAGGACCGGTTTCTGGCATTTCAGCTGTCTTCAGCCCGGTTTGCTTGATTCCAGTGGCAAAGTGAGCAAGGGACTCACGTCTGAGCATTCCCTGCCACACTTATGGCGGCCAAAAGCGGTACAAAAGGGGGTGTGATGGATGGAGCAGCTGAATCAATCAAACACTCACACCCAGTCAAAAGATCTGGGTTTAAGCCATCACCGTTTTTTAGCCCACTCTGCCACCCCAGTTCAGACATGGCTATATGCAAATCAGTCTTACCCTGTGCCTCATGGGAACATTCCAGCCCGAACTGCCTAGCCATGCCTTCCTTGGAAGGGAAACAAGCTTCCGAGGACCGGTTTCTGGCATTCCAGCCGTCTTCAGCCCGGTTTGCTTGAATCCAGTGGCAAAGTGAGCAAGGGACTCACGTCTGGGCATACCCTGCCACACTTATGGCGGCCAAAAGCGGTACAAAAGGGGGTGGTGATGGACGGAGCATCTGAATCAATCAAACACTCACACCCAGTCAAAAGATCTGGGTTTAAGCCATCACCGTTCTTTAGCCCACTCTGCCACCCCAGTTCAGACATGGCTATATGCAAATCAGTCTGACCCTGTGCCTCATGGGAACAGTCCAGCCCGAACTGCCAAGCCATGCCTTCCCTGGACCGGAAACAAGCTTCCGAGGACCGGTTTCTGGCATTCCAGCCGTCTTCAGCCCGGTTTGCTTGAATCCAGTGGCAAAGTGAGCAAGGGACTCACGTCTGAGCATACCCTGCCACACTTATGGCGGCCAAAAGCGGGACAAAAGGGGGTGGTGATGGACGGAGCATCTGAATCAATCAAACACTCACACCCAGTCAAAAGATCTGGGTTTAATCCATCACCGTTCTTTAGCCCACTCTGCCACCCCAGTTCAGACAAGGCTATATGCAAATCAGTCTGACCCTGTGCCTCATGGGAACAGTCCAGCCCGAACTGCCAAGCCATGCCTTCCCTGGACCGGAAACAAGCTTCCGAGGACCGGTTTCTGGCATTCCAGCCGTCTTCAGCCCGGTTTGCTTGAATCCAGTGGCAAAGTGAGCAAGGGACTCACGTCTGAGCATAACCTGCCACACTTATGGCGGCCAAAAGCGGTACAAAAGGGGGTGGTGATGGACGGAGCATCTGAATCAATCAAACACTCACACCCAGTCAAAAGATCTGGGTTTAATCCATCACCGTTCTTTAGCCCACTCTGCCACCCCAGTTCAGACATGGCTATATGCAAATCAGTCTGACCCTGTGCCTCATGGGAACAGTCCAGCCCGAACTGCCAAGTCATGCCTTCCCTGGACCGGAAACAAGCTTCCGACGACCGGTTTCTGGCATTCCAGCCGTCTTCTGCCCGGTTTGCTTGAATCCAGTGGCAAAGTGAGCACGGGACTCATGTCTGGGCATACCCTGCCACACTTATGGCGGCCAAAAGCGGTACAAAAGGGGATGGTGATGGACGGAGCATCTGAATCAATCAAACACTCACACCCAGTCAAAAGATCTGGGTTTAATCCATCACCGTTGTTTAGCCCACTCTGCCACCCCAGTTCAGACATGGCTATATGCAAATCAGTATTACCCTGTGCCTCATGGGAACATTCCAGCCCGAACTGCCTAGCCATGCCTTCCTTGGAAGGGAAACAAGCTTCCGAGGACCGGTTTCTGGCATTCCAGCCGTCTTCAGCCCGGTTTGCTTGAATCCAGTGGCAAAGTGAGCAAGGGACTCACGTCTGGGCATACCCTGCCACACTTATGGCGGCCAAAAGCGGTACAAAAGGGGGTGGTGATGGACGGAGCATCTGAATCAATCAAACACTCACACCCAGTCAAAAGATCTGGGTTTAAGCCATCACCGTTCTTTAGCCCACTCTGCCACCCCAGTTCAGACATGGCTATATGCAAATCAGTGTGACCCTGTGCCTCATGGGAACAGTCCAGCCCGAACTGCCAAGCCATGCCTTCCCTGGACCGGAAATAAGCTTCCGAGGACCGGTTTCTGGCATTCCAGCCGTCTTCATCCCGGTTTGCTTGAATCCAGTGGCAAAGTGAGCAAGGGACTCACGTCTGGGCATACCCTGCCACACTTATGGCGGCCAAAAGCGGTACAAAAGGGGGTGGTGATGGACGGAGCATCTGAATCAATCAAACACTCACACCCAGTCAAAAGATCTGGGTTTAAACCATCACCGTTCTTTAGCCCACTCTGCCACCCCAGTTCAGACATGGCTATATGCAAATCAGTCTGACCCTGTGCCTCATGGGAACAGTCCAGCCCGAACTGCCAAGCCATGCCTTCCCTGGACCGGAAACAAGCTTCCGAGGACCTGTTTCTGGCATTCCAGCCGTTTTCAGCCCGGTTTGCTTGAATCCAGTGGCAAAGTGAGCAAGGGACTCACGTCTGAGCATACCCTGCCACACTTATGGCGGCCAAAAGCGGGACAAAAGGGGGTGGTGATGGACGGAGCATCTGAATCAATCAAACACTCACACCCAGTCAAACGATCTGGGTTTAATCCATCACCGTTCTTTAGCCCACTCTGCCACCCCAGTTCAGACATGGCTATATGCAAATCAGTGTGACCCTGTGCCTCATGGGAACAGTCCAGCCCGAACTGCCAAGCCATGCCTTCCCTGGACCGGAAACAAGCTTCCGAGGACCAGTTTCTGGCATTCCAGTCGTCTTCAGCCCGGTTTGCTTGAATCCAGTGGCATAGTGAGCAAGGGACTCACGTCTGAGCATAACCTGCCACACTTATGGCGGCCAAATGCGGTACAAAAGGGGGTGGTGATGGACGGAGCATCTGAATCAATCAAACACTCACACCCAGTCAAAAGATCTGGGTTTAATTCATCACCGTTCTTTAGCCCACTCTGCCACCCCAGTTCAGACATGGCTATATGCAAATCAGTCTGACCCTGTGCCTCATGGGAACAGTCCAGCCCGAACTGCCTAGTCATGCCTTCCCTGGACCAGGAACAAGCTTCCGAGGACCGGTTTCTGGCATTCCAGCCGTCTTCAGCCCGGTTTGCTTGAATCCAGTGGCAAAGTGAGCAAGGGACTCACGTCTGGGCATACCCTGCCACACTTATGGCGGCCAAAAGCGGTACAAAAGGGGGTGGTGATGGACGGAGCATCTGAATCAATCAAACACTCACACCCAGTCAAAAGATCTGGGTTTAAACCATCACCGTTCTTTAGCCCACTCTGCCACCCCAGTTCAGACATGGCTATATGCAAATCAGTCTGACCCTGTGCCTCATGGGAACAGTCCAGCCTGAACTGCCAAGCCATGCCTTCCCTGGACCGGAAACAAGCTTCCGAGGACCGGTTTCTGGCATTCCAGCTGTCTTCAGCCCTGTTTGCTTGATTCCAGTGGCAAAGTGAGCAAGGGACTCACGTCTGAGCATACCCTGCCATACTTATGGCGGCCAAAAGCGGTACAAAAGGGGGTGTGATGGATGGAGCATCTGAATCAATCAAACACTCACACCCAGTCAAAAGATCTGGGTTTAAGCCATCACCGTTTTTTAGCCCACTCTGCCACCCCAGTTCAGACATGGCTATATGCAAATCAGTCTTACCCTGTGCCTCATGGGAACATTCCAGCCCGAACTGCCTAGCCATGCCTTCCTTGGAAGGGAAACAAGCTTCCGAGGACCGGTTTCTGGCATTCCAGCCGTCTTCAGCCCGGTTTGCTTGAATCCAGTGGCAAAGTGAGCAAGGGACTCACGTCTGGGCATACCCTGCCACACTTATGGCGGCCAAAAGCGGTACAAAAGGGGGTGGTGATGGACGGAGCATCTGAATCAATCAAACACTCACACCCAGTCAAAAGATCTGGGTTTAAGCCATCACCGTTCTTTAGCCCACTCTGCCACCCCAGTTCAGACATGGCTATATGCAAATCAGTGTGACCCTGTGCCTCATGGGAACAGTCCAGCCCGAACTGCCAAGCCATGCCTTCCCTGGACCGGAAACAAGCTTCCGAGGACCGGTTTCTGGCATTCCAGTCGTCTTCAGCCCGGTTTGCTTGAATCCAGTGGCAAAGTGAGCACGGGACTCACGTCTGGGCATACCCTGCCACACTTATGGCGGCCAAAAGCAGTACAAAAGGGGGTGGTGATATACGGAGCATCTGAATCAATCAAACACTCACACCCAGTCAAAAGATCTGGGTTTAATCCATTGCGTTCTTTAGCCCACTCTGCCACCCCAGTTCAGACATGGCTATATGCAAATCAGTCTGACCCTGTGCCTCATGGGAACATTCCAGCCCGAACTGCCAAGCCATGCCTTTCCTGGACCGGAAACAAGCTTCCGAGGACCGGTTTCTGGCATTCCAGCCGTCTTCAGCCCGGTTTGCTTGAATCCAGTGGCAAAGTGAGCAAGGGACTCACGTCTGAGCATACCCTGCCACACTTATGGCGGCCAAAAGCGGTACAAAAGGGGGTGGTGATGGACGGAGCATCTGAATCAATCAAACACTCACACCCAGTCAAAAGATCTGGGTTTAATCCATCACCGTTTTTTAGCCCACTCTGCCACCCCAGTTCAGACATGGCTATATGCAAATCAGTCTTACCCTGTGCCTCATGAGAACAGTCCAGCCCGAACTGCCAAGCCATGCCTTCCCTGGACCGGAAACAAGCTTCCGAGGACCGGTTTCTGGCATTCCAGCCGTCTTCAGCCCGGTTTGCTTGAATCCAGTGGCAAAGTGAGCAAGGGACTCACGTCTGGGCATACCCTGCCACACTTATGGCGGCCAAAAGCGGTACAAAAGGGGGTGGTGATGGACGGAGCATCTGAATCAATCAAACACTCACACCCAGTCAAAAGATCTGGGTTTAAACCATCACCGTTCTTTAGCCCACTCTGCCACCCCAGTTCAGACATGGCTATATGCAAATCAGTCTGACCCTGTGCCTCATGGGAACAGTCCAGCCCGAACTGCCAAGCCATGCCTTCCCTGGACCGGAAACAAGCTTCCGAGGACCGGTTTCTGGCATTCCAGCTGTCTTCAGCCCGGTTTGCTTGATTCCAGTGGCAAAGTGAGCAAGGGACTCACGTCTGAGCATTCCCTGCCACACTTATGGCGGCCAAAAGCGGTATAAAAGGGGGTGTGATGGATGGAGCAGCTGAATCAATCAAACACTCACACCCAGTCAAAAGATCTGGGTTTAAGCCATCACCGTTTTTTAGCCCACTCTGCCACCCCAGTTCAGACATGGCTATATGCAAATCAGTCTTACCCTGTGCCTCATGGGAACATTCCAGCCCGAACTGCCTAGCCATGCCTTCCTTGGAAGGGAAACAAGCTTCCGAGGACCGGTTTCTGGCATTCCAGCCGTCTTCAGCCCGGTTTGCTTGAATCCAGTGGCAAAGTGAGCAAGGGACTCACGTCTGGGCATACCCTGCCACACTTATGGCGGCCAAAAGCGGTACAAAAGGGGGTGGTGATGGACGGAGCATCTGAATCAATCAAACACTCACACCCAGTCAAAAGATCTGGGTTTAAGGCATCACCGTTCTTTAGCCCACTCTGCCACCCCAGTTCAGACATGGCTATATGCAAATCAGTCTGACCCTGTGCCTCATGGGAACAGTCCAGCCCGAACTGCCAAGCCATGCCTTCCCTGGACCGGAAACAAGCTTCCGAGGACCGGTTTCTGGCATTCCAGCCGTCTTCAGCCCGGTTTGCTTGAATCCAGTGGCAAAGTGAGCAAGGGACTCACGTCTGAGCATACCCTGCCACACTTATGGCGGCCAAAAGCGGGACAAAAGGGGGTGGTGATGGACAGAGCATCTGAATCAATCAAACACTCACACCCAGTCAAAAGATCTGGGTTTAATCCATCACCGTTCTTTAGCCCACTCTGCCACCCCAGTTCAGACAAGGCTATATGCAAATCAGTCTGACCCTGTGCCTCATGGGAACAGTCCAGCCCGAACTGCCAAGCCATGCCTTCCCTGGACCGGAAACAAGCTTCCGAGGACCGGTTTCTGGCATTCCAGCCGTCTTCAGCCCGGTTTGCTTGAATCCAGTGGCAAAGTGAGCAAGGGACTCACGTCTGAGCATAACCTGCCACACTTATGGCGGCCAAAAGCGGTACAAAAGGGGGTGGTGATGGACGGAGCATCTGAATCAATCAAACACTCACACCCAGTCAAAAGATCTGGGTTTAATCCATCACCGTTCTTTAGCCCACTCTGCCACCCCAGTTCAGACATGGCTATATGCAAATCAGTCTGACCCTGTGCCTCATGGGAACAGTCCAGCCCGAACTGCCAAGTCATGCCTTCCCTGGACCGGAAACAAGCTTCCGACGACCGGTTTCTGGCATTCCAGCCGTCTTCTGCCCGGTTTGCTTGAATCCAGTGGCAAAGTGAGCACGGGACTCATGTCTGGGCATACCCTGCCACACTTATGGCGGCCAAAAGCGGTACAAAAGGGGGTGGTGATGGACGGAGCATCTGAATCAATCAAACACTCACACCCAGTCAAAAGATCTGGGTTTAAGCCATCACCGTTGTTTAGCCCACTCTGCCACCCCAGTTCAGACATGGCTATATGCAAATCAGTATTACCCTGTGCCTCATGGGAACATTCCAGCCCGAACTGCCTAGCCATGCCTTCCTTGGAAGGGAAACAAGCTTCCGAGGACCGGTTTCTGGCATTCCAGCCGTCTTCAGCCCGGTTTGCTTGAATCCAGTGGCAAAGTGAGCAAGGGACTCACGTCTGGGCATACCCTGCCACACTTATGGCGGCCAAAAGCGGTACAAAAGGGGGTGGTGATGGACGGAGCATCTGAATCAATCAAACACTCACACCCAGTCAAAAGATCTGGGTTTAAGCCATCACCGTTCTTTAGCCCACTCTGCCACCCCAGTTCAGACATGGCTATATGCAAATCAGTGTGACCCTGTGCCTCATGGGAACAGTCCAGCCCGAACTGCCAAGCCATGCCTTCCCTGGACCGGAAACAAGCTTCCGAGGACCGGTTTCTGGCATTCCAGCCGTCTTCAGCCCGGTTTGCTTGAATCCAGTGGCAAAGTGAGCAAGGGACTCACGTCTGGGCATACCCTGCCACACTTATGGCGGCCAAAAGCGGTACAAAAGGGGGTGGTGATGGACGGAGCATCTGAATCAATCAAACACTCACACCCAGTCAAAAGATCTGGGTTTAAACCATCACCGTTCTTTAGCCCACTCTGCCACCCCAGTTCAGACATGGCTATATGCAAATCAGTCTGACCCTGTGCCTCATGGGAACAGTCCAGCCCGAACTGCCAAGCCATGCCTTCCCTGGACCGGAAACAAGCTTCCGAGGACCTGTTTCTGGCATTCCAGCCGTTTTCAGCCCGGTTTGCTTGAATCCAGTGGCAAAGTGAGCAAGGGACTCACGTCTGAGCATACCCTGCTACACTTATGGCGGCCAAAAGCGGGACAAAAGGGGGTGGTGATGGACGGAGCATCTGAATCAATCAAACACTCACACCCAGTCAAACGATCTGGGTTTAATCCATCACCGTTCTTTAGCCCACTCTGCCACCCCAGTTCAGACATGGCTATATGCAAATCAGTGTGACCCTGTGCCTCATGGGAACAGTCCAGCCCGAACTGCCAAGCCATGCCTTCCCTGGACCGGAAACAAGCTTCCGAGGACCGGTTTCTGGCATTCCAGTCGTCTTCAGCCCGGTTTGCTTGAATCCAGTGGCATAGTGAGCAAGGGACTCACGTCTGAGCATAACCTGCCACACTTATGGCGGCCAAATGCGGTACAAAAGGGGGTGGTGATGGACTTAGCATCTGAATCAATCAAACACTCACACCCAGTCAAAAGATCTGGGTTTAATTCATCACCGTTCTTTAGCCCACTCTGCCACCCCAGTTCAGACATGGCTATATGCAAATCAGTCTGACCCTGTGCCTCATGGGAACAGTCCAGCCCGAACTGCCTAGTCATGCCTTCCCTGGACCGGAAACAAGCTTCCGAGGACCGGTTTCTGGCATTCCAGCCGTCTTCTGCCCGGTTTGCTTGAATCCAGTGGCAAAGTGAGCACGGGACTCACGTCTGGGCATACCCTGCCACACTTATGGCGGCCAAAAGCAGTACAAAAGGGGGTGGTGATGGACGGAGCATCTGAATCAATCAAACACTCACACCCAGTCAAAAGATCTGGGTTTAATCCATCACCGTTCTTTAGCCCACTCTGCCACCCCAGTTCAGACATGGCTATATGCAAATCAGTCTGACCCTGTGCCTCATGGGAACATTCCAGCCCGAACTGCCAAGCCATACCTTCCCTGGACCGGAAACAAGCTTCCGAGGACCGGTTTCTGGCATTCCAGCCGTCTTCAGCCCAGTTTGCTTGAATCCAGTGGCAAAGTGAGCAAGGGACTCACGTCTGAGCATACCCTGCCACACTTATGGCGGCCAAAAGCGGTACAAAAGGGGGTGGTGATGGACGGAGCATCTGAATCAATCAAACACTCACACCCAGTCAAAAGATCTGGGTTTAATCCATCACCGTTTTTTAGCCCACTCTGCCACCCCAGTTCAGACATGGCTATATGCAAATCAGTCTTACCCTGTGCCTCATGAGAACAGTCCAGCCCGAACTGCCAAGCCATGCCTTCCCTGGACCGGAAACAAGCTTCCGAGGACCGGTTTCTGGCATTCCAGCCGTCTTCAGCCCGGTTTGCTTGAATCCAGTGGCAAAGTGAGCAAGGGACTCACGTCTGGGCATACCCTGCCACACTTATGGCGGCCAAAAGCGGTACAAAAGGGGGTGGTGATGGACGGAGCATCTGAATCAATCAAACACTCACACCCAGTCAAAAGATCTGGGTTTAAACCATCACCGTTCTTTAGCCCACTCTGCCACCCCTGTTCAGACATGGCTATATGCAAATCAGTCTGACCCTGTGCCTCATGGGAACAGTCCAGCCCGAACTGCCAAGCCATGCCTTCCCTGGACCGGAAACAAGCTTCCGAGGACCGGTTTCTGGCATTCCAGCTGTCTTCAGCCCTGTTTGCTTGATTCCAGTGGCAAAGTGAGCAAGGGACTCACGTCTGAGCATACCCTGCCATACTTATGGCGGCCAAAAGCGGTACAAAAGGGGGTGTGATGGATGGAGCATCTGAATCAATCAAACACTCACACCCAGTCAAAAGATCTGGGTTTAAGCCATCACCGTTTTTTAGCCCACTCTGCCACCCCAGTTCAGACATGGCTATATGCAAATCAGTCTTACCCTGTGCCTCATGGGAACATTCCAGCCCGAACTGCCTAGCCATGCCTTCCTTGGAAGGGAAACAAGCTTCCGAGGACCGGTTTCTGGCATTCCAGCCATCTTCAGCCCGGTTTGCTTGAATCCAGTGGCAAAGTGAGCAAGGGACTCACGTCTGGGCATACCCTGCCACACTTATGGCGGCCAAAAGCGGTACAAAAGGGGGTGGTGATGGACGGAGCATCTGAATCAATCAAACACTCACACCCAGTCAAAAGATCTGGGTTTAAGCCATCACCGTTCTTTAGCCCACTCTGCCATCCCAGTTCAGACATGGCTATATGCAAATCAGTGTGACCCTGTGCCTCATGGGAACAGTCCAGCCCGAACTGCCAAGCCATGCCTTCCCTGGACCGGAAACAAGCTTCCGAGGACCGGTTTCTGGCATTCCAGTCGTCTTCAGCCCGGTTTGCTTGAATCCAGTGGCATAGTGAGCAAGGGACTCACGTCTGAGCATAACCTGCCACACTTATGGCGGCCAAATGCGGTACAAAAGGGGGTGGTGATGGACGGAGCATCTGAATCAATCAAACACTCACACCCAGTCAAAAGATCTGGGTTTAACTCATCACCATTCTTTAGCCCACTCTGCCACCCCAGTTCAGACATGGCTATATGCAAATCAGTCTGACCCTGTGCCTCATGGGAACAGTCCAGCCCGAACTGCCTAGTCATGCCTTCCCTGGACCGGAAACAAGCTTCCGAGGACCGGTTTCTGGCATTCCAGCCGTCTTCTGCCCGGTTTGCTTGAATCCAGTGGAAAGTGAGCACGGGACTCACGTCTGGGCATAACCTGCCACACTTATGGCGGCCAAAAGCGGTACAAAAGGGGGTGGTGATGGACGGAGCATCTGAATCAATCAAACACTCACACCCAGTCAAAAGATCTGGGTTTAATCCATCACCGTTCTTTAGCCCACTCTGCCACCCCAGTTCAGACATGGCTATATGCAAATCAGTCTGACCCTGTGCCTCATGGGAACAGTCCAGCCCGAACTGCCAAGTCATGCCTTCCCTGGACCGGAAACAAGCTTCCGACGACCGGTTTCTGGCATTCCAGCCGTCTTCTGCCCGGTTTGCTTGAATCCAGTGGCAAAGTGAGCACGGGACTCATGTCTGGGCATACCCTGCCACACTTATGGCGGCCAAAAGCGGTACAAAAGGGGGTGGTGATGGACGGAGCATCTGAATCAATCAAACACTCACACCCAGTCAAAAGATCTGGGTTTAATCCATCACCGTTGTTTAGCCCACTCTGCCACCCCAGTTCAGACATGGCTATATGCAAATCAGTCTGACCCTGTGCCTCATGGGAACATTCCAGCCCGAACTGCCAAGCCATGCCTTCCCTGGACTGGAAACAAGCTTCCGAGGACCGGTTTCTGGCATTCCAGCCGTCTTCAGCCCGGTTTGCTTGAATCCAGTGGCAAAGTGAGCAAGGGACTCACGTCTGAGCATAACCTGCCACACTTATGGCGGCCAAAAGCGGTACAAAAGGGGGTGGTGATGGACGGAGCATCTGAATCAATCAAACACTCACACCCAGTCAAAAGATCTGGGTTTAATCCATCATCGTTCTTTAGCCCACTCTGCCACCCCAGTTCAGACATGGCTATATGCAAATTAGTCTGACCCTGTGCCTCATGGGAACAGTCCAGCCCGAACTGCCAAGTCATGCCTTCCCTGGACCGGAAACAAGCTTCCGACGACCGGTTTCTGGCATTCCAGCCGTCTTCTGCCCGGTTTGCTTGAATCCAGTGGCAAAGTGAGCACGGGACTCATGTCTGGGCATACCCTGCCACACTTATGCGGCCAAAAGCGGTACAAAAGGGGGTGGTGATGGACGGAGCATCTGAATCAATCAAACACTCACTCCCAGTCAAAAGATCTGGGTTTAACCCATCACCGTTGTTTAGCCCACTCTGCCACCCCAGTTCAGACATGGCTATATGCAAATCAGTCTGACCCTGTGCCTCATGGGAACATTCCAGCCCGAACTGCCAAGCCATGCCTTCCCTGGACGGGAAACAAGCTTCCGAGGACCGGTTTCTGGCATTCCAGCCGTCTTCAGCCCGGTTTGCTTAAATCCAGTGGCAAAGTGAGCAAGGGACTCACGTCTGAGCATACCCTGCCACACTTATGGCGGCCAAAAGCAGTACAAAAGGGGGTGGTGATGGACGGAGCATCTGAATCAATCAAACACTCATACCCAGTCAAAAGATCTGGGTTTAATCCATCACCGTTCTTTAGCCCACTCTGCCACCCCAGTTCAGACATGGCTATATGCAAATCAGTCTTACCCTGTGCCTCATGGGAACAGTCCAGCCCGAACTGCCAAGCCATGCCTTCCCTGGACCGGAAACAAGCTTCCGAGGACCGGTTTCTGGCATTCCAGCCGTCTTCAGCCCGGTTTGCTTGAATCCAGTGGCAAAGTGAGCAAGGGACTCACGTCTGGGCATACCCTGCCACACTTATGGCGGCCAAAAGCGGTACAAAAGGGGGTGGTGATGGACGGAGCATCTGAATCAATCAAACACTCACACCCAGTCAAAAGATCTGGGTTTAATCCATCACTGTTCTTTAGCCCACTCTGCCACCCCAGTTCAGACATGGCTATATACAAATCAGTCTGACCCTGTGCCTCATGGGAACAGTCCAGCCCGAACTGCCAAACCATGCCTTCCCTGGATCGGAAACAAGCTTCCGAGGACCGGTTTCTGGCATTTCATCCGTCTTCAGCCCGGGTTGCTTGAATCCAGTGGCAAAGTGAGCAAGGGACTCACGTCTGAGCATACCCTGCCACACTTATGGCGGCCAAAAGCGGGACAAAAGGGGGTGGTGATGGACGGAGCATCTGAATCAATCAAACACTCACACCCAGTCAAAAGATCTGGGTTTAATCCATCACCGTTCTTTAGCCCACTCTGCCACCCCAGTTCAGACAAGGCTATATGCAAATCAGTCTGACCCTGTGCCTCATGGGAACAGTCCACCCCGAACTGCCAAGCCATGCCTTCCCTGGACCGGAAACAAGCTTCCGAGGACCGGTTTCTGGCATTCCAGCCGTCTTCAGCCCGGTTTGCTTGAATCCAGTGGCAAAGTGAGCAAGGGACTCACGTCTGGGCATACCCTGCCACACTTATGGCGGCCAAAAGCGGTACAAAAGGGGGTGGTGATGGACGGAGCATCTGAATCAATCAAACACTCACACCCAGTCAAAAGATCTGGGTTTAAACCATCACCGTTCTTTAGCCCACTCTGCCACCCCAGTTCAGACATGGCTATATGCAAATCAGTCTGACCCTGTGCCTCATGGGAACAGTCCAGCCCGAACTGCCAAGCCATGCCTTCCCTGGACCGGAAACAAGCTTCCGAGGACCGGTTTCTGGCATTCCAGCTGTCTTCAGCCCGGTTTGCTTGATTCCAGTGGCAAAGTGAGCAAGGGACTCACGTCTGAGCATTCCCTGCCACACTTATGGCGGCCAAAAGCGGTACAAAAGGGGGTGTGATGGATGGAGCAGCTGAATCAATCAAACACTCACACCCAGTCAAAAGATCTGGGTTTAAGCCATCACCGTTTTTTTGGCCCACTCTGCCACCCCAGTTCAGACATGGCTATATGCAAATCAGTCTTACCCTGTGCCTCATGGGAACATTCCAGCCCGAACTGCCTAGCCATGCCTTCCTTGGAAGGGAAACAAGCTTCCGAGGACCGGTTTCTGGCATTCCAGCCGTCTTCAGCCCGGTTTGCTTGAATCCAGTGGCAAAGTGAGCAAGGGACTCACGTCTGGGCATACCCTGCCACACTTATGGCGGCCAAAAGCGGTACAAAAGGGGGTGGTGATGGACGGAGCATCTGAATCAATCAAACACTCACACCCAGTCAAAAGATCTGGGTTTAAGGCATCACCGTTCTTTAGCCCACTCTGCCACCCCAGTTCAGACATGGCTATATGCAAATCAGTCTGACCCTGTGCCTCATGGGAACAGTCCAGCCCGAACTGCCAAGCCATGCCTTCCCTGGACCGGAAACAAGCTTCCGAGGACCGGTTTCTGGCATTCCAGCCGTCTTCAGCCCGGTTTGCTTGAATCCAGTGGCAAAGTGAGCAAGGGACTCACGTCTGAGCATACCCTGCCACACTTATGGCGGCCAAAAGCGGGACAAAAGGGGGTGGTGATGGACGGAGCATCTGAATCAATCAAACACTCACACCCAGTCAAAAGATCTGGGTTTAATCCATCACCGTTCTTTAGCCCACTCTGCCACCCCAGTTCAGACAAGGCTATATGCAAATCAGTCTGACCCTGTGCCTCATGGGAACAGTCCAGCCCGAACTGCCAAGCCATGCCTTCCCTGGACCGGAAACAAGCTTCCGAGGACCGGTTTCTGGCATTCCAGCCGTCTTCAGCCCGGTTTGCTTGAATCCAGTGGCAAAGTGAGCAAGGGACTCACGTCTGAGCATAACCTGCCACACTTATGGCGGCCAAAAGCGGTACAAAAGGGGGTGGTGATGGACGGAGCATCTGAATCAATCAAACACTCACACCCAGTCAAAAGATCTGGGTTTAATCCATCACCGTTCTTTAGCCCACTCTGCCACCCCAGTTCAGACATGGCTATATGCAAATCAGTCTGACCCTGTGCCTCATGGGAACAGTCCAGCCCGAACTGCCAAGTCATGCCTTCCCTGGACCGGAAACAAGCTTCCGACGACCGGTTTCTGGCATTCCAGCCGTCTTCTGCCCGGTTTGCTTGAATCCAGTGGCAAAGTGAGCACGGGACTCATGTCTGGGCATACCCTGCCACACTTATGGCGGCCAAAAGCGGTACAAAAGGGGGTGGTGATGGACGGAGCATCTGAATCAATCAAACACTCACACCCAGTCAAAAGATCTGGGTTTAATCCATCACCGTTGTTTAGCCCACTCTGCCACCCCAGTTCAGACATGGCTATATGCAAATCAGTATTACCCTGTGCCTCATGGGAACATTCCAGCCCGAACTGCCTAGCCATGCCTTCCTTGGAAGGGAAACAAGCTTCCGAGGACCGGTTTCTGGCATTCCAGCCGTCTTCAGCCCGGTTTGCTTGAATCCAGTGGCAAAGTGAGCAAGGGACTCACGTCTGGGCATACCCTGCCACACTTATGGCGGCCAAAAGCGGTACAAAAGGGGGTGGTGATGGACGGAGCATCTGAATCAATCAAACACTCACACCCAGTCAAAAGATCTGGGTTTAAGCCATCACCGTTCTTTAGCCCACTCTGCCACCCCGGTTCAGACATGGCTATATGCAAATCAGTGTGACCCTGTGCCTCATGGGAACAGTCCAGCCCGAACTGCCAAGCCATGCCTTCCCTGGACCGGAAACAAGCTTCCGAGGACCGGTTTCTGGCATTCCAGCCGTCTTCAGCCCGGTTTGCTTGAATCCAGTGGCAAAGTGAGCAAGGGACTCACGTCTGGGCATACCCTGCCACACTTATGGCGGCCAAAAGCGGTACAAAAGGGGGTGGTGATGGACGGAGCATCTGAATCAATCAAACACTCACACCCAGTCAAAAGATCTGGGTTTAAACCATCACCGTTCTTTAGCCCACTCTGCCACCCCAGTTCAGACATGGCTATATGCAAATCAGTCTGACCCTGTGCCTCATGGGAACAGTCCAGCCCGAACTGCCAAGCCATGCCTTCCCTGGACCGGAAACAAGCTTCCGAGGACCTGTTTCTGGCATTCCAGCCGTTTTCAGCCCGGTTTGCTTGAATCCAGTGGCAAAGTGAGCAAGGGACTCACGTCTGAGCATACCCTGCCACACTTATGGCGGCCAAAAGCGGGACAAAAGGGGGTGGTGATGGACGGAGCATCTGAATCAATCAAACACTCACACCCAGTCAAACGATCTGGGTTTAATCCATCACCGTTCTTTAGCCCACTCTGCCACCCCAGTTCAGACATGGCTATATGCAAATCAGTGTGACCCTGTGCCTCATGGGAACAGTCCAGCCCGAACTGCCAAGCCATGCCTTCCCTGGACCGGAAACAAGCTTCCGAGGACCGGTTTCTGGCATTCCAGTCGTCTTCAGCCCGGTTTGCTTGAATCCAGTGGCATAGTGAGCAAGGGACTCACGTCTGAGCATAACCTGCCACACTTATGGCGGCCAAATGCGGTACAAAAGGGGGTGGTGATGGACTTAGCATCTGAATCAATCAAACACTCACACCCAGTCAAAAGATCTGGGTTTAATTCATCACCGTTCTTTAGCCCACTCTGCCACCCCAGTTCAGACATGGCTATATGCAAATCAGTCTGACCCTGTGCCTCATGGGAACAGTCCAGCCCGAACTGCCTAGTCATGCCTTCCCTGGACCGGAAACAAGCTTCCGAGGACCGGTTTCTGGCATTCCAGCCGTCTTCTGCCCGGTTTGCTTGAATCCAGTGGCAAAGTGAGCACGGGACTCACGTCTGGGCATACCCTGCCACACTTATGGCGGCCAAAAGCAGTACAAAAGGGGGTGGTGATGGACGGAGCATCTGAATCAATCAAACACTCACACCCAGTCAAAAGATCTGGGTTTAATCCATCACCGTTCTTTAGCCCACTCTGCCACCCCAGTTCAGACATGGCTATATGCAAATCAGTCTGACCCTGTGCCTCATGGGAACATTCCAGCCCGAACTGCCAAGCCATACCTTCCCTGGACCGGAAACAAGCTTCCGAGGACCGGTTTCTGGCATTCCAGCCGTCTTCAGCCCGGTTTGCTTGAATCCAGTGGCAAAGTGAGCAAGGGACTCACGTCTGAGCATACCCTGCCACACTTATGGCGGCCAAAAGCGGTACAAAAGGGGGTGGTGATGGACGGAGCATCTGAATCAATCAAACACTCACACCCAGTCAAAAGATCTGGGTTTAATCCATCACCGTTTTTTAGCCCACTCTGCCACCCCAGTTCAGACATGGCTATATGCAAATCAGTCTTACCCTGTGCCTCATGAGAACAGTCCAGCCCGAACTGCCAAGCCATGCCTTCCCTGGACCGGAAACAAGCTTCCGAGGACCGGTTTCTGGCATTCCAGCCGTCTTCAGCCCGGTTTGCTTGAATCCAGTGGCAAAGTGAGCAAGGGACTCACGTCTGGGCATACCCTGCCACACTTATGGCGGCCAAAAGCGGTACAAAAGGGGGTGGTGATGGACGGAGCATCTGAATCAATCAAACACTCACACCCAGTCAAAAGATCTGGGTTTAAACCATCACCGTTCTTTAGCCCACTCTGCCACCCCTGTTCAGACATGGCTATATGCAAATCAGTCTGACCCTGTGCCTCATGGGAACAGTCCAGCCCGAACTGCCAAGCCATGCCTTCCCTGGACCGGAAACAAGCTTCCGAGGACCGGTTTCTGGCATTCCAGCTGTCTTCAGCCCTGTTTGCTTGATTCCAGTGGCAAAGTGAGCAAGGGACTCACGTCTGAGCATACCCTGCCATACTTATGGCGGCCAAAAGCGGTACAAAAGGGGGTGTGATGGATGGAGCATCTGAATCAATCAAACACTCACACCCAGTCAAAAGATCTGGGTTTAAGCCATCACCGTTTTTTAGCCCACTCTGCCACCCCAGTTCAGACATGGCTATATGCAAATCAGTCTTACCCTGTGCCTCATGGGAACATTCCAGCCCGAACTGCCTAGCCATGCCTTCCTTGGAAGGGAAACAAGCTTCCGAGGACCGGTTTCTGGCATTCCAGCCATCTTCAGCCCGGTTTGCTTGAATCCAGTGGCAAAGTGAGCAAGGGACTCACGTCTGGGCATACCCTGCCACACTTATGGCGGCCAAAAGCGGTACAAAAGGGGGTGGTGATGGACGGAGCATCTGAATCAATCAAACACTCACACCCAGTCAAAAGATCTGGGTTTAAGCCATCACCGTTCTTTAGCCCACTCTGCCATCCCAGTTCAGACATGGCTATATGCAAATCAGTGTGACCCTGTGCCTCATGGGAACAGTCCAGCCCGAACTGCCAAGCCATGCCTTCCCTGGACCGGAAACAAGCTTCCGAGGACCGGTTTCTGGCATTCCAGTCGTCTTCAGCCCGGTTTGCTTGAATCCAGTGGCATAGTGAGCAAGGGACTCACGTCTGAGCATAACCTGCCACACTTATGGCGGCCAAATGCGGTACAAAAGGGGGTGGTGATGGACGGAGCATCTGAATCAATCAAACACTCACACCCAGTCAAAAGATCTGGGTTTAACTCATCACCATTCTTTAGCCCACTCTGCCACCCCAGTTCAGACATGGCTATATGCAAATCAGTCTGACCCTGTGCCTCATGGGAACAGTCCAGCCCGAACTGCCTAGTCATGCCTTCCCTGGACCGGAAACAAGCTTCCGAGGACCGGTTTCTGGCATTCCAGCCGTCTTCTGCCCGGTTTGCTTGAATCCAGTGGAAAGTGAGCACGGGACTCACGTCTGGGCATAACCTGCCACACTTATGGCGGCCAAAAGCGGTACAAAAGGGGGTGGTGATGGACGGAGCATCTGAATCAATCAAACACTCACACCCAGTCAAAAGATCTGGGTTTAATCCATCACCGTTCTTTAGCCCACTCTGCCACCCCAGTTCAGACATGGCTATATGCAAATCAGTCTGACCCTGTGCCTCATGGGAACAGTCCAGCCCGAACTAGGATTTGGGAAAATGGGTCTAAGTCAGAGCCCTTCCCTCTTCAGTGTGGGGTGCCGCAGGGTTCCTCCCTCAGCCCCACACTGTTTAATGTCTACATGGCCCCGTTGGAAAAGGTGATAGCCCCATTTGGGGTTAAAGCTATAAGCTATGCCGACGGCACGCAGCTTGTCGTCTCGCTGTCGCAACATGAGGGTAGCGTGGCTGATCTCCCAGACTGCCTTACAGCCATTTCCTCCTGGATGTCCAGTTCAAAACTTAAATTAAATGGATCCAAGACGGAGATCATGCTTTTAGGCAATCAATTTACCTCTCTGCCCCCTGAGATGTGGCCTGCCTGTATGGGAGATCTTCCACCCCCTAAGCAGCAAATAAAAAGCCTAGGGATTTGGTTCGAACCCCAACTTACATTCCAGACCCATGCGCAGAAAGTGGTTGGAGGCTGCTTCGGTCTGCTTCGGGCAGCTCGGAAGGTACTTCCTCTCCTTCCCTTTCAATCTAGAAAGCTGCTAATCCAGGGCTTGATCCTGTCCAAATTGGATTACGGTAACTCCCTTTTCCTTGCAGCCCCCCTTGCCACCATCAAGACTCTTCAGCGAGCTCAGAATGCCGCAGCTAGGCTGCTGATGGGGGCGCCGAGAAGGGCCTCAGCCAAACCATTGCTGAAAGCCCTGCATTGGCTCCCCATCCAGGAGCGGGTCTCTTTCAAATCCCTTTGTATTGCACATAAGACCCTGCAAGGCAAAGGCCCGCCAGCCCTGAGAGGAGTGATCCGATCTTACTAGTCGTTCAGGGCCCTTCGCTCGGATGGAGAAAATCTTGCCATTGTCCCACGAGTGAGGAAAGCGAGAACAGGAGGCCGACGGTTCTCACTGAATGTGTCAAACAAATGGAATGCCCTCCCTAGAGAACTCCGAATGGAATCAGATCATCTGAAATTTAGAAGGGCACTTAAAACCTTTCTGTTCCCTACTACCCTCTAATCTTTCTTTGCTTGAGTTCACCTGGTTCAGATTAGGATTAGCGCTGGGACGCTTTAGGGCAGCCATGCGCTCTACAAATCCAAATCAAATCAAATCAAATCAACTGCCAAGTCATGCCTTCCCTGGACCGGAAACAAGCTTCCGACGACCGGTTTCTGGCATTCCAGCCGTCTTCTGCCCGGTTTGCTTGAATCCAGTGGCAAAGTGAGCACGGGACTCATGTCTGGGCATACCCTGCCACACTTATGGCGGCCAAAAGCGGTACAAAAGGGGGTGGAGATGGACGGAGCATCTGAATCAATCAAACACTCACACCCAGTCAAAAGATCTGGGTTTAATCCATCACCGTTGTTTAGCCCACTCTGCCATCCCAGTTCAGACATGGCTATATGCAAATCAGTCTGACCCTGTGCCTCATGGGAACATTCCAGCCCGAACTGCCAAGCCATGCCTTCCCTGGACTGGAAACAAGCTTCCGAGGACCGGTTTCTGGCATTCCAGCCGTCTTCAGCCCGGTTTGCTTGAATCCAGTGGCAAAGTGAGCAAGGGACTCACGTCTGAGCATAACCTGCCACACTTATGGCGGCCAAAAGCGGTACAAAAGGGGGTGGTGATGGACGGAGCATCTGAATCAATCAAACACTCACACCCAGTCAAAAGATCTGGGTTTAATCCATCATCGTTCTTTAGCCCACTCTGCCACCCCAGTTCAGACATGGCTATATGCAAATTAGTCTGACCCTGTGCCTCATGGGAACAGTCCAGCCCGAACTGCCAAGTCATGCCTTCCCTGGACCGGAAACAAGCTTCCGACGACCGGTTTCTGGCATTCCAGCCGTCTTCTGCCCGGTTTGCTTGAATCCAGTGGCAAAGTGAGCACGGGACTCATGTCTGGGCATACCCTGCCACACTTATGCGGCCAAATGCGGTACAAAAGGGGGTGGTGATGGACGGAGCATCTGAATCAATCAAACACTCACTCCCAGTCAAAAGATCTGGGTTTAACCCATCACCGTTGTTTAGCCCACTCTGCCACCCCAGTTCAGACATGGCTATATGCAAATCAGTCTGACCCTGTGCCTCATGGGAACATTCCAGCCCGAACTGCCAAGCCATGCCTTCCCTGGACTGGAAACAAGCTTCCGAGGACCGGTTTCTGGCATTCCAGCCGTCTTCAGCCCGGTTTGCTTAAATCCAGTGGCAAAGTGAGCAAGGGACTCACGTCTGAGCATACCCTGCCACACTTATGGCGGCCAAAAGCAGTACAAAAGGGGGTGGTGATGGACGGAGCATCTGAATCAATCAAACACTCATACCCAGTCAAAAGATCTGGGTTTAATCCATCACCGTTCTTTAGCCCACTCTGCCACCCCAGTTCAGACATGGCTATATGCAAATCAGTCTTACCCTGTGCCTCATGGGAACAGTCCAGCCCGAACTGCCAAGCCATGCCTTCCCTGGACCGGAAACAAGCTTCCGAGGACCGGTTTCTGGCATTCCAGCCGTCTTCAGCCCGGTTTGCTTGAATCCAGTGGCAAAGTGAGCAAGGGACTCACGTCTGGGCATACCCTGCCACACTTATGGCGGCCAAAAGCGGTACAAAAGGGGGTGGTGATGGACGGAGCATCTGAATCAATCAAACACTCACACCCAGTCAAAAGATCTGGGTTTAATCCATCACTGTTCTTTAGCCCACTCTGCCACCCCAGTTCAGACATGGCTATATACAAATCAGTCTGACCCTGTGCCTCATGGGAACAGTCCAGCCCGAACTGCCAAACCATGCCTTCCCTGGATCGGAAACAAGCTTCCGAGGACCGGTTTCTGGCATTTCATCCGTCTTCAGCCCGGGTTGCTTGAATCCAGTGGCAAAGTGAGCAAGGGACTCACGTCTGAGCATACCCTGCCACACTTATGGCGGCCAAAAGCGGGACAAAAGGGGGTGGTGATGGACGGAGCATCTGAATCAATCAAACACTCACACCCAGTCAAAAGATCTGGGTTTAATCCATCACCGTTCTTTAGCCCACTCTGCCACCCCAGTTCAGACAAGGCTATATGCAAATCAGTCTGACCCTGTGCCTCATGGGAACAGTCCACCCCGAACTGCCAAGCCATACCTTCCCTGGACCGGAAACAAGCTTCCGAGGACCGGTTTCTGGCATTCCAGCCGTCTTCAGCCCGGTTTGCTTGAATCCAGTGGCAAAGTGAGCAAGGGACTCACGTCTGAGCATAACCTGCCACACTTATGGCGGCCAAAAGCGGTACAAAAGGGGGTGGTGATGGACGGAGCATCTGAATCAATCAAACACTCACACCCAGTCAAAAGATCTGGGTTTAATCCATCACCTTTCTTTAGCCCACTCTGCCACCCCAGTTTAAAAATGGCTATATGCAAATCAGTCTGACCCTGTGCCTCATGGGAACAGTCCAGCCCGAACTGCCAAGTCATGCCTTCCCTGGACCGGAAACAAGCTTCCGACGACCGGTTTCTGGCATTCCAGCCGTCTTCTGCCCGGTTGGCTTGAATCCAGTGGCAAAGTGAGCAAGGGACTCACGTCTGAGCATACCCTGACACACCTATGGCGGCCAAAAGCGGTACAAAAGGGGGTGGTGATGGACGGTGTGAGAAATTGGCCTGATATGCAGTGCTCACTATTCTAGTGATCACTAAGTATCAGTCCAAACGACCCTTATTGATGATTGGTTGTAAGTCAACCTGATAGACCAGCTATCCTAGTAGCATGGACAAGAGCAGTCTTTAGGCTAAACTCTAGAGGGCGTGTTAAGCCAGCTGTTTTACCATCACATTTACCCCTTGAACACCAAGTGAAAGGACACCACACAAGTTGTTATGAAAAATAAAGTATATTTATTTATAACAAGACGACCCTGAACTCTTTATGAGTCAGGGAGCTAAGCACAATACAAAACTCTTAACGAAATACTTAAAGTCGCACAATTTACACAAATGCCCGAGGGGCACGAAAAACCATATACTACAAAAGTGGAATGCGAATTACTAGCAGGTAAGTAACTATTCTCAGAGGCTTTGGGATCGCTAGGACTAGACTACTGAACCTTTAGATTACGAGCAGGAGGCCTAGGGAGATCGGGTGCAGAGGGTGCACTCTCACGCGGGATGCGGAACAAAGTCTATGGAGGCTAGTAAATGCAAAGTTAGTGTTATCGGACGAATCCGACTAGGTAGAGCTGAAACGAAAAAGGATCTGGACACTTAGATGGTTAAGCTATGCTGGAGCACCAAAATGCTTAGGTTACCTAGCCCAGGGGCTGCGGCTGCATAGGTCTGAAAAGACGTCGGGAATCCTCGTTGCAGTCTATGGAGCCTGAAAGAAGAAGTTGCTGGCAGGCGACCAGTGATGAAGTTCGATGTGATCCAAGCCTGGATCGATGAAGATGGAGACCTGTAAGCAGAGGGGACCAAGTCCTGAATCACTAGCCAGTGATTAGGTGGGCACCAGGATGGCACCGGGCGAAGTCACCTCGACCAGGTGAGTGGGCGACGCTGGGCTCTGCAGTCTCTCGGACCAGGAGGCGTTGTCGGCGACCAGGATGGAGGTGCGAGCTGTCCCACGGTGGTATCTGCTGTCGACGTCGCTGGACCCAGGATTGGGGCAACAACTCTTGGCAAATGCAAGCCCACGCGGTGGACTCAAAATGGTGTCTGGAGTGGACCAGGAGGGTCCGGGGTGCTCCTCTGTTGGAGGGGAGCAAGGGCCAGTCTGGAGCAACCAGACCAGCGGTGTTGTCGTCGTGGTTCGTCGTCAGAAGGGCCACTAGCCAACGGGCAAGTGACCTGGACAACGCGGTGAGCAGCAAAGAGCAGAAGGGCCCCACGCAGATCTCGTGGATGCTGGAGGGCTGAACTTCGGTGCTGGAGCTGCTCAGGGTTGGGGCTTCTCAAACCCCAAAGCACTCACTCAAGGATCCCTCGGTGGTTGTGCTGGGCAAACGTCATGCAGTCTTGAAGATGGCCGGTCCCTCGAGGTCTCGTCACACCCACGAATCTCATCTGGGCTGATGATGCAGGTAGAGGTCAGAGGTGCTAGGGAAGCCGGTTCTCGTCGAGCTGGGCAGTCTTGATCCGGAGGAGAGACTTACAGCAAACCGCGATGCTTGGATGGTGCCTGCGGGTGCAGGGTGCCTACTCCTTAGTCACAAGGGAGAAATCTTAGGAAAAAGTCTTGAGTTCCTTTCGTAGAAAGTAGTTTCAGGATTCAAAGATGATCTGATTTGGAAGGGGGCCTGCTCCTACCTTTATCCTGAGAAAAGGGGCTGGCACGCGACTAAGTCCTGCCCTATGGGTGGGACTAGGAGTGGGGTGGTTACACCCCTCTCCTTTGTCCGGTCTCTCCCCAGCTCAGGGGCTGGTGTGCCCCAGGAACTGGTTTGAGCCGGCATATGCACAGTGAGCACCGGGGTGCCACTTGCAGTCACCTTCTGCTATAGCCCTGCCTACCTGGGATACACAAAACCCTGTCTGGGATGGTGCTAGCACCGCCCCTGACAGGAAACCCTTTGTCCAAGCACTCCTCGCTGGAAGGACTCCCAGCAGCAGGAGGTCAGACTTGTGTCTCGGTGGCAGCATCCATTTTGTGGAGCTGAGGCTATGTTCAACTTTAACCGGGGTTACAGGCTACCAACATGTCTTCTCCCTCTAGAGGGGTGGAATGCTACCCCCGTCGCCAGAACTGGCGAGGGGGTAGTATTCCAAAGCGTATGACACCTTACACGACATGTTTAGATATTGTCAGACCAAAGTTACCATAACCGCGAGGATTATAAGGCACTTAAGAGTATATGGTCTGACGCTATCATGGAAACGGCTAAGGGATAGATCCCGAAAGCCGCAGACAGGCTCAGCTCATGCCAGAGCACCATCTCACACGATTGCAAGCACTCTGCCTTCAGGATTGTTAAGGCCTGCCATAGGAGTGACTGATAGGAGATCTGTGTGCCCATTCTAGGTTTAGATATAGGTATACTATATCTAAAGCAAAGGGTGATTACACCACCTTACTCCCAGCTGTCAAGCGGCCAGTTGTGTCTGTTTAGTTAGTCAGCCCAGGGGTGGCATAATACATGCTGCAGCCCCTGGGAGACTCCTGGGTGCACCTCTGCCCTGGTTACAGGGACTTGGAGAGGGCCCAGTGCCAATTCAGTACCTGGGTACAATTTGGAATAGAGAGAACAGCTAGGCTGTGGGTCTGATTAGCAGGCCCACAGCCAGGGAAAGTCGTAAACCAGTGAAGCAAAAAGCAAAAATCTGGGTGATCATAGGATTGCAGACCCTACTCTCCTACATGACCCCCTGTGAGAAGTTGGCCTGATGTGCAGTGCTCACTATTCTAGTGATCACTATATATCAGTCCAAACAACCCTTATTGGTGATTGGTTGTAAGTCAACCTTATAGACCAGCTATCCTAGTAGCATGGATACGAGCAGTCTAAGGCTAAGACTCTAGAGGGCGTGTTAAGCCAGCTGTTTTACCATCACATTACCCCTTGAACACCCAGTGAAAGGACACCACACAAGTGTTATGAAAATAAACAGTGTATTTATTAGAATCACAACAACCCTGTACTCTTTATGAGGACAGGGTGCTAGGCACACAACAAAACTCTTACGAAAATACTTAAGTTAGCACGTTATACACAAATGCCCGAGGGGCACGAAAAACCATATACTTAAAAAGTGGAATGCGAATTACTAGCAGGTAAGTAACAGTTCTAATAGGCTTTGGAATCGCTAGGACTGGACTAGGGAATCGTTAGATTACTACTAGGAGACCCAGGGGACTCGGGTGCAGAGTGTGCACTCTCACGCGGGATGCGGGACAAAGTCTATGGGAGCTAGTAAATGCAAAGTTAGTGTTCACGGGCGAACCCGACCTGGTAGGAAGAAAACGACAGTGGATCCTGACCCTAGGATAGTGAGGCTATGCTGGGACACCGAAGTGCCGAAGTTACCTAGCCCAGGGGCTGCAGCTGCATAGGTCTGAAAAGACGTCGGGGATCTCGTTGCCGGACCAGGAGCCTGGAAGGAAGAAGTTGCTGGCAGGCGACCAGTGAAGAAAAGTTCGATGGATCCAAGCCTGGATCAAGGGAGAAGAAAACCTGAAAGCAGAGGGGACCAAGTTCTTGAATCACTAGCCAGTGATTAAGTGGGCACCAGGATGGCACCGGGCGAAGTCACCGCAGTCAGGTGAGTGGGCGCTGCTGGGCTCTGCAGTCTCTCGGACCAGGAGGCGTTGTCGGCGACCAGGATGGAGGTGCGAGCTGTCCCACGAAGGTTCTTGCTGTCGACGTCGCTGGACCCAGGATTGGGCAACAAGTCTTGGCAAATGCAAGGCCCACGCGGTGGACCTAAAATGGCGTCTTGAGTGGACCAGGAGGGTCCAGGGTACTTCTCCGATGGAGGGAAGCAAGGGCCAGTCTGGAGCAACCAGACCAGCAGCAGAAATGTCGTCGGGCGTCGTCAGGAAGGCCACAAGCCAGCGGGCTAGTAGCCAAACAACGCGGTGAGCAGTAAAAAGCAGAAGGGCCCCACGCAGATCGTGGAGATGCTGGGGGGCTGCTCTTCGGTGCTGGAGCTGCTCAGGGTGGGGGCTTCTCGGACCCCAAAGCACTCACCAGGAATTCACTCGGCGGGCTTGCTGGAAAGAAGTCGTGCAGTCTTGCAGATGGCCGGTCCCTTGAGGTCTCGTCGCACCCACGGTTCTCAGCTGGGCTGTAGAGGTGGGTAGAGGTCAGAGGTGCCAGGGAAGCCGGTTCTCGTCGAGCTGGGCAGTCGGATTCCGGAGGAAGGACTTGCAGCAGACCGCAGTGTTCTTAGATGGTGCCTGCGGATGCAGGGTGACTACTCCTTAGTCACAAGGGAGAAATCTTAGGAAGAAGTCTTGAGTTCCTTTCGCAGAAAGTAGTTTCAGGATTCAAAGATGATCTGATTTGGAAGGGGGCCAGTCTCTACCTTTATCCTGTAAAAGGGGGCTGGCACGCGACTAAGTCCTGCCCTATGGGTGGGACTAGGAGGGGGGTGGTTACACCCACTTCCTTGGCGGGCTTTTCCCCAGCACAGGGTCTGGAGTGACCCTGGAACTGGTTCCAGCCAGCCTATGCACAGTGAGCACCGGGGTGCCACGTGCAGTCACCTTCCTCTAAAGCCCTGCCTACCTACAATACACAAAACCCTGTCTGGGACGGTGCTGGCACCGCCCCTGGCAGGAAACCCTTTGTCCTTATCTCCTGCTCTGGGAGGACTCCCAGCAGCAGGAGGGCAGACTTGTGTCTCGGTGGCAGCATCCATTTTGTGGATGCTAAGGCTCTGTCTGACTTTAACCGGGGTTAGGGGTTACATACATGTCGTGTCCCTCTAGAAGGGTGGAATGCTAACCCCGTCACCAGAATTGGCGAGGGGTTAGTATTCCAATTCGTATGACACCTTACTCGACATGTTTTGATAAAGCGATACCAGAGTTGGCACATAACCGCGAGGATTATAATGCACTTAAGAGTATATGGTATGCGATATCATGGAAACGGCTAAGGGATGGATCCCGAAAGCCGCAGACAGGCTCAGCTCATGCCAGAGCACCATCTCACACGATTCCAAGCACTCTGCCTTCAGGATTGTTAAGGCCTGCCATAGGAGTGACTGATAGGAGATCTATGTGTCCATTTTAGGGTTAGATATAGGTATACTATATCTAAAGCAAAGGGTGATTACACCACCTTGCCCCAGCTGTCAAGCAGCCAGTTGTGTCAGATTTGGATGGCCAGCCAGGGGTGGCATAATACATGCTGCAGCCCCTGGTAGGCCCTGGGTACACCTATGCTCTGGGTACCTAAGGTACACTGTACAGGGACTGATAAGGTGACTCAGTATCCAATTTAGATATGTACCTAAGGTACATGGAATCCATTTTACAGAGAGAACAGTAGGCCTGGGGCCCTGAATAGCAGGGTCCCAGGTCAACTAAGTCAGAAAACCAGCAAAACACCAGGCAAAAAGTTGGGGGCAACCATAGTCAGGGATCTACCTTCCTACACCCCCCCCCAAACTTTGGGACAATAAGCTAACCTTGACCAGGTGAGTCTTCTTGCTCTAAGTGGAAATACCTGGAGAGCCCATCAGCATTGCCATGATCAGTACCAGGTCTATGCTCCACTGTAAAATCCATCCCCTGTAGGGAAATGGACCACCTAAGTAGTTTGGGGTTTTCACCCTTCATCTGATTTAGCCATAAGAGGGGCTTATGTTCGGTCTGAATCTTGAAGTGAGTGCCAAACAAGTATGACCTCAACTTCTTCAGGGCCCAAACCACAGCAAAGGCCTCCCTCTCAATAGCTGACCAATTTTTCTCTCTGGGGGTCAGCCTTCTGCTAATAAAAGCAATGGGCTGGTCGTTACCATCAAAATTCAGCTGAGATAGAACAGCTCCCACACCCAACTCAGAAGCATCTGTTTGGACAATGAAGGTCTTGGAGTAGTCTGGACTCTTTAGGATAGGTGTTGTGCACATGGCCTGCTTTAGGTCATCAAATGCTTTCTGACAGCTTGCTGTCCACTGAACCTTCTTTGGCATCTTTTTACTTGTCAGGTCATTAAGTGGAGTCACAATGGACCCATAATTCTTGACAAATTTTCTATAGTAACCAGTCAGGCCCAAGAAAGCTCGAACCTGAGTCTGGGTGGTTGGAGGAGCCCAGTCCTTGATGGCCTGTATCTTGCTCTCCAATGGCTGAACCTGGCCTCCACCTACAAGGTGGCCCAGGTATACAACCTGTGTCTGCCCTATCTGGCACTTAGTGGCCTTGATAGTGAGACCTGCCTTTTGCAGTGCCTCTAACACTTTCCTCAGGTGGACCAGGTGATCCTCCCAGGTGGAACTAAAGACAGCTATATCATCAAGATATGCTGCGCAGAAGTCATCCAACCCAGTGAGAACTTGATTCACCAGCTTTCGGAAGGTGGCAGGTGCATTTTTCAAACCAAAGGGCATTACCACAAACTGATAATGCCCACCAGGGGTAGAAAATGCTGTCTTGGGTTTGGCCTCCTCAGCTAACCTGATTTGCCAATACCCAGCTGTCAGGTCAAATGTACTTAAGTAGTTGGCAGAAGCCAATCTATCTATAAGTTCATCTGCTCTTGGTATTGGGTGGGCATCAGTCTTAGTGACTGCATTGAGGCCTCTGTAGTCTACGCAAAACCTCATCTCTTTCTTACCACCCTGGGTGTGAGGCTGTGGCACTAGAACTACTGGGCTAGCCCAAGGGCTATATGAGGGCTCAATGACTCCTAGCTCCAACATTTTCTGCACTTCTGTCTTGATGCAGTCTCTGACATGATCAGGCTGTCTGTAGATTTTACTCTTGACAGGCAGACTGTCTCCAGTGTCCACCTCATGGATACACCAATTAGTTTGACTGGGTGTCAGAGAGAACATATGTCTAAAGGATTGCAGAACTTGTCTACAATCCTGTTGCTGATGTTCAGAGAGGCTGCCACAAAAGACAACACCATCTACTGATCCATCATCAGGATTCTGAGTGAGCAGGTCTGGGAGAGGGTCACTCTCTTCCTCCTGTCCCTCATCTGTGGCCATGAGCAAGCCCATGTCCTTCCTGTCGACATATGCCTTGAGCCTGTTTACATGGAGCACCCTGAGGGGGCTCCTGGGAGTTCCAAGGTCCACCAGGTAGGTGACCTCTCCCTTTTGCTTAATGATTGTGTGGGGCCCAGACCATTTGTCTTTGAGTGCTGCTGGGGCCACTGGCTCCAGCACCCACACCTTCTGTCCAGGCTTGTACAGAGTCAGGACAGCCTTTTGGTCATGCCAAGCTTTTTGGAGTTCTTGGCTTGCCTCAAGGTTTTTAGATGCCTTTTCCATGTACTCAGCCATCCTGGAGCGGAGACCAAGTACATAGTCCACAATGTTTGTTCCAGGCTTTTTGAGAGGTCTCTCCCATCCTTCCTTTACCAAACCAGGGGTCCTCTTACAGGATGCCCAAACAGAAGTTCAAAAGGGCTGTAGCCAACCCCCTTCTATGGGACCTCTCTGTAAGCAAACAAGAGGCAGGGTATCAGGACATCCCACCTCCTTCTGAGGGGTTCAGGTAGTCCATGAATCATCCCTTTGAGGGTCCTGTTGAATCTCTCAACAAGCCCATTGCACTGTGGGTGATAGGGTCTGGTGAACTTGTAGTTGACACCACATTCCTTCCACATTGCAGTCAGATATCCTGACATGAAGTTTGCACCTCTGTCAGAGACGACCTCCTTAGGGAACCCCACTCTGGAGAACACTCCAATTAGGGCTCTTGCCACAACAGGTGCTGTAGTAGTCCTAAGGGGTATAGCTTCAGGATACCTGGTGGCATGATCCACTACCACCAGTATAAATCTGTGCCCAGATGCTGTTGGGGGGTCCATTGGTCCAACAATCTCAATCCCCACCCTTTCAAAGGGAACCCCCACCACAGGTAGTGGTATAAGGGGGGCCTTTGTGGTGCCACCTGATTTGCCACTGGCTTGGCAGGTGACACATGAACGACAAAAGTTCTTGGTGTCCTCAGACATATGAGGCCAGTGAAAGTGTGGGGCAAGCCTGTCCCAAGTCTTGTTCTGGCCTAAGTGACCTGCAAGGGGAATTTCATGGGCCACGGTAAGAAGGAAACCTCTCTGAGACAAGGGGATGACCAGCCTCCTGGTTGCACCAGGCTTGGGGTCTCTTGACTCAGAGTACAGGAGTCCATCATCCCAGTATACCTTGTGGGTACCTGTGGCATTCCCTGCAGCCTCAGCAGCAGCCTGCTGTCTGAGGGGTTCAAGTGAGGGGCAGTCCAACTGTGCCTTTCCCAGGTCTTCCCTGGAGGGTCCCCCTGAGCCCAGAAACTCAACCTGATCAGGTTCAAGCTCTTTAGGTTCAGTTTCCCTCAGTTCTTTGAGATCAGCCTCCTCAGAGACTTGATCCCCAACCTGGGGCAAGGGGGAAGGCAATGCCTTAACCCTACTGCTCCTCTTCTTGGAATGTGTCTGGTCCATTGTTCCAGGATCCAGCACCTGTTCAGTGGGGCATCTTTTGGCCTGTGACCTAGTCACAGCAAGGACATGTGCTGGCAAGCCTAACATTTCCATTGTGAGTCCTTTGCTCCACTTCTGACCATAGGGATGTTTCCAAATCATTGCCCAACAGACATTCTACTGGGAGGTCAGAACTAACCACAACCTTCTTTGGGCCACTTACCCCTCCCCATGAGAAATCAACAACTGCCATACTATGATTGGTAGTGACGTTGCTGGCATTGGTCACCAGGTAGTCTGCACCTGGCATGATCTGTCCAGGGAACACAAAGTTAGGTGTCACCATTGTGACACTGGCACAAGTGTCCCTGTAGGCCTGAGCCATTTTTCCATTAATTAAAGGTGTCTGCCTGTATTTGCCCAAAGTATTGGGACTTGCATCAGGGGATATATCCACATCCCCTGTACAGACAAGGACAGCCTGAGTGAGTGTGCCAACTAAGTTGTCAGACCCCTCAGTTCCCAAGGTTAACCCAACTATTCCCTTGGGAGGTGCACTACCACTATTGGCTGTACTAGGGGGTGCAGTTGCCTTAGGGGCTGTAGTGGTAGGAGTTTGCCCTCCTCTCTTGGTGCACTCACTAAACCAGTGAGACTTACTTTTACAGTATTGGCACCACCTTTTTGACTGGCCTTCTTGAGTCTTCTTTTTATGCTGTGAAGCCTGACCCCCACCCTCTTTGGTTTGTTGGGGACCTGTTGAAGACTTCTGGTCATTTTGTTCATTCTTGTTACTACCCTTTTGGTCTGCTTTCTTCTGACCACCCTGGTTCTGAGTCTGGTTCTGCTTGACCCTTGTTCTGACCCATCTGTCTGCCTTCTTTCCCAATTCTTGGGGAGAGGTCAGATCTGAATCAACAAGGTGCTGATGCAACAACTGGTTCTGACAGTTATTTAAAATCTGTTCTCTCATGATCAGATTATACAACCCTGTGTAATCAGTAACCTTGCTACCCAGCAACCAGCCTTCCAAAGCCTTAGTGGCACAATCAACAAAGTCAGCCCAATCCTGAGACTGAATTTTCTGGGTGTCCCTGAACAGCAACCTGTACTGCTCAGTGGTTAAGCCAAACCCATCAACCAGTGTATTCTTCAGGACTTGGTAATTGTTAGCATCCTCAACTCTAGTAGTGAGGAGCTTATCTCTACCTTTGCCTTCAAAGGAGAGCCACAGTATAGCTGCCCACTGACTCTGGGGGATGCACTGGACAGTGCAGGCCCTCTCCAGAGCAGCCATCCATTTGTGGATGTCATCCCCTTGTTTAAAGGGGGGCACTATCTTACTCAGGTGTTTAGTGTCTAAACTCCTTTCTTTATCTCTAGGGAGATTGCTGCCACCAGTGGGAACTATCCCACTCATCTGCTGCTCTCTAGCAAAGGCAAGCTTCTCTTTGGCCAAGGCAAGTTCTTCCCTTTCAATCCTTAGATTAGCCTGTTTCATCCTTGCTTCATGTTCTCTTCTCTGAGGGGAAGTCAATCTCCTCTGGGGAGAGATCCTTCTCCTCTGAGAAGAGGCATTAGAGTGCAGAGATCTATTGGAGTCCCTAGAAGGAGATCTATATCTTCTAACTCCAAGGTTAGGCCTCATTAGGGTCAGTACTGGGGGTCCCCCAGATCCTTCCCTAAGTAGGTCTAAGTTGGCCCTAGTAAGTCTGCTGACTAGCTCAGGCCTGTTGTCTGCCTCATCCCCAGAGAGTTCCTCTTCTTCCTCCTCCTCAACTGCATTTTCAGTGTCAAGGAGGTCTGGATCACCAAGGGTACCCTCTAAGGCTGGCATACTCCCATCTGTATGAGAAGCTTTCCTAGCATCATATGTCTCTAAGAGACCTAACAGAAAGGGAGTGGTGGGGTTAGACCCCTGTTTCAATTTCCTGGAGGTACACAATTGTCTCAACTCCTGGAAACTGAGAGCTGCATATCTTGAGATGACCTGTGGAGGGTCACTAGCCACTAGGGGAGTCTCTGAAGACTCTCCATGGGTAGACATGCTTCTAGTGTGGTGTAAGTGATGCACCTACCTACACTATGGGTTTACCTACTGATCCCTTGCTAGAGTTGTAGTTTAGGGTGTGCTAAGCCCTAACACACTACAGCAGCTGGTTCAGTAGAACTCAGAGTATTCTAAGTTAAGTTATATGTACCTATGTACCTATGTGATCTTTCAAATGATATTCTTAGGATACGTGTGTGGTAAAACAACAGCAAGCTCAAATCCCAACCGCTGCTCACCAATGTGAGAAGTTGGCCTGATATGCAGTGCTCACTATTCTAGTGATCACTATGTATCAGTCCAAACGACCCTTATTGATGATTGGTTGTAAGTAAACCTGATAGACCAGCTATCCTAGTAGCATGGACAAGAGCAGTCTTTAGGCTAAACTCTAGAGTGCGTGTTAAGCCAGCTGTTTTACCATCACATTTACCCCTTGAACACCAAGTGAAAGGACACCACACAAGTTGTTATGAAAAATAAAGTATATTTATTTATAACAAGACTACCCTGAACTCTTTATGAGTCAGGGAGCTAAGCACAATACAAAACTCCTAAAGAAATACTTAAAGTCGCACAATTTACACAAATGCCCGAGGGGCACGAAAAACCATATACTACAAAAGTGGAATGCGAATTACTAGCAGGTAAGTAACTATTCTCAGAGGCTTTGGGATCGCTAGGACTAGACTACTGAACCTTTAGATTACGAGCAGGTGGCCTAGGGAGATCGGGTGCAGAGGGTGCACTCTCACGCGGGATGCGGAACAAAGTCTATGGAGGCTAGTAAATGCAAAGTTAGTGTTATCGGACGAATCCGACTAGGTAGAGCTGAAACGAAAAAGGATCTGGACACTTAGATAGTTAAGCTATGCTGGAGCACCGAAATGCTTAGGTTACCTAGCCCAGGGGCTGCGGCTGCATAGGTCTGAAAAGACGTCGGGAATCCTCGTTGCAGTCTATGGAGCCTGAAAGAAGAAGTTGCTGGCAGGCGACCATTGATGAAGTTCGATGTGATCCAAACCTGGATCGATGAAGATGGAGACCTGTAAGCAGAGGGGACCAAGTCCTGAATCACTAGCCAGTGATTAGGTGGGCACCAGGATGGCACCGGGCGAAGTCACCTCGACCAGGTGAGTGGGCGATGCTGGGCTCTGCAGTCTCTCGGACCAGGAGGCGTTGTCGGCGACGAGGATGGAGGTGCGAGCTGTCCCACGGTGGTATCTGCTGTTGATGTCGCTGGACCCAGGATTGGGGCAACAACTCTTGGCAAATGCAAGCCCACGCGGTGGACTCAAAATGGCGTCTGGAGTGGACCAGGAGGGTCCGGGGTGCTCCTCTGTTGGAGGGGAGCAAGGGCCAGTCTGGAGCAACCAGACCAGCGGTGTTGTCGTCGTGGTTCGTCGTCAGAAGGGCCACTAGTCAACGGGCAAGTGACCTGGACAACGTGGTGAGCAGCAAAGAGCAGAAGGGCCCCACGCAGATCTCGTGGATGCTGGAGGGCTGAACTTCGGTGCTGGAGCTGCTCAGGGTTGGGGCTTCTCAAACCCCAAAGCACTCACTCAAGGATCCCTCGGTGGTCGTGCTGGGCAAGCGTCGTGCAGTCTTGAAGATGGCCGGTCCCTCGAGGTCTCGTCACACCCACGAATCTCAGCTGGGCTGATGATGCAGGTAGAGGTCAGAGGTGCCAGGGAAGCCGGTTCTTGTCGAGCTGGGCAGTCTTGATCCGGAGGAGAGACTTACAGCAAACCGCGATGCTTGTATGGTGCCTGCGGGTGCAGGGTGACTACTCCTTAGTCACAAGGGAGAAATCTTAGGAAGAAGTCTTGAGTTCCTTTCGTAGAAAGTAGTTTCAGGATTCAAAGATGATCTGATTTGGAAGGGGGCCTGCTCCTACCTTTATCCTGAGAAAAGGGGCTGGCACGCGACTAAGTCCTGCCCTATGGGTGGGACTAGGAGGGGGGTGGTTACACCCCTCTCCTTTGTCCGGTCTCTCCCCAGCTCAGGGGCTGGTGTGCCCCAGGAACTGGTTTGAGCCGGCATATGCACAGTGAGCACCGGGGTGCCACTTGCAGTCACCTTCCTCTATAGTCCTGCCTACCTGGGATACACAAAACCCTGTCTGGGATGGTGCTAGCACCGCCCCTGACAGGAAACCCTTTGTCCAAGCACTCCTCGCTGGAAGGACTCCCAGCAGCAGGAGGTCAGACTTGTGTCTCGGTGGCAGCATCCATTTTGTGGAGCTGAGGCTATGTTCAACTTTAACCGGGGTTACAGGCTACCAACATGTCTTCTCCCTCTAGAGGGGTGGAATGCTACCCCCGTCGCCAGAACTGGCGAGGGGGTAGTATTCCAAAGCGTATGACACCTTACACAACATGTTTAGATATTGTCAGACCAAAGTTACCATAACCGCGAGGATTATAAGGCACTTAAGAGTATATGGTCTGACGCTATCATGGAAACGGCTAAGGGATAGATCCCGAAAGCCGCAGACAGGCTCAGCTCATGCCAGAGCACCATCTCACACGATTCCAAGCACTCTGCATTCAGGATTGTTAAGGCCTGCCATAGGAGTGACTGATAGGAGATCTGTGTGCCCATTCTAGGTTTAGATATATGTATACTATATCTAAAGCAAAGGGTGATTACACCACCTTGCTCCCAGCTGTCAAGCAGCCAGTTGTGTCTGTTTAGTTAGTCAGCCCAGGGGTGGCATAATACATGCTGCAGCCCCTGGGAGACTCCTGGGTGCACCTCTGCCCTGGTTACAGGGACTTGGAGAGGGCCCAGTGCCAATTCAGTACCTGGGTACAATTTGGAATAGAGAGAACAGCTAGGCTGTGGGTCTGATTAGCAGGCCCACAGCCAGGGAAAGTCGTAAACCAGTGAAGCAAAAAGCAAAAATCTGGGTGATCATAGGATTGCAGACCCTACTCTCCTACAGACGGAGCATCTGAATCAATCAAACACTCACACCCAGTCAAAAGATCTGAGTTTAATCCATCACCGTTCTTTAGCCCACTCTGCCACCCCAGTTCAGACATGGCTATATGCAAATCAGTCTGACCCTGTGCCTCATGGGAACAGTCCAGCCCGAACTGCCAAGCCATGCCTTCCCTGGACCGGAAACAAGCTTCCGAGGACCGGTTTCTGGCATTCCAGCCGTCTTCAGCCCGGTTTGCTTGAATCCAGTGGCAAAGTGAGCAAGGGACTCACGTCTGGGCATACCCTGCCACACTTATGGCGGCCAAAAGCGGTACAAAAGGGGGTGGTGATGGACGGAGCATCTGAATCAATCAAACACTCACACCCAGTCAAAAGATCTGAGTTTAATCCATCACCGTTCTTTAGCCCACTCTGCCACCCTAGTTCAGACATGGCTATATGCAAATCAGTCTGACCCTGTCCCTCATGGGAACAGTCCAGCCCGAACTGCCAAACCATGCCTTCCCTGGACCGGAAACAAGTTTCCGAGGACCGGTTTCTGGCATTTCAGCCATCTTCAGCCCGGTTTGCTTGAATCCAGTGGCAAAGTGAGCAAGGGACTCACGTCTGAGCATACCCTGCCACACTTATGGCGGCCAAAAGCGGGACAAAAGGGGGTGGTGATGGACGGAGCATCTGAATCAATCAAACACTCACACCCAGACAAAAGATCTGAGTTTAATCCATCACCGTTCTTTAGCCCACTCTGCCACCCCAGTTCAGACATGGCTATATGCAAATCAGTCTGACCCTGTGCCTCATGGGAACATTCCAGCCCGAACTGCCAAACCATGCCTTCCCTGGACCGGAAACAAGCTTCCGAGGACCGGTTTCTGGCATTCCAGCCGTCTTCAGCCCGGTTTGCTTGAATCCAGTGGCAAAGTGAGCAAGGGACTCACGTCTGAGCATACCCTGCCACACTTATGGCGGCCAAAAGCGGTACAAAAGGGGGTGGTGATGGACGGAGCATCTGAATCAATCAAACACTCACACCCAGTCAAAAGATCTGAGTTTAATCCATCACCGTTCTTTAGCCCACTCTGCCACCCCAGTTCAGACATGGCTATATGCAAATCAGTCTGACCCTGTGCCTCATGGGAACATTCCAGCCCGAACTGCCAAGCCATGCCTACCCTGGACCGGAAACAAGCTTCCGAGGACCGGTTTCTGGCATTCCAGCCGTCTTCAGCCCGGTTTGCTTGAATCCAGTGGCAAAGTGAGCAAGGGACTCACGTCTGAGCATACCCTGCCACACTTATGGCGGCCAAAAGCGGTACAAAAGGGGGTGGTGATGGACGGAGCATCTGAATCAATCAAACACTCACACCCAGTCAAAAGATCTGGGTTTAATCCATCACCGTTTTTTAGCCCACTCTGCCACCCCAGTTCAGACATGGCTATATGCAAATCAGTCTTACCCTGTGCCTCATGGGAACAGTCCAGCCCGAACTGCCAAGCCATGCCTTCCCTGGACCGGAAACAAGCTTCAGAGGACCGGTTTCTGGCATTCCAGCCGTCTTCAGCCCGGTTTGCTTGAATCCAGTGGCAAAGTGAGCAAGGGACTCACGTCTGGGCATACCCTGCCACACTTATGGCGGCCAAAAGCGGTACAAAAGGGGGTGGTGATGGACGGAGCACCTGAATCAATCAAACACTCACACCTAGTCAAAAGATCTGGGTTTAATCCATCACCGTTCTTTAGCCCACTCTGCCACCCCAGTTCAGACATGGCTATATGCAAATCAGTCTGACCCTGTGCCTCATGGGAACAGTCCAGCCCGAACTGCCAAGCCATGCCTTCTCTGGACCGGAAACAAGCTTCCGAGGACCGGTTTCTGGCATTCCAGCCGTCTTCAGCCCGGTTTGCTTGAATCCAGTGGCAAAGTGAGCAAGGGACTCACGTCTGAGCATACCCTGCCACACTTATGGTGGCCAAAAGCGGGACAAAAGGGGGTGGTGATGGACAGAGCATCTGAATCAATCAAACACTCACACCCAGTCAAAAGATCTGGGTTTAATCCATCACCGTTCTTTAGCCCACTCTGCCACCCCAGTTCAGACATGGCTATATGCAAATCAGTCTGACCCTGTGCCTCATGGGAACAGTCCAGCCCGAACTGCCAAGTCATGCCTTCCCTGGACCGGAAACAAGCTTCCGATGACCGGTTTCTGGCATTCCAGCCGTCTTCTGCCCGGTTTGCTTGAATCTAGTGGCAAACTGAGCACGGGACTCATGTCTGGGCATACCCTGCCACACTTATGGCGGCCAAAAGCGGTACAAAAGGGGGTGGTGATGGACGGAGCATCTGAATCAATCAAACACTCACACCCAGTCAAAAGATCTGGGTTTAATCCATCACCGTTGTTTAGCCCACTCTGCCACCCCAGTTCAGACATGGCTATATGCAAATCAGTCTGACCCTGTGCCTCATGGGAACATTCCAGCCCGAACTGCCAAGCCATGCCTTCCCTGAACCGGAAACAAGCTTCCGAGGACCGGTTTCTGGCATTTCAGCCGTCTTCAGCCCGGTTTGCTTGAATCCAGTTGCAAAGTGAGCAAGGGACTCACGTCTGGGCATACCCTGCCACACTTATGGAAGCCAAGAGCGGTACAAAAGGGGGTGGTGATGAACGGAGCATCTGAATCAATCAAACACTCACACCCAGTCAAAAGATCTGGGTTTAATCCATCACCGTTCTTTAGCCCACTCTGCCACCCCAGTTCAGACATGGCTATATGCAAATCAGTCTGACCCTGTGCCTCATGGGAACAGTCCAGCCTGAACTGCCAAGCCATGCCTTCCCTGGACCGGAAACAAGCTTCCGAGGACCGGTTTCTGGCATTCCAGCCGTCTTCAGCCCGGTTTGCTTGAATCCAGTGGCAAAGTGAGCAAGGGACTCACATCTGAGCATAACCTGCCACACTTATGGCGGCCAAAAGCGGTACAAAAGGGGGTGGTGATGGACGGAGCATTTGAATCAATCAAACACTCGCACCCAGTCAAAAGATCTGGGTTTAATCCATTACCGTTCCTTAGCCCACTCTGCCACCCCAGTTCAAAAATGGCTATATGCAAATCAGTCTGACCCTGTGCCTCATGGGAACAGTCCAGCCCGAACTGCCAAGTCATGCTTTCCCTGGACCGGAAACAAGCTTCCGACGACCGGTTTCTGGCATTCCATCCGTCTTCTGCCCGGTTTGCTTGAATCCAGTGGCAAATTGAGCAAGGGACTCACGTCTGAGCATACCCTGACACACTTATGGCGGCCAAAAGCGGTACAAAAGGGGGTGGTGATGGACGGAGCATCTGAATCAATCAAACACTCACACCCAGTCAAAAGATCTGAGTTTAATTCATCACCGTTCTTTAGCCCACTCTGCCACCCCAGTTCAGACATGGCTATATGCAAATCAGTCTGACCCTGTGCCTCATGGGAACATTCCAGCCTGAACTGCCAAGCCATGCCTTCCCTGGACCGGAAACAAGCTTCCGAGGACCGGTTTCTGGCACTCCAGCTGTCTTCAGCCCGGTTTGCTTGAATCCAGTGGCAAAGTGAGCAAGGGACTCACGTCTGAGCATACCCTGCCACACTAATGGCGGCCAAAAGCGGTACAAAAGGGGGTGGTGATGGACGGAGCATCTGAATCAATCAAACACTCACACCCAGTCAAAAGATCTGGGTTTAATCCATCACCGTTTTTTAGCCCACTCTGCCACCCCAGTTCAGACATGGCTATATGCAAATCAGTCTTACCCTGTGTCTCATGGGAACAGTCCAGCCCGAACTGCCAAGCCATGCCTTCCCTGGACCGGAAACAAGCTTCAGAGGACCGGTTTCTGGCATTCCAGCCGTCTTCAGCCCGGTTTGCTTGAATCCAGTGGCAAAGTGAGCAAGGGACTCACGTCTGGGCATACCCTGCCACACTTATGGCGGCCAAAAGCGGTACAAAAGGGGGTGGTGATGGACGGAGCATCTGAATCAATCAAACACTCACACCCAGTCAAAAGATCTGGGTTTAATCCATCACCGTTCTTTAGCCCACTCTGCCACCCCAGTTCAGACATGGCTATATGCAAATCAGTCTGACCCTGTGCCTCATGGGAACAGTCCAGCCCGAACTGCCAAGCCATGCCTTCCCTGGACCGGAAACAAGCTTCCGAGGACCGGTTTCTGGCATTCCAGCCATCTTCAGCCCGGTTTGCTTGAATCCAGTGGCAAAGTGAGCAAGGGACTCACGTCTGAGCATACCCTGCCACACTTATGGCGGCCAAAAGCGGGACAAAAGGGGGTGGTGATGGACGGAGCATCTGAATCAATCAAACACTCACACCCAGTCAAAAGATCTGGGTTTAATCCATCACCGTTCTTTAGCCCATTCTGCCACCCCAGTTCAGACATGGCTATATGCAAATCAGTCTGACCCTGTGCCTCATGGGAACAGTCCAGCCCGAACTGCCAAGTCATGCCTTCCCTGGACCGGAAACAAGCTTCCGACGACCGGTTTCTGGCATTCCAACTGTCTTCTGCCCGGTTTGCTTGAATCTAGTGGCAAAGTGAGCACGGGACTCACGTCTGGGCATACCCTGCCACACTTATGGCGGCCAAAAGCGGTACAAAAGGGGGTGGTGATGGACGGAGCATCTGAATCAATCAAACACTCACACCCAGTCAAAAGATCTGGGTTTAATCTATCACCGTTGTTTAGCCCACTCTGCCACCCCAGTTCAGACATGGCTATATGCAAATCAGTCTGACCCTGTGCCTCATGGGAACATTCCAGCCCGAACTGCCAAGCCATGCCTTCCCTGGACCGGAAACAAGCTTCCGAGGACCGGTTTCTGGCATTCCAGCCGTCTTCAGCCCGGTTTGCTTGAATCCAGTGGCAAAGTGAGCAAGGGACTCATGTCTGAGCATACCCTGCCACACTTATTGCGGCCATTACCACCCCCTTTTGTACCGCTTTTGGCCGCCATAAGTGTGGCAGGGTATGCTCAGACGTGAGTCCCTTGCTCACTTTGCCACTGGATTCAAGCAAGCCGGGCTGAAGACGGCTGTAATGCCAGAAACCGGTCCTCGGAAGCTTGTTTCCGGTCCAGGGAATGCATGGCTTGGCAGTTCGGGCTGGACTGTTCCCATGAGGCACAGGGTCAGACTGATTTGCATATAGCCATGCCTGAACTGGGGTGACAGAGTGGGCTAAAGAACGGTGATGGATTAAACCCAGATCTTTTGACTGGGTGTGAGTGTTTGATTGGTTCAGATGCTCCGTCCATTCCCACCCCCTTTTGTACCGCTTTTGGCCGCCATAAGTGTGGCAGGATATGCTCAGACGTGAGTCCCTTGCTCACTTTGCCACTGGATTCAATCAAGCCGGGCTGAAGACGGCTGTAATGCTAGAAACCGGTCCTCGGAAGCTTGTTTTCGGTCCAGGGAAGGCATGGCTTGGCAGTTCGGGCTGGACTGTTCCCATGAGGCACAGGGTCAGACTGATTTGCATATAGCCATGCCTGAACTGGGGTGGCAGAGTGGGCTAAAGAACGGTGATGGATTAAACCCAGATCTTTTGACTGGGTGTGAGTGTTTGATTGGTTCAGATGCTCCGTCCATTACCACCCACTTTTGTACCGCTTTTGGCCGCCATAAGTGTGGCAGGTATGCTCAGACGTGAGTCCCTTGCTCACTTTGCCACTGGATTCAAGCAAGCCGGGCTGAAGACGGCTGTAATGCCAGAAACCGGTCCTCGGAAGCTTGTTTCCGGTCCAGGGAAGGCATGGCTTGGCAGTTCGGGCTGGACTGTTCCCATGAGGCACAGGGTCAGACTGATTTGCATATAGCCATGCCTGAACTGGGGTGGCAGAGTGGGCTAAAGAACAGTGATGGATTAAACCCAGATCTTTTGACTGGGTGTGAGTGTTTGATTGGTTCAGATGCTCCGTCCATTACCACCCCCTTTTGTACTGCACCTCCAGTTACAACACGGCATGGATATTACCGTCTATGCCGTGCTAGAACATTTTTGCTGTTCCCATTGCAGTGCCTGTTTTTCTGGTACAGCCATGGGAACGGCAAAAAGACGATCTGCCTGCACGAAAAAAACTCGTAATTAGGCGGGCGGTCTTTGCGCTGCTTTAGTGCAGCTGCGCCGGCTGAGACCTGCCGCAACTGCGCCAAAGTCGTAATCAGCCCCTAGTCTTTTTCCAAAGATATTATTGAGACTCAGCAGAGAATTATAAACCTACCAGAAATGTTTCCACTCCAGAGAATCACAAGCATTTCCAGTTATCACTAGGTGCTGCAGCAGTTGTATATTGGGATATCTTGTTAATGACACAAATATCTCAGGTAATGATGTGGGAAATTGAGTTTCCACTAATTATTATCTTTAAAAACCTCTGGACATGTTCTCAAAATTATGGAATCAGCAGTGGCGATATAAGTATCGGACCAGCCATTTTCTCAATGTGTTCCAATATATTTTGCATTGAGTGTACATGCTATGAAGGCCTTGCGGGGTTGTGCCTCTCATCAGGAGGAAGCCAATTCACAAACTGTGAACCTTAAAGTAGTACTACAGTAGTACTACTCGCTTACTAGAAAATGCAAACAACAAACATCTGGGAAGGTATGCTTCCACCGCTCTTATCTTCTCTATGCAGATAGCTCCGCTGTGGTGGCAGAGATCTCCTACACATATGTTTTGGAGTTAGTAGTAACTGTGGAAGAGGTACGGAGGTAGTGGTAGCAAAATGAGGAATAATTACTACTAAAAGAGGATTTAAGGGAAATTTTCAAGAGGGCGTTGGGAGTCATTACAGCCATAAAGGTGTCAAAACAGGCTCAAATGTAGTCCAACCCAAGCATGGAGTAAATCAAGCAACAAATATGGCGCACCCCTAGTACTCCCAGTGGTGGGACAGCCCCATAGAAATCAATTGAGGCAAGGAATTAAACTAACAGCCCAGAGCTACTAGTGTTCAATTAATTAAATTAGCTGGACATTTCAAATTATATATATTTTTAAGTGAAAAAATATGATATAAAATATTTTTTTAAAGCAAATGATAATATATAATTCAAACAAATAATGTTAAAATGTAAAAATGTTTCTAAATAAATAATTTCCAAACTTTTACTCATATGGGGGCGTGGTCAACACCTCAAGATGGCGGTCGCACTTTGATAGTGCTCCGGACCCCTCCGTCATCGGCGCTGGAATTCACTGCCATTGCTGCCCCTGCTGTATCCAGCGAGCTCCTGAGTGTCCCTGCTGGGGTAAGGGGTCCCCTGAGGTCCGCGGTGGGCTGACTCCGCCTTAGATATCTCAATATGGCGGCGCCCGGCTCCCGGAATTGCAGGCTTTGAGCTCCCCTGCTGCCCAAGCAGCCCCCTGAGACGCACCACCGCTGGTGTTCACCCTAACTTTGGCGTTTGCCCGTTCAGCCAAGATACGCAACACATAACCTGGGTGAGCCCCCGCCCATCCCCCCTAACTGGCTGTGGGCCGTCGCTCGTTATCCGGCCTGCAGGGCGAGGTGGAAGGTGCTTAATCGTCCCTCCGGCGGAAGTGGAGTTAGGCCGCTGGGACGAGCGGCAGGGAGGGATGGCATGTCTGCGGAGCTCGCTGGACGCATATCGGCTCGGGTGTGGGCCCGACCCCGGCCTGGCCCTCTGAGTGCTACTGACGATGGCCTGGGGCTCCAGCTACATGACACTTCAGCCGCCTGGACCCGGACTCGCGGAGCAGGCCCTCTCTGTTTGGCTGTCTGGTGTGTCCGAGGCCTGGAACTGTGAGACCCCCCGCCTGCTGCTGTCCCACCGGTGTCCCGCACGCTGATCGGCGAGGTGCGGGTCGATGTGGCCCTTATCCGCCAAGACCTCCGCAATGCTACAGCGCCATTGTCGGAAGCAGAGTCATGTCTCCTCACCGCTGAAGACGACCTGAGCCAGTTGAAAACACAGGTGGCCCACCTGCAAGCTCAGACCTCGGAGCTGCATCGCCGGGCGGAGGGTGTGAGAAGTTGGCCTGATATATAATGTTCACTATTCTAGTGAGCACTTTGTATCAGTCCAAACAACCCTTATTGATGATTGGTTGTAAGTCAACCTTATAGACCAGCTATCCTAGTAGCATGGATACGAGCAGTCTAAGGCTAAGACTCTAGAGGGCGTGTTAAGCCAGCTGTTTTACCATCACATTACCCCTTGAACACCCAGTGAAAGGACACCACACAAGTTGTTATGAAAATAAACAGATATTTATTTATAACAAGACTACCCTGAACTCGTTATGAGTCAGGGAGCTAAGCACACAACAAAACTCTTAAGAAAATACTTTAAGTCGCACAATTTACACAAATGCCCGAGGGGCACGAAAAACCATATACTACAAAAGTGGAATGCGAAATTACTAGAAGGTAAGTACTACTCTCATAGGCTTTGGGATCGCTAGGACTGGACTACTGAACCTTTAGATTGCTAGCAGGAGACCTAGGGACGTTGTGTGCAAAGTGGGAACTCTCACGCGTAATGCGGAACAAAGTCTATGGATCCTAGTAAATGCAAAGTTAGTGTTTTCGGGCGAACCCGACTAGGTAGGACAAAAACGAAAGTGGATCTAGACACTTAGAGAGTGGGCCTATGCTGGAGCACCGGAGTACTCGGTTTACCTAGCCCAGGGGCTGCGGCTGCATAGGGTTCAAGTGTCGTCGGGTTTCTTCGTTGATGAACCAGGAGCCTGAAGAAAGAGTTGCTGGCAGGCGGCCAGTGAAGAAAGTTCGGAGTGATCCAAGCCTGGATCAGGGAAGAAGAAGACCTGAAAGCAGAGGGGACCAAGTTCTGAATCACTAGCCAGTGATTAAGTGGGCACCAGGATGGCACCGGGCGAAGTCACCGCAGTCAGGTGAGTGGGCGCTGCTGGGCTCTGCAGTCTCTCGGACCAGGAGGCGTTGTCGGCGACCAGGATGGAGGTGCGAGCTGTCCCACGAAGGTTCTTGCTGTCGACGTCGCTGGACCCAGGATTGGGGCAACAAGTCTTGGCAAATGCAAGGCCCACGCGGTGGACCTAAAATGGCGTCTTGAGTGGACCAGGAGGGTCCAGGGTGCTCCTCTGTTGGAGGGGAGCAAGGGCTAGTCTGGAGCAACCAGACCAGCAGTAGTTGTCGTTGTGGAGCGTCGTGAGGGGGCCACTAGCCAACGGGCAAGCGACCTGGACAACGCGGTGAGCAGCAAAAAGCAGAAGGGCCCCACGCCGATCTTGTGGATGCAGGGGGGCTGAACTTCGGTGCTGGAGCTGCTCAGGGTCGGGGCTTCTCTTACCCCAAGGCACTCAGTCGAGGGTCACTCAGGCGTCGTGCTGGACAAGCGTCGTGCAGTTCTGAAGATGGCCGGTCCCTCGAGGTCTCGTCACACCCACGGATCACAGCTGGGCTGATGATGCAGGTTGAGGTCAGAGGTGCCAGGGAAGCCGGTTCTCGTCGTGCTGGAGCAGTCTTGATCCGAAGGAGAGACTGGCAACAAATCGCGATGCTTGGTTGGTGCCTGCTGCTGCAGGGTGACTACTCCTTAGTCACAAGGGAGAAATCTTAGGAAGAGTCTTGAGTTCCTTCTTGTAGAAAGTAGTTTCAGGATTCAAAGATGATCTGATTTGGAAGGGGGCCAGTTCCTACCTTTATCCTGAAAAAGGGGGCTGGCACGCGACTAAGTCCTGCCCTATGGGTGGGACTAGGAGGGGGGTGGTTACACCCCTCTCCTTTGGCGGGCTTTCCCCAGGCCAGGGGTGCCACTTGCAGTCACCTTCCTCTAAAGCCCTGCCTACCTAGAATACACAAAATCCTGTCTGGGACGGTGCTGGCACCGCCCCTGGCAGGAAACCCTTTGTCCTTGCCTCCTGGGCTGGGAGGACTCCCAGCAGCAGGAGGGCAGACTTGTGTCTCGGTGGCAGCATCCATTTTGTGGAGCTAAGGCTCTGTCTAACTTTAACCGGGGTTACAGGTTACATACATGTCGTGTCCCTCTAGAAGGGTGGAATGCTAACCCCGTCGCCAGAATTGGCGAGGGGTTAGTATTCCAATTCGTATGACACCTTACTCGACATGTTTTGATAAAGCGATACCAGAGTTGGCATATAACCGCGAGGATTATAATGCACTTAAGAGTATATGGTATGCGATATCATGGAAACGGCTAAGGGATGGATCCCGAAAGCCGCAGACAGGCTCAGCTCATGCCAGAGCACTATCTCACACGATTCCAAGCACTCTGCCTTCAGGATTGTTAAGGCCTGCCATAGGAGTGACTGATAGGAGATCTGTGTGTCCATTTTTAGGGTTAGATATAGGTATACTATATCTAAAGCAAAGGGTGATTACACCACCTTGCCCCAGCTGTCGTGCAGCCAGTTGTGTCAGATCTGGATGGCCAGCCAGGGGTGGCATAATACATGCTGCAGCCCCTGGTAGGCCCTGGTTACACCTATGCCCTGGGTACCTAAGGTACACTGTACAGGGACTGATAAGGTGACTCAGTATCCAATTAGATATGTACCTGGGGTACATGGAATCCATTTTACAGAGAGAGCAGTAGGCCTGGGGTCCTGAATAGCAGGGCCCCAGGTCAACTAAGTCAGAAAACCAGCAAAACACCAGGCAAAAAGTTGGGGGCAACCATAGTCAGGGATCTACCTTCCTACATAACCCCCCCCCCCCCCCAAACGAAAGGAGATAAGGCTATCCTTGCCAGGTAAGCCTATATTGCCTGAGTGGCCATATAAGGAAGTACCAGCACTGGCATGGTTACCCCCTATCTCATGGTCCACTAAGCAATCCCTCACCCTAAGGGCCCCCACCATAGGGAATCCCTACCTGTGGTGTGCTTTGGCAAAGTAAAAGGCTGGTGCTGAAATGGAGTACTGAAGTGAGGCTCCACTAATTTTGGGCTCAGCTTCCTCCAATCATTTTCCACCATAGAGGCCTTTCTTTCAAAGACTGAGTTGTTTTGGGCTCTCAGGGTCAACCTGTGGCTACCTACAGCTGGAGGTTGGGTCCCTCTGTTTGGCTTACTGGAGGGACAGGTCAGGTTTGGGGCCCTCAGGTCCCAGGTTTGGCTGTGCCCAACAGTGTCCATCTGTGGGAGGTCCCTAACTAAATTTAAGGGGGATCCCTCAGGAGTCTGTTTTATTTTCACTTGGCTAGGATTACTAGCTTCAGTGCCCTTAATCTGTTGATTGGGAAGTTCTTTTGGACAGGGGGCCCTTTGGGGTCTACCACTGGCCTCCCTGACCTCTACAGCCCTGGGCTGACTGAGGCAGGGTAGAGAGGGGCAGGTTACCTGCTCCAGACTGGGTCCCACCTTGGAAGGGTCCACTGACATCAGGGGCTCTGCCAGGCTAGGCCTGACTACCTCTGGGGCAGTTCCTTCACAAGGGGTCAGATCAGTTCCCTGAGGAGGCTGATCCTTTCCTAAAGTCTGGTGGGAGGGAGATTTCTCTTCCTCCTCAATGCTCTCTGTCTGAGTGGAGTGATCCATAGTTTCAGGCTTCACAACACTATCATCTGTCTGAGTTTGAGCTGTGGCCATCACAACTCTCCCAACCTTTTCAGGAGGGGGCTCAGTTTGGGTGTGGGCTGTGACCATCACAGCCTTTACAACCTGTTCTGGGAAGGAAGTTGTCTGAGATTGGGCTGTGACTGGCACAGCCCTCCTGATCTGTTCAGGGAGGACATCCTGGACTGGGGCTGTGGCTACCACTGCCCCACTAACCTTACCATGGAAGTTTACCATTTTAGAATGGGTTTCTTGCTCTACTTCAGCCCAGGCTGAGAGCTCTAAATCATTCCCCAGTAGGCAATCTACAGGCAAGTTTGGTGACATTGCCACTCTCTTGTGGCCAGTGACACATCCCCAGCTGAGATTGACCACTGCCATGGGATGATCTCTCTGTACTCCATCAATATTGGTCACCTGGTATGTGGCACCAGGTAAAAGTTGCCTTGAGGGGACTAGACTCTCAGTCACCATAGTGATGCTAGCCCCTGTGTCTCTATAGGCCTCAACTTTTATACCATTGATGAGGGGCTCCTGTCTGTACTTGCACAAAGTGTTGGGACAAGTTGTGAAGTTGGCAAACCCCATGCCAGTCTCACAGACAAGAGTATCTAAGTTTGGGGACCTGGTTAGGCCAGAGTCCCCAGGAACTCCCAAAGTAAATGCACCCAAATTCTTGGGGACACTCCCACCACCTGGGGGAGTACTACTAATAGTAACAGGAGGTTTGGGAATGTTACTTGGGGGTATGTTCTCCTTATTGTTATTCTTTGGGCAACTGCTGTCAGTTTTCAAATGACCCACCTGTTTACAGGGATAACAATAAGGTTTCTTCTGGTTATTAGAAGGATTCTGGGACCCACCCCCCTCAGAGGATTTTTGGGGCCCTGATGTGGTTTGATCTGAAGATTTATTCCCACCCTTCTCTTGAGGCTTGGTTGATTCCTTTTTCTGGTCACCACCTTGGTTCTTAGGCCTAATACTGGTTCTGACCCACTTGTCTGCCCTCTTACCCAATTCTTGTGGAGAGGTCAGATCAGAGTCTACCAGGTGCTGGTGTAATAACTGGTTCTGACAATTATTTAAGACTTGCTCTCGCATAATAAGATTATACAATCCTGTGAAGTCAGTAACCTTGCTACCCAGTAGCCAGCCTTCCAAAGCCTTAGTGGCACAATCAACAAAGTCAGCCCAATCCTGAGACTGAGTTTTCTGGGTATCCCTGAACAGCAACCTGTACTGCTCAGTGGTTAAGCCAAACCCATCAACCAGTGCATTTTTCAGGACTTGGTAATTATTAGCATCCTCAACTCTAGTAGTGAGGAGCTTATCTCTACCTTTGCCATCAAAGGAGAGCCACAGTATAGCTGCCCACTGACTTTGGGGGATGCACTGTACAGTGCAGGCCCTCTCCAAAGCAGCCATCCATTTCTGGATGTCATCCCCTTGTTTAAAGGGGGGCACTATCTTTGTCAGGTGTTTAGTATCTAAACCCTTCTCTTTTTCTCTTGGGAGATTGCTGCCACCAGTGGGAGCTAACCCACTCATCTGCTGCTCTCTAGCAAAGGCAAGCTTCTCTTTGGCCAGGGCAAGTTCTTCCCTTTCAATCCTCAGTTTAGCTTGTCTCATCCTTGCTTCATGCTCTCTTCTCTGAGGGGAAGTCAATCTCCTTTGTGGAGAGTTCCCTCTCCTCTGAGAAGAGGCATTAGAGTGCAGAGATCTAATGGAGTCCCTAGAAAGAGATCTATCTCTCCTAACTCCAAGGTTAGGCCTCATCAGGGTCAGTACTGGGGGTCCCCCAGATCCTTCCCCAAGTAGGTCTAAGTTGGCCCTAGTGAGTCTGCTGACTAACTCAGGACCCTTGTTTGCCTCACCCTCAGAGAGTTCCTCTAGATCCTCCTCCTCAACTGCATTTTCAGTGTCAAGGAGGTCTGGATCCCCAGTGGTACCCTCTAAGGCTGGCATATTCCCATCTAACTGAGAAATCTTTCTGGCATCATATGTCTCTAAGAGACCTATCAGAAAGGGAATGGTGGGGTTAGACCCCTGTTTCAGTTTCCTGGAGGTACACACTTGTCTCATCTCCTGGAAACTGAGAGCTGCATATCTTGATTTGACCTGTGGAGGGTCAATAACCACAAGGGGAGTCTCAGTAGACTCTCCATGGGTAGACATGCTTTTCTAGTGAGGTGTAAGTGGTGCACTTACCTACACTATATGTTTACCTACTGATCCCTTGCTAGAGTTGTAGTTTAGGGTGTGCTAGGCCCTAGGAGCTACAACAGCTGGTTCAGTAGAACTCAGAGTATTCTAAGCTAAGTTATATGTACCTTAGTACTTATGTGATCTTTCACAAGATATTCTTAGGATATGTGTGGTAAAACAACAGCAAGCTCAAATCCCAACCGCTGCTCACCAATGTGAGAAGTTGGCCTGATATATAATGTTCACTATTCTAGTGAGCACTTTGTATCAGTCCAAACAACCCTTATTGATGATTGGTTGTAAGTCAACCTTATAGACCAGCTATCCTAGTAGCATGGATACGAGCAGTCTAAGGCTAAGACTCTAGAGGGCGTGTTAAGCCAGCTGTTTTACCATCACATTACCCCTTGAACACCCAGTGAAAGGACACCACACAAGTTGTTATGAAAATAAACAGATATTTATTTATAACAAGACTACCCTGAACTCGTTATGAGTCAGGGAGCTAAGCACACAACAAAACTCTTAAGAAAATACTTTAAGTCGCACAATTTACACAAATGCCCGAGGGGCACGAAAAACCATATACTACAAAAGTGGAATGCGAAATTACTAGCAGGTAAGTACTACTCTCATAGGCTTTGGGATCGCTAGGACTGGACTACTGAACCTTTAGATTGCTAGCAGGAGACCTAGGGACGTCGTGTGCAGAGTGGGAACTCTCACGCGTAATGCGGAACAAAGTCTATGGATCCTAGTAAATGCAAAGTTAGTGTTTTCGGGCGAACCCGACTAGGTAGGACAAAAACGAAAGTGGATCTAGACACTTAGAGAGTGGGCCTACGCTGGAGCACCGGAGTACTCGGTTTACCTAGCCCAGGGGCTGCGGCTGCATAGGGTTCAAGTGTCGTCGGGTTTCTTCGTTGATGAACCAGGAGCCTGAAGAAAGAGTTGCTGGCAGGCGGCCAGTGAAGAAAGTTCGGAGTGATCCAAGCCTGGATCAGGGAAGAAGAAGACCTGAAAGCAGAGGGGACCAAGTTCTGAATCACTAGCCAGTGATTAAGTGGGCACCAGGATGGCACCGGGCGAAGTCACCGCAGTCAGGTGAGTGGGCGCTGCTGGGCTCTGCAGTCTCTCGGACCAGGAGGCGTTGTCGGCGACCAGGATGGAGGTGCGAGCTGTCCCACGAAGGTTCTTGCTGTCGACGTTGCTGGACCCAGGATTGGGCACCAAGTCTTGGCAAATGCAAGGCCCACGCGGTGGACCTAAAATGGCGTCTTGAGTGGACCAGGAGGGTCCAGGGTGCTCCTCTTTTGGAGGGGAGCAAGGGCTAGTCTGGAGCAACCAGACCAGCAGTAGTTGTCGTTGTGGAGCGTCGTGAGGGGGCCACTAGCCAACGGGCAAGCGACCTGGACAACGCGGTGAGCAGCAAAAAGCAAAAGGGCCCCACGCCGATCTCGTGGATGCAGGGGGGCTGAACTTCGGTGCTGGAGCTGCTCAGGGTCGGGGCTTCTCTTACCCCAAGGCACTCAGTCGAGGGTCACTCAGGCGTCGTGCTGGACAAGCGTCGTGCAGTTCTGAAGATGGCCGGTCCCTCGAGGTCTCGTCACACCTACGGATCACAGCTGGGCTGATGATGCAGGTTGAGGTTAGAGGTGCCAGGGAAGCCGGTTCTCGTCGTGTTGGAGCAGTCTTGATCCGAAGGAGAGACTGGCAACAAACCGCGATGCTTGGTTGGTGCCTGCTGCTGCAGGGTGACTACTCCTTAGTCACAAGGGAGAAATCTTAGGAAGAGTCTTGAGTTCCTTCTTGTAGAAAGTAGTTTCAGGATTCAAAGATGATCTGATTTGGAAGGGGGCCAGTTCCTACCTTTATCCTGAAAAAGGGGGCTGGCACGCGACTAAGTCCTGCCCTATGGGTGGGACTAGGAGGGGGGTGGTTACACCCCTCTCCTTTGGCGGGCTTTCCCCAGGCCAGGGGCTGGAGTGCCCCTGGAACTGGTTTCAGCCGGCCTATGCACAGTGAGCACCGGGGTGCCACTTGCAGTCACCTTCCTCTAAAGCCCTGCCTACCTAGAATACACAAAATCCTGTCTGGGACGGTGCTGGCACCGCCCCTGGCAGGAAACCCTTTGTCCTTGCCTCCTGGGCTGGGAGGACTCCCAGCAGCAGGAGGGCAGACTTGTGTCTCGGTGGCAGCATCCATTTTGTGGAGCTAAGGCTCTGTCTAACTTTAACCGGGGTTACAGGTTACATACATGTCGTGTCCCTCTAGAAGGGTGGAATGCTAACCCCGTCGCCAGAATTGGCGAGGGGTTAGTATTCCAATTCGTATGACACCTTACTCGACATGTTTTGATAAAGCGATACCAGAGTTGGCATATTACTGCGAGGATTATAATGCACTTAAGAGTATATGGTATGCGATATCATGGAAACGGCTACGGGATGGATCCCGAAAGCCGCAGACAGGCTCAGCTCATGCCAGAGCACTATCTCACACGATTCCAAGCACTCTGCCTTCAGGATTGTTAAGGCCTGCCATAGGAGTGACTGATAGGAGATCTGTGTGTCCATTTTTAGGGTTAGATATAGGTATACTATATCTAAAGCAAAGGGTGATTACACCACCTTGCCCCAGCTGTCGTGCAGCCAGTTGTGTCAGATCTGGATGGCCAGCCAGGGGTGGCATAATACATGCTGCAGCCCCTGGTAGGCCCTGGTTACACCTATGCCCTGGGTACCTAAGGTACACTGTACAGGGACTGATAAGGTGACTCAGTATCCAAATAGATATGTACCTGGGGTACATGGAATCCATTTTACAGAGAGAGCAGTAGGCCTGGGGTCCTGAATAGCAGGGCCCCAGGTCAACTAAGTCAGAAAACCAGCAAAACACCAGGCAAAAAGTTGGGGGCAACCATAGTCAGGGATCTACCTTCCTACAGAGGGTGAGGAAAATCCCTCGAGTTGGAACAATTTGCGCCTCATAGGATTTCCTGAGAATGTCGAACAGGGCCACGCAGACACCTTCCTTGAGACATGGGTCAGGTCATGGATACCCAAAGAAGCCCTCTTGCTGTGCTTTCCCATCGGGCACGCACACCGCTCTCTGGCGGCCAAGCCTCTCATCGGGGCCCCTCCTCGGCCTGTTACCATCCAGATCCTCAACTTCTGAGACAGAGACACTATTCTGAGAGAAGCCCGAATCCATGGTGCCTTAAAATATCAGAACAGTACAATAATGTTCTTCCCAGATTACACGAGGGACGTTCAGGCCCAGCGTCATACATAGGCAGATGTTAAACAAAAACTCAGTAATTTGGGCTTGCGCTATGGGCTCCTCTTCCCGGCCCACCTCAGAGTAATCTTTCAGGACAAGGCAATCTTCTTCGACATCCCATAGGCGGCCTGGACATGGCTCACGGAAGAGCGGCCTCTGAGAGCCCAACCTGCCTCACCCTTCCCATGTCGCACACTTCCCGACCGCCTCCTTCTCCTCCCAAACAGCAACGGAGAGACACCCGCTCCCGTATGAGGGGGGAGCGGCGTGAAGACCACTCACGATCGCCTGGCTCCCAGATACTGATCTCCTCTGAAGTCCCTCCGAACTTGGATGACCGCAGCCGGGCCAGTTCTCTGCTAAACCTGGCCCACAAGCAGGATCCCATTTCGACGTTGCACCCGGCTTTCTCTGATTCGGATCTGTCTCGGAGTCCGGCGCTCCGGGAGTCCGGAGATCATGCTGGGCTCTGACCGGGAGGTCCCATGGAGATAGAGTTGATTCGGAACTCATGGACTTGTGGCAGTAATATTCAGCTGTTGACATTGTATTATCCGACTATATGGAGGGGTCCTCCGCCATTGCCACGACTTGACCTGCTAACTGTTTTAGGAAAGCTTCTTGTTTTTGTTCTCGGCGATAGATGCTTCGGGTTTGAAAGTATAGGGTGGGGGGTGTTGAGAGGGTTTTGGTGAGTGGGGGGGCATTGCCCTCCGTTTTTTGTTCATTTTGACTCTGTTTGAGTCATTGTATACAGTTTTTCATATGTTGTTGTTTTTTGTTTTCCATGACAGCCCACTGCACCCCCGTACCGTCTTCACCAACAGGGAGTACACTGCCAGGCACCAGACCCGTCCTCTTTTGGCAATGTTGTGTCCTCTTGCCCGAGGCCTAGATCTCCCCCGGCCCTTCCTTCTTCGCGCCAACTACTCCCTAGATGCACATACAAGGTAGGCCCCTCCAGATCCAGTCTTGGAACGTCAATGGATTGTTAGACCGCATTAAAAGCACCGCCGTCCTTAGGAGTGCTCAGCCTCAATCCCCCAACATCCTCCTCCTGCAAGAGACGCACCTCCCGAGAACCCAATTCTCTTTCCTTGCCCGGTATGGGTTTGACAGGGTCTGGCACTCGGGTTTTGCGCAGGGCTCCTGAGAGGTGGCTATACTGATACGGCGTGGGCTTCCATTCACTCTCCTTCACTCCTCTACACGTCTCGACCGACACACAGGGACGCTATGTGTCCCTCTCCTGTAGACTTGAGAGAAGGGTCTTTAGCTTCCTCTCAGTATATATTCCCCCTGCCACGCTCCCCTTTACCCTCCACTGCCTTACAGAGGTGATATCCGCTCTGCCACACCATAATTGGAGGGGCCGTTAACGCGGTACTACAACCAACCCTCGATGCCACGGGGAATCCGTCCCCTTCACGCCTACCTGTTCAAAACGACTATCAGACTGGTCATCTGCACTCGGGATCTGTGACGCATGGAGACTCTGGCACCCCCGGGAGGAACAGTATACTCACCACACCCACTCCCATATTGATTTGCTTCTTCTTCTTCTGCGCTCGAGGTAGAGTTGAGACAATACTTTTTTACCAAAATGGGCTCGGTCCCCTCCGTGGGCACACTATGGGAAGCCGGTTGGGCCACCATACGAGGGGTGGCCTGAGGCTAGTCCACACGAAACAGGCGGAACAAACGGCTCGCTTGAATCAGCTTGAAGTGCAAGCCACGCGGTTGGAAGTGACCTCTGGTGATACGGAGGATGCCCATTCTGACAGACAACTTGTGCTGCTTCACGAGGAAATTCGCCAGATTTCCCTTGGCTTGGCTAAGACGCTGTGGCGCTCTTCTGTGGACCGTGTCTATGGATGGAGAGACAAAAAAGATAAACTGCTTCATAACCTGGTCTCCTTCCCCAAAGCTAATAGAATTATCCCTGAAGTCCAGGATGCTACTGGTACCCGCCATTGTACCTCGTCAGCCATTGCCCAGGCCTTCACGGATTACTATGCCCAGCTTTACTCGACTCGACCTCCAGCAACACCTTTGGCTGGCCTATTGAAACAAGCAGAGGTTCAACTCCCCTGCCTCAACCAGTCCGGGGCCTGATGGATTTCCACAAGAATACTATGCAACATATCAGGACTTTTTGGTTCCTCATCTCACTGATCTCTTCCAACACGTGGTAAAAACTGGGTCATTCCCTCCGGAGACTGACGTGCCCACCATTGTGGTCATCCCGAAGACTCTGCCACCCTCTCTGTCTTGCACGGACTACTGTCGTTAGACCAGAGAAAAGCACTAAATCAATTTTTGTAATTATCAAAAAATATTTTCTTTATATATTTATTGGTGTACTTATATATTGACTAATTTATTTATAAGATCAGCAAGTAACATTTCAAAACAGATCTGTAAGGTCGGTTAGTCATCAGGCACATAGGACAACTGATGGAGAGTATGGATTTGCATAAATCTTTGAGAGTATAACCAAAAATGTAAATAAGTTGTTGTTTGGAGCACTGACTACAAACAAGCATATGAAATACTGTACAGCAGAGTTCATATAATCATAAACCAACAAAAATCTCATCATATTTACCTTGGAAGACACTTGCATGGAAAGCACGTAACCCCTCAGCTTCTGAGGCTTTTCACACCACAGTGCTGAGACCTTTTTTTAATGATTGGGATACTTTGCGCTTAACTATTCCTAACTTTTTTTCCCACTAAATTCTGTTGTTGTCCAACATTTTGGAGATTCTAAAGATGCCCAGAGTTTCTGGATTAATTTGAAGAAACTGAAAAAGTAGTCAAAATATAGCAATTTTTTTTTATTGAAAAAAATATGAAAAAAGAACAAGTTACTTACCTTCGGTAACGCTTTTTCTGGTAGATACAATATCTGCCTGTGGATTCCTCATCTTGTGAATATCCCCTTGCGTCAGCAACATTCGGAAATTCTTTTTGTAGCTTCGAGCCGACGTGGACTTGGACGTCATAGACGCCGGTGCTGGAGTCGCCGACTTCGGTCGAGCCGGCGTCGACCTCGGCGTCGACCTCAGTGGAGCCGGGTACTGCCACAGCGGAGTCGGGGCTGGCATATACGGCATGAAAGGTGCCGGGGCATAAGAGTGAGGTACACCCAAATTAAATGCCATTGGACCCATGGGACCCGAAGGTGCACCAGAGGGGTACCATGATCTCGAGAATACTCCATACATAGCGTTCAGGAACGCTGATGGATCCTGACCTGGAGCAGGAAAAGGTGGATGATCACCCTCAGGCCGATCTCGAGGCAGATTCGAATCTGGTTCTTCAACAGGAGCCGATTCATCTTCCTCATTAGGAACTCCTTCGACCTCTTCTTAAGCCGGAGACGGCATCGGAGTCGGATTGGAAACCGGAGTCGGAGATTGAACCTGCGACTCCGAAGGCGAGGCTTCATCTTCCCGATCCGAAACCTCTTGTGGTTGAATTACCTTCGATTTAACTTTCTTTGGTGATCTCGACCTCGAGCCCGACTTCTCATCCGAAATGACGTTGAGACTCATGTCTCCTTTTCTTGTGCTTATGTGACCTCGAAGCATGATCCGACGAAGACTTCGAAGCTGACGCCTCTCGAGATCTTGATCTTGACCTCAACCTCGACTTCCTCGAGCGGGATTTTGAAGACCTCTTTCCTTTATCGGCTTTCAGTTTCGCCACAAGAAGTTTGGTTTCCCTCTCTCGTAGGGCCTTAGGATTCATTTTTTGACACGACGAACATCCATCTACGTCGTGGTCGGAGCTCAAACACCAAACACAGTCCTGGTGTGGGTCCGTAACGGACATCATTTCCCTGCACTCCCTGCAGGGCTTCAATCCAGTCTTCTTTGTCGACATTATAAGGAGACAAAGAGGCAAGAGAACAAAGAAACGGAGAAAAATAGTAACAGAGTTACCAAAAGCTACTGAGTATCCCGAAACCGTTAGCGTCGACGAAGCGGAAAAAAGGGAACTGATGTCATCACGCCGGCCTGGGCCTATTGTAGGCATCGGTGACGTCAGCGGAGTCGCCTGCGATGCCGTGTCTCTATGACGTCCAAGTCCACGTCGGCGTGAAGCTACAAAAAGAATTTCCTAATGTTGCTGACGCAAGGGGATATTCACAAGGTGAGGAATCCACACGGCAGATGTATCTATCAGAAGTGCTGTGCTCCTTAAAACTGAAATTCATTAAAAGGATTAGTGTTCCGAAATTACTATCTTTCCAGGTTTTCAGAAACAGGTAGGGTTGTAAAAGAAAACCATTTTTACCAGTGTTTGCATTGTTTTAAGTGGTAATTAATTTTCCATATTTTTTGCAGTTTCAACCTTCTTGGGAGTTTGTGGTATAAGCAGGTGTGAAACCCATGAATGAACCCGGAAATCTATACATTTCCATAAACCAAACAAAATCAACAAGGGATCTTTTGTGTACATTGCTTAGGGTTTCCAAAAAAAGGCTCGTCTTTGAAATAAAACTGCAAATAAATAGGATAAAATAGCAATTGGTCCAGCTTTCATATCTCTGTTTTGTTTGGCTGAAGGCCGATTTACAAAAGTACTATACTGTTACATCTGTCAGACCTTTCTGGTCTAAGAGATAGATAGAGTGTGTTGGTTACTTTCAAACACGCAATACCCAGAGAAAGAAAACAAGCTTTTAATGATTTTTCATTGTGTACTGACTATTTAGCAATTCATATGGTAATACCTAATGAATGAAAAATTGGTATGAAGGAACCATATGTATTATTGAAACATGCACAAGATAATAAGATAAGGAATAGTGGGTATTTGTACACCTCCCAGTTTGTGGTTAATCATAGTATCATGAGATTTAGAAGGCATTTTGCATGCCCTGTTCTTTATTTCACACTGGCTTACGTTTGGAAGCCAAAAATGGAGATAGATCCAATTGGTAATAACACATGCTCCATTATTCTGTGTTCCCGCACTTCCCCTGATAGAGACAAAACCTCACTTGTGTGACTGGGCCTCTCACCCACATCACAAATGGCCCCAAAAAGCGATGTGGAAACATTGAAATTCAGGCATGAAAAACAACTTTTTAGTGATGACGGTAGTATGGAATGTGGGCCGGGCAGTGCCGCCACCCAAGGTAAACTAGCAAACAATTAGGACATTTATGAGAATTAGACACCCAGGGTAGTCCAGAGTGGTATGAGATGCATGGACCCCACTATATGTTCTTAACCACAATGCCCTGCAAAACCCAAACCTTTACTAAAATCACATATTTTCCAAACATTTCTGTAAGGGAAAATTCTGGAATCTTCAGGAGATCCACAGAATTCAAATGTTGGTCAAAGGCATGCGTCTTGGAGACTTCCTTGAAAGTGCAACCTAAGGAGTTAAGACTAAACTGACTAAGAGATTATCGTATTCAAATCCTAAATGAAAATTTACCCTTTGCAGTTGAAGAAAAAAATGTACTCATAATATCACCTGTTATGTCCCAGTGCTAACTTAAATGAATACAGCTCGAGGGTAACACAATCTGTAACTGTCCAACAAAGTTTTGTAAATATTGGGACAGCATACTGCTACCGACGAAAATGCTAGAGAAATCAATTTTCCTCACGTGCTACTTTACCCAAATGTATTACCTTGCAAGAAAGAGGTAAGAGAAAACATACTAAGATTTTCCAAGTCAGCACACCGAATACCTGGAGACCTCAAACTTCTGTAAGAAGGCAGATATCCTTCTCTTCTACATTACCAACAGTTAATACCGCAACAGAAAAGTAAACTCAAGGATTAAACACAACATGCAATTCACGTAATATTGCTCAAGCTAAACAGAGCCAAACAGTGCCATACTTAGTCAGAAGAGTCCTGTACCCACAAGACAATTCCAAAAGCAAGACCCAAGGATATCAACCCGAGCATAATAATAATGGTATGACAATAGCATCAGCGAAGCAACGGTACTTGCTTGCACAGTGCTGTTCCAATACTGCTACCAGAAATAGACAAAACTGCACTGGCACATCGAGGATTGATGTATAACAAAGTTCAGTGCCAAGGATGACAAGGAATCATCTGGGACAAACAAATGTGGTATGGTCACTTTGAAGACAAGTGAAGTTATCAGAACCCACCACGTGGTATATCATAATCCATTTCCTGAATTCTAAGGCTAACCTTGACAGAATCCTGTTCGGGATGCTGTTATGAAGTTGGGAAGTGTAGCTGTGCACCTTCATGGAGTAGTAGGGATGTAGGAGGAAAGAGGCAGAAGAGTAAGTTAGCAGTGAGCTAAGGGGGTGCCTAAAAGATTCATTTTTTTAAGAGAGCAGATTACAATGTCTGTGTGGGAGAGAGAGCATGCACAGAGATTTATCTAGAAAGATCAAGAAGGTTGTATGCCAGGCATCTGGGTGTGGCTGAAGGGAGGTGATGAGTTAAGCGCGGGAAGTAGACAGATTTAGCATGGTCAAGTGCAGTGGAAAGTCTGGTGAGAGCTTATTTATACAAGTAAAGGTTTTCTGTAGCCTTGTTCTTGCGCGATTTACGGAGGAGTGTGATCATCAGTGTTTGGGAAAACAGATATGTGGTGTGATCCATCGGTGAGGTCTTGATAATATTGGAGAGAACCTCTTCAAAGAGTAGTGATAGTCAGAAGTGTGCAGAATGGTTTTTGAAGTTGGAAAATTATGTATTCTTTAGTAATTACGTGAGGTTGTTGTCTATTTGGCCAAGAAATGCGGGGGAGAGAGGCAGTAGAGTGTTTTGCTTTAGACAAGAAAGGGGTAGTAATGGGAGGAGGAAGATTCAAAGAAGATTGTGATAAGTAAGTCTATGAAGGCGTGATCAGAGGGAGATGGGTTATTGGTGATCAGGACGCGTCACAACTCATTAGAGATCAATATCAATCAATCAGGATTTGTATAGCATTGCTAATCACCCAAGGGTATCCAGGCGCTGAGAGTACTGCTGTAGGGGACTTAGTTGGACAGCCAAGTCATGAGTCCTTTTCTGAACTCCAGCAGAGATGATGAGGTAAGTAAGTGGAGTGGGAGGTCGTTCCAGGAGTTCGTGGTGAGGTAGAAGAAGGAACTTCCTCCACTATTACTGTAGGAGTTGCGGGGGTGTGGGCGAAGCAGAGGGAGGTGGAGTGCAGGTGTCTGAAAGGAAGGTGGAAGTTCAGTCTGTGGTTTATGTACGCTGGTCCCTGGTTGTGGAGAGCTTTGAAGGTGTGGATCATCATCTTGAAATGGGGAGCCAATGGAGTTTCTTGAGGTGAGGGGTGATGTGGGTCCATTTCGGGAGGTCCAGGATGAGTCTAGGATGAGTCTGGCTGCTGAGTTCTGTATGATTTAAATTCTCTTGATGAGGAGGGAGGTGATTCCTATGTAAATTGCGTAGCCATTGTCCAGTCGGCTGGTGACCAGGGCTTGTGTGACTGTGCGTCTGGTGTCAATGGAGAGCCACTTGAAAGTCTTGTGGAGCATGCGAACGATGACGAAGTTGGTGGATGAGACTGCTTTGATCTGACTTTCATGGTGAGCTTACTGTCCAGAATGATGCCAAAGTTGACGGTGTGGTCGGTTGGAGTGAGTGAAGGTCATAGTTTGGAGGGCTGCCAGGCGTCGTTTCATGGTGTGGTGTTGTTCCCGAAAATCAGCACTTCAGTCTAGCCTGTGTTGATTTGTAGGCAGTTGTCTCTCATCCAGTCAGCGACGCTCGCAATGTGAAGTACCGGGTTTTTTAGAACCCAGCGGTGCCAGGGGACACACCCAAAGACTCCGGATTCTCCTGTCCCAGACTACAGAAACGTAGAGACTTCTTGGTGATGTCAAAGATCAAATTTATTGGCTGCAGCCAGTAACAGGTATCCTAGAAGTACAACACGGTGTATATTCTCAGGAGACTGCTCAATCTTACAAAGTCAGTCAACTCTTTTTATACAAAATATTATGCTTCAGGCAAACATTCCTTATTTACAGTAAACCAATCCCATGTGTACAATAAAAGCATTACATGACAAACCCACATTTCATCGTCCAGCCCACTATCAATTACCCGGCAAGACCCAACACTCTTCATCAGATAAATCGGCTGGACCCCTAATAAAAACGGGCACCTCCTCATCGTAAAACAGGTCATAAAGAACGGATCAGAGACAGGTGTGTGTAAGATTAGACATAGTTGTGTGCAATGAAGGGTTTATGGTATGTGTGCCTTGATCCTAATCTCGATCGGCCACTGGGAAAGAATCTGGCCGAACAGGTTTGGCTTCGGGCAGTGGAGTCAGCTTGCCCAGGTCACACAGAAGTCAGCTGAATGTGTACGTGTCCCTAAGACTCGTTCGGCCTTAGTCATCGGCCTATGTGAGGGCAATCACAAAATGGCTGCCATACACAAAATGTAACCCGAGGGTTCAGAACGGAATCTCTGATTTCATGGTGATCTCGTCACTCGAACACGACGGAAATACTTGTATATAATATACTTGTCATTCTCGGTCTGCTGATACCAAAATCGTCATAATACGATGATGTTTATGACACGGGACCAGAATCCACGGAACCACAGCCCTCCTTTTGCCCTTACATAGGCAATAACCTACACTCACGCTAATCTGAGTCCAGGTCTATATTCTTAAAATCAGTGAGATGTTGCTGTAGCATCATCCTATTACTTAGCTCGTCTCTCGATACAGGTTTCCTTACACACGATGTAGCACAGCATATAGCAGGAGCACACTGTACACAGAGACAGAACAGGAAAAGGATGGCTAAGATCATCCCAATGACCATCAGAATCTTCCATCCCCAGGCGGATATCAGTTCCCAGAACCATCCCACCAATGACCAATCTCCTTTATCCACATGTATAGATTCGGAGATCTTGTGCCGTTTGGAAATGGCCTTGTACACTGTCGGAGCATTGTCTGGAATGAAAACACAGCAACTTGATTGGATCATTTTACATACCCCACCTCGATCTGCAAGTATGACGTCTAACGCGACCCTGTTCTGAAGAGTCATAAGACGATCCGACTGGAGCTCAGCAGTCAAGTTACTAAGGGCACCGGCAGTTTCAACTACGGTGGACTCAACCACCCTCGTCAATTGCCGTATGTTCCTGCTGTTAACCATAGGTCCCTAAAACGGCAGAAAACCCTTCAAGAAATCTCCCAATTCTTGTCCTGCAGTATCTTCCTTACTGAAGACACCTCTAACTACCCTTGTCTTGTAGTAATCTGCCGCAGCTGTGTAGGTGGGAGGCAACAGGAACGAAACAAAACATGTGCCCGAGACGTCAGGGGGCAACCATGTGTATGCTTTATCATAACAGATGAAATAGGTACCCTTAGCTGCTAGGAACGATGGGGAAGTCTGGGATGCAAAAACATATGTTTCAGTGCAGATACTCTTCCCTAACTGAGCTCTTGGATTCTTGCCATTACCTTGCAGACAGTAGTGACCCTGACGGGGTACAACCCAAATCGGGGAGGAACTTTTCGCTCGCTGGTTCTCACTCAGACTAACTCCATATCCGGTTACGTTCCATCCAATGTACGCTAGTGTCTCATCTCTCGGGATAGTCTCATAGGAAGTAGCTCCTCTAATCATGTCTACTATACCCTTAACTAGAGCACTATTCTTTGGATTATCTTTTACAGAACGTAGGGGGTGGACTTCATGAGCATAGATGAACATTGTTCTGTATGCCCACACAGAACCATTGTGACTGAATGGCAGGACTAGATAAGGAATACCTTTGTCAGTGGTATGAGGCATAAGACCACACACCCAACAGTTAGTCGTGTTCACTACCAATAGGTGCTGGTGTAGAAGTTCAACGAAAGAGTTATTGACAAACTCTAATCTTCTAACAGACTCATGTTCAGGCAGAGGGTAAAAAGAATGTGAGGAGACAGTAGAAGAAGGAATAGGCTGTGCAATGGGTAAAAACGTCACTTGAAAAGAGAATAAAACATATCCTATTAAAAATATCATTACGCTAAACAACATAAAAATGCATAATATCAGAAAACGTTTTCTAATCATTATTGTACACATTTTGGTTCTGTAATTCATCTCGTTGGCAAGTCTCTCCATCTCGAAAAACTCCATCCTCTAACCTTGCTGCTCGCGGAGGTAGGGTGTTCCGTGCTAAGGAATGCGCCTGTCAGTCCAAGGGAAACGCCCAAGAACCAACCAGAACCGTCGACCTTGTGTCTTCGGCTTGCACTCCAAAGACTTGACGCCGCAACCCTACAGCTGAACCCGGATGGTGGTTCGAAAAACAAAAATCAAAATAGTTTCTCAGATGAGAGATCTGCACTTTCAAAAATAGCAAAGAAAAGGATTTTTTTTATTTGTCCATAGTCCTCGGCCTCAGATTGTAACGGCTTTTTCCAGGTAACGTCTGGTTTTGGAATAAGAGTTCAGGCTCGGTAGTGTCCAATCGAACCGATGGTGGCACGGCTTCCTGCAAAAGATTGTCACTTTCACGCTCGGAATTTGTCCCTTTTAAACGTCCATTGCTAAAAGGCAGAAAACGAGGCACAGTCTCAGTTTCAGAATCTGCAATGCCCTCCTGGACCCACCGGTCGTACGGCAGAGGCAAAAGGACCCTCTTACAGTGTATGCCGTGGATCCAGTTCTTTTTTCCGTGTACTCGCACTGCAGTTCTCGTGGACAACAGGACTAAATAGGGGCCGTTCCAGCGGGGCTGATCATTCTTTGTCCATTGAAAGTTCTTGACCAACACCCACGAACCAGGATCGATAATGTGTCCTGGATCTTCAGAAGCCTGAGTCAGAGTATCGTGAACCTGTTGGTGTAAAACACGCAATTTAGCCGTCAAATCATACAAGTAATCGAGCAGTACAGGGTGTTCAATCTCGCTGTATTTTGTCGGTCTCGGCACTCCCCATATGTTAGCCGGGCGACCGAACACAACCTCATATGGACTAAGTCCCACTCGTGAATGCACAGTCATTCTTGACGATAAAAGTGCTAAAGGCAAAGCATCAGGCCATTTAAGACCAGAGCTCGCTTGTATTTTGGCCAGTTTCAGTTTTAGCGTGCCATTATAGCACTCTACTAGTCCAGCTGATTAGGGGTGATTTGCAGCGTGAAATTTCTGCCGGATCCCTAGCCCTTCACATACTCTCTTCATCACTTGACCCACAAATTCACTCCCATTATCACTCCAAACCATTCTCGGCAAACCAAATCTAGGGAAAAACTCCTTGACAAAGGCTTTAGCTGTGGATAAGGCAGTGTTATCCTTCAGGGGATATGCTTCTACCCATCTCGAAAAGGCACAAACAACAACGAGTACGTATTTCAAGTTGTTGCACCTCTCCATGTGGATGAATCTAGCTGCAAAACCTCGAACGGATACGTTGGAGGTGCAAAATGACCAGCTGGAGTTGGAGTTCCCTTACCAGGATTGTATTTCAGACAAACCATATAATTCTTGACCACATTCTCTGCACACTTAGGAATTCCAGCATTTTGCCATACTTGAGCCAACAACTTACAAATCCCTTTCACACTGATATGACCCATCCCATGTGCCATCGTAACCACTGCAAGCATGTACGCATCGGGTAACAACCATCGTTGATGCTCTGACAATTCAATCCAACAACCATTTGCATCTAATTAACCCGTACTCTCTCTCCACACACTCAACTCTTTCTCTGTAGCTTCAGCTTGAATAGACTTCACACTCTCTATCGTATCTTCACACATCCCAACGTCACCAATCCATCTTTCAGGGCCCGCAACATACATTCGACTCATCACATCTCTTGCTGTTTCTTTCGCAACTTCATCAGCAAACGCATTACCGCGACCAACGTCGTCAGTAACCTTCTTGTGTGCACTACATTTCACAATCGCAACTTGCAACGGCAAAGTAAGTGACTCAAGAAGCTCATTCACCAACTGACCATGCTGTATCTTAGCTCCATGCGATGTCGGAAACCCACGCTCTTTCCACAATCGTCCAAAACTATGAGCCACACCAAACGCATACTGGCTGTCGGTATATATGGTCACTTTCATTCCTTTTGATAATACACACGCTCTCGTAAGTGCAATCTACTCTGCTGCTTGAGCTGAATTATGTGGGATACGTGCAGCTTCAACAATCGTATGCAAAGTCGTAACAGCATATGCCGCAGTCGTATCACCATTCGGAAGCTTGAAGCATGAACCATCCACCCATAAGGTACCATCACACTTCACAAGAGGAGTGTCCTTAAGGTCTACTCTCCCTTTCGTTTCTTCTTCTGTCCTAAGAAAGCAATCATGCTGTTTAGAAACATCTGTCTCTGCTACAACTGGCAACAAAGTAGCTGGATTCAATGTGTTGCATCTCTTTATGTGCACATGACTCGCTAAAAGTGTCAACTCGTAACCTGACAATCGAGCACTAGTTAAGTGCTGTGTCTTGGTCCTGTTTAACAAAGTATCCACTGCATGTGGAACCATTACGATCAATGTATTATTCATCACCAAACCAGCAGACTGCCGAATAGAAACAGCTGCTGCCGCTGTGGCTCTCAAACAACTCGGCAACGCCCTAGCTACCGGATCCAAAGTCGACGAGAAATATGCACATGGACGTTGCTTGTCCCCAAAAAACTGTGTCAACACTGACAAAGCACATCCCTCTCTCTCGTGGACATACAGCGTGAAAGGCTTACTGTAGTCGGGGGTACCTAACACAGGAGCCGAACACAACGCATCACGCAGTTCATAAAAACTTTTCTGGCAATCTTCGGACCACGGAAGGGGATTCGGTGTGTCTTTACAGGTCAATGCCACCAACGGTTTAGCCAGCAGGGAAAAATTCGCTATCCATTGTCTGCAATATGACGTAATACCCAGGAAAGCACGCACTTCTCTCTGTGTAACTGGCACACTCAGTTTTGTAATCGCTTGAATTCTTTCTGGGGTCAATTTTCTTCCCTCCTTCGATAGGAGATGACCTAAGTAGGTCACTTCTTGTCGACAATACTGTAACTTCAAAAGAGACACTTTGTGATGGAAATCAGACAAATGACGTAGCAAATATAAAGTAGCTTTCTTACAGATTTCCTCTGTATCGGCGGCAACTAACAAATCGTCGACGTACTGAAAAAGAGTAGCTCCATCAGGTAAAACAATCATATCAAGTTGTGTTTTTAGAGCCTGACTATAGATTGACGGACTCTCACAATAGCCTTGAGGAGCGCGTTTGAACCGGAAGCTTCGGCCTCCTAAACTGAAGCCAAAAATATCCCTACTCTCCTCGGCAATCGGGATGCTGAAGAAGGCATTCTTCAAGTCAATCACCGAGAACCAAGTCGCGGAAGCTGGAATCATAGTCAATAAGGCAGTGATATCAGGAACAACTGGAAATTGTGGCACTACGATTTTATTCACCTCTCTAAGATTGATCACAAACCTGTAAACAGGTGGCTGGGAAGAGTCAGTGCGTTTCAGAACAGGCAGAACAGGACTATTGCAAACGTTACCTCTTGTTTCTTCAATTACATCTTTTTCAATCAGATCATGAATTATCGCTAGCAACGCTCTTTCACCTTCACTAGAAATCTTGTATTGGGGAATGCGTGGCATTTTAACATTCGCTTTCAACGTCACAACATATGGCGGTATCTCCAAAAGACCCACATCATTAGGACCAGTAGCCCAAATAGAATCAGGAAGAGAAGACAATTCTGTCGGAAGTTTATCCTTCGACAAATACAATGAGGAGACCACTTTCTTACCCAGTGTAAGTGGTACTCCAGAGGGAGAACAATACAATGTCGCGTACAATCTTTTCAACAGATCCAATCCCAAAAAGTTCTCACCACAACCTGTCGTCAGAATAAGGGGTGCTTCGAATTCACAAGGTCCAACGGAAAGGGACATAGGACTCGAAATCGGGTTCCTAACCGGGGCGCCAGAAAAACCTACTGAAACATTCGTCTCGCCAGACAAAGGTGCGCCAGGGAGTTTAGAGTGCATAATAGAACTCTTTGTAGCACCAGTATCCAACAGAAAAGGTTCTGACACACCTGATGTAATCACTTCAACATAAGGTCCACTCTGATCTACTGGAACTGAAACAACTCCCTCTCTTTGTCTATGGCTGTCCTAGCAATCATCACCTTCCATATTCTCAACTTCTGCATTGTAGTCATCAGCATAGTACTGAGTCGTCCTACCAGACGCGTTATTCTGCTGAGCAAAACTATTCATTGAATTTTGAGGAGAAAAGGAACGCGCGTTCTGGGGGAAATTTCCACGTCCTCTACCTCTAGGTGCTTGTGGAACACCTCGACCTCTTGCGCTAGAAACGCCATTCATACGCTGTAACAAAACAGGGCAACTACTTTTAAAATGACCCTCTTCTTTGCAATATGCACACTGATTAGGGCCTACAGGAAAACGTGGTTGAGAAAACTCGAACCTTTGCGAGTTCCTCTGAAACTGCTGAGGTTGCTGATAGTCACGCTGACCACCACGAGGCGGATACGCCTGCTGTAAAAGAACCTTCGTCTTCAATTCTTTAGTTTTCTTGTCTGTTCTATCTTTCTCGTCCTTATCTCTATTTTCATAATACTGCGCAGTAGCCAGTATTTGTGCTGATGAAGAAACAGCCCAAGAACTCTCAGAATCCTTCAATTTCTTACATAATTCGGGAAGCAAATTATGCACAAACTTGTCAACGAACAACCTTTGACCACCTTCTGTGCTCATGTCTTGACCACTATGGTCGATAAACGTCTCTTCAAACCTGGTGAAGAAATCAGACACGGTTTCCTCTTTCTTCTGTTTACATGCAGACAATTTATCCCAATTTACACGCATCGCAGGCATTAAAGTCTTCATGTAAGTAACGATCTTACCAGGGAGTTCTGCTACTAAAGGCTCAGGTTTAGCACCGCCTACTTGTCTGTCATTCGTAGCACTAATATTAGCCCATGTGTCACCTAACTCCTGCGTATGATCCGTATGGCGAATCAATCCCCACAAAGGCTGCGGAACAACATTTCCAAACAACATGTCTCTGTCAGCTAAATTCATAATACATGAGTCTGCGGTCTGTGATAATTCCTTATAATACCCTGCAGGATTTTTACGGGGGTCAGGCAAAGTCTGCTTAAGAGCCAAAACTTCAGCTCTCTTCCATGGAACATGTACCCAAACGCATTGAAAATGAGCGGTGCAGCTACAATATTATTAACAGCATCAGCTTGAACTGCTTCCTACCACACCGGAGGAACCTCTCTCATTGGATATTGTCGCACTTTCCTCCTAACAGAGGGATCAGGCTCAAACAACGACCGAGAAATAGCCTCACTCCTAAATGACAACAGTGTCGCAACTGCTCCCTCAACATCGGAACCCACAATCGTGCCTTTTGCAAACTCGAGCCGTACACGGCACAACTCAGGCGGATTGGATTCCAAATCATTATCCTCCAAATCTTCACAAAGAAAAGCACACATTTTGTCAAACACATATCTCTGCTTCGGTGCTTCCCATTGACGGAAGACATCCATAACAGACTCTAGCTCATATCTTGCGGGGTCAGTAACCCATTTATGCGCCAAACGATCCAATATTTCCCGTTCTCTAGAATCAGGCAATTGACTACGCAACTGTTTACGCGTTGAAACAGGGGTCATTCTTGATGGCCCAAAGAAAGGAGACAGAAGACTAGCAACAGTATCAGTCATTCTCTGTCGAACAGAAGGAGAAGTCGACAAAAGAACAGGAGGAAAAACAGAATGAGACAAAGCAGACGCAGAGGCAGTATCAAAAGGAATATCGGAAAGGGTAGTCAATACAGGAGGCAAAGTCGTAGGAAGTAAAGATGAGCAGGTAGCAAAGTCGGCGGCCCTGGAGGAGTCTGCACCAGAGGAGTAGGAGCCAACTGAAGAAGAGCTGGCGGCTGTGGAAGAACCTGAGGCAACACAACCGGAGGTTGCACAACTAAAGGTTGTGGAGGTGCTGTAGCACTCTGCGCATAGGGGGGTGGCGAACTCAACAAATGTGACATTAAAGGATCTTTCTCAAGTTCCGTCGTTGCATCTTGCTGGAGAGGCGGCAAAACTGGATAGCATTTATCAATCGCCATTTTACGTTGCCTGTGCAACTGCTCACTCGCCTGTTCTTCTTCGTTATCTTTAAACTGCATAGCAGCTTGCATTATCGAGATACCCTTTTCTCTTTTATTTCTCTTTGCTAATTTAATTTCTTTCTGTTTGGCTTCCTTTCGCCATAGGCGAAAAGAGTCAAACATCGCCGGACGGGTTTTCTTCTTAAAAAGTCAAACCTCTAGGTTATCTAAAATCTCCGTGTCAAAACTACCATATTGGGGCCACTTTAGAACACCATCCTTCCTGGTGTATCGGATCCATACTTCATTATATGTGATGGGGCCCACGCCATGCTTCACATAAAGCTCATAGGTTGGAGTTCCAATCGGAGGAACCGGACACGAGTCCTCCAATCGGGAATCCCTATTTCGACCACAACAAAACAAATTTCCAAGTCTGCTAAGACCAGGCATCTTCGCTCTCTAGTCTAGCTTCAAACTTCAAGGGAATATCAAAAAACGATAGTCTCGTGAATACACGAGTCCCTCGGCTTTGGTACTTGCAAGTTCCAAATCAAAGATCCCAAGGGGATACCCAAAAACTAAGAACCAAAACTAAGGACTGGGAGACGCTCCACTCATACTTAACTGAGGTATCGATGACGTCACCAGAAGACTCGTCTATCGTCTCGCTCTACAAATCATCAAAGGGTCCAAGACAGGGCGATAGTCAGGGCAGCAGTCCTTCGTAGCCGTCGGAAAGCGGGGAACCTCGCAGCAAAGACTTTCGGACCACGACGACATACAGGGGTCGAAGAAGTGGCTGGCCTTCCTCCAGAATTTTCACACGAAGCTCCTCACGAACCTCAGGCTTGGACCGGTACCGCTGAAATCGCCCCGCGTTGGGCGCCAAATGAAGTACCGGGTTATTTAGAACCCAGCTGTGCCAGGGGACACACCCAAAGACTCCGGATTCTCCTGTCCCAGACTACAGAAACGCAGAGACTTCTTGGTGACGTCAAAGATCAAATGTATTGGCTGCAGCCAGTAACAGGTATCCTAGAAGTACAACACGGTGTATATTCTCAGGAGACTGCTCAATCTTACAAAGTCAGTCAACTCTTTTTATACAAAATATTATGCTTCAGGCAAACATTCCTTATTTACAGTAAACCAATCCCATGTGTACAATAAAAGCATTACATGACAAACCCACATTTTATCGTCCAGCCCACTATCAATTACCCGGCAAGACCCAACACTCTTCATCAGATAAATCGGCTGGACCCCTAATAAAAACGGGCACCTCCTCATCGTAAAACAGGTCATAAAGAACGGATCAGAGATAGGTGTGTGTAAGATTAGACATAGTTGTGTGCAATGAAGGGTTTATGGTATGCTGTGCCTTGATCCTAATCTCGATCGGCCACTGGGAAAGAAACTGGCCGAACAGGTTTGGCTTCGGGCAGTGGAGTCAGCTTGCCCAGGTCACACAGAAGTCAGCTGAATGTGTACGTGTCCCTAAGACTCGTTCGGCCTTAGTCATCAGCCTATGTGAGGGCAATCACAAAATGGCTGCCGTACACAAAATGGAACCCGAGGGTTCAGAACGGAATCTCTGATTTCATGGTGATCTCGTCACTCGAACATGACGGAAATACTTGTATATATTAAACTCGTCATTCTCGGTCTGCTGATACCAAAATCGTCATAATACGATGATGTTTATGACACGGGTCCGGAATCCACGGAACCACAAATGCACCTGTGGACGTTTGTCTGTGTGGTGGAGGGGTTTTCCGATAGTGAGAAAATGTGCTGAGTATCATCAGTGTAGAATATGATTATGATGTTCAGTCCATACGATCTGACAACGTTGGGCAAGGGAGTCATGTCGGTGATGAACAGGGTAAGGCTGAGGTATGAACCTTGAGGGATGCAGCAGATGGTGTTCTTGGGTTCCAAGATGAAGGGAGGAAGGATGATTCACTGGGTTCTACTGGTGAGTAAGGGGGTGATCCACTTGAAGGCAACTACTTGGATTGCAATGTTGGGAAGCCTATTGATAAGGGTGTGGTGTGATACTGTGTCGAACAAATTCTTCAGGCAATGAGGCCGTGGTGATGGATGCATTGATTATCTAATGGTTTGGTATTGAGATGTGAGTACCCTCAAGTGAATGTACTCATTCCTAACTGGCACGACTCCAACAGGTGTGCTTCCTCCTTATACCTCACCATGTTACTCCCTTACCTATTGTGTCCCTAGCTGACATTAATTAAGTCCTTTCTTTTTACTGCTCAGGTCTCTCTATTGGCTACCTAGGTTCTTCATTTTCTTTTGCTTTACATAGAATTACCATTGACACCCAGATAATGGTGAAGCTCAATGGGAAACCTAATGCCTTTTCTGCTCTACCTCTGACAGGAAGTAGAAATATTGATGGACTTTAAAGATGCTCCAGGAGCTGAAACTCTTCCTCAATTACATGAAAGGATAGTTCAGTACAGCTGAGCGTCCAACATCTTCTAGGCTTTGGCACCAAGAGGCTTCCACTGCTTTTGACACTTGACTGATATCAATTCTAGTGTCTAAGGGCTTGCTTAGTGCCCACAAGTCATCAGCATGGGGATATTCGGAGATTCCGTGCTCAAGTGTAACCAAGTTAGTGAACAGCTCCCTTAGCTTAGGGTGTTTTTTCTTTAAATCCTACAAATCTTAATAACTCTCATTTAGCTCAATCTTGAGGAGGTCCATTAATCCAGTCAAATTTCTGGACTGTTATGAATTCTGAATGTGGCATTTGGACTAATCTGGTCACAGTGTGGCCATTATTTGTTTTATTTATCTTATTTTCTTTTTATTTATTTTATTTCAGATGCTTTATAGAGTAGGAATAAACTTAGATGGAATTACAGCGAACATTGTCATTGGAGTTGAATTTCTTGAGATGATTCCTGGAAATCATTTAATCTAGCGGTGTTCGCAAAAACTATTTCACTGGAAAACAACAACTTTTCGAAATTCAGTATATTATTGCAGTGTGTCACCTTCGCAAAAACCTTTTTTTGTGAGTCAATTTACCTCCAAGATCTACCTTTTTTGCAGTGTTTTCTATCAGCTATATTGTTTAACACTTTGCCAAGTTCCTGAAATTGAAGATGTTGTTGAAGATGACCAGTGCCACAAATTCTGCACCCTCTTAATATACATCTTTTTATTTTAAATACGTTTGAAGAGGGAAGCTAGGTCAGTTTAGATCCATCCCAGCCCTTACATATTGAAGAATACCAAGACTGTGCCAATATCACCCACTTTTTTCAATTTTTTTCCTCGTGATACTGATCGATAAATTAGATTTTGTTTCTTTCACAGAAAACATTTCTTGATGGTAAACACAACTCCAGTTGCTTTATTTATGTTACTTGTAGTAATAAGAAGCAAGTACTAATGCTAATTTTGAGAGGTCAACACCTGCATATAACTAGATACCAAAGCTGTATTTGATTGTGCTTACTGCAAAGGGGGCATTTCTAAGCTATACATTATTTACAGTTGTAATGCATTAAATTATAATGCAATGTTTGGTAACAACTCTTCATTTGTTTAAAAGTAAAAAATAAAAAAGTGCAGCGTCACTGATTGAACGCTGGGGCTGCAAGGCAACCTAGTTTGAATTCCACCTCATGCCCTGCTCTTCCATCACCCTTCACTTTAGTTCTCCTTGTCTCACGGTTGTGGTTTTTTGTCTTCTCTGTTCGTTTTCTCCCTTTATTTTTGTGTTTTCCTATCTTTTTCTTCTTCCTTATTTGTTCCTTTTCTACTTTTTCTCTCTTGCCTGCGTGAAGGTCTAGTGTTGAAAAATAAGTCTCCGTACCCAAACATGAGCGCTTGTGGCCACCACCTGCTCATATGAAGCATTGCTCATGAACTGTATAAATTCAGGGAGGCGGGTGTACTTTTACTTATTTTCTACCAAGACTATGTACTCCGGAGTTTGTTTTTTATAATCAATATTTATTTTTATTTATGGCTTTAGTAATGAAATGGACAGATGCCCCAAACCAAAGGAACTACCAAAGGAAGAGTGCTTCTGGTAAGGGAAGGCAGAAGGAGAAGGAAACAACAGGCAACATACCAAGGCAGACTCAGGACCATGAGGTTTGCAGAGAAGGTGGGTCATCAGTTGTTTGTGGAATTTCCTTAGGTCCATTTCACACTGAAGGGCGAAAGGCAATTGCTTTTCAGAGTGAGAAACCTTAAACAATTTGGTGCATATATTCATGAGAGCTTCACATCATGCTTGCAGCACCAACGTGGTATATGTGTGATGCAAACTTCTACGCCAGATTTATAAAGCCGCACAAAGCCACATTGCGTGGCTTTGAATGGCTTTAAAAATCTGGAGTAAGGCAACGCAGTGCAATTCACTGCATGTCTTACTGTGCACAAGGGAGGAGTTTCATGGGCATTGTGGTGGGTGTCCACACACAACTCCCATGGTTTTTGACGCATTCCCTGATATACCAAGACTTTCAAATCTGGGAATAAGCCAAAATGTTACGCCTCCCAAGGAGCATTGCGCAAGGGTGCCTGAGTTGGTGCTAGGCTGGCTAAACCGCGCCTCCGCAGGAGCAAAGGTCAGGAATACGCCGTATTGGATAAATATGGCGCATTCCTGCCCTTTTCCCACAATAGTCATAAATATGGCTCTTTGCATCTAGGCTGTAGTACCGGCAAATAGTGTTTAAGGGGGTTAACTTAGATATCTAGCTGGATGTTAAGAGAGAAATATGATAGAAAAATATGCAGGAGCTTTCTTTTGTAAGGTATAAAGGACTAGTCATAGAGCTTTATAGTCGACCCTTTGTACAACCGGAAGCAAGTGCACTTTAGTAATACAAGAGCAGGTGAGATGTGATCCTACCTTTTTAAGCAGAATAGGTCTAGCTGCATTGCTCTAATAGCTCTGGTGAGGGGATGTCAAGGCCCAAACATGAAGTGTGATGTGATGTAGGGTTTTCCCTGTGGATTGGACCAGGGAGGAGGTTTGTCATGCAGACTCCAAACCCATGTGTGGTAAAAAATATGTTTAAGTTGTCTCTGTGGGTGCACTGCAGTGGGGTTGTGGGTCTTCTGACCTTTCTCCTATGCCACTTCCGCAGTGGAAGCGATACCTGTCACTTGGCATTTTACTGGAACCAATACAGCGTGAGCTTATTGCTATCTTTCCTATGTGTTGGTTGGAGTTTGTGCTGGTAATTGGTGATGGATTAAACCCAGATCAGTTGACTGGGGGTGAGTGTTTGTTCAAACGCTCCGTCCATCATCCCCTTTTGTATCGCTTTGTTCGCCCTAAGTGTGGCAGGGTATGCTCAGACGTGAGTCCCTTGTTCACTTGGCCACTGGATTCAAGATAGCCTGGCTGATGAGGATTATGAATCCGAAACCGGTCCCAGGATGCTTGCTTCCGGTCCAGAGAAGACATGGCTTGGCAGTTCGGGCTGGACTGTTCCCACTAGGCACAGGGTCATACTGATTTGCATATAGCCATGTCTGAACTGGGGTGGCTGAGTGAACTAAAGAATGGTGATGGATTAAACCCAGATCAGTTGACTGGGGGTGAGTGTTTGATTTGTTCAAACGCTCCGTCCATCATCCCCTTTTGTATCGCTTAATTGAGGTGCAGCATGGTCTGCTGCCAACCCTTGTGTTGTTGTTCTTGGACTCAGTATTGTTCTAGTATACCAGTAGTGACCTCATATTTTCCTTCAGTATGGAATTTGCTGTCTTGTTAGGGTATTTCAATTCCACCTGGTTTCCAAATAGTGTTCTGCCTGGCCTTGTGTTCCCGGATCCAGTGTGTCCCTGCACCCATCCTCCATTTGTGGTTCACAAAGGCCTGATTGTCATTCTCCTATCCCTAATGCAGTGTATTTGGTTTCTCCTTCTCACATCTTCAGTGTTCTTGGCCCCTGCCCATTCTCTTATTGTTCTATGATGGGAGAGAAGCGAAGAAAGCAAGCACAACATGGCAACTTTATTAACATTAGCCGTCTAGAGACTTAAAGCAATCGGTATGAAAGGAGCATTATTTAGAAATTACATCGTATTGTCTGATGAGTACTGTTCATAAAAGGGTAAATTAAAACGTTTCCCGGCACTATAGAAATAGTGCGCACACCCATACAGTTTACTGACGTGTGTTACAATTTAAAATTCTCTCATATGTTTCTCTTAATGCTGTTCAAATAGCTGCTTTCTCTATGCTCACCCCAGTTAGTTGCAAAGAATACATTTTACAACAGCCCTATACCACCTCTTCTGTTTATATTCCATTCCTTTCATATTTGAGACAATAATAATCAGAATTAACATTCAAATTAATTTTATCCAAATGTTTAATTCAGGTTACATCACAAAATAAAGTCATTATTCTTTAGACAAGTTACAAGTCCACCTCAGAGCAACTGTCCATCAACACGTTTCATGAGTATGGGCCAGACGTGTAAAGCCATTTAGCGTTCGCAAAGCTTGAGAATCACCTAATCACAGGATTTGCGACCACTAAATGACTTTTTTAAATGTACCAACCCCATTTTGCAATTCTGCAACAGGTTATCAAATTGCAAATTGAGTTTAGAAAGGTATAACGAATAGCTATTTGGAAGGGGCATGTTAAGGATGTTCCTTCTAAATAATGATTCATGATGGTAGGTATCAATGTTTTGCTACCGAAATCTAGAAACAAAACATTGAAAAGTTACATACTCTCAAGTTTTGGCAGTCACATATTAAAAAAAAAAGATAAAAAAAGGATATCGGAGTGTATGCAGCGGGTCATGAGACTACTGCCAACTTTTTAACAAACTTAAAAAAAATATGTTCAAATGTAGTCCCGTTAGCTTTAAAGGAAAAGAGCCTACATTTAGAAATAAAAGTTTACTTTATTTAAATGGAATCACAGATATGGTGGTCTGCTGACCATTCCGGTCATGGCATCCAGTCGTAGTGGGTCACTGTTTGCAAAGTACTTCATAATTATTGATGAGGTAGGTCAGATTGCAACCAACTGCAATTCGGAATTTTGTGATCCGACCTATTATTACACGAACCCATTTTTAGCAACTGTTCAGATCTCCTAGTAGGGATCTCCTCTCCTCTTCCATGGACGGACCACTTCCTTATCCCCCTCTACCGACGCACTCCTGGCCCACACTCCCCCATTCTCTCAGGAACTCGTAAAAGCCATAACTGGTCCAAACTCCCCCAAGCCGAATGGATGGCAGGTCTTGGAATCTCAAAACCACCCAGCATCTCTGATCCGACTCTGACCAACGAGAATTATAACAAATGGATCTCCGACTCACTCGACTCTGTGCTCCCCATTAAATCCACTGATTCCAAACGCAGCAATAGGACCGCGCCCTGGTACTCCCCGGAACTACGGCAATTAAAACGTAACTGCAAAAAGATGGAAAGGAAATGGTGCCTGGGCTACTCTCCCTCCAGGAAAGTTGCATACAGAGCAGCGATAAAAACGAACAAAGCCAGAATCAAGTGCGCGCAGACATCCTTTTTCGAAGGAAAAATTACCGAAGCCGCCTGAAAGCCTAAGGAAATATGTCGCATAGCAAAAACTCTACTTCAACTTCCAGGAAAACCCCAAGACCCCCTGAATGCCCAAACCCGTTGTAACGACTTAGCAGATTTTTTTCTCCGAAAAATAGAAACAATATACACCTCCTTCCCCCATTCCCTGACACCGCTTGAGAAACCTTCTGAACCAGGGACCGAGTCCTCAGCCACCCTTGATCATTTTCCTCCTCTAGACTCCACCAATCTAGAATCTATCATGCACCAGGTAAAGTTCGGCTCCACTAATGACCCTGCACCCCCAAGCACCCTACTCCCAGTCACTGGCCACATTCTACCCACCATTCTGGAGCTACTTAATGCTTCCCTATCCACCGGCACTGTCCCACTCCAATGGAAGCAAGCCGGGATTACCCAGCAATTACTCTCACGACTGCAAATTGTGATGAATGATGCAGCTAGACTGATATTTGGGAAAGCTAGGGGCACGCATGCCTCTCCTCTGCTCTACCAATTACATTGGCTGCCCATCAGGCAGAGGATTTTATTCAAAGGTCTATGCATCGCACACAAGGCGGTCTTTGGCAACGCTCCCAGTTATATTAAAGCTAGACTGGTGCATTATATCCCTAGAAGAACTTTGCGCTCATCTGAGGACGTTCTCTTGGTAAGCCCGCGCTATCGTCTGACCACCCTTGGTGGACGCGCTTTTTCAACGACCCTGCCGGCAGCTTGGAATAAGCTGCCTCCAGGTCTAAGGAAGGAATCAAACTTACTACCTTTTAGGCGAATGTTAAAAACTGTGCTTTTCCGAGAAGCCTGGGGTTCAGTATAATCTGTTTTGTCTATCCTCCTGTGATGATGAGTTCCCAAGTACAAGCGCTTAGAGACCAATCGGTGATAATGCGCGATATAAATGTAATAAATAAATAAATAAATAAATTGTCAAAGCCCTCCTCAAAAAACCTAATCTAGATCAAAACAATCCCACCAACTACCGTCCTATCTTCCTGCTGCCCTGGCTAAGTAAAATGCTGGAAAAATATGCCAATACAGTGCTAACAGACTTCCTAGAATCCAACAACCTTTTGGACTCCACCCAGACGGGATTCCGCCCCCTCCATGGGACTGAAACCGCCTTGGTCGCAGTAACGGAGATGGCCAGGAGGATCATGGACCAAGGAGGCTCCGCAGCCATCATTCTCCTTGACCTAAGTGCCGCCTTCTACACTGTGAGTCACAACATACTACTGCATCGACTTAGAAGTAAGGGAGTCTCAGGATTGGCAATCACCTGTCAATTTTATTTATTATGTTTTTGGCTCTCAGAAGAGGGCCACATAAAATATACAAAATTTGACACACAACATTTACATTACAAAAAAGAGCAAGAGAAAATTATATCCTTTAAACATCCTCAGGTAAATACGAGACTGACATATGAAACCAAACTACAAAAGTCGGACAGTCAAGACACATCTCCAGAGACATATTAATAAATAGCTAAGAACCCTTTAAAAAAGTTAAAAATATGGAAGCAGAACATTTCATTAGGAGGGCAATAAAGTGCAGACAGAAAATCGTTCAAAGTGACAATGCCTAGATGCAGACAGATAACTTTTAACCATCTAAAGCGCAATTTACGGAGCGCGGGGCAAATCAGCAACACATGCATACAGTCCTGGATATTTACTTTACAAAGATTACACAAGGGAGAGGAGCCATACCATTTAGATAACAGTCGGTTTAAGGGTAATAAATCATAGCGTAAAAGAAACCAAAATCTACGGATACCATGCAGTAGGTTCCATATTACATAGGGTTGTGGGAGTTTCATCAGATAGGAATCAAGGAGAGGATCTACCTTCCTTTTTCCGCAAATTACTTTTTTATCCATCTGGAAACATAAGTCCCATGAAGCTGCTTTTAAAACAAGTTTTAACTGTAAAGAAGAATGCAAAAACAAGGCAGTTTCATCTAATTTTAGAAGGGTTACAGCTTTTCTAAAATTACGAACAAGTTGAGAAAACTCATTAAAATTACCCAATAATTCACTTTTGAGGAGAGCTCTCATTGTCCCTACCTCTGCTCTTGCAAGGCAGGCCACCCATCTAACAAGGGCCGATAATCCCTGTACCCAGCTACTCCTGAGACCAAAGTCGAGCCTACAGGCGGCCAAAGAGCACGCAGTGTTTAGGGAGGAGAGAGATCTTAAAAGTTTCCCCTCAATCTTATGGCAAAAGTCCCACTTTTTCACATCTATAAGTTCAATACCATACAAAATTGTAGCGGGGATTTTAGATCTGTACACTTCCAATAAAATCGGAAAGTGCCGTTTCCCCGTTGCATGGTATAGAGAATTTAAACCTTTGCCATGGGCAATAGCTTTGCGTGTACAATGCTCTATGTGGAGCTTCTCACTCAAGTTAGCCGTAATAATTTTCCCCCAAAAAGTATAGGACTTTACAACCTCAAGTTTTTGGCCCCCGATAAACCAACCAAAATCAACAGAGCGGCACCTCTTCGTACCAGCTATACACATAACTTTACTTTTAGTAATATTAATCTTCATGTGATGAGCCACAGCAAAAGCATGAAGAGCATGAAGCCGATTTGCGAGTCCTTTGGGGGTTAGATCAAGAATAAGGACATCATCGGCGTACATCAGGCAAGATATAGGGGTCCCCCCGACCACCGGGGCGATGCCCTCTCTGGAAGACAAGGCAGCGGGTAAGTCAACCGTGTACAGGGAAAACAAGAGGGGGGCCAACAGACAGCCTTGTTTAAGGCCATTCAAAGAAGGAATTATATCCGATAACCCCCTTTCGCCCCCCATCAGGACCCTACACCAGGTCTCTGTATGTAAAGCCCGCACCAGCTCCAACAGATAGGATGGAAGACCAAGCACTGCCAATTTTCTCCACAGCGTTCCACGGTCCACTTTGTCGAACGCTGTGGAGAAATCAATAAAGGCAGCATACACCACCCCACCTCTCACCTGAACATACTTATCTGTAACCACATGAAGAGCAGTAAGGTTGTCTAACGTACCGTGGTCCCTATGGAAGCCAGTCTGTTCGAATGGCAAGATATTATTCTCCTCTACCCAACCTGAGAGGGATTTTAGAAGACATTTCGCAAACACCTTTCCGATGGAGTCGAGGAGAGCAATCAAACGATAATTACTGGGGCTATCCCTATTTCCCTTCTTAAAGATAGGGACCAAGATACTTCCCCTCCAAGAGGCAGGTACCATTTTCGTCATAAAGCATGCTTTAAACAGGGGAAACAGGATTTTACTCCACCTTACAGGATCCGACTTCAGGACCGTCATGGGGAGTTCATCGGGTCCCATTGCCCCGGAGACCCGCATGCTTTTTATAGCTATCTCAATTTCTTTCTCAACGGGGTAGTTAGTAAGACCCACGGGAGTAACACTGATGGCGATATCATTACCTGAATTAACACCGGTGGCAATATCGTCACTTAAAATCCCATTCCCTGCATAGAGGTCCCGAATATAGGAAATCCATACCTCTTCCGCTATAGGGATAGGGGAGGGGCCTAGTCTAGAACCGCACCCCTTACCGATTATAGTCCAAAATTCTCTGATCCTGCCGTGGACAACAGATTCCCTCAAATTAATCCATACATTGTCCTCCCTTACTTTTTTTAATTTTAACTGAAATCTACTTCTCTTTCTTTTTAGCCTTGATATTTCTTTTCCGCGTTCCATGACTCTATCAAGATATTGTTCGCGGACCAGTATGTTTATTTCCTTATTCAGGCTACGCAATGTGCTCGGGACCGCTACCCTATTTCTAGGTCGGAAAGTTTTTTTAGCATAAAAAATAATGTTGCGCACAAATTCTTCAAAATATGCTATTTCATTCCCATGCCACTCATTTAAAACTAATAGGGTATCGGCTAGAAAATCCTGTACCCCATTAATGGCTGTGGGATTCCAATAGCACCTTCCCGAAGAGGCGTGAAAGGCGGCATCACTGCCCTTAAAAGACCAAGGTGCAATTGTCAGAGGCTTTAAGGAAATAGTAACAAGCAGTATACTATGGTCGCTCAGAGGAGTAAATATTATCTTAAGGTCCTGAATAAAAGGGAACAAACCGTAGTCTGCAATAGCATAATCCAAGATAGAGGACCCAAACGGAGACTTGTGAGTAAATTTTGCAGGCACGTCAGACGGAAATCTCCCATTTAATATAAGTCCATCGACGGCCACTAATTCATTTAGCAAAATCTTCCCTCTTTTGTTTGTCACTGATTTATCAGGGAAGAGTGCTTGCGGGACAAAATACGCCTCTTCTTTAGGTTTATTCCTAAAAAGATCCAGACTAACATTGGAAATTTTGCAATTCAAGTCTCCTACCAACAAAATGTCCGGAGGGGATGGGACATTTTTAATTAGATCAATGTATCGAAATACCTGCTTTAAAATCACATTAAAACACTCTTCCGGAGGAATATAAACATTCACAATTACAATAGGGGACTTTATGCCGTTATTAAACAAATTGTCAATGGTTATAGCATGGAAAAGTTTACTAGAATCTATATAATGGGTGAATTTCCAGTGCAATTTATTAGATAATAAGCAAGCGATTCCTCCCCTGGCGTGACCTTTCTTAGAGGGGACGGCAGGGACTTCCAGAACATAATAATCCTTAGAGACCTTCAGCGTATCAATACACCACGTTTCCTGTAGGCAGATCACATTTGCTCCTAGAGAAAATAGAAACTCAAACTTCTCTGGGCTACTGTGAATCCCTGCAGCGTTCCAGGAGATAATATTTAGTGGGGTGTTAAAGATGCTGAAACAATCTTGGATCATCTTTTGATTTAGTAGATAAGGCACTGTGCAGCCAGTTCCACCGATGCCGCTCGCAGCTGTTCTTGCTTGCCGTGACTCTGCTGGGCTTTACACTGCCTGCTTCTACGGAGGAAAAGGAGATACGCGGCAGTTATTGTGATTGTACCTGAGGCTGTTAGACAGGGGCCGGGACTGCGAGACCCAGGCTTCAGCGCGTGAAGACCGGAGCGCACCTGGAGTCTCTTCCCGCCCCTTGCTCCTCCTATTTAGGACACACCCTCCACGCTAAGCGGGACGCTTGCGGGACGCCGGGCTAAGCCCGGGCAAAGGGTGGGCCCTCTGTGGCCCTCAGTGGCCGAGGTAGGCTGGGCTGGGCCCGGTTATTTTCATCGATTGTATTTTTTAATTGAAGTGTTTTATCCTTTCTCCTATTGGAAATACGCCTGACTGTTTGTGGAAGAAATCATCCATCTAAATTGACTGGTAGCTTCCTCGGACTCTATTCTCGGGCAGCCTTTGTTGCATCTCCAGGACTGTTTTTATTATTGTGGTATATTGTACTAATTTTGTGTTCACTCACCCGGAGGAGAATCATTGTTATAATATAAATTTGTGGACACATTTTCTACAAGATGTTTAAGAAATTGCGTTCTGGAAGGGAAGTGGGCGGTTTGCCTAGTGCAAATAATGAAATTAATCGCACGAGAAATAAATCGGTAAACAATCACCTGGTTTAAGTCTTTCCTCTCCAATCGCTCCTTCCAGGTCTTTGAGGGCGACTACACCTCCCCCACCAAGCCCCTTGGCTGCGATGTGCCGCAGGGCTCCTCCTTGAGCCCTACGTTATTTAACATATACATGAGCCCCCTAGCTGAGATCGTCCGCCCCTTCGGAGTAAAAATTATCAGCTATGCGGACGACACTCAGCTAGTGGTGGCTCTCAATCCTCCGCAAACCGGACCTAACTGCCTGGAAGCAGTCACCAAGTGGATGACATCTTCCTGCCTTAAATTGAATGGGGACAAAACGGAGCTTATGCTCCTAGGCAATCCCATCAACAATACCATCAACTCACTATGACCCCCTTGCCTGGGACCTGCCCCTGCGCCTAAAGACACGATCAAAAGCCTGGGCATCTGGCTGGAGAAGTCCCTTAATTTCAACTGTCAAGCAGCCAAACTCTCAGCCACCTGCTTTGGCCTGCAAAGACTACTGCGTAAATTCGTTCCCCTGCTACCTTTCCATGCAACACAGATAATGGTCCAGGGTTTAATCCTGTCTCGTCTTTATCTAAGGGCACCCCAGGCTACCCTAAACAAGCTGTAGATTATTCAAAATTGTGCAATGGCAATGTACATCGCTCACCGAGCCTTTTGGGGAACAGGTGCTATCATTAACCAACCTCTAATAACCGAAACCACCCAAACAGACAGCTCAGATCTGGATCTTCCTTCCTGGCCTCAATACCTAGGTTCAAGAGAGCCAGATGTGGGGGCCGTTTGTTCTCCCACAACTCGGCCAGGCTTTGGAACTCCCTTCCCATCCAACTCAGATCAGACCCTAGACTGCTCACCTTTCGCAAACTCCTAAAAACTCTGCTTTTTAACAAACCAGAATAGCTTTAGCTGCTCACCAACAAGTGTGATATCTGCAGCACTAGGACGCCTGAGTGTAGCTACCACGCTCTATAAATGGTCTTTTCATTTCATTTCATTAGTAGTCTCCGTATGCAGTTCATTAACTGTAATGTAGTTTGAGAGTTTTTTTGTGAACATTATCAATTCATTTTGACAATAGATATGTCTACCCACTGTATAAAACTGGAAGTAATTACAAGACCAATAAATCCAACATTTAAGAAAAGAATTTCAATACGAAGCCCATAAAACAGCTCTTGTGTTGCGACATGCCACTCAGTGAATGGTATGTCGCAGGACAAGAGCCCTATCATGGTCTTCATATTGCACCGGCTATCTTGAAAACTGGATTCATATGACAATGCTTACTAAACCAGATTGACTGCACAGTTGCCTTTCATGTGCTGGTAGAGTGGCAGAACCTTTAGTATTAATAATACTCAACAGGAAGAAGCACAGTTTATAACACAATTTTCGCAATCGAAAAAATAAATTGCATATTATAAGGAACACCTTTTTCTATGATCATCCTAAAGTTTGACAACTGATGCTGCTGGATTTTCGACTCAGAGTGCATGGAGGACTGCTATCCAGACCTCAGTGCCAGTGCTGGAACCCTTAAGTGTATGTCAAATCGGCTGTCGAATTGGAAATGGCTCACTTACCTGTAAGTCCCTAGTAACAGGTACATTGGTACCCAGGCATGTAAGTTAGAGGGGTGCTCCAGGGCTTGCAGCACTCATTGTGCCACCCTGGAGGTCCCCAAGTAAAATGAGTCCACCAGTCTGCCACTGAAGACTGGTAGAGCCCTGCACTTTTAGCCCGACTTTGCCTTTGACAGCAATTCAAGGCCACTACTTACATGTGTGTAAGTCATCCCTCTGGCAGGTCTACTGAGCCCTAAAGGCAGTGTGCAACATATGACACAGGCAGGACATGTAGTTTACATATCCTTATAATAAAACACACAAATCTTTGTACTGTGGAAAGACTTGGTTGCGCGATTGGTGAGAACAGGGTTACACGCTGACCCGCTCAGCTGTGCTAACTCCTTAACGTTGTGCCCAAAGTGGGCACTCCAAAGTGTCAAACAACTTGTTACATTAAGCCTGATTCGTATCTGAAGATGAAATTAATGTAACTTGTTGCAGTGTGCAGCTTTACCAAAGCTGCCACTTTGTTGCCTTTAAAACTCCTGAGCCTTCCATGCACACATGAAGCCTGATCTATGAGACAGCCTGCTGTCGTCCTGGAGACAAATGCTAATGACTCTCAGGAAGGAGAATAATGAGGGATTGTAGGCCAGGGAGGTGTCACTTCCGTCCTGCAGGAAGCCACTTAGGTGTTAGCTCCAAGAGGCAGGGTTCAAAGGTGAAGCCGCCTCTGAAGTGCAGATGTGTAACACTGGGGGGAGAGCTGCCCCATTGTTGAGGTAGACAGGCAGCATGGGGAGCAGAGAGGGGAAACCATTTGCTAAACTGGTTTCTGCAGGTACGTGTTGCCCTGAGGAAGCAACACTCCGGGGGGCTAGAGAGGTCTGAACACCGAGAGAGGAGTCTTGCCTTCTTGGGAGTAGGCAGAATGGTACATCCTGGGGTAGCCAGATGCCGCACTCCAAAGGAAGTGATCACAAGGTGGGAGGGAAACTTGTAGTCCATTGCCTGCAACCGCATCCTACAATGAGGGCACTTCAGAGGATAAAAGGTTTACCCTTGGCACCCAGACATCAGATCTCGACAAAATGGAAAAACGACCAAAGAAGGACTGCTCTGATGCACCGAGAGATAAGCAAAGAGAGGCTGCACCTTCAAAGACTGCACCTGCTGCACCCAGTGGCTAGCGAAGAGTGCCTGTCAGTTACTGCTAAAAGAGGGGTCGTCTCCTGAGTCCTGTCAATCCAAGAGATTCCTGCAAAGGCAAGTTGGTAGCCCAAAGTCTACAAGTTTCTACCAGCACTGCCGTACAGCACTGAGGACTAAGTCCTGATGCACAGGGTTACACCCAAGTTTTTTGAGCCCTGGAGTGCTGTTGGTGAGCTGCTGAGACCCTCAGAAGGCAAGTTATTAACTCAGGAAGGATTGGCCTGTGACAGCGAAAGTAGGTGACTGGTGGTTCAGTTGCGATTGGCCTTCGGCCAGACTGGAAAGGACTTCCTAGGACGTCGACCCTGCAACCAGAACTCCCTCACAATCTTAGTTGACTGCGGCATCCCCACTGGAAGGCCCCCGTCGATTCACAGCATCCTTAGAGCATCTTCAGCATCCTTCATCCCTTGCATCAAGACCACTCTATAGGAATCCATTGCAACACATATAAAGTGCCTGTAACTGCTGAAGCACTGCTTTTTCTATGATGGTAAATGTTCTTGTGGACGTTACTATTTGCCTCAGTAGCTCCCTGCTGGAGTTGGTCACCCTAAGTACTTCTAACCGAACACATTGACACTTACCTAAGTTTTCTTTGAAAAAGTTTTTAAGTGTTAATTTGTAGACTTTGCCCAGGCTTGTTTGCAGGTGAGTGAAATTGCTTTGATTAATTATTGCTTGTAAAATCTATATCGCCTGCACCCTTCTGTGGATCTTTTTTGTTCGAGTGTCTAAATGTTTATAAGAATACAGTCTACTTATATAAACTGGTGAATTTTTTTAATGTCATGTTGATTCCTTCTTCAATTGTTTTGGTGCTGCTTATATGGTTAACAAAGAAAAACCAAAGGTGGTGATGGACGGTGCGTTGACAATACAAACACTCACCCCCAGTCAACTGATCTGGGTTTAATCCATCACCGTTCTTTAGCTCACTCCGCCACCTCAGTTAAGACATGGCCATATGCAAATCAGTCCGACCCTGTGCCTCATGGGAACAGTCCAGCCCGAACTGCCAAGCCATGTCTTCCCTGGACCGGAATCAAGCTTCCCAGGACATGGCTTGGCAGTTCGGGCTGGACTGTTCCCATGAGGCACAGGGTCAAGGCTGATTTGCATATGGCCATGTCTGAACTGGGGTGGTGTGGAGTGCAAACAAACGATAGATTTAGGCCCAGATTTCTATACTGGGGTGAATGTATGACATTGTTCTGCATTCTGTCCATCAACTGTTGTTTTGCATTTGTCACCCCGAGTGGGATGGGTATGCTCAGAAGTGAGTCCCATGCTCTCCACACCACTGGAGTCAAGCTATCCTGGCTGAAGATGGCTGATAGCCGGAAACCGTTCCTAGGATGCTTGATTCCGGTCCAGGAAAGACATGGCTTGGCAGTTCGGGCTGGACTGTTCCCATGAGGCACAGGGTCAACGCTGATTGGCATATGGCCATGTCTGAACTGGGGTGGTGTGGAGTGCAAAAAAAAGATGGATTTAGGCCCAGATCTCTGTACTGGGGTGAATGTATGACATTGTTCTGCATTCTGTCCATCAACTGTTGTTTTTGCAATACAGTGAGGAGCAAAGTTGTGAGCAGGGGGATACGGCAGGCTCCGCGTCCTCCCAGGGCAGGTGTGAGACGCCCAGAGACACTAGCTGGTCGGTGTTACTATGAGGAGACAGTGCTGAAGTGTGGCGGCCGCCATTTTGACAGGTTGGTGCCTGTGCTCCTTCCATAGGGACTCTGTCGTGGTTGGTGTTCTACAAAGGCCCCTAAATAACATGCTCACACAGGCTGAAAGACAATATGCTAAGAATCATTCATGCCACATATCGCTGTGCCAAATAGACTGAGATAAGGCTGTGTGCAAAGACTGTATTGGCCAGGAGATATCTTTATGTTGCAGCTGGGACGAAGAACACTGATCCATCTCTGTGGGCTGGAATACTGGCTGTAGAGCTCTGTCTGAACAAGGTGTGGGGAAAGGAGAGAGGCTGGACTATATTTGCGACCCCCTGTTCACTGAGGCTGTGCTGGCCAGGCGGATGACTGATAACATTGGGCAGGGGCCTTGTCTTCACTGCTCGCATGCAACCTAAGTGCCCATAAAACTGTGGGTGTACGGTGCGGGGAGCGCTGACTCTACCTGCACTGGAGCATGGCACAGTAGGTTATCGTTGCTTGATCTAAAGTGCATTGTATATGAGTTCTTGAAGAGGCCAGATACAGTGACCTGACAAATTACAGTGGTGGTGCCCTAACCTGTAAATCTGTAAGTGCATAGCGGACGAGCAGTTGAGAAAGTGGTGTGATGCGTGGTGGGGTGAGAACTATGCGCATTGCTGGCCGCTGGCGACATGTGCAAGCCCAACGCTAAGCAACCAAGGATAAACTTTGAAAACAAGCGCCAACCAGGCACACTGACCATGACCCTGACATGCAGAGCGACCCAACCCAAGGCTCACAGTCGAAGGATCGAGAGGAAGATCTGCGAACATTAATGCTAGAAATGCGCTCCAGTCTGAGCAATATAGACACTAAGCTAGATAATTTAACAACGCAGCTGGACTCTGTAAGAAATAAGGTGACCACACACGAAACTAGGCTGGACAGCTTGGAGAATAGGCACACTGAATTCCATGAGTTCCAAACCGAAACAAAGGAACAACTATTGCATATGGATAAGTTGTTGAGTGTGATAAGGGCCAAGAACGATGATTTGGATGCGAGATCCAGAAGGAATAACCTCAGAATTACAGGTATTCCGGAAACCACTGCTAATACTAAAATGGAGGTATTCGTGACTGAACTTCTACATGAGCTGTTTGACCCGCACCTGTCCCGGGTGTTCGTGACTAATAGGGCTCATAGATCTCTAGGCCTGAAGCCCCCTGTCGGCAGAACACCGCAACCAATATTGACCAAACTTCTAAACTACCAGGACAGAGACCTTATCCTGCGCTTGGCAGGGGAAAAAGGACAAATCAACCACAAAGGAAATAACATATCCTTCTACCCGGATTATACCCCGGCGGTGCAGGCAGCACGCAGAGAATTTCTCCCAGCTAAGCGCATTCTCATGCAGGCGCAGATCCTTTATTCCCTACTCTGCCCAGCTAAACTAAAAGTCTTACACGATGGAACTGCCCACTTTTTCACAGGCGCTAAATCTGCGTTTAAATTTGCAAAACATGTAGGTGGTAGGAAGTCCAAAGATGCCAAAGCTGGAGAGGGATGCTCGGATGGCGACTAAGTGAAAATGATTGATAAATTGCTAATCTGATGCCTAGCCCACTTGTAATGTTTTCAAATGTGTTTTGCTGATTATTGTTTTTCTGGAGAAAGAAGGTCGGGCACACGTGGTTCATTGAGAGTCAGTAGCTGCATATTGCTGGAATTGGGTCCCCAGTAGTCCAGGGGCGCTAGATATAAATGATCCTTTATTTTTCACCAGACTCCGCAAATAGCCGACCTGCATTACTCCCGGCCACCCTGTGAAAACAGGAGAGTCTGCCGGCTTTACCTCGCCCCCATGGTAAATATCCCTATATTCTGTTTGCAAGTTTTCAAAGTTGGAGCTGGGAAGGGTATGCTACAACCTGATTGGAGGGTTGGAGTGGGTGGAGGGTGGAGGCGGGGGTTTGTTTGTTTGGCTTTATGCCAGTATGCTAATGTTGGTCGCTTTGGAGTTACACACTGGACTGTCTATCAGTTGCGGAGGTCGGGCATAAGAGTTAGGGGTGAACATATCTTGTGGGTACACACACTAACACATTGAACGTCCTTACATGTAACGTCAGGGGGTTGAACGATAGGAGGAAGGCCAGACTAGTACATGCCTATCTAGCAAGACACAACATTGACATTTGCTTTATGCAGGAAACGCACATGCTGGGGGGCTGGACTTCGGTGCTGGAGCTGCTCAGGGTTAGGGCTTCTCAAACCCCAGTGCACTTACTCGAGGGTCTCTCGGGGGTCGTGCTGGTGAAGCGTCGTGCAGGTCTTGAAGATGGCCGGTCCCACGGGTCTCGTCACACCCACGAATCTCAGCTGGGCTGGATGATGTAGGTATAGGTCAGAGATGGCGGGAAGACCAGGTCTCGTTGAGCTGGGCAGTCTTGATCCGGAGGATGGACGTGCAGCAAACCGCAAGAGCTTCGGTGGTGCCTGCTGGTGCAGGGTGGCTACTCCTTAGCCACAAGGGAGAGTCTTCAGAAGAAGTCAAGAGTTCCTTTCATGGAAAGTAGTTCAAGATTCAAGATTATATAATTTGGGAAGGGGGCCTGCTCCTACCTTTATCCTAAGAAAAGGGGCTGGCACACGACTAGGTCCTGCCCTATGGGTGGGACCAGGAGGGGGGTGGTTACACCCCTCTCTTTTGTCCAGTCTCTCCCCAGCTCAGGGGCTGGGGTGCCCCTGGAACTGGTTTGAGCCGGCATATGCACAGTGAGCACCGGGGTGCCACTTGCAGTCACCTTTCTTTCAGCCCTGCCTACCTGGGATACACAAAATCCGGTCTGGGATGGTGCTAGCACCGCCCCTGACAGGAAACCCTTTGTCCAGGCCTCCGTTGCTGGAAGGACTCCCGGCAGCAGGAGGGCAGACTTGTGTCTCGGTGGCAGCATCCATCTTGTGGAGCTGAGGCTGTGTCTGACTTTAACCGGGGTTCACAGTTACATACATGTCGTGTCCTTCTAGAAGGGTGGAATGCTAACCCCGTCGCCAGAATTGGCGAGGGGTTAGTATTCCAATTCGTATGACACCTTACTTGACATGTTTTGATAATGATATATCAAAGTTAGCATTTAACCGCGAGGATTATAATGCACTTAAGAGTATATGGTATAGCGTTATCATGGAACAGCTATTAGGACTTGGTTCCGCAAGCTGCAAACGGGCTCAGCTCATGCCAGAGCACCATCTCACATAATTCCAAGCACTCTGCCTTCAGGATTGATAAGGCCTGCCATAGGAGTGACTGATAGGAATATATGTGTCCATTTTAGGGTTAGATATAGGTATACCATATCTAAAGCAAAGGGTGTTTACACCACCTTGCCCCAGCTGTCGTGCAGCCAGTTGTGTCTGTTTGGATGGCCAGCCAGGGGTGGCATAATACATGCTACAGCCCCTGGTAGGCCCTGGGTACACCTATGCCCTGGATACCTAAGGTATACTGTACAGGGACTGATAAGGTGGCCCAGTACCAATTGGTAAAATGCACCTAAGGTACATGGTTGTAATTTAGAGAGAGAACAGCTAGGCTGTGGGTCTGATTAGCAGGCCCACAGCCAGGGAAAGTCGTAAATCAGTGAAGCAAAAAGCAAAAATCTGGGGTGGCCATGGGATTGCAGACCCCACTCTCCTACATATCCCCCCCCCAAACTTAGGGACATTAAACTAACCTTGACCAGGTGAGTCTTCTTGCTCTAAGTGGAAGTACCTGGAGAGACCATCTGCATTACCATGGTCAGTCCCTGGGCGGTGCTCCACTGTAAAGTCCATCCCCTGTAGGGAAATGGACCACCTAAGAAGTTTGGGGTTTTCACCCTTCATTTGATTTAGCCATAAGAGGGGCTTATGTTCGGTCTGAATCTTGAAGTGAGTACCAAACAAGTATGGCCTCAACTTCTTCAGGGCCCAAACCACAGCAAAGGCCTCCCTCTCAATAGCTGACCAACGTTTCTCTCTAGGGGTCAGCCTTCTGCTTATAAAAGCAATGGGCTGGTCATGACCATCAATATTCAGCTGAGATAGAACAGCTCCCACACCCAACTCAGAAGCATCTGTTTGGACAATGAAGATTTTGGAGTAGTCTGGACTCTTGAGAATAGGTGCAGTGCACATGGCCTGCTTTAGGTCATCGAATGCCTTCTGACAGCTAACTGTCCACTGAACTTTCTTTGGCATTTTCTTACTTGTCAGGTCATTAAGTGGTGTCACAATGGACCCATCATTTCTGACAAATTTCCTGTAATAACCAGACAGGCCCAAGAAAGCTCTGACCTGTGTCTGGGTGGTTGGAGGAGCCCAGTCCTTTATCGCCTGTATCTTGCTCTCCAGAGGTTGAACTTGGCCTCCACCTACAAGGTGGCCCAAGTATACAACTTGCCTCTGCCCTATCTGGCACTTAGTTGCCTTGATAGTGAGGCCTGCCTTTTGCAGGGCCTCTAAAACTTTCCTCAGGTGGATCAGGTGATCCTCCCAGGTGGAGCTAAAGACAGCAATATCATCAAGATATGCTGCACAGAAGTCATCCAACCCAGTGAGAACTTGGTTCACCAACCTTTGAAAAGTGGCAGGTGCATTTTTCAAACCAAAGGGCATCACAACAAATTGGTAATGTCCTCCTGGGGTAGAAAATGCTGTCTTGGCCTTGGCATCCTCAGCTAACCTGATTTGCCAATAACCAGCTGTTAGGTCAAATGTACTTAGGAAAGTTGCAGAAGCCAACTTATCTATCAGTTCATCTGCCCTGGGTATTGGATGGGCATCTGTCTTAGTGACAGCATTGAGACCCCTGTAGTCTACGCAAAACCTCATCTCTCTCTTACCATCCTGGGTGTGAGGTTTAGGCACTAGAACTACAGGACTAGCCCAAGGGCTATCTGAGGGTTCAATGACTCCCAATTCCAACATCTTTTGTACTTCAGTTTTTATGCAGTCCCTGACGTGGTCAGGTTGCCTGTAGATTTTACTCTTTATAGGCAGACTGTCTCCAGTGTCCACCTCATGTGTGCACCAGTTTGTCTGACTGGGGGTCAGAGAAAACATTTATCTGAAGGATTGAAGGACTTGCCTACAATCCTGTTGCTGATGCTCAGAGAGGCTGTCAGAAAAGACTACACCATCTACTGACCCATCATCAGGGTTCTGAGTGAGCAGGTCTGGGAGAGGGTCACTCTCTTCCTCCTGTCCCTCATCTGTGGCCATGAGCAAGCCCATGTCCTCCCTGTCAACAAATGCTTTGAGCCTATTCAAATGAAGTACTCTGTGAGGGCTCCTGGGAGTTCCCATGTCCACCAAGTAGGTGACTTCTCCCTTTTGCTCAATGATGATGTGGGGTCCAGACCATTTGTCTTGGAGAGCTGCTGGGGCCACTGGCTCCAACACCCACACCTTCTGTCCTGCATGGTATACAGTTAGGACAGCCTTTTGGTCATGCAAAGCTTTTTGAAGTTCCTGGCTGGCCTCAAGGTTTTTAGATGCCTTCTCCATGTACTCTGCCATCCTGGAGCGGAGACCAAGTACATAGTCCACTATGTCAAGTTTAGGCTTTTTGAGAGGTAACTCCCATCCTTCCTTCACAAGACATAGGGGTCCTCTTACAGGATGTCCAAACAAAAGCTCAAAAGGGCTGTAACCAACCCCCTTCTGTGGGACCTCTCTGTAAGCAAACAGAAGGCAGGGTAAAAGGATGTCCCATCTTCGCCTAAGCTTTTCTGGTAACCCTTTTATCATCCCTTTGAGGGTCTTGTTGAATCTTTCAACAAGCCCATTGCATTGTGGGTGATAGGGTGTGGTGAATTTGTAATTGACACCACATTCCTTCCACATAGCAGTCAAGTATCCTGACATGAAGTTTGTACCTCTGTCAGAGATCACCTCCTTAGGGAACCCCACTCTGGAGAAAACTCCAACCAGGGCCCTTGCCACAACAGGAGCTGTAGTGGTTCTAAGGGGAATAGCTTCTGGATACCTGGTGGCATAATCCACTACCACCAGTATAAATCTGTGCCCAGATGCTGTTGGGGGGTCCATTGGTCCAACAATCTCAATCCCCACCCTTTCAAAGGGAACCCCCACCACAGGTAGTGGTATAAGGGGGGCCTTTGTGGTGCCACCTGATTTGCCACTGGCTTGGCAGGTGACACATGAACGACAAAAGTTCTTGGTGTCCTCAGACATATGAGGCCAGTGAAAGTGTGGGGCAAGCCTGTCCCAAGTCTTGTTCTGGCCTAAGTGACCTGCAAGGGGAATTTCATGGGCCAAGGTGAGAAGGAAACCTCTCAGAGTCAAGGGGATGACCAGCCTCCTGGTAGCACCAGACTTGGGGTCTCTTGCCTCAGAGTAAAGGAGTCCATCATCCCAGTACACTTTATGAGCACCTGTGGCATTCCCTGCAGCCTCAGCAGCAGCCTGCTGTCTGAGGGGTTCAAGAGAGGAACAGTCTAACTGTGCCTGCCTCAAGTCTGCCCTGGAAGGGCCCCCTGTCCCAAGAAACTCAACCTGTTCAGGCTCAAGTTCCTCTAGGACAGTTCCTTCTGGGGTCTTGGGGTCAGTCTCCTGAGAGAGCTGATCCTGTTCCTGAGGCAGGGGGGAAGAGTCAATCTTACCCCTACTGCTCTTTCTCTTGGGTAGTGTCTGGTCCATTGTTCCAGGATCCAGCACTAGTTCAGCTGGGCATTTCGTGGCCTGTGACCTAGTCACAGCAAGGACATGTGCTGACAAACCTAACATTTCCACATGAGTCCTATACTCCACATCTGACCATAAGGAGGATTCCAAATCATTGCCCAAAAGACAGTCCACAGGGAGGTCTGAACTAACAACAACCCTTTTGAGGCCATTTACCCCTCCCCAGGAGAAGTTAACAAGTGCCATACTATGGGAGGTATTAGCATTGCTAGCATTGGTCACCAGGTAGTCTGCTCCCAGTATTACCTGGTCAGGGTCCACAAAGTTAGGTGTCACCATGGTGACACTGGCACAAGTGTCCCTGTAGGCCTGAGCCATTTTTCCATTAATCAAAGGCGTCTGCCTGTACTTGCCCAGAGTACTTGGACTTAGTGTAGGGGTCATATCCATGTCCCCAGTACAAACAAGAACAGCCTGAGTAGGTGTTCTGACTAAGTCAGAGCCCGCCTCAGTTCCCAGGGTTAACCCCACTATAGCCTTAGGAGGATTACTACCACTACTAACTGTACTAGGGGGTGCAGATGCCTTAGGGGCAGTAGTGGTAGGAGTTGGGCCTTTCTTGGTGCACTCACTAAACCAGTGAGTATTACTTTTACAGTACTGGCACCATGGTTTCTTCTGACCATTGTTCTTCTTCTTTTGGGAATTCTGGGAATTCTGGGACCCACCCTCTATAGGTTGTTGGGGCCCTGTTGAAGACTTCTGGTCATTTTGTTTATTCTCATTACCCTTGGGATCTGCTTTCTTCTAGCGACCACCCTGGTTCTGGTTCTGCTGCTTGACCCTTGTCCTGACCCATCTGTCTGCCTTCTTTCCCAATTCTTGGGGAGAGGTCAGATCTGAGTCAATAAGGTGCTGATGCAACAACTGATTCTGACAATTACTTAAGATTTGTTCTCTCATAATTAGATTATACAATCCTGTGAAATCAGTAACTTTACTTCCCAGTAACCAGCCTTCAAAAGCCTTAGTGGCACAATCTACAAAGTCAGCCCAATCCTGAGACTGAGTTTTCTGGGTGTCTCTGAACAGCAACCTGTACTACTCAGTTGTTAGGCCAAACCCATCAATCAGTGTATTCTCCAGGACTTGGTAATTGTTAGCATCCTCGGCTCTAGTAGTGAGGGGCTTATCTCTACCTTTGCCTTCAAAGGAGAGCCACAATATAGCTGCCCACTGATTTGGGGGGATGCACTGGACAGTGCAGGCCCTCTCCAAAGCAGTCATCCACTTGTGGATGTCACCCCCTTGTTTAAAGGGGGGCACTACTTTACTCAGGTGACTAGTATCAAAACTCCTGTCTTTATCCTTAGGGATAATGCTGCCACCAGTGGGGACTACCCCACTCATCTGCTGCTCTCTAGCAAAGGCAAGCTTCTCTTTGGCAAGGGCAAGTTCTTCCCTCTCAATCTCAGATTAGCCTGTTTCATCCTTGCTTCATGTTCTCTTCTCTGAGGTGAAGTCATTCTCCTCTGGGGAGAAGTCCTTCTCCTCTGAGAAGAGGCATGAGAGTGCATAGATCTATTGGAGTCCCTAGAAGGAGACCTATCTCTCCTAACTCCAAAGTTAGGCCTGCTTAGGGTCAGTACTGGGGGTCCCCCAGATCCTTCCCTATGCAGGTCTAAGTTGGCCCTAGTAAGTCTGCTGACTAGCTCAGGACCTTTCTCTGCCTCATCCCCAGAGGTCTCCTCTTCTTCCTCCTCCTCTTCTACATCAACTGTTTCAGTGAGGTCAGGATCCCCAAGGGTACCTTCTAAGGCTGGCATGCTCCCATCTGTCTGAGTAGCTCTTTTAGCATCATACGTCTCTAAGAGACCTAACAGAAAGGGAGTGGTAGGGTTAGAACACTGTTTTAGTTTCCTGGAGGTACACAATTGTCTCATCTCCTGGAAACTAAGGGCTGCATATCTGGAAGTGACCTGTGGAGGGTCAACAACCACAAGGGGAGTCTCTGAAGACTCTCCATGGGTAGACATGCTTCTAGTGTGGTGTAAGTGATGCACCTACCTACACTATGGGTTTACCTACTGATCCCCTTGCTAAGAGTGGTAGTCAAGGTGTGCTAGGCCCTGTTACACTACAACAGCTGGTTCAGTAGAACTCACAGTATTCTAAGTTAAGTTATATGTACCTGGGTACTTATGTGATCTTTCAAATGATATTCTTAGGATACGTGCGAGGTAAAACAACAGCAAGCTCAAATCCCACCGCTGCCACCAATGTGAGAAGTTGGCCTGATATGTAGTGCTCACTATTCTAGTGATCACTGTGTATCATTCCAAACAACCCTTATTGATGATTGGTTGTAAGTCAACCTTATTAGACCAGCTATCCTAGTAGCGTGGACAAGAGCAGTCTTTAGGCTAAACTCTAGAGGGCGTGTTAAGCCAGCTGTTTTACCATCACATATACCGCTTGAACACCATGTGAAAGGACACCACACAAGTTGTTATAAAAATATAGGATATTTATTAATAACAAGTCTACCCTGATCTCTTTATGAGTCAGGGAGCTAAGCACAATACAAAACTCTTATGAAAATACTATAAGTTGCACAATTTACACTTTTTTCATGACATTTGGTCGCGGATAAGAGCACACAATAATATGGGCAGGCGACTTCAACGCCGTACTGAGTGATGTTCTCGACAGACATGGCTCGGCCCGTCCCCTACATCCCCTGGCGGGTAAGGCCTTACAAGATATAATGGCTGCTGGGGACATATTAGATGTCTGGAGGTCCATCACCCTGGGCTCAGGGTGGGGAATGTATTTCTGGCCAGCATGAGGCCTGGTCCCGTTTAGACTTTTGGTTGGTGTCGCGAGATGTCGCCACTTGGACACTTGAAGTGACCCATTTGGTGCGTTCGCTGTCGGACCATGCCCCCTGTCTGCTTAGATTGTCATTGCCAGGAAGCCCTCCGCGCGCGTTCACCTGGCGTATACCCCTTCACGCACTACTTCACGAGGCCTTCAAAGTGGAGATCCAGTCTGATGTTACAGAATATTTTGCTCTTAATTCTGGATCGGTTGACACGCAAGCCTCGCTGTGGGAGGCATTCAAGGTAGTGATAAGAGGACAGTGTATAGCTCGGCAGGCTGGTGTGCTTAAGGCTATCAGGGGTACTATTGCTGACCTGGAGGGACAGATAAGGAAACTTGAAGGGCAATTTTACTCTAGAACAGACCCCGCCTTGGCTGCACTACTGAAGGAGAAGTTGTTGGAGTTTGCCGAGGAATCGCAAAGAGAGGTCAAATTTTTAGACAAATATGCAGAAGCTAGGCGATATGGTGAGGGCGACAGGCCGGGCCGTACGCTTGCGGGTATGATCCGTCAGCCTAGATCCACTACATTCGTGCACAAGATAAATAGTGCTAATGGAGACACAATTAGAGGCCAGTCAGAGATTCTCAATGAGTTCTACACGTTCTACTCTTCCCTATAAACGGCCACACAGACTTCAAATTCGGATGGCATGCCAGAATTTTTAGACTCTATTGCACTGGTGTGGTTCAACAATACACATAGAGTTTATATAGACCTCCCCATTACGGTGGAGGATGTGACACAAGTCATAAAAAGTATACCACTAAATAAAGCCCCGGGACCAGGTGGCCTGATGACCGCGTTTTACAAAGCATACGCGGAGGAATTGGTCCCTAGATTAATAGAAGTGTATGAAGAGGCATTGGAGGCGGAGACTCTTCCACCATCCATGAGGGAAGCAGTGATTATAACGTTGTTGAAACCTGACAAGGCAGAAACGGAGATTGACTCGTACAGGCCTCTCTCCTTGATCAATGTAGATGTAAAGATATATGCTAAATTGCTTGCGAACAGACTCAAACCGCTACTTCCGATGATTGCTCTCCCTGATCAGTCGGGGTTTATCCCTGGAAGGTCCACTTCGCACAACTTGCGTACACTGTTCTCAGTGTCCACCCGAGAGTACAGGCCGCTGCCGTTTTTTTAGACACGACCAAAGTGCTTGACACGCTTGAATGGCCATATCTGTTTACAATATTGACGCGTATGGGACTGAGCCCTCAATTCATAAATAGAATCCGGCTGTTATACACAATGCCGCTAGCCCGGATCAGTCAATGGTTTAATATCTGACCCTTTCCAAATATCGAGGGGCACGAGGCAGGGTTGTCCTCTATCGCCCCTACTCTTTGCTATTGCTATGGAACCCTTGGCTGCCAGAATTCGACAGCATCACACAGCAAGGGAAATAGGTTTTAGCACACGTAACTTACTGATTTCGCTTAATGCGGACAACGTCACCCTGTACATTTTAAACCCCAAAGAAAATTTGGACCCGGTCCTTTGAGAGTTCATTAGATTCGGAGGGCTTGCTGGCGTCTCCATTAACTGGGCGAAGTCGGTAATTTTTCCATTTACTGATGGTACCCCAGTGGTGGCATCGGAGTTCCCGCTGAGGTGGGAGGCAGAGGCGGTCAAGTATTTGGGGGTGTGGCTGAGTCGCAGTCTGCAGGAGATCCGGAACTTGAACTGTGGTAAGGCGTATACATGGTTGGAGGGGAAGGTAGCAATCTGGTCTAAACTGCCTCTATCCATTGCTGGGAAAGTGGCACTAAAAAATGGTTATTCTGCCGAAATTCTTAAAAAAAAAAAAATCTTTTTATTAAGATAACAGGCTCTGGTGACAATGACATAACGCGTAGCAATTGATGGTAGTTGAACATACACACGACAGAGAAATGTACACAATTCAGTGCGAACATCATGATCTGCACAATCAGACCCAAATCAATACACAATATCAGTTAGACATAGAAACAGTTTGGGTATCCATCACCTCCCCTCTGTACCTTCTCCACGCCCCCCATATCTTTTCCCACTTACTGGGACACCCCCTGCTCTTATATATCACTATTTCAGCCCTTTAGTACCAGTCTAGGTCCTGTCCCCATTCTTCCACAGTCGGCAGTATATCACTACCCCATAGCCTGGCTATATTTATCTTGGCGACCATGAAGTGGAAAAAAATTTCCTTAGATACCTTCATAAAATCCCTGGAGAGTGCGGAACCTCCAGGAGGATCTGATTGCGAGACAGCCTTTCATAAATTACAGAAATGTATCACTACGGCTCTAGATAGTACTGCCCCTATCCGGATACTAACCAATACTCAAAGGGCTAAGAAGACGACCCCATGGTTCACTCAGGAACTACAGTCAGCCAAATCTGCCTGCAAAAAACTTGAGCGGGAATGGCGTATAAATTTTTGCCCAGAAATCAAAATCCTATATAAAACAGCCCAAAAAGAATATAACAAAAACATTCGAGTAACCAAAGCCTCTCATTTTAACACACGCATTGTGGAGGCGGAGAATTCCTCTAAGGAGCTTTTCAAAATCTTTAGGGAAATCTCTGTTATAACCACAAACAATACTTCCCAGACTGACTCTGTTGACACATGCAATAAAATTGCTGAGTATTTCGCCGGCAAAATCACTAACATCTATGCCAATTTTTCTGGCACCGTCCAATCAGGCCTTGACTTTGCGGAGATGGCAGTTGCGGGCAGCACAGAATCCTGCCTTTGTAAATTTACCATTCCGCTACCAGAAATATTTATGAAAACCTGCCAAAGTATTAAATCTGGCTCTCCCCGAGACCCTGCCCCCCCTAGAATACTAGGAGCTAGTATAACGGTTCTGGAGCCCTACTTTAGACATGTGCTTGAAGTCTCCTTTGCCACAGCCTGTCTGCCTATGGACTGGAAATCCGCCATTGTCCTTCCCATCAAGAAAAAATCCAATGTGAGCCAGGACATCCTCGAGAATCTACGACCAATCTCCCTTCTACCGTACTTAGCTAAAGTTGCGGAAAAAATTGCCAACTCCCAACTTATAACACACCTCGAATCTCACAAAGCCCTTCACAGCTCTCAGTCTGGTTTTAGGTCGGGCTACTCCACGGAGACTGCTCTCCTGAGAGCGACCGAAACCTTACGAGAAGGAGCCGATGAGGGCAAGACCATGGCACTCATTATGCTAGACCTCAGTGCCGCTTTTGACACTGTAGCACATTCCATCTTGCTACAGTGTCTTAACAAAGCGGGAGTCATCAAGGAGGCACTGGGGTGGCGGAAAGCCTTCTTAACCAACAGATGCTTTCAGGTTCAGAGAGGCAATTTTCTCTCGGATAGCATTGCCTTAGAACAGGGGGTACCTCAGGGCTCTGCCCTGAGTCCCACCTTGTTCAACTTGTATATGGCACCACTGGCAGATGTGGTCCAATCGTATGGCGTAGATCTGGTATCTTACTCCGACGATACTCAACTGCTGATCTCCCTGTCCCAGGATCCCTCGGGAGCTGCGGACAATTTCAAAACCTGCATGAGTGATCTCGCAGATTGGATGTCCAAACATTGCCTCAAACTCAACGGCTCCAAAACTGAGGTTTTGGTAATAGGAGGTAAGGACTCGAGCTGGACCAAAGACTGGTGGCCACCCTGTCTGGGCCCCCTTCCCACTCCCAGTAGGGAAGCAAAGAATTTGGGTGTGTGGGTAGATACGAAACTTTCGTTTGACAGCCATGTACATAAAATGGTAGGGAAATGTTTTGGAGTTATGAAAACCCTCAAACGTACCCTGGATCTCCTTCCCCTGGAATCCAGGCGCACCATGATTCAGGCTCTTGTAACCTCCCGTATGGATTATGGTAATGTGCTCCTTCTAGGTACCTCGGAAAATAACATCAGGAGGCTGCAGGTGTTACAAAACTCAGCAGCACGACTAGTGCTGAGACTGCCTAGAAGGGTGCCCTCCAAACCTACCTTAGCAACCCTGCACTGGCTGCCTATTAAGAAAAGAATCCTATTTAAAGCTCTTCTCTGGTGCTATAGAATTATCTCTGATAAAGCACCGTCCTACCTGGCTGACCTCGCCGTTCCCTATGAGCCTAACAGATCCCTTCGCTCCATGGGTACGGGTCTGCTCAAGATTCCTCTGATAAAAAAAGCTCAAATGGGTGGCCGTTCGTTCCGCTCGTTGGCAGCCAACAAATGGAACTCTCTCCCCGCCAACATCAGGCTTTCTAGTAATGAGCTCGCCTTTAGAAAACTTCTAAAAACTCATCTTTTCACCCTGTAGGTCTCTTCTGCAGCCCCCTGATTCTTCTCCACAGCGCGGGGACACGCCTGTTGGCGTCACCATGCGCTCTATAAACCCCTTTAATAATAATGCTCGCCAACGCCAACCAGATCTTATCCCATTTAGGCCAATTAATGTCGCTTGTCACTCCCAGGATATGCCAGCGAGCCTCCACAGGAACCTCCGCACCTATCACCTCGGATATAATATCTGCCAGGCTGGACCAACATGCTCGGATCCTGGCACAGTCCCACAAAATGTGGAAGACGGTGCCTTCTTCACCACAGCCTCGCAGACAGAACCGTGAATCAACATACCGATACAGTATTGTGTCGTACGGGGGTGTAGGAGCGGTGCAGGATGCGCAACTGAACCAACCTAAACCTAGCACGAATTGCCACTTCCCGGGGGCTATGCAGGGTCTCTCTCCAATCATCCTCCTCCAATAACCCAACATCGGACTCCCATTTTTCTTGGGGAGGCTCCAGGGGATCGGGCAGATTGTTGATACGTTTTTTATACGTGAGGGAAATGGCCTTGTCTATCATCGGATCTGACAACAACCTATCCTCTAACGGGGCATAGTCCGGTAACTGATCCCCCTGCTGGATATGGCGGAGGACGGCATGTCTGAGATGCTGGTAGTGGAGAAACTCCCCCTCCCCATCTGAAATTCCCCATGTAAAGTAGAGAACTCTAACACATCCCCTCTTTTCCATATGTCCCCCAATACATCCTTACCAATTAGATTCCACTTGCGAAGGCCCTTCAGATTCGTCACCTCGGGAAGGTAGTTCCCCGCCCACAACGGGGTTTGAGCTGTGAGTTTCGCCTCCCACCCCAACAATTTTGTCGCCTTCCTCCAGGCCTCCACAGTATTTGCCGTCTGAGGCAGCAGAAGCGATCTACATCTGCCCCTGCAATATAGCGCATCCAAGTAGGTGCCACTGCCCAAGACCATACGGTCTACCCTATATGCTGGTTCATCCATCGGGGCAAACACCCATCTGTTAATGTTCACTAACAGTGCCGCCCGGTAATAGAGCCTAATATCAGGGACAGCTAGCCCTCCCTCGTATACCCCCTGCTGAAGCTTCCTCAAAGCGATTCTCGGGCTTCCCCCTCCCCAAAGCAGTGTGCAGAGCTCTGAATCAATTATCCGGAAGACCCTCTCTGGGACCAGGAAGGGGGTACTTTGCAGAACATAGAGTAGGCGGGGAAGGGCCATCATTTTGAATAGTACGTCACGTTCCATCAGGGAGAGCGGGAGAGTCCTCCAATGGGCTACATCTCCACGTAGCCGCTTCAGTTGGGCCTGTACATTCAAACGTATGAACTCCTCCTCCGACGCTGTAATCCAGATACCCAGGTATCAGAAGGTCTCTTTCCACACTAGCCCTCTACAGTCCACATCTAAATCTAGAGGAGGCTCTGACAACCGATGGCCCAAGGATTTGTCCCAGTTGATGCGGTACCCCGAGTACTCGCCAAACGAACGCAGAATCAGCATAAGTCGTCAAATGGAGACCGTTGGTTCTTGTACATATAGTAACTAGTCATCAGCGTATAACGAGATACGCTCCTCCCAGCCGCTTCCTAAGGCAATGCCTCGGACCATAGGATCAGTCCGTACCCACGCTGCCAGTGACTCAAGAGCCAGGGCAAATAACGTCAGGGAAAGCGGACAGCCCTGCCTCCTACCCCACCCCAATTTGAACTCCCTGGAAAGGGAACGGTTTACGCGGACCCTCGCATGCGGTGCAGTGTATAATAGCTTCACCCATGCCCTGAAGGTATCTCCAAAGCCTAATCTGGCCAAGACCACATATATATATATATTGCCATTCCATACTGTCAAAGGCCATATGGGCATCTAATGACAGAAGAGCCACCGGCACAGTAGGGCGTGTGGACACCGCCTGGAGCACCCCGAACAATTGCCGCAAATTGAGTCTGGTATTTCTATGGGGCATAAAGCCCGACTGATCCGGATGGATCAAGGACTGAATTACCGCCCCCAGTCTAGTGGCCAGGATCTTGCCCAGGACTTTGCTTTCAAAATTGAGAAGGGAAATGGGCCTGTAAAAGCTACATAAATCTTGAGGTTTGCCCGACTTATGTATTACTACTATCGTCGCTGATCGAAGATCCCTCTGAAGCAACCCTTCCGCCTTGGCTTCGTTAAACATTTTAAGCATATGCAGGGCAGGAAACCTGTTGGGGCCCGGTGCCTTCCCCGCCTGCAAATCACCCATGGCCGCTTCTACCTCCTCTACTGTGATGTCGGAGTCCAAGAGATCCCTGTCATCAGGGTCCAATGTCGGTAGGGGTATGTCACTTAGGAAATCAGCACACTCCATGCCCGCCTCTCAGTGTGCGGCTGGTAGATGATTTCATAATATTGCGCAAACGCCTCAGCTATTCCTGCACTGGTGTCCCGCATAACCGGATTCCCGGAACCAATTACAGTCCCTATCGGGCTTCTCCAACCAGGCTACCATCCCATTCGCTGTATCCCCCAAATCATAGACACGCCGCTGTAAAGGAAGAGCACGCGACCTCGCCTGGTCAGTCACCACACCCCTCAGTTCTTTTTCTTTAAGTCTTAGTTTGTGCCTAATTTCCAGCTCCTGTTCCTGCGTTTCCACCCTGGTGCACTCTAAGTCATGAATCACGGCTTCCAGGCCATCAACTTGAGCTTGCTTTCCCTTCCTTCGCTTCCCGATCTCTGCCTGCACAAAATCCCTGGCACTGTCTTATATGCCTCCCAGAGGGTACAGTGAGATCTAACCGAGCCCACATTCTCTTCAAAATATAGATCCACACGCTCACCAAACCGTTCCTGGAACTCCTGATCTTTGAACAGGAAAACATCCAACCTAGGAGGAGTGGACCAATCCCGCGTGGGACCTCTTAGCTGTACTCCCACCGGAGAATGGTCAGATATACCTCTGGCTTTATGACAACAACTGAGGAAGAGCCCCATGTGCCCCACCTGCGTAAAGAGGTAATCAATCCTGGACCCCCACCATGCGTGTACTGTCGAAGATGAGGATTATGCGCCCTCCATAGGTCCTCTAATCCCATCTCATTTACAAAATCCCCAAGCTGGTGTCCCCCCCCCCCCGATCAGGCGGCGTCACAGACCTATCTGCTCCCCTAACCATCACATCATTCATATCCCCGCCCATGACAAGGACTCCATCAGGCATGTCCAGGAGCAGTTTCCCCATGTCCAGATATCGCTACATAGCGCCCCAACGGGTCAAGCCACTTGCGGTTAAACACAGCCACTGACCTGGGCTTCGTGTGGGAGGTCGAGGAGCAGCGAGGAGCACCGCAGCCCTCCAGCGTCGTCCCTGGTGCCTGCACAAGCCTTCCTGCCTGCCTGTCACCTGCCGCTTCTGCCGCACAACATCGCGGCGGACCGGGAACTACATCCCCCAGAGGCCTTTGCCAGAGGAAGCCGTGCACGCCCTGTCCTGCCCCTGGAAGTGCTCTAATACCAGCGAGAGCAGCGGGGGACACAGCCACTGACCTGGGCTTCACGTGGGAGGTCGAGGAGCAGCGAGGAGCACCGCAGCCCTCCAGCGTCGTCCCTGGTGCCTGCACAAGCCTTCCTGCCTGCCTGTCACCTGCCGCTTCTGCCGCACAACATCGCGGCGGACCGGGAACTACATCCCCCAGAGGCCTTTGCCAGAGGAAGCCGTGCACGCCCTGTCCCGCCCCCGGAGGTGCTCTAATACCAGCGAGAGCCCCGGGGGAGCGGGGGACACAGCCACTGACCTGGGCTTCGCGTGGGAGGTCAAGGAGCAGCGAGGAGCACCGCAGCCCTCCAGCGTCGTCCCTGGTGCCTGCACAAGCCTTCCTGCCTGCCTGTCACCTGCCGCTTCTGCCGCACAACATCGCGGTGGACCGGGAACTACATCCCCCAGAGGCCTTTGCCAGAGTAAGCCGTGCATGCCCTGTCCCGCCCCCGGAGGTGCTCTAATACCAGCGAGAGCCCCGGGGGAGCGGGGAACAGAGCCACTGACCTGGGCTTCGCGTGGGAGGTCGAGGAGCAGCGAGGAGCACCGCAGCCCTCCAGCGTCATCCCTGGTGCCTGCACAAGCCTTCCTGCCTGCCTGTCACCTGCCGCACAACATCGCGGCGGACCGGGAACTACATCCCCCAGAGGCCTTTGCCAGAGGAAGCCGTGCACGCCCTGTCCCGCCCCCGGAGGTGCTCTAATACCAGCGAGAGCCCCTGCGTCGCGGGACGCGCGCGGGACTGCGCCGGGCTAAGCCCGGGCAAATGGCGGGCCGTCTGTGGCCGCCAGGGGCCAGAAGAGGCCAGGCCAGGCTAACCCCTTGACACTTCAAAATGGGTAAGAGAAAGCAGCTCTGTCGGGGCATAGATGAAGGGAAAAAGGCGAAACATCCAATGAAGGCAGACTCTATTATGTCTTATCTTACATCCGCGGTGGGCGTACTGACTAAAGAAATTGCAATTGTAGAGAAAGAGCTGGGACTAGGTAACATTGTCATTGATCCGGCCCAACCTATAGAGCATGTAGGGGAAATACCCCTATTGTCTCAGCCCCTTTACCAACTGTAGTAACCCCCAACCCTCCAGACGAATTGCCTAACACTTTGCTCGTTCGAACTTGCAGAAAGCCCCCAGATCAAGAAAGCCTAAGGTGAAACGGGCTAAGAAAAGTAAAAATAGGGGGTTGATTCATCCATCACTTCAAGGTCTTAAAGCACATATTGGGAAACTTATAGAGGAGTTATTTTCTTCTAGATTGGAACCAGTGCTAGTGAATATGGCCTCGGACATTGTGGACACATTTAACTCATGTGTATCGGGGTTACTGTCTAAAATGTGAAAAATTTGATCGTTTATTAAATCAACATCTAGAAGGAGCGGGGTGTAGTGCTACGTCTCACCCACCAGTCTCGATTAGGCCCACTATGGACAAAGTTCCCTCTGGACAGACCCCAACTAATACTGTTAACAAGGCTATGAAGGAGGGCCAGGAGGGGTATCGACCTAATGGAAGAGGGGCTGTCAGTCTTAACCCCGTTCTACCTATTATTGGTGTCCAGGCACAAGCTAGTACAAGAGAAGGGATCACTTCTCCCACACACCTGGAGCTGCCACCAGAGGCTGCCCCTTTGGTGGTTGTCTTCACTGGTGTTCCCCCCTTGAGAGAGAATGCCCACGAAACAACACACGATCTTATGACCCTAGCAAGGGAATTATGTAGTCAACATAGCACTGGGGGAAATGACATTGTAAACTCTGTCATTATGGCAAGAAGGGTCAGTTGGGTAGGCCGCTGCCCTAAAATTATCCAAGGTGATTGTGTGGTTGTTAATTTTAATAACCATACAAGCCCCCAGAGGCTATTTTGGGACAACTCAGATCTGGATTTTCGGGGTATTAGACCATTACCACTCGGATTCTTTTATCCCCCAGCAAGGCCTATTTATTTTCCCCGGCGAGTATTGGGGGTACTTCCTCATATGGCCTACAAGCATACACAACCAGGAAGGGGTTGGGGGACTTCCCAATTTAGACAGCAAAAAGGGGGGACTGGTAGGGCTGAAAACGCACCCATAATTCCACCCTTACCGGCGGGCAAGGCTGACAATACACCCACAACCCCAACTCCATTGCTAGGGTGCCAACCAATGGTGGGTATAAGTGTTGCGAATCGTTTCTCTCCTCTGTCCCAGTTGGAGACAAACAATTGACTACCTGAGGACACTTTTAGCCCTGGGAGGCTGATAGGTGACCCTAGTGCAAGGACCTCATGTAAATTATTAAGCTGGAATGTGGCAGGCATTAGAAGTAAAAGCTTAGACCCTAATTGGATACAGTTCATTCGGCAGTATGACATTTTGGCGCTCCAGGAAACATGGGAAGCCTCACATAATTTTAGCCTGGACGGCTACTGTAGTTTTGTTAAATCTGCAGTATTAGGAACAGTTGGCAGACCTAGGGGTGGTCTTCTTTTCCTAATTTCACTAAAGCTTGCGGGCACCTTTAAAAGACTAGATAACCCCTCAGCCAACTACCTGATTATTGAGTGGACTGTCCCGGATCAGCCAAACCTTTTGTTGATAAATTTAGATAATGCCAGGGAAGGTGACAGTAACATGCTGCATTTCAGTTCCCTGGATCAATTTTTGTCAGTCTATAAGTTAAACCAGACCTATGTATCCGAGATGATACTCATGGGTGCTTTTAACATACATCCCTGCCCGTGGGACTGTTATGGGGAGGACCAGGAGGGATCACTGAGTGGGGGGCTCCCTCATTTTGAACACAGTAAACAGGGTGAAGCTCTGGAGGAGGCCCTATCTAACCTAAATTTACTGGAACCAGGTAGGGAGGGGGGGCAGGAAAGGAATCCCACTTTTATAGGTCGGGGATCATGTACAGTTATTGATTATATCTTTGCCTCCCCATTAATCCTGGACAGGTCCATAGGATATAGAGTGGTTAGGTAAGCATTTAGTGACCATAACCCGGTTCTGTTGGCGATCGAGCCAAGGGGACTGTTCGTTATTAATGAGGGAAGCGGGGCTCCGCGGGGACTATCTACAACAGATCAAGGTAGGCGCATTAAATGGGACCTTGTGGTCCCTGAAACTTTTTTTGAAGATCTGGCCCCCGTAGCGGATGCCGATTTTGCTATCTGCCTGGACGACACTGCTCCAGCTGGGGAAATTATAACAGCTTACGAAGCCCTGTGTAAACAGGTAGCAGGGAAATTACAGGCAGCTAACAGAACAAACATCAAGAAACCCTATAAATGGTTTGATCACTCATGTACCAGGGCTCATGAGGCGCTCTTGGAAGCTCTTAAGATGAGTCCAAGAGACAAGGGACTGGTTGCGCTATTACGCAAAGAGTACAAATCAGCCATTAGCATGCGCAAACGTACAATTAAAGAGGAAGCGTGGAGTGATCTCCAAGCTGTCGATGTCTTAAGGGATAGCAGAAAGTTCTGGTCTATAATAAATCAGCCCTTCCTTAAAGAAAGTGAAAATAGAGATACAGACTGTGTAATACCTGATGACACTTGGCTTCAACATTTCAAGAACATCTACGCTGATACCGATCAAATAGAGCTAACCCAAGGGAGTGATGCCACTGTTGAACCCTCTGCCCCGCTCGTTTTTGACGCAGCAGACGTAGAAAAGGCAATTAGAGAAATGGCCAATCACAAGGCGCCCGGTCCTGACGGGGTGCCTGCAGATCTTTATATCTTGTACCCCCAGTTTTGGGCAAAAGTTCTGACAAATGTTTATAATGCGTCAGCTTCTGGAGGCTTCCCACCCTCCTGGTCCACTTCGGTTATAGTCCCGATTTTTTAAAAAGGGAGTAGAGGGGACCCAGCCTGCTATAGGCCAATCTCCCTGATAGACTCTGCAGTTAAAATCATGGGCAGAGTCATTCACAAAAAACTGGGGGATTGGCTAACTAGCAGGGGGGTACTCTCTAACCTTCAATATGGTTTTAGAAAACACAGAAGCACTATAGACCAATGTCTAAATTTGTATCTTATGACAGGGAAATACACTATTGCAAAATCTGGCCATTTATATCTAGGTTTTATGGATTTGTCATCGGCGTTCGACCTGGTAAATCGGTCGAAATTATGGTCTTGCCTGCGTAAAATGGGGATGGAAGCACCTCTGATTAATTTCCTCAGTGACCTTCATCAGGACCTTTCTGCTAAAGTGAGGACCACGTCAGACGGCCGCTGCACTAGACACTTTAGCTCGAGGAGAGGGGTCAGACAAGGTTGTATCTTGGCCCCTCTCCTCTTTACCTTGTATATCAATACCCTAGAAGACTCCTTAGTTAAGCTACAGTGGACGTCCCACGTATAGGAGGAGCGGGAGTCCCGGCCCTCCTGTACGCGGACAACGCTGTTTTATTCGCACGAACAGGCATGGGCCTGCAGAGGCTGCTAGATCATTTTGGCAGCTTCATGCAGTCCCTTGACTTAAAAGTTAACAGCAAAAAATCACACGTGATGGTAGCGGGTGTTACAAGGAAGAAGTTAAAGGTGAGAAGTTTTACATGTATGGGTGCAGAGGTCACAAGGGTACCAGTATTCACCTATTTGGGGGTACTTTTTGATGAGAAAGATAACTGGGGCCCACAACTGAAACAGAAGTGCAATGCTGTTATAAGATCTACATCAGCATTGCTTAGTTTCTCGAAGAGGTTGGGTGCGAGGCCCATGTAGGCCATGCTTAAAATATATAAATCCAAGTGCCTAGCGATTGCCTCATATGGGGCCGATGTCTGGGGATATGTCCCTATGAATACAATACAAGTGGTAGAAACCAAGTTCCTCAGGTCCCTACTGGCGGTCCCTCACTCATCTCCCACACTTTCCGTGCATGCTGAACTAGGTATTGGATATATTGCAGATAATTTAAACATGGCCCGGTGACATATTGGGTGAAGACATGGATTAATGAGGAGATCACCCTTAATCATTTAATCATGAAAGATTGCTTAGCACTGGATAAGGCAGATAGGATACTCTGGCTGGCTTACGTTAGAGCGGTGTGTGTCAGACTGGGTCGTCCAGACCTGTTTACTTGCCCAGATAAGCTAGGAAAAGAGGATTTGGTATGGGTCAAAAAAAGTTTTATGAACCTGGCGCAGCAAAACAGGGAGGAACAGGAGATTAGAAAACCAGGAGTAAGAAGAATGTATATCTTACAGACTTCCTTAGTTATTGAACCTTACCTGAAGTTAGTCACTAACCAGTTTCACCGTTTCTTGCTGGTTAGATTTAGATTCAATCTAATTCATTTTACTTTGGGTGATTTTCCGCAGTGGGGGAAACCGGAAGAAAGTGCCCCGTGTTCATGTGATAGGTTTTCGACACAGGACACTTTCCATTTTGTAATGTTTTGCGAGAAGTTTGCGGAAGCACGGAAAAAATTCTTACTACCAATTCTTCGGGAAGCTGGCTTTGTTCAAGTGAGGCCAGCTCTCATGTACTTGCAAATGTTGGGTTCCGTACGTATTGTTTTTAGCGTAGCCAACTTTTTGGTGGCTGCGGCTAGGACTAATAAGATTAGACCAACTTTGTTAGTAACTACATAGGAGGATTTATTCATTTATATTGTCTATATGAACTTAATGTGCTACATTAAACAATGATTCCTGGTGTGGCAACCCTAAAGCAGCTAGTGTGAACTTGGATTAAGACAATTTTAGGGTCCTAAACCTCTGTGTGTATATATTTATGAAATGAAATCAATTTAAAATATTTATTTGCTTGTTTTTATATGTTTTTATCCGAACGATGAATGTTAACAATTTTTAATCATGGATGTATGTAATGTTTTTTCATTTTATGATTTTAATTAATCGAAATAAAGATTGTTTGACTGACTGACCAATGGGAGCGAGTTTCTCACGAGGATCCCAGCCCCCCTGGAGACCATGGTGAAGCAAGCATGGGCCTGCAGTGTGTATCCAAACCTGTTAAGGGCCTTAAAATGATTACCTATCAGGTGTGTCTCCTGAAGGAAGACTATATCTGGGGCGTGTCTGCGAAGGTATTGAAGGACCATGGTGCGCTTGATTTTGTTCTGCAGACCATTAACGTTCCAAGACAAAATATTAACCCTCTGTGTCATCGATGTAAGTGTCATACTTCGCCAGTAAAAGGCATCTAAAAAGTGCTCGCCCACCCCCACCACCACCCGCCATCCATGTGTCCATCAACATTGCTAATTGAGCGCATCGAACAAAACTCTGTAGAAACCAAAGTCCAAAGATCAAACAGTCAACTGCTCCCTCCCAACCCCCTGCCCCCACCCCCCTTCCTGCTACCCTGCTTCTCAGGCTAACGTGACCCGATTCAAAGAAAAACCAAAGGGGATGATGGGCGGAGCATTGACAATACAAACACTCACCCCCAGTCAACTGATCTGGGTTTAATCCATCACTGTTCTTTAGCTCACTCTGCCACCCCAGTTCAGACATGGCCATATGCAAATCAGTCTGACCCTGTGCCTCATGGGAACAGTCCTGCCCGAACTGCCAAGCCATGTCTTCCTTGGACCGGAATCAAGCTTCCCAGGACTGGTTTCTGGCATTACAGCCGTCTTCAGCCGGGCTTGCTTGAATCCAGTGGTAAAGTGAGCAAGGGACTCACGTCTGAGCATACCCTGCCATACCCGATTCACCCCAATCAGCACGAGAACTTTGGGGATGTGTGCTACAACCAATCAGGCCTCCTGAGGGTTACATCCAGCCCGCCATCCACATAGCTAGCTGCCATAGCATCCCATCCTATGGGAGACAGGACAAACAATATGAATAGATCAGCCGGGAGTATGAATCTAGCCCGCCCCCCCTCTGCGGCACATGCCCGCTTCAAGAGTCAAATTAGGATCAAGTGTCTCATCTATCAGTCAATTGGGGTAAGTGCCTCACTGTACAGCAAAGTCCCAACAGTGGAATGTTCATACATTACGTGTGCTTCCACGCGACTCTCCAGGCTGTGGCTCCCTCCGCAGTCTCATCCAAGGTCAGGTGAGGCAGATAGGCTCCACGCCCTAGCCCCACCAGGCCTCCGAGTCCCCCCACGTTGCCGGCTCTCTCTCTCCGCCGATCCCGTGGAGGAGATTGGAGAATGCACCGCCGCGTCTCTCAGACTGTCTCTTGGCCGTTGACTGTCAGGATGTTGCGCATGTTCCTCCAGCCACGCGTGGACGTCCTCCGGGGACGTGAAGAAGAAGGATTTTCCATGCAGAAGAAGCTTAAGACGCTCAGGGAAGAACATCATATACTGAATGCCACGAATTTGCAGCTCCCTTTTGACTCCATCAAACGATCGGCGCTCCTGTTGGACCTTGATGGTAAAATCCGGAAAGAATCGGATGGTAGCATTATCGATCCGCAGGTCACCGTGCTGTCGGGCGGCTTGCAAGACGGCGTCTCGGTCCCTATAATTCAGGATTCGGGCAATAATCGTTCAGGGAGGAGCTCTTTCAATGACAAAGAACTTTGAGAGCCTCTTGGGCTTTAGATGATTCAGGATCATGTCCTCCAAGAAGGAATTAATACTCAGCCCTTCCATTTTCTCTGGCACATCCACCACTCGAATATTGTTCCTTCGGGCCCTCCCTTCCTGGTCCTACAGGCGGGCCTCAGCTTGCTTCTGCTGCCGGGTTAACCGCTGGATCTGGTCCTTCAGTTCTTTAGTGGCTTGTTGGAGGTCAGCAATTGCCACAGCATTCTGAGTAGCCTTCTCCGAGGTTTTATTCAGGCCAGCCCGCTGGAGGGCCATTTCTATAGTAACGGTGTCTATTTTAGCTTCCAACGTCGCCCCTAGAGATTGAATCGCCTGCATGATAGGTCAGGGACGCCTCCACGGTGTCTCCCGAGCCTCCAGGGGGGGCAGCCTCCGCCCCCCCAGCCAACGCCGTATAATTGTCCATGGTGTTGGTCTGCGTGGTAATGGACTTCTTAGGTTTCATTGTAGTCCCAATGATGGTCTCCGACACAGAGAGGGGGAGGGAGGGAGAATCCCACCCTACAAGGCACTCACTGCGTCTCTACCGTTGCTCCGCCCGGGTGACCGGTTGCAGCTGTTGGAGATGATCATCCCGTGATATGTGCGATCCCACCCAGAAGGTCCGGCACCACCACAGAAGCGACTGGTTCACCGGGTCCCAGGCGCCACTCCACAACTGTCCTCAGCGCCTCTCAGCAGGGGCTCATGCCCTGCATTCCGTCCTCTCTGTGGGCCAAAGTTTAGTGTCCAGCGGGTCACCCTCCAGAGAGCAGAGACCCCCGCAGCCCCGGGTCTCACCTGGCGCGCAGTAACTTGCCACGCCCATCCAACAGGGCCAGTCTGCCACCTACAACCACGGATGGGGGCGTCCCCCCCTGATATAACGGTGTCTCTCACCCCCTGGGGTTCCTATTGGGGGTCGGTTGCGCGGGGTGCCAGCATCTAGCGCTTTTTGCCCCTAGCTGTCCAGTGCCAAAGACCGCCAACTGCAGGGCCACCTCCCTCCACAATTTGCATGGCTCACCCACAGGGACCTTAGATCCGGGATCCGCCGGGATACTCCAACCTCCACTGGGCTCGTCCGATACTTGTGGACAGCCACTGCCAAATTCAGGCCAGCACCGGGCCGATGCAGGCCCCCTCCCACAGCCGCCACGTGGGTCTGCGGCCTCCGACAGTGTCGGCCCTCCGTCCGGGCAATGTGGGCATTCAGCGATGCTAGAGCCAATCGGCTCAAGGCAGCCACTCCGGGAGCAGTCAGGATATGAGCGGGCCTCCCCGCACCATCCGCCGGGCCTCCGCGCTTTCCGGAGTACCGGCGCGCCCCTCCCGCAGCCGGCCCACGCTGGAACTCGAGGCCGGTGCTTCTTGCCGAGTGTAGGCCCCGGGGGACTGTCAAGTTCCGGGCGTGGTCACGGAGCCATCCGCCGTCGGGGAGAGATCAGGTGCAAATCTCCCGACTCCGGGTCACTCACTGCTTCGGGATTCGCTGATGAGCTACGGTGAGCAGCAGGATTTATGGGGGATTTTCGGGGCTTTTAGTGTGTCCCCAGCCACGCTGTGGTGTTATGCGGCCATCTTGGTTGCCACCAGGCCACGCCCCCACTGCCGAAATTCTTATACCTGTTTGTAAATGTGCCGATCCCACTCACACAGCACTTCTTCTCACGTCTAAGATCTCAATTGTTAGCCCTAGTGTGGGCGGGTGGACATGCCAGGGTTTCGTGGGACCTATTGACACTTCCATTACTGCAGGGTGGATTGGCAGCCCCAGATATGCAGCTGTATACCATGTGTGCCGAGGCCCAGTTCCTTCACTTTTGGGTGCACCAGACACCTTATCAACCTCATGTGGCGATGGAAATTGACGCGGTGGCTCCGGTGCCACTTGAAGTGGCGCTATATCAGAGGGCGCTTCGTCCAAGGGGGGATGAAGACACAGCAGGTACTCTACGAAGGGCGTGGCAAGCGCTCCAGAAGAGAGCTAACATCCCGGTGCTATGTGCGCCATCTATACCACTAGCACGAAATCCCATGCTACCCTGCATAGAGGGGGGTGAACAAAAACCTGGTTGAAAATATGCCATTACACACTTTTGCTGACTTTTATCCAGATGGCGAGTTTAGGCCGCCTCCTGCTAGGACCAAGGATCGTGAAGTGTCATTTGCAGAGCTGTTTTTATATCATAAATTGAAAACTGCATGTCGTTCACTCTGGATGAGTTTCCCCAATGCCCCCCCAGTATTGTCAGCTTTAGAGAATGTCCTGAAAACGTCTTCCTCACGTAAGCTAGTAACACGCCTATATACCACCATGCAAAATACAGCCCCGGTTGTTCAGCCAAAGTCCCTACATCAATGGAATAGAGAACTTGATCCTCCAATGACAGAAGAGCAGTGGGATTTCTGCTGTAGGCAGCTGACCGAACTCTCCCCAAACAATAGACTTCGCCTCATTCATTTAAAATTTTTGCATAGATATTACCGGACACCAATCAGCCTCTGCCGCATGAGACTAAGGGAGGATGACAGGGGTTGGCACTGTGGATACACACCATGAATGAATGAATGAGGACTTGTAACGCGCGACTTACCCCAAGGGCATCAAGGTGCCTAAAGATCGTACAGCTTAGAGTTCTCCTAGTGCAGGACTACGGATAGGCCTCAACAAAGAGCCACGTTTTTAATGCTTTAACCCCTTCAGCGCTAATGACAAGGGTAACTCGTCATGGACTTTCCATTGATTTCAATGGAAAGTCAATGGAGCTCATCGAACACCCTTAGCAGCCAAGTGGTTAAGAAAAAGCATAATAGAGGATTGTCCTGCCAATTCAGGGAGGAGAGTGTTCCACAGCCTAGGGACCAGGGAGGAAAAGGCTCTCTCTTCCCACCTTACTTTAGAAAACCTAGGAACTAAAAGAAGGTTTTTATTGGAGGAGCGGAGAGCTCCACAGGGGGAATAAAGGTGTAAGAGGGACCTGATATCCTTTGAACCTGAGCCATACAGGCCCCATGGGTAAGACAAAGGATCTTAAATGAGATCCTAGACTGGATGGGCAGCCAATGCAGGTTTTTCCTGGCCAGGGAGGCTGAAGAGAGTCTAGGAAGATTAAGAACCAACCTGGCCACTGCATTCTGCACTATCTGTAGGCGCTGGATAAGATTCTTATTAATGCCTGAGTAAAGCGCATTACAGTAATCCAGTCTTGAAGAGACGAGAGCCACGGTAACTTGCTTCCGGGCATCAGGAGAGAGGTAGTGTGCGATCTTTTTCAAGATCCGGATGATGCCACAGCAGATGGAAACAGTCCTACTGACCTAGCGGTCAAAGGAGAGCGTGGTATGGATTAGTTACTTACCTGTAATCCTAGTTCTCTTCCAGGGGTATCCTCATCAAAGTCATAAGCATTAGAATATTCCCGCCCATGTGCGGGACCCTGGAAACACTATATTATATGTGCCCCACATATATATACTCATATATATATAAATACATATATATATATAAAAACATGCAATAGCAGCCAAATAAAATCAGAGCTGAAATATGCTGTGTAGAATTTCCACCATACATGAATAATAAGCATTAGAAACATGAGAAACAACAATAAAGTTTGTTTAGAAACTGTTTTAATGCTCAGAAAGCAGTAGAAATTCTCATAACTCACTGGAAGCATAGAAAGCTCCCAGGGTGCATTGCAAACACACAGTCTAAAAAGACTGAAGAGCTAACCTGTAGCTGCATAGCAATAAACTGACACCGTGCCTTTAAGGCACCCATGACCCCCAGTATCCCATCATGCCTCAGGGGTGACAGTTAGGTCAGTTGTTCTTTTCGGAGACTGAAAACAAACCCAGTAACAAACAGGTTAACAATATCTGCTTATTAAAGAATGTTCTTTGCCCGGGGAGGCGGGAGGGTTGCCTATGACTTTGATGAGGATACCCCTGGAAGAGAACTAGGATTACAGGTAAGTAACTAATCCTTCTCTTCCAGGGGATCCTCATCAATAGTCATAAGCATTAGAATAGAATAGCGAGCCTCACCTCATCTCCCTGCGGGCAAAAAACAATACAGTAATACCCATACTAAGCCTAGTAACAACTAAGCTCGTACAGGCCGCAGGCTACCCAAATAGATTCCTCAAAGAGGCTTGTCCTACTTGAGTATCGGCCCTGGAATCAGATTCTAGGCAGTAATGCCTCGTAAAGGTATGAACTGATTTCCATGTCGCAGCCTTGCATATTTCTGACCTTGGAATGTTGTGCAAGAAAGCTACTGTGGCCGCTTTCCGTCTAGTAGAATGCGCTTTGGGTGACACCAAAAACGGCTTGCCTGCAAGCTGGTAGGCCAATTTAGTGCAAGAGACAATCCATCTAGAGATGGACCTCTTGGCCGCCGGAAACAGTGTTCTCATCGAACCATAGTTCACTAACAGCTGATCCGACTTCCTGATTCCCTTGGTTTTTTCCAAATAGAACTTGAGCACTCTCTTTAAATCTAATGAGTGCAACGACCGCTCTGCTGGGGTCGCTGGATTTGGGAAAAAAGAAGGGAGGGAAATGGACTGATTTATATGAAAATCAGAAACCACCTTAGGTAAGAAGGATGGGTGAGCCCTCAGGACAACCCTATTGTGATGGAAAACAGTATATGGTTCCTTCGCACAGAGAGCTTGTATCTCGCTTACTCTGCGCACTGATGTGATTGCCACTAAAAAGGCTGCTTTCCAAGATAGATGTTGCAAAGAAGCCTTGTGGACAGGTTCGAAAGGAGGTGACATTAACCTGGATAGCACCAGGTTGAATTGAATTGAATTGAATTGAATTCAATTCCCAAGGAGGAGAAGGATTTCGCACAGGGGGATAGACTTTCTTCAACCCCTGGAGGAAGTCCTTAACCATCGGAACCTGAAAGAAAGAAATCTGATGAGGTGATTTCCTGTACGCCACTATGGCTGACAGATGCACTCTAATGGAAACATATTTCAATCCAGAAGTTGCCAAGGAAAGGAGGTATGGCAGGATTACCTCCTCCTGCCCTTTAGTAGGATCCAGATGACGATCCCTACACCATAAGTAAAACCTCTTCCACTTGAACGCATAACGCTCTCGTGGAAGGCCTCTTAGCCTCCTTTAAAATGTTCATGCATTCGGGAGGCAAGTTCAGATGTCCATATTGCAGGACCTCAGGTGCCATGCGGTTAGGTTCAGCGATGGGAGGTTGGGATGCAGTATCCTCCCGTCCATCTTGCTCAACAGGTCCTGCCTGCAAGGAAGTCGTCTGTGTGGACACACAGAGAAATGTAGAAGGTCCGGGTACCACCACTGCCGTGGCCAATCCGGAGCTATGAAGATCATCTCCATGTCCGACCTGAGGAGCTTGGACACTACCTTCAGAATCAGAGCCAGGGGAGGAAACGCGTAAGCGAATGTTCCTGACCAATCCATCAGAAGAGCATTCCCCTGCGTCCCTGGTCGGTGGAATCTGGACGTGAAGGCATGGCATTTGGCGTTTTCGTTGTCTGCAAACAAGTCTATGGCTGGACGACCCCAGCAACGAAAAAGCTCTTCTACCACCTCGTCGTTTAGCACCCAGTCTGGCTGATCTTCGAAGTGCCTGCTGAGTGCGTCTGCTTTTACGTTCAACTCGCCTGGAAGGTGCACCGCCACTACTGTGAGGCCTCGAGAGAGAAGCCAGTGCCAGATTGTTTGAGCCTCTCAGGAGAGCGGGCGAGATCATGTGCCTCCTTGTTTGTTCAGATAGAACATGGTGGTTGTATTGTCCGTCTGAACTAGGACTGAGTTGGACTCGATCGCTGGAAAGACAGCTTTGAGAGCTAGAAAAACAGCATGTTGATGTGGTATGTCTGCTCCTGCGCAGACCACTGACCTTGTATCTGAAGAGGACCCATGTGCGCTCCCCAGCCTTGCAGAGAGGCATCCATCACTATAGACTGGGATGGAAGAGGTTGGTGAAAAAGTACTCCGACCCGCACATTCTTTCTCCAAGTCCACCATTTGATGGCATCCTTCGTCGCTTGGGAAAGAGTAATACAATCTTCCCAATGCCCTGTCGCTTGGTCCCACTGGTCCTCTAGAGCTTGTTGCAGAGGACGCATTCTCAGCCTGGCGTTTGGAATGAGGAAAATGCAGGACGCCATGGAACCCAGCAGGGATGCTACTTGTCGGGCTGTTGGAAACCGAGACTCTAGCAGAATCTCGCAATTCTGACTCATGGAAAAAAGTCTCTCCTCCAAAGGAAACGCTTTTCCCAATCTTGTTACCAGAACGGAGCCTAGGTAGTGGATGGACTGTGTCGGCCGCTGGACTGACTTCTCCAGGTTGGCATGGAGACCGAGTCTGTGCAACAGGTGTAGGCAAAGTTGCAGATCGTGCGTTACCTGAACCGGAGACGAGCCCTTTAGGAGCCAGTCGTCCAGGTATGGGTAGATGAAGAGACCCTTTTTGTGAAGAAAAGCAGCCACCACTGCCATGCATTTGGTGAAGACTCGTGGTGCGGACTTGAGACTGAAGGGTAGCACCTTGTACTGGTAGTGTTTGCTTCCCACTACAAACCTCAAGTACTTGCGATGCTGTAGAGCAATCGGAATGTGAAAGTATGCATCCTGCAGATCCACCGAACACATCCAATCTCCGGTTTGAAGATGTGACCACTGCGCCTCTCACCAGGCCTGGTCACCCCCTTGCTCCTCCTGCCGCCTCCTGCTCCTGCCTGCCAGCCTTGCCAGCCTTGCCGCCTTTTTTCGCCGCAGACGCCCTCCATTCCCCCCGAGCGGCCCAGCCTCAGCAGAGCCGCCCGCTCGCCACTTTCCTGCCGCAGCTCGCCACAGGCCCCGCCCACCACTGGCCCATTGGCCAAGCCGCTCCCGCCGCCCAGCTGACCCGCCCTCTCGTCCCCCTTCTTAAGGGGACGGCAAGGAGTGCTCGGGAGTGACCACTGCGCCTCTCACCAGGCCTGGTCACCAACTTGCTCCGCCTGCCGCCCTCTGCTCCTGCCTGCTCCTGCCTGCCAGCCTTGCCAGCCTTGCCGCCTTTTTTCGCCGCAGACGCCCCCAGTCCCCCTGAGCGGCCCAGCCTCAGCAGAGCCGCCCGCTCGCCACTTTCCCGCCGCAGCTCGCCACAGGCCCCGCCCACCACCGGCCCATTGGCCAAGCCGCTCCCGCCGCCCAGCTGACCCGCCCTCTCGTCCCCCTTCTTATGACGCCCCCAGAGCGACCGCGCAGCGGACGCGCGCAGCGGGAGCACCGATTGAGCGCCGAAGGTGCGCCAAAGGTAAGCCCGTCTACGCCCGTCCGCGCCTGGACCGCGCCCAGCGCCAGGACCCCTCGCCCCCGCAGACCCCTGCCCACCCGCCGGACGTACGACGCCGCCACCCTCAACACACTCAACGCCGGACGAATCCCAGGATGCTACCGAGCCACCCCGAGACGCACCCACGGACCCTTCTGCTGCAACGTCTGCAAGTTCACCTGCATCCGGACCAGCAATGCTCCTGCACCAACCAAGACCAAGACAAGCAACAGCAGCAGCCACCTGAAATGCATCCTGCTTAACACCCGCTCCATCCACAGACACGCCATCGAGCTCTGGAACCTGCTCGATACCACAGCCCCTGACGTCGCCTTCCTCACGGAAACCTGGATGAACGCCTCTTCAGCACCCGACATCGCCATCGCCATCCCAGACGGCTACAAGATCATCCGAAGGGACCGCAGCAACCAGGCCGCAGGAGGCATCGCCATCATCCACAGAAACACCATCCGCATCACGACCAACACCGACGACACCCTCGCACCCGCCGAGCACCTGCACTTCCAGGTCCACATCAACCCCAAGACCACCCTTAGAGGCACCCTCATCTACAGACCCCCGGGACCACGCATACAATTCAGCGAAGACATCGCTGACTTCATCAGCCCGCACGCCCTCCTCTCCGCCGACTACATCCTCCTCGGGGACCTCAACTTCCACCTGGAGAACAACAACGACCGCAACACCACCACCCTGCTGGACAACCTCGCAAACCTCGGACTCAAGCAGCTGGTGACCACCCTCACCCACTACGCCGGACACACACTCGACCCCGTCTTCTCATCCTGCAAGGACATCGCCTTCAGCCACGCCACCGGACTCAACTGGACGGACCACAGCTGCGTCCACTTCAGCTTCAGAAGGACCACGATCCACCACCACCAGCAACAGGCTGCACGCAGAAGCTGGAACAAGATCACAGCCGACCAGCTCGCGACTTCCCTGACCAAGAACCCACCCACCAGCGCAACGAACCCAAGCCAGGCGGCCACCAACCTCGCGAAGTGGATCAGCAACTGCGCAGACGACCTTGCCCCTCTGAAGACCCCGCCCAGCAGACCCGGTAGCAAGAAAGCCCCATGGTTCACTGACGAACTCAAGAGCTCCAAGAAGAACTGCAGAGCCCTCGAGAGAACATGGCGCAGAGACCCAACACCGGACAACATGACTGCCCTCAAGCTCGCCACCCGAAAACACCACCAACTCATCCATGCCACCAAGAAAACCGCATTCAAGGAACGACTGGACAACAACGCACACAACAGCAAGGAACTCTTCATTATCGTTAAAGAGCTCTCCAACCCCAACGCCGGAAACAACGACATCACCCCTTCGCAAGACCTCTGCAACTCCCTCGCCTCCTACTTCCACAACAAGATCGCGGACATACACAACAGCTTCAGCACTCAACCGACGCACGCCACGACTGAACCACCGCCCCCCACCACCACCCTCCACGCCTGGACCCCGATCAGCACCGAAGACACTGTCCGCACGATGAACTCCATCCACTCCGGATCTCCTACCGACCCCTGCCCTCACTACATCTTCAACAAGGCCGACGCTGTCATCGCACCCCACCTGCGGGACATCATCAACACCTCCTTCGACACCGCTACCTTCCCGGAGAGCTGGAAGCACGCCGAACTCAGCGCTCTACAAAAGAAACCATCAGCGGACCCCACCGACCTCAAGAATTACCACCCCATCTCGCTGCTCCCGTTCCCTGCTAAAGTCGTCAAGAAGACCGTCAACAAGCAGCTGGCCGCCTTCCTCGAGACGAACGGATCCCTCGACCTCTCGCAGTCCGGCTTCCGGGCCAACCACAGCACCGAGACAGCCCTGATCGCAGCCACCGATGACATCCGAGCACTGCTTGACAACGGAGAAACAGCAGCCCTCATCCTCCTAGACCTCTCCGCGGCCTTCGACACGGTCTGCCACCGTACACTAGTGCAGCGACTCAGCAACATCGGAATCCAGGAGAAGGCACTGGAGTGGATCATCTCCTTCCTCGCCGGAAGGACACAGAGAGTCCGCCTCCCCCCGTTCAGATCTGAAGCCACCGAAGTCATCTGCGGAGTTCCTCAAGGCTCATCGCTCAGTCCAACCCTCTTCAACGTCTACATGAGCCCCCTCGCAGACATCGCACGCCAGCACAACCTCAACATCATCTCCTACGCTGACGACACCCAGCTGATTCTCTCCCTCACCAACGACCCCGCCACCGCCAGAGCCAACCTTTACGAAGGGATGAAAGAGGTATCCGAATGGATGAAGAACAGCCGCCTGAAACTGAACTCAGACAAGACGGAAGTCCTCATCCTGGGATCCTTACCCTCCGCCTGGGACGACTCCTGGTGGCCCCCCGCCCTAGGCAGCGCACCCAAACCAACAGACCACGCACGCAACCTAGGCTTCATCCTGGACTCCTCCCTCTCCATGACCAGACAAGTCAACGCCGTCTCCTCGTCGTGCTTCAACATCCTGCGCATGCTACGTAAGATCTTCCGGTGGATCCCCACCGAGACCAGGAAGACGGTCACCCAGGCCCTCGTCACCAGCCGCCTGGACTACGGCAACTCCCTCTACGCCGGAACCACCGCCAAGCTCCAGAAGAAACTCCAGCGGATCCAGAACGCCTCAGCACGTCTCATCCTGGACATCCCCCGCCGCAGCCACATCTCCGGACACCTGAGAGACCTGCACTGGCTCCCGGTCAACAATAGAATCACCTTCCGACTCCTCACCCACGCACACAAAGCCCTACACAACCAAGGCCCAGGATACCTCAACAGCCGCCTCAACTTCTACGCTCCCAAACGCCAGCTTCGATCGACCGGCCACGCCCTCGCCACCGTCCCCCGTATCCGAAGAGCCACCACAGGGGGACGATCCTTCTCCTACCTCGCCGCCAAGACATGGAACTCCCTCCCGACCTACCTCCGCCTGACCCAGGACCACCTCGCCTTCAGGAAGCAACTCAAGACCTGGCTGTTCGAGCAGTAGCGGACCCCCCTCCCCCAGCGCCTTGAGACCCTCTGGGTGAGTAGTGCGCTATATAAATGCCTTGATTGATTGATTGATTGGGCATATTTGGTGAAGAGCTAACATGCAGAACTTTTCTCTGACGATGACTTTGTTCAAGAGACGCAGATCGAGTATTGGTCTGAACTTGTCTCCCTGATCTTTTTTGGGGACAAGAAAGTACCTGGAGTAGACTCCCTTTCCTTTTTGAGAGGGGGGAACCTCCTCTATAGCTCTTTTTTGTAGTAGAACTTTTACCTCTCTTTAGAGTGAGCTTAGCTGGTGAGGGCAAGAGTTCTTTGGAGGAATGCTCTTTGGAAGTGCACGGAAACAAAACTTGTATCCATTGGGCAGTATATTCAGCACCCACTGATCTTTTGTGATGCTGACCCACTCTGCCAGGTGTTGTGAAGCACTTCCTCCCACTGGAGTGGGCAACGGCGCCAGAGGAAGCCACTGCTCAGGCCTTTCCTCCTCTCGTGGTGTTAGAGGATTGTTGGTGACCTCCTCTACCTCTGTTGGCTTTGCCTCGAAACTGGGTCTTTCCCTGGTTCTTACTTTGGGACCACTGAGGGGTTTGAACCCTCTGTTGAGCCCCTCTCCCTGTTGGTCTTAAAGCGGCGTTTGAATTCTTTTTTCTTTTCCAAACCCACCGCTTTTACTGTGTCCAGTTCTGTCTTCATACGGGTCATCTCTTCGTCAGCATGTTCCCCGAAGAGAGAGGAACCTGAAAAGGGAAGATTGAGGATGCAACCAAGACGATCTCCTGGCACCAACCCCATGTGAGTAGGAATGTGCCGCTAGCACTGCACCATCCGCAGCTGTGCTTATTAACTGGTTCGCCACCAGACATCCTTCTGTCATAGTCTCTTCATAGTCCTTCTGGTCTTCCTTTGGCAGTTTGGACTTGAACCTTTCCATGGAGTCCCATAAGGCTCTGTCGTATCTACCCAGCAGCGCAGCCGCACTGGAGACCTTCAGCGTGGAGGCAGCTGAATTGCAAACCTTGCGACCCCAGGAGTCTTGAGATTTTCTGTCCTTGTCTGGTGGGACTGAAGAGGTAGCGGCCACTGCATGTGTCTTTCTCGCCGCTGCCACTATCACAGAGTCTGCTGGAGGGTCAGATTTTACAAAAACTGGGTCAGAAGAAGCCGGTTTGTATTTTTTCTGTATGCGGGCTGGAACCGCTCTGATAGCCGCTGGGGTTAGGAAAACGTCCTTGACAGGATCCATAATCCCCGGGACTAAAGGCAGCAGTGGACGAGAGATAGATTTTTTGTGCAAAGTTTCAAAAATTACTGTCATAGTAACTTGAGGGACAGACATTTCAATGCTCAGCTTCTGAGCTCCTCTTTGTAGGACATCCAGATAAGTGCCGATGTCATCCACTGGAGAGGATATAGAGGTAGGACTATCCGTCAGCGTAGGAGAGTAATCTCTTTTGGAAGACCTGGTCGAAGAGGTAGATGAAGTACACGGAGTCCTTCGACGTTTACGGTGAGCACTGTGCCTCTTCTCACACGATCTTCTTGAATGCTCTTCCCTTCTAGGAGAGCGAAATCTGACACGATCTTCCCCTCTGGGCGAGCGAGGCCTGACCGGACTGTCTTTTCTGGGAGATCGGGGTCTAACCGGAAGTTCCCTTCTGGGAAATTTGGTTGGTGTTCTCACAGGTGATTTGCGCCTGGGAGGACTACGCTTGTCCATCTCCTCCACCAGATTCTGATGAGGAGACCCTTGTTGAGAGCTGGCATACTCATACATACGTTTGGCAGCTCCTGAATTTCGCCAATGGTCCAATGATCTGTACCATCTAGGTGACAGTCTGATCTCCGCAGCCGAAGTGTCTGGCTGACGCACAGGAGATCTGCGGACAGGGCTTCTGGACCTCGAGGATGCTGTTGAGGAACCAGAAGACTGTGAAGTGGAATGACGAGAAGCTGACTCCGTAACCATGATAACAGAGTTTCTTTCTGAATGTCTCGACGTCGAGTGTTCTTTTCTCGATGCCGAACGCCTCTGGGGGGTCGGCGGGTCGAACAATCTCGACTTTGAATGCCTCGACGGCGACCGATGCGAGGATCTATGGTCTCTCGACAACGACCGGCGATGACCAGCCGTCGACAGAGCCCTCTGCCTCGACGTCGAACGGCGATGACCAGCCGTCGACGGAGCCCGTCGAATGTCTATGCGACGACGGCAGAGGGGTATTGGACACCCTCGACGCCGAGAGTCGACGAGACGACGACGGAGACTGCGTCCTCGGCGCCGATCGACGTTTCCCTGTCGACGGCGGAGGGGTCTTGGTCCTCGACGACGAACGTCGTTTCTTAGACAACGGCGGAGGGGTCACACTTCTCGACGCCGGATGTCGCTTGGATGACGACGGCGGAGGAGTGACCTCCCTCGACGCCGATCGTCGCCTGGTTGACGACGGCAGAGGGGCCTTTGAACTCGACGCCGACCGTTGCCCGATTGAAGGCGGCGGAGTCACATTCCTCGACGCCGATCGTCGCCTGGTTGACGACGGCGGAGGGGATTTTGACCACGGGACTGGATCCGTCGACGTCATCGACGTACCTGGTCTTCTCTTCGACGGCGAGCCCACTGTCGACGGTAGTTTAGACAAGAGCTGATCCACCGGTGGTTCTTTTCTCAGCACCGAGCCCGACGCTGATGTTGAAGCATGTGAACCCTTCTTCACAGGAGATCTTCCTCTGGATGACCTGTGAGCCAGGCCATAAATGCGAATCCTCTCCCTGTCTTTAAGAGTTCTTCCTGACAGGTGTTCACAGTGAGGACAGGTGTCTGGATCATGATCTTCAGGCAGACACAAGATACAGACGTCGTGATTGTCTGATTTTGCATTCTTGTTGCCACAAGATGGACATTTGTCAAAGAGTGAAGGCATTCTCAGAAGAAAATGTTCACTAAACTGACTAAAAAAGACAGTATCTTACTTGACTAGTTGTTAAATGTCAAAGTAAGTGTAAAAATAGACAAAAGTGAAGTATTTTTCTGTCAGAAAACAGAAAACTAGTGGAGCTGTGTAACTAGGATCCTTCCTGAAGGAGGCGGAAAGAACAACTGACCTAACTGTCAACCCTGAGGCATGATGGGATACTGGGGGTGATGGGTGCCTTAAAGGCACGGTGTCAGTTTATTGCTATGCAGCTACAGGTTAGCTGTGTGTTTGCAATGCAGCCTGGGAGCTTTCTATGCTTCCAGTGAGTTATGAGAATTTCTACTGCTTTCTGAGCATTAAAACAGTTTCTAATCAAACTTTGTTGTTGTTTCTCATGTTTCTAATGCTTATTATTCATGTATGGTGGAAATTCTACACAGCATATTTCAGCTCTGATTTTATTTGGCTGCTACTGCATGTTTTTTTATATATATATATATATGTATTTATATATATATATATGAGTATATATATGTGGGGCACATATAATATAGTGTTTCTGGGGTCCCGCACATGGGCGGGAATATTCTAATGCTTATGACTATTGATGAGGATCCCCTGGAAGAGAACTATCAGCACCCCCAAATTCCTGGCAGATTGGGAGGGAAGGGGACACTCCCCGAGAGACGGGGGCCACCAATCACTCGACCAGATGTCCTGATTGCCCCCGAAGATCAGGACCTCTGTCACACCAGCATCCTTCTTGCATATAGCATGGGATTGCCAAAAGTTGAGTGTTTTTTGGCAGGAGATATTTACAGCGGTAAACCAGATAGTTGGCAGGACAGATGCCCCATCTCCGATGTTGGGCTTGCTTGGCTGCGTGAAGGACACACCACCTAAACAGCGCAAACTGCACGCATTCCTTTTACTGTACGCAAGACAACAGGTAGCTATTCGCTGGGGGGAGAAAGAGGGTACCAAAGTTCCAAGACTGGTTGTCTGATGTGACATACGGTCACACACAACTTGGAATATTCTGGGACATGGTGCCCCCGTCTTCAAGACCACGTGATATCTGGGAACCCTTCTTGAGCTGGACGTGTGCAAGAGCTGAAACTCCTGAATCCAGCCCGGTTGCAGTTACCTAATGATATGTTTCATTAATACACAGGTCTGGTGTGCTATGTGGCTATAAGATTGTAATTGGGCATGCTTTTGTACGGGCAAATGTAGATGATTTATGCTCTGTCGTTTGCCTCTGATGTGTCACGTAATATATGGATTCACCCATGGGATGATTAACGCTTGAACTAAGGTATATATGGATTTACTGCTGCTTGATCTCCAAATGTTATTTTCTTTTTTGAATGCATCATTCCTTTTGTGTGCCTTGGATTGTAACATTTTGTACATTGTGGAACGACAAACTGGCTGGTTGGTGGTTGGAACTTCTGTTCCTCTTAACTTTTGTATAAACTTCAATAAAAACAAAATTTAAAAAAAAGGTTTGGCGCTGTTGAAAGCAAAACACCCTTACACGGACTGGGATTTTAGAAAGAAAAGACCCCTGATAAAAAATAATGTAAACAGGCCTGATGAGAAGTACTTCAAAACATGTTGATGCTGCTGAGAAAATCTGTTACTGTCTGTTAAAATGATAATAGCCCAACTGAGACGTACTAGTAATATTTGTTTATGGCAGCCATGTTGACAAGTGTTGTTAGATTTTTCCCTACCTATTGGTGTGCTTCATTCATGTTCAGGAATGGAAAGAAAGGTGAGGTACAATTGAAATCGAATCCTTCCCTAAACGAGACCAGCAAAAGCAATGTAAATGTTCGATTTTGTCTATGGCATTTTATACCAAACTGTTTCAGGGGTCATTTGGTCCTTGGTGGGCAGCCCATCAGCCATTCAGGTTTAATTAGGCCGCGAGGTCCACTCCAGCTATGGCCGCTGAGGTCCACTCCAGCCATGGCCGCTGAGGTCCACTCCAGCCAAGGCCGCTGACGTCCATTCAGGCTATGGCCGCTGTGGTCCACTCAGGCTATGGCCGCTGAGGTCCACTCCAGCTATGGCCGCTGAGGTCCACTCCAGCCATGGCTGCTGAGGTCCACTCCAGCCATGGCCGCTGACGTCCATTCAGGCTATGGCCGCTGTGGTCCACTCAGGCTATGGCCGCTGAGGTCCACTCCAGCTATGGTCACTGAGGTCCACTCAGGCTATGGCTGCTGAGGTCCACTCAGGCTATGGCCGCTGAGGTCCACTCCTGTTATGGCCACTGAGGTCCACTCAGGCTATGGTCTCTGAGGTCCACTCGAGCTATGAGGCTGAGGATCGCCCTCCATATGTAGTGATTCCCCGGCAGGTGCACGAGGGGAATCTCTGTACCTTCAGCTGAGCAGATGTGGTGCAGCTTCCAAGAAGAGAAGATTTGCTGAGCAGTTGCAATGTTTGTTAGGGCCACTTGGCAAAGTTTTTTTGTTTCAAGAAACAAATTCCCAATCCAGGAGTTTTTTTCTTGAAAGCAAAAGTAAATGACCCTGACACACAAGGAGTTTTCTCTGAGAGAGTGGGACTATTATGCGTGTGTCCTACATGGAACTGCCAAACCTCGCCCAGCAGTCCTGGCTAGGGATCATGAGTGATATCACTCATCCCTGAATAGCGTTGAAGTCTATGATTTGTACATGACGACCCTGTCGCAGGCGGGCTAGTAGATAGTGGGGTCTCAGCTGGTGAAAATACAGAGCTTCTCCAGAGTCTAAATAGTGAGGGAGGTGGACCGTGAGTCAGACCATCACTAATACTAATTGAGGTCTAAAGTGATTTGTCCAGGATCAGTCTGTGTGGTCAAATGAGGAAGCCAGAATTCCACATGAAATTGTCGATACAAAGACTAAGCCAGACTAGTATCATTTGCACACCTAATCTTAAGAAACTATATGTAAGAAGGGCAATTTCTCTGCTTGACGCAACACAGGTTACAGGAGACCCTATGGCTTTCATCCTGCTCATCGCTGAAAAAGCCTTTGATAGGGTCTCCTGGCTTTTCCTTTGGACCGTCATGCAAAGAATGTGGATTGGTTCTGGTTTTATTTGGGGCTGTACAGGCACTATATATTAAACCCACCACCATATTGATAAATGGGTAGTTGATGGAGCAATTTCAAATCTCACTGGGGACTCAGCAGAGGTGTTGTTGCTCTCCTTTGCTCTTCGCAATGTATATTGACCCTTTCAGGTTGGTAACCAGCCGATCTGGAAACTTCAATTGAGGTGATCGAATTAGAGGCCTGACGATTAATTTAATTTAATTTAATTTAATTGCGGATTTATATAGCGCTAGGAATCGACTCCCGGAGGAGTATCTCCACGCTTCGACCGCTGGGGAACCCGTCCTGGCTCACCCTGAGAGATGGTCCCTGATGGGTATCTCTAAGGTGCGACCAAGCATCCCCGGCGGTCTGGGGGGGGGCCGTTGTGAAGATGAGGCAAGCTGATGCCCAGAGTTGCCGAGTGCGATCCCTGGATTTGGGGACATGTCGGGATATGCCCTAAATGTTATGTTATGTTATGTTGTCTTGTAAAGCGCATGGCTACCCCAGCAATGGGGCGTCCCAGCGCTGTAGACCACTGGGGAACCCGTCCTGGCTTTCCCTGTGAGATGATCCCTGCTGGGTATCTCCAAGGTGAAACCAGGCATCCCCGGTGTATGTGGGGGGCCGTTGTGGAGATGAGGCAAGCTAATGCCCAGAGTTGCCGAGTGCGATCCCTGGTTAGAGTAGGCACCGAAGCGAGAATTATCGAGTCCGCTGACCCTGGTCCACGACCCTGCCGCGTCGGGAATCGAACCCTGGTCCCGGGCCGTTCTCTGCTTACGGGTCTGCCGCCTCTAACCAGTGAGCCACACCACTCCACTAAATAAGGAAAAGACACAAATTATCCCTAATGATAAAATAGAATGGGCTGGCCCCAGATTGGTGAAAAAAGCAAGGTACCTCGGTGTGAATATATTGGCTAATACCGATTTAATTGTTGAAGAAAATCTAGCCCGTCTAGCCACTGAGACCAAGAGTTCATTGTATAGGCTGAATAATTTGCAGGCGGCAGATGTAACGTTTTAAAAATGATTGTCTTTCCAGAAATTTTATATTTTTTTAGAGCTATTGCTTTAGAATTTACGTATCAATTGCTAAAGAAGTTTAATAACCTATTTTCACAATTTCTTTTGGCCTATTCTCCGCCCAGATGGTCTATACATGTTTTATCACTCCCAAAGGATAGAGGTGGATGGGCTCTCCCCAACTTACAATTGTATTAACGGGCGACCACCCTGCAACCACCCTGCAACACTGTCCCGTGTTAATACAAGATTGCTCTAATGGTCAGACCTTGGATCCTCCCTCGACTTTTGAACACTTAATTGGGCCCGAAGGTTTTTAACTCTGTTTGCAAACTCTTAGGAATTTGTAGATTGAGTTTTTATACCCAAACGAGAAAAAATGAGAATCTATCTGAGATTTTTGGGGGACCATTATTTGCAACTTGGATCAAGGCGGGGATAAATAAACTCTGGATATTCTTCTTCCCTGCCAAAATTATATCATTTAGGGATTTAAGAAGTAATTTTGCCCTCAGCCACAGTGAGTTCTTCACATTTCTAAAAATTAGGAATTTTTTACAGCGCAAGGAGGGAGTGCCCTCTGGTTTTGGTAAAAGTGAACTCATGGAGAAACTGATCGACAGTAACCCTCCTCGAATAGGGATTATTTATCATATCCCTATTAGCCTGATGACAGATCTGAGCAAATTTTCAGGGAAAGGTCAATCGAAAATAGGAATTACTGATTAGGCCTTTCAGCAAGCCCTCGTACACACACAATCTGATTTACTTTCCGCTAATCTTCAGGTCCAGTTTTATAAAACCTGTTTTTTTTATATTATACTCCGAATAAAATTGCTAAATGGGGGAAGGCAAAGGCACCCAGTGCCTCAGTTGTTCTAAATATGGGGCTGACTTAGTGCATGTTTGCCACCTGTGGTGCTTTTTGGCCTCTGCTGGAGGAAATTTCGGGCTATTTTAGAGATACTTTGTCCCTGAATTTAACTTTAACCCCCTGAGTGATATTATTGGTAGTACAGGACACCTTTGGAAGAAAGGAGGAGGGGAAGGCTTAATGTTTATTGCTATGGCCAATTTTAGGATTTGTATTGTCTCTGAATGGCCAGATGCTAATCCCCCTTCCTTTCAGGGAATTGGATATATGGGATCGCTTGACCAACAGGGTATGTCTTATAACCCCGTAAAAAGACAGAAAACATAGGTACAAAAGGTACCCTTGGGTCAGTTTAGAGTAAATAAGCTTTTTTGCATTTTGCACTTGGCACTTTTGAACTCTTCATGTCTGTCTTTGTTTACTAGAGGAATGCTGCTACGATTGTAAGAATGTATATCTAAAATTGGTGGGTGTTTTATGTCTGTATGTAAGGCACCATGGCTTAAGCATTTTTTTATGGATTAAGCTGAAATGTCATTGTTTGTGTAGGAGGGGGAGGTAGGGAGGATGATGAATTGCTTTGACAAATTCACAGTGGCAATAAACATTAAAATAAAATGTCATGAAACAATATATTTTCACACTCTCACATTATTCATCACAAGAAAGCTTGACCAGTTTGTTGTGTCAATGCATGTTATTTTAGCCTTCCTGTATCTAGCTTCCTTTTCTTCAATCTCAAGGTCAGATGTGTTGCCTGAGCTAAGCCCTTCCGGAGCTCACAGTTCTCTGATGCTCTAAGGAACATAACCAAAAAGCAGAATGTAGACCTGAAATGCAGACAACCAGAAATATCTGTCTGAAAAATGAACTGCTCAGTAACCCTATCTAGGTCAACAAACATGCGTTTGACAATTGACACCACCAGATCTCCACATAGATCCACCCTCGAGTGCAGACCAGGCCTTTCTATGCTGTATTCATTCTAAGGTGAATGCAGTTTATTTAAATGGACCGTTTTCACCAGAACATGCCTGGTGCCAGGTTTTAGGGAGCCCAAATATTATTTATGTGATGGCTGAATTCCCCAACCCCAGACCTCTCAAACCTCCACAAGAGCTATATTCAATAGCAGATCCTATGTGAAACAAGTACGATGTTAAAAACATTCTTGTTTGAACTTAGAAAAGGGTTGAAAACATGGGGCCAGATTACCAAATGTAATATTAAATCTGCGGCTGTAAAAGTACTCCTGCACACAGGTGCAGAGTTACGACTTCTCTGCATTCACAAAATTCAGAGGTATCAAATTTGAAAAGCTGCGGTCAGTTATGGGATTTTTGTTTTTGTTGCCATTCCAACAATGCGGAATTGTGCACAGTGTGCAATCCCTCACTGTGCAAAGGCAGCCTCCCTGTGCAATTGCACGTATTTTTCTCCCCTCCCCCCCCCTCAAAATGGCAAACATCTCTTCATGTACAGAACCCCTATCTCTTTCTTTACCATGAAGTTTGGTGATTTCACACCCCATTCCCACCGTAAAAATGAAGGCACCCTAGCATTTTGCAAATCTCCAACCATGCCCATTTCCAATCTATGAGCATGAACCTGCTTGATGAAGACTGTTCAGTTGACACACAGGTACTTGTGCAAGTTGTTGGCAGCCAAACCATTGTTGGATCGATGCCACAGAACAAATCATAAGAAAGCTGTAAATGTTTATATCAAACTCAAGGAGCCAGAATCCAACTTATTATGCAATTGAAGGTTAACACAAAACAAATGTAAGATAAGCATGAAAATAAAAAGAATTTGAAACAGACCCATCAGAAGGGGGGGGCAGAGGGGTCATTATTTTCATATTTCATTATTGCACTTTGTCTGGGTACCGTGCTCATTTATTTATAGATTTTGAATCAAGTCTGTTTTTGTTATTTAATTTGTAAAACGGTCTTTGGGGGCCCTGATAGAGAATGTTGACCCAGGCCCCACAAAACTATCTGACATGTCTGATTTGAAGTACAAAATGTATAAAAGTGTAAAGAAAAGAATGAAACTTTTTTTTCCTTTTTTGCAGAAGTTGGGACACAGGGACCTTTAAGAAAGTCAAGCCCTACAGAGAAACTACTACATCATAGATCCTGAGTTTGTACCAGAGTCTGTGCATAATCTCTGTTAGAAAGTTTAATTAAAGGCAGTTGTGGGCATCACCCATGTGTGAGGTGTTTTTTTCAGTGGTGGCTGCCTCAGAACAGGAGTGGTGAGTCGGGAGGGATGAAAGAAAAAACGTACCTGTCAACGCCGCCGCTACCTCACCTCCGTTCTCAGTCTCATATTGGCTGCACCGGAAGCACCAGGTTCCCAGACTCTCCTAGCCAATCACGATGCTGCATGGGCCTGTTGAGCCGCTAAGGCAGTGCCTGTGAGATTGGGCATGTTCTCCACCCAGCTGTGCAACACAGCCAGATGAAGAACATGCTAAGTGCACATGATAGTTTGGCCGGCCCAAGAGGCAGGGGAGCTGGTATTAATGATCAAAATGGGCGCTGCCCTCCCACCTTGTAGAGAACAAAGAAGAGGATGAAAACTAAATAACAGTGGGCAGCTTAAAATAAAATGTAAGTTTGCATTTTACCATTTTATTTGATTCATTCATTGTTTTTCTGAGGGCAAGGTGATGGTCCGAACGAATGGCCTGTGACCGGACAATCCTGCACTTTGTCAGGGGCCAGGGTGAGGTCTTGCTCGACCTGCAAGCATAAGCTTGAAATGTGACATCAATAGTGGTGGGCGTGGCGATTGTTCATTGCGAGATGCAGAAACCCATTTGGGCGATCTTCGCAATGGCCCAGGGCGTGTCTGGATCAATGCCAATAAAGTAAATGGGCAGGGGCAGGGGAGGTCTATGGAGTTAACAAAAGGCTGGGTGTGTCTCTGGCCGCTGAAACTGCTGTTGCTCAATTTGATTGGAAGGCAGGGGCCTAAGGAACAACCACGTCGCAACAGCATGTACTGTGCTTTTACGGTTGTGTGTGTGTTGTTTGAAATCGAAGAGAAAAGAACCAAGCAGCAGCAGGTATTTACTGATGGCTCACCGTGAACTGAGCATTTTGCTGCCCGCGTGTTAGACCTGGCATAATTGGTGTGTCTCCCTTCCATTTTTTACTGATTGACTCCTGTGTTTTTTATATGTTTTTGCTGGTTATATGCTTTGGGCACTGTGCCACTGCTATTCAGTGCCACAGTGCCAGTGCTCCCTATGTTAAATTGATGTACTGATTAGTGACTCCATGATTGGGTTATTTGATTTACTTGTCAGACCCTAGTACAGTGCACCATGTGTGCCCAGGGCTTGTAAGTCAAATGCTGCTGGTGGGCTTGCAGCACTGGTTGTGCCACCCACAGAAGCAGCTTGTAAAGTGTGTCTCAGGCCTGCCATCGCAAGGCATGTGTGCAGTCTGTGACTGCCATGTCGACTTGGCCAATGCACCCACTTGCCAGTCCTTAAACCTTCCCTTTGCTTCATATCAGACACCCCTATGGTAGGCCCAAGCGAAGGGTGCATTGTAAGTATAAGGTAGGACATGCTCTGATGTGTGTAGCATGTCCTAATAGTGAATTACAGCCATTTTCGTTTTTCACTATTGCAAGGCTACCTGTTCTCCATAGGCTAAAATGGGCAGTTAGATTATTACAGTCTTATAATCCTAACTGCCTCAGAGAACATGGTAGAAATTCGAATTTAGTATGCCTGAACTCAGAATAATAAAATACACATTTGAGTAAAGTTGGTTTTAATATTGTGTGTTTGAAAATACCACTTTTAGAAAGTAGGTATTTTCTTGCCTAACTGTCCAGGCCTGCCTCTGCTAGGTTGTGTATTCCTTGTGTGGGTTTGTAAGTGACAGGGCTGGGGGATTCCAGGAGACAGGCTGGGGCAGCCCAGTGGTGAATAGAGAGATCTGCATCTAGATGGGAGGGAGGAGTTGCACCTGGGACCTGAATAGGGCTGGGACTTCCATCTACAATGCTGGATCCACCTCCTGTGGTTTGTCTGATGTCTCTGCCCTGCACTGTGAAAGGACAGAAGGAATCTTGTCAACAAAGTGCTCCAGGGCTGTGCCTTCCCTCCCCTGTGCTGGCTCCACCTCCTGTGGGGCTGCTGATGTCTCTGCCCTGCAGAGTGAATGGAAGGAAGGAGTCCTGTAAACAAAGTGCTCAGGAATAAGTTTGGACCAGGCAGAGGCCTCTATGCCTACAGAGAACAAAGGATTTTGGGGTGTAAATATTGGGACTCTGTCCCAAGAACTTTTGATTACTCCTGGAAGTAGAAACCTTTTGCCAAGGACAAGAACCAAAGGAAGCTGCAGGAGTTTGGACTGCCCCTCTGCCAGTGTGCTGTTTGCTGGGTTGGCCTGTAGTGGTTGCTTCATTGCCAAGGAAAGGAGAATGAACTTTTTAAGGACTTTCATCATCTTCAGAATATTCTCCAAGGACTTGAACTGTGCTTGCCTCCTTCTGAAGTCTCAGGGACAAAATAAGTCACCTCCAGCTCCCCCTTGTGAATTTCCTTGCTGGGAATTCTATCTACAGACATTTGCGTGTCGCTGGGAACTGGAAGCGCGACGCATCAAGAAGTTATAAGTAATGGCAAAGCCAACAGGTCTAGCTTTTATTAGTTGGTCTTTTGGCTTTGCTAATTGCTATTGCCGGTTCTGAACAGCAACGTGAACAACTGAGATATATGGCAAAGCCAAAAGTTCTGTGATTAATGTTATAATGGAAGGAAACAGAATTGTACATGGTTGTGACTGTTTGCACAACAAAATTAAACCTAGGCATATTAGTTATGGTGTATGCACACACATGCAGAAGCAAGCAAGCACATAGCCAGACCTACTAGTTAAGACCTCCAGATATATTTGCACACAAGGACAACACAAAAATGGTCAGACCCAACAGAAGCACATATCAGCACTACAAATATTGTGCAACTGCAATGGGGGTAAACCAGTAATTAAGAGAGGAGAAGGGAATTGAGGAGTAGGGAGAGAAAGCAATTGAGAAGGTGGTGTATCTATGAGAACTACAGATGATGAAAGCACATGAAATATGGAAAAGAAATAAAAGCAAGAAAGGCTAAACGATAGAAAAAAATAAAGGAAGGGGGAGAAAAGGGAAAGACTGAAAAAATGCATTTGCCTCCAGAGTATGAAGAGAGCAAGCATTGATAAAGTCGAGACATGTACAAAACATAGTGCATTGAATTGAAAAAGAGCTTCACACCACTAGCGAGGTGCTAAAGCAGACTGGAAGTTAGACTGGATGGGGACTAGGCAAAGTGCTCTGCAAAGGGGAAAAGTTCCTAAAAAGAGATGGAAAGAAACAATGTTGTGTTTGTTGAACAATTTAGAGAACAGTGGGTTGCTGCCCTTTCCTTGCTAGTCAAAATATACTTACTAGCAAAAGCGTAACTCATATTAAATATGAAGTTGTGTTTACGTAGGTATTGTTGTTCTCTTCCGGAATTAACTAACAGGGTGCACTATGCATTCCTTTTTGAAAGCTTAGTGCCATGCTGAAGAGCGAGGAGAATGCAACTAATGGAGATTGAAAGGAACAGTGGAAAAGAAATCTGATTGTAAAAACGAATAAATATGGACAACCATGCCTTGAGTGTAAGTGCGCTCTGAAGAATACTGCACTTTACTAACAGTGCACCCACCGCCGGGATGGGATCCAAGATGCAGCCGGACGGGATAGCGTTTCTAACATTTCTGCTGGACCAGGGAGTAAGGAAATAGGTCTGAAATTGGATTAAACATTGGGATCTGCAGACGGCTTCTTCAGCAAGGGGTTGACCATGGACAATTTCCAAATCTCCGGCACTAAGGCCGATGTTAATAGACAATTTAAATAGGATTTATAATTTCACTGGCCGGAAGGCAAGGTATTGACAAGAGAGCCAGATTTACAGAGATAAATGGCGCGTTCAGATTGCTGAAAAGAAATTGGTCGAAACTCAGCCAATGTGGTATAAGAACTAGGAAGGGTGCTTCACCACTAACTTAGCATTAATATTTACAAACCCAGACTGGATCAATTTAATCAATTGTAACCAAAACCCTACATGTCAAAAAATCAATAGACCGATTTACAAATTTCTCTTCAATCTTTCAAAGAACAGCTGTGCTGAACATAAAAATGAACTTTTTCAAAATCCATACTATAGAGGTATTCTCCTAACCCCACCATGAGAAGCAGCAGGAGCCTCCTTTGGCACTACATTGCCTGATCATTGCTGCATTTCTTCAGCTGGATTCACATAGTGATTTTTGACTGCAAGGTCGAATTTACACCTTTGAGGTGTCTACAAAAAGGTACCTGGCAGGGGTAAATACATTAACTCAAACATAATCGTATAGCACTACTGTGTGGAAATAACTCCTACGCAAGGGGTGGGAAGTGGTTATTACAAGCCATGGTCAGTCTTGTGAGTTTGGGAATGCCCACTCACAAGGTAGTTTATTAGCATCCACAAACTGCCTTTAAAACCTCCTCTCTGGAAATGGTTGGAGATTTGTTTCAGGAAAAGTGTACTGTAAGTCCCTGTGTGGGAAGGGGAATTGGACCATGAGGGTGTGGAGGATGGGGTTTTCCCACGGAAAAAGTGATTTTCCTGAGGAATAAATATGCAATTTCACATAGGCTATCGTTTCTCTGACTGCATAATTGTGATGTGCATAAAATTCCACCCTCTGGGAATTTCAGTATCTAAAATGTCACGTGAATGTCAGGTTTACAAACTTACTACTGGGAATATTCATGGATTCCCAAAAGTCATACACCCACACCTGTACATAGAAGTACGTCTACAGGTGTAAATGCATATTTTGTTTGTGAATCAGGACCCTACATTTTGCTTGCCCCAAAAAGTTATTTCTAACTTAAAATAAATGTAAGTTAAAATGCCTGGGTGCATACTTAAAGAAAACACTGCCAGAGAATTCTAAAGTATAGAATTTGACATAGAACGGGGAGGACAGTAGGTTAATATGAGGCAGAAGTGATCCGTCTTGTTCTTATCCTTCAGTAGCCTTCCAATTGAGAGGTATATGTAGAAGGAGTTAACGCTGCTGTAACGTCAATTTTTTTTACATTACGGCTGCTTTTTTTTATTGCCATATGTACAGTTACTGCTAACCACGGTTACCGACAGTTTGCTGGCAACACTTTCCGTTTTTTCTCATCGCCACTTCTGTTAGCAATAGATAACGAAAATGAGATGCAAGGTAGGCGTTCCCGTGCAAAAACATCCGCCAACCCCACTTTGTAATATTTACAAGGGATTCCCAGTCAGTGGATACGTTCCAAAAACAGCTGCTAAGGCCCGTTAGCGGCTGGATTTTAAGACCAGAAAAAAGGTGTCTTAAAAATAGTGATAAAAAACAGTAGACAAGGGAGACTACCCCAGAGCCTCATTGGTAACCTACTGATGCCATGGAGGTACTACTCTTGCAGCTAGGAGCCCCAAGAACACCACCACAACAACCACCGCCACCGCCTCCAGGACCACCACAGAGGCAGCGCGAAAGAAGCCAGTGGGTCTATTGCCAACGCACCACCCTGATACACCTCACGCCAGAGGATGTGATAGCCCACTACAGGCTTAAAAGGAGCTCCATCCTCCGCAAATGGACCCAGATAGCCCCCAGGCTGCAGGCACCATCACAGCGTAGCACCAACATCCCTCCGCAGACAAAGCTACTGGCAGTGCTGCACATGTTGGCCTCTGGTACCTTCCAACCAACTACTGCCAGAGATGCTGGAGTCTCCCAGTCATCCTTTTCAAGGTTCCTTCCAACTGTTTTGGATACCATTATAAGCCTGACACCACAGCACCAACGCTTCCACCAACGCTTCCCCCAACACTGTACAAGAACAACTTGACACCAAGCAAGGCTTCTATGCCATTGCTGGGTTGCCGCATGTGTTGAGGGCAATTGACTGCACCCATGTTACTCCAGTATTGGAACTTTCATAGATTCCCATTGCTTGTCATCGGAAGGGGAGCCTCGGTAAATAAAAAATAACATAGCAGTAGGTACAAAAGAGAAAGAAAGGCCTAAGCCTCATCTCATTTTGTAGCATATCCACCTCTTTTTGCAAAAGAGACCAAAGTCATGCAACAGCCAATCAGACTAGCCTAACCCCATAGAACCTTCCTGAGAGAGCCTCAGAGCCTCAGATTTTCTACTGCACGTTGTGCTAAGGGAGTCTCCACTGAGCTCTGCTCAGATTTCTCTTCAACTTTGGATTTCATCTTGTTTCTCTACAGTTCTCTTCAGGATGTCAGACAAGGAGAAGAAAGCTTTATTTAAAGCCTGTGCGACTTGTTCTAAGAAAAGGCTTTACATGGAGGACAAGCATAAGGACTGCATTTATTGCTTGTACCCTGATCACATGGCCACTGACTGTAAGATCTGCAGGACCTTCTTTTCCAAGACCCTGAGAGACTGTGAGGGATGATTACTGACTTGGTTACAGAAGCTGAAGTCGCCTAAGAAAGAAATATCCAGTGACAGTGATGATGCCTCCTCAGCAACATCTTCAAGGAGGTCTAGAAAGAGGGGTAGGTCTTACCCTTCAACTTCGACTGATCCTCCTGCTAAGGCCTTCCAAAAGACCTCTGATAGGTCTGACAGTCCCAGTCCCAAAATATCTCCTCACTGAGGTGTAAAGGAGAGGGAGGGACTTCTGTTTCTCCTCCACCATCTGACAAGCCAAAGTTGTTCAAACAACCAGCTTCTGTACCGCAGGATGAAAAATCTGTCCGTAAGTCGACGAAGGCATCTAAGATTCACCTGACGTCGATTCCAGAGAACTTCACCGACGACGACTTCGACTACTACTTCGTCGACACTACAGGTACCAGTTACAATGTTGTTGACAATGATGACTACCTCGACGATGATGACACCAACGATGGTGTCGACAGCAACGACGACGACATCTACAATGTTGCTGACGACGAGCTCGTCCACGGTACCATCGACAATCATTCCATCATCATCGATGATCCACTCTTCGTCAACAATTCTTTCGACGACGACCTCATGGACGATACAGAAAGTTCACATTTTAACTAAAAGACGTCAAATCACACCAGAAATGACACCTTGTAGCGTGACACCATTACCTCCGGCACTGCATTTGGATGAGGAATTTTCAGATGAGGATGAGGGTCCTTATGGGGATGCATACAGTCCATCCCAACTTCAAGTAAATTACCCGGACTCGGACTCTAAAGACTATTACATGGAACAACAGCAATACCTACCAGAAGATAGACCTCAAGAACAATTGCAACAGGGTATGGTGGCCATGCCGTCTTCACTTATTAGTGATTTACAAGTCATGCTATTAGATTATAAGAGGAGATTTCCATCACAATCCTCTGAACAATCAATGCAGGTGCCTCCTCCGCCACCTCCAACCTATTCTTCTGACACGGTAGCTCCTCAACCGCCGGAGCCAACATAAAGTTGCCAAAATGTCGTCACACTGCATGATGATTCATCAGATGATGACCAGAGCGTAGAACAGGTCCCAAATCCAGATTGGGAATGGGACGAGTATGTTATTCCGGATCCTGCTTCACCATCACCGGATCCTATAGATTCCCCTCCAGCAGACATTTGAGGTTTCCATAACCTGATGGAAGGGGCTACCAAACGGTTTTGGTCTCCCCATTCCAACCGTACAATCTGAATGCTTTCTTTATGATTTTAAGGAACCTTACAGAAAATCTGTCCATTCTATCCCGATAGTGGAACATGTATGGAGTGAGTGGATAAAGGTGATGCAGTCTCCAGCTACCGTCATCCCGGTCCTTCTGCGACTGGAGAAGAAATACAAGGCTCCAGAAGATGGTCTCGCTTGCCTGGTTGGTCAACTGAAGCCGGACTCGGTCATCTCTCAGGCAGCTCAAAGAAAGTCAAGATATCCATAGGCGCCCCTTACCACACCACCGGATAAAGAGGGTAGGTGTCTAGATAATGTGGGAAAGATGTTTTCCTCTATGTCCAGCCTCCTTGTTAGGGCTGCCAATGCAGTAGCAATTTTGGGACGATATGATGTGGTGCAACTTATCTCCGTTTATGGACCAGCTGCCAGATGGTTCCAAGGCTGACGCAAAGAAGATCCTGGAGGAAGGAGAGCGGTCTTCAGAGATCATCGATTGCGCAATGGACTTTGCCACCACTGCTTTCCGCGCCTTGGCGGGTTCTGCTGTTCTAAGACGACAAGGTTGGCTTCGGACCACCTGGTTTCGCCTGAGGGTTCAAAATAAAATTTTAGATCTGCCATTTGATGGGGAAATGCTTTTTGGAAAGCATGTGGACGACGCGCTGCAGGATATTAAGAAAGACATAGAGACGGCAAGGTCCCTTGGGACTTTGCAATACCGCAAAGTACCATTCCGTGGAGCAAGAGGGAAAGGTTTTTCTACGTACAGAGGAGGCTACCAACAGCAGCGCTATTCCTCCTATTCACAGTCGTACAAACCCCAGTACTCTCAACACCAGGGCCAATCGTCTTTCACTCGCCAGCCGTCAAGAGGACAACAGGGGCGTCAGGGGAGAGATTCCTCTAAACGCCAATATCACAATGTCTCCACAGCTGGGAGATCATACCATCGGATCAGTGGGCCCTCAATATCATCTGATTTGGCCACACGCTAGAGTTTCAACACCTTCCACCTTCCAGAGCCCCTCACGCCACTGAATCAAAACATCTACATCTTCTACGTCTCGAGGCGCATCACCTGCTCATCAAAGGAGCGATAGAACCGGTACCTCTATCCCAACGGGGCAAATGGTTCTATTCCCGTTTTTTCCTGGTTCGCAAGACAGAAGAAAAATGGCACCCAATCTTAGGCCTGAGGGAGCTCAACACCTATCTCATAAAACTCTTGTTTTGGATAGTATCTCTTGAGGACATCTTGCGTCTTCTGAATCTAGGGGATTACATGGCAACTCTGGATCTCGAGGACGCATATTTCCATGTTCCTATTCACCCAGCCCACAGGATATTTCTACGCTTCACAGTAGCCAAGAGCCACTTTCAATTAAAGGTCCTACCTTTCGGACTCTGATCCGCACCGCATAATATTCACGAAGGTATTGGCCCCAGTTGCAGCATTTCTCAGAAAACAATCACTGCAGGCTTTTCCTTACCTAGACGATTGGTTGATAAAAGCTCCATCTTCTCAGGCAACTACAGTTGCATTCAGCTCTTCAATCATCTAGGTCTTTAACTCAACAAGAACAAGTCAGTCCTCCGTCCTTCCAGGTCGGCCAACTTTCTGGGGGCCATTCTGGATACAACTTGTTGCACAGCTTTTCCATCAGAAGAAAGACAGAAAATGCTGATTTCTTCCGCCCATCAATTACAAAAATGACGGTCTCTCTGTCCGCCTATTCAAATCTCTCCTAGGATCAATTTCATCTTGAATTCCCTTAATTCGGCATTGCAGACTTTGTGTGCACCCATTACAGGAACAACTGGACTTGCAATGGCGCCAGGCGGAAGGCTCGTTCGACGACAAGATAATTGTTACTCCTCTTATGAAAGAGGCGGTCAGCTGGTGGATGATCAAAGACAATATCTCAAAGGGTCTAATTTTCACGGTTGCTCCAGCTCCTTTAATTCTAACCATGGATGCCTCTCTAGAAGGCTGGGGGGCAGTCTTGCAAGACCTTCAAGTAAGCGACCACTGGAAACCTGAAGAACACACTCTCCACATCAATCTTCTGGAGCTCTAGGCGCTACGTCTGGCTTTACAGGCTTTCGTTCTAAGGATTCGGAACTCGACCATCCTAGTCCGTACAGACAACACGACGGCCATGCACTATGTGAACAAACAAGGTGGAACGAGGTCTCAACTACTTTGCAAGGAGGCCCAGGAGATTTGGGAATGGGTGATTCTTCATCCAATCACTCTTTTGGTGGAACATCTTCTGGGTAGCCTCAACACGAAAGCAGATACATTGAGTCGTTTGAAGTTGTAGAAGCTGAAATAATAAATGATTCCACACATACGACTCTGTCAGCACATAAGATAGCAAAGTTTATTGGAGACCAACAAACAACAAACAGCAGATTAACGTGCAGCACAGGGACATCAGCAAAGTCACTGAATGTCCAAAGAGGTGACGTGTCTGACAGTTTTTATAGGCCCAAACCGCAAAAGATGCAGCATCATAACATACGTAGCACAAATTAAGCATAGTTCATTTGACCAATTAGCAAGGGTCTAAACAATTGTATACCATTTAAGGTCCGAACCATACTGTTGCCGACCACCTGACCAAAGTGGGCAGCTTCTGCAACTTTCCACTGTAATGTAAGATATAAGTCTGGTGCTTTTCCAGTTAATAATTGCAACATAATAGTAATGACCAGAAACATTTTGCGAAACGGTATATGCTGAAATGTACGTGTATGTGCTCAAGCGAGCATGTTCCCTTGTGCCACGTAACTCGTTTTTGAGCAAGGCCTGCGTTAATAAAGCTGTTTCTCTGAAGGTAGGAAAAAAGTGCAAGCTTCTTGTGCAGTGTTTAATATGTCAACTTAACAGGGCCTAGAAGCTTACTGAAGCTTACTGCATTTGGTATCATAAAGAAAATAGCTTCTACATTGCTCCATCTGATACCAAATCACTATCTCCTAACCCCTCACCTCCATCTCCTCTCCTTCATCATCATCATTGGTATGGTGTTCCATGCCATTTGTTATGGGGTATACAGCGTGCACAACAGGATACAAAGTGTCGTGCTCTCAAAGAGGGAAACAAAACAAGGGTAGAAGGGGAAAAGCAAGAATTCTTCAGTCTACACTAAGGTCAGGATTCCTGCAATTCTTCAGACTACAAATGCTGCATAAAGAGAAAACATAGAATTAATATCAGTCCCTCCCTATTCTATGTCAGAAGGTCTTTCTCTCTTTATTCTAGTATACCTGCGTGTTCATCCTGTTCTGTCCTTTTTCATTAACCACACGTATGCAAAGTGTGTTCGGAATACGAGGAATATGTGAATCTGTAATAGAGGACTGGGGTTAGTGACAGTATATAACCACAGAAATAGAAATGTATCTAATCTATGCCCCAGGCTCACCTTGTGAAATAAAATAATGATGCACAAGAGGAATTCCAATATTGATTTAGCGTTGAAGAGGATATGTTTTCTCAATATTCAAAAAACGCTATATGTGTAAGTTGTTTTAGGGTCTGTTCAACATCACAGAGCCTTTGCAAAAACACCCGACACAAAACACGTACTGATTCCAAATATAAGGAATCACTGTAATAAACAAAGCCTTCACACCCGCTTTGTAAACACAAGTAGTTTCCCAAACAAACTATAAAACAAACGGTCTTGGACCTAAACAATAGCGAGACAAAAATAGAATACCAAACTAGATTTACTAGCGTGGAATCAAAGTGAGTAATAGCCTTTATACACCACGCCAAGTTACTCACAAAACGCTGATCGTAGAATCTCTTAAAGGGCTTCATGCAACCGCCACTCGCCTAATCTCCTTGGACGCCAACCACCGTGACCCGGAACGAAAACAGGAACCTGGCTAAACGCAAAGCACTTCTGGGAATGAGAGGTGGGCTTAAATCCCCCTCTCTGATCCCGACACATGCGCTGACTCTTGCGCATGCGCTATGCTTGAAGTATTGGGATTTTGCCAACCAGCGCCATCTTCTACCTGCCAACCACGTCTGCAGGCATGACACAAAGGCTGTACAGCATGCTGAGCAAACCTGGATCATCACACAGAGTGTAATTATTACAGTGATTATTACAATAATCTCTTCCAATATCCATGATCCCCAGCTTGCTAGCCATTCCATTATGTCTTCCCACATGCTCCCTGTATGTATTCCGTGTGCTTCGTCCATTTTGTCTGTAATTTTGTGTATTGCATCATCTATATTGCGGCTATTGTATACGAACAGCACACCTGATGGATGACGTGGCAGACTGTTTGGCCAGAATGATGTCTAACGCAACTCTGTTCTGCATCACTACGGCCCTCATGGCTGTCAGTTCCTCAGTTATATTTCCCATCCCTGCTGCTGTTGAGTCAGCTAGATCTTCAATCATTCTTGCTAACTGATGTATTCTCTGTGTGGTGTAGATAATCCCTGCACCAGTGACCATCATCCCAAGGCCTGTCATTACGTTGTCTTCCCATTCTGGTGTCCTCCTAATTCTCCTTGGCCGTGGGCCTTGGCGAGTGATCTGTACAATGTCGGAAAAATGTGTCATTTGTGGTATGATGTAGGCAAGATAACAGCTGCCATACCATCCTGGTGGCAGGTAGAAGTATGCCCACTGGCCGCATACAAAGAATAGTTCCTTGTATCATACTAGTCCAGGTGAGGATCTCTGGTTATTGTTCCTTATTCGTGATAGCCTTGTTATGTGTGTGCAGTTACTCTCACCCACGAAAGTTTGTTCCACGTTCACTTCCTCCTTAATTCCCTTTTTTTTGTTTACCCAGTCTTCACAATCTAGCAGTCCCCTGTTCCCTTGCGCCATTTCTGCTATAGTGCATCCAAATGAGACGCAATCTTTCCATGCATCTTTCTGCAGTAACTGTTCTATTTCTTTCTGCAGTAACTGTTCTATTGAGCAGCTTTTTCCCTCCTGTGGCAACTTAGGTATTCTTTTTGGCGGTACCACCTGGTTATTCTGAATACAGGAAGGGACAGAAGGAAGTTGCGCTACATTAAAGTTGGGTATCTTCAATTCTCCTCCCTTCTTTGTCCCCAAGTTGTTCCACCCTGCCCTTCCTTTCTATCCTTCATATCCAGAAGTCTTATCAAATGTGTCTAATATTTCCTTATCCCTTCTTGCTGGTTGCATATTCATGCATGCCGTTCTCTTTCTCCCAGGTACTTCCCCACCCTGTTTTGTTTGGTTGCAATTCTGCTACTCTCTGGTGGTGCAACTGCCACTGACATGTTATGCTGGTTGAGGAGCAAATCTCGCATTAATATGCATCCCACATATTAGCTCATAGTAGCTCATGCTGTTCTCTGTGTCTGTTGGCAAGTGTGTGCAAACATAGCATCTAGATATGCTCATTATGCATAAATACATTTTTAGCATTTAAACATATTGGTTTCCATTATATTCATCGCACAATTCCCTTTCCCCTCCTTCTTTAGTGCCAACCCTCCCCAAAGTGTCTTAATTTTCAAAATCTATATGTCTTTCATCATTAGTTATATTTTGGGCCCCTCATCCCCCTGCCGGCCGTTGATGAATGGTATTTCAATGTCTTTTGCAAATAATATTAACCCCTTTGCTGCGGGGGTTATTTTCCCGCTGTGCTGGGGGCGCGCACGGCACCCGCATGTTCATGACGAGCTGAGCTCGTCATGAGGCATGGCGCTCCTGTGCTCATGACGAGCTGAGCGTCACAGGTGCATTACCTGCCGTGGACCGCTCAGCACAGCAGGGGAATTATCCCCGCATTCGAGCGTTCCACGGCTCATGACAAGCTGGGCTCGTCATGAGCACTGGAGCACCGTGGCTCATGACGAGCTCAGCTCGTCATGAGCATGCAAGAGGTTAACAGCGCAGCCCCTTCTATCCCTAGTACTTGTGTCAATATTGCTCCTATCACTGATAGCCATTTTCTGTCCGGTCTTTTCGTTCTTGGCATTGTTCCTTACTTTCACTTGTTCATTTAATGTCCCTGATAAGACCAGATCCTATGTCTTCTATTGCATAGATCATGCAAACCAAAATGTCAAGGCATACGTCTGCAATATCTTGTGCTGTTGTTTGAAGTCCAAAAGTGGGGAATGAAATGTTTTGCAAGATCAGGTCTCTCAACCCACTCAATAGCGGAGGATTTGGCACAGTCAGTAGCAGCACACTATTTAAGTCTATTCCAGGACACAACAGCCTTATATGAATAATTAGTTGTGACTCTTCTTCTCTCACCTGTATAGACCTAAGCCTTCCAGATCTGTTTGCCGGCATTTTTCGTAAATGTGGTCTACTTCGGTGCTGGCATATCCTTAACCACGCGTTCAATTTAGTTCTTTGATGTTCCAAAGTCTTGTCTTTGATATGTTACTAGCGGGTGATGCACCGCTATGTGTCTTATTGGAGCATCACCAGCAACTCTAACTAGCTGGCTCTGCACCTCCTAGGGGTCTCTTCGTGCAGACACCAGTCAACCATTTGGAAGAAAACATTGGTGCCTTGATGGTGTATTGTCAGAGGTTACTAGCACATGACAGTTAGCACTCCCTTGGAAGACAGCTGGTACAGGCGTCTTTGGGGGGTTGATACCCAGAGGCCTGGACCTGGACTTGTTGTGCGCAGTAGGTGACTGCCTCTGGTATCTTCTGTCTTCTGTTGAAGGCCTAGCCTGCCCCGAGCAGGTTTCTGCCTCTGGTGTCTTCTGTCTTCTGTTGGAGGCCTAGCCTGCCCTGAGCAGGTATCTGCCTCTTACTTCCAGTTGGTCTTGTCTTGCGTGGTGGATCGAAGGTTGTACCTGTTTGGTGCTTCAGATGTCACTGGTGGTGCTGGTAGAGCTGGTTCTCTGCTGTCTGATCCTTCTGCTTTCTTAGTGTGGGAGCTGTGAATCCAGGATGTCAGCCCCTGGAACTTGACTGCTGTTGCTGTTCTGAGGATGATCTGGTGGGGTTTCTTCCACCTTGGCTGGAAGCAGTGCCGTCGGGTGTGGGCCTTTACCCAGATCCAGTCACCAGGCTGCAGGTCATGTGGCAGTGGAGTTGTTGCTTCTGGAAGAGCCTTCAGAACCAGGCGGTGTAGATAATGTAAAGTCTCTGTTAATTTCTTGCAATAACATAAAAGCAGATCATCTGTTACTGATAGTGGGGCCGTGGACATATGGCCTGCAATGTTCATGGGGCAGCCAAATACTATTTTGTGGGAGCTGAGCTTTGTTACCCTATCTGGTGTGCTCCCCATTGCCAGCAGGGCTAGTGGTAGTGTATCTACCCATGAAAGTTCAGTTTATGCACACATTTTTCCAATCTTATTCTTCAACACCCCATTCTTCCGCTCCACCGCGCCCGGGGGTGATAGGCGTAGTGTAGTTTCTCTGTGACCCCAAGTCCTTTACATATTCCCCCTATGACATGGGAAATGAACGCTGGCCCATTGTTGGAGCTCAGATGGGCTGGTATCCCAAAGCGTGGGATAAGTTCCTGTAGGAGGCATTTAGCAACCGTATGTGCATCACAGTTCTTTGTTGGGTATGCTTCGGTCCACTTACTGAACATGCACACAATTACCAACACATGTTTGTACTTGTGGGTGGGGAGCATGTCAATGAAGTCCAGCTGGAGGCTCTCAAAGGGTCCGTGGGGCGGTGGGAAGTGGCCAGGTGCAGTCTGTGTACCTTTCCCAGTACTGTATTGTGCGCAAACGGTGCACTGTCTGCAAAGTCTTTCTGCTATTTGGCGAAACTTGCAGCTGTACCAGCATTGGGAAAATAGTCTGATCATTTCATCCCTGTCCACATGAGGGGCCATGAAAAAGGAGTGCCATGGAGGGGAGCATAGATGAAGGTAGGCATATTTTTCCATTTGGCCCTGTCCATAATCCCTCTTTTGTTTGCACACACCCGCTATTTACCCACTCTTCCTTTTCTTCTTTCTCCACTTTTCTCTGAATGTGTGTGGGGTCAAAGTGTCGGGAATCATTGGTAGCCTCTGTGTTATTGCTGGGGCTCATCATCTGTACCATAGCTAGCTGACAGCCTGTCAGCACTATTCTCTATGCTTCCATATCAATAAATGCATTTCCTTTTAGTCACATAGTCTTTTGCTGAAATGTGTGCTGCACATTTGATGATAGCCACCTTTGATGGTAGTAGCAGGGCATGGAGGAGGTCACTTATCAATTGGGCCTGTTGTATTTGTTGGCCTGCTGATGTGAGGAATCCCCTCATTGACCACAGCTGGCCAAAGTCATGGACCACTCCGAAGACATACTGGCTGTCTGTATATATATTTGCTCTTTTTCCTTTAGCCAATGTGCATGCCCTCGTTAGTGTCACGAGTTCAGCTGCTTGTGCGCTTATGGCATTTGCCAGCCTTCCCCATTCCATTAGTTTATTAGCTGTGCCCACTGCATAGGAGGCCTGCAAAGTTCTTTTGTCATCCCAAAGACATGACCCATCTACGAGCAAGTCCCCTTGTGCATCGGGAAGTGGTGTATCTTTCAAGTCTGGGTGCACCTTTGTGTGTCTGTCAATGGCTAATACAAAGTTGTTGAATGCATCGTCTGATTCTAGGTCGTCCAACTCGTGCTCTGTTTGCAAAAGGCATGCTGGGTTCAAAGTGGTGCACCTCCTGATGGCAATGTGTGGTGCTAGCAGTATCAGTTCATACCTAGTAAGACGTGCATTTGTGAGGTGCTGAGTCTTAGTGGACGTGAGTAGGGTGTCCACCACATGAGGAACGTGCAAAATCATGGTGTGTGCCAGCACTATGCTCACTGACTGTTCTACTGCTAGTGCGGCTGCAGCCTTGGCTCGGAGGCAAGGCGGGAGTGCGGAGGCCACTGGGTCTAGTGTGGCCACTGCGCGGTAGTAAGATTTGTGCTTTTGACTTAGTACCCCCAGTTAGCACCCTCCCTTCTCGTGACAGAACAGGTGGAACTCTTTGGTGTAATCTAGGAGGCCTAGTGCTGGTGCTCCACTCAGTTCACTTTTGAGATTGTTGAATGCGTTATCACAATCTGGTGGCCACGGTACCACATCTGGTACCTCTTTGTGTGTTAGTGCTTGGAATGGCTTTGCAATGAGGGAGACATTAGGGATCCAGTGACAACAGTATCCCACCACCCCCAGAAAGGCCCGAACCTCTTTTTCAGTGCCTGGTCAGGGAAAGTGGGCGGAGGTTGATATCCTGTCAGGTAGTAATCTCCTGGGCACTTCGGACAGTTCGTGGCCTAGATAACTCACAGCCGTGAGGCAGAACTGTAACTTCTTAGGGGACACCTTGTAACCCTTCATTGCTAGGTGGCACAGGACAGCAATGGTGTCCTGTATGCAAGCCTCCCTTGAAGGTGAGGCCAGTAGTAAGTCATCTATGTACTGGACAAGAGTTGAGCCGTCCGTCAGCACTAGGGAGTCTAGATCCGTCTTTAGGGCATTCGTAAAGATGGAGGGTGATTCTGTAAAACCTCGGGGAAGCCTACACCATGTGAATTGTTTCGATCTGAAGCAGAACGTGAAATATGATTGGCTGTCAGGGTGCAGGGGAATGGTAAAGAAGGCAGAGCTCAAATCCAGTACTGTGAAGTGTGTGACTGGGATATTAGACAATATTGTTGCTAGGTTTGGAACGACTGGTAAGGAAAGTATCCCTAAGTTGTTCAATTCTCTCAGGTCTTGTGTAAAACAGTATATAGGGGCCCGATCCGGGCCCTTGGATGCTTTCTTTACAGGGAGTATAGTTGTATTGTATTGACTAGAGCGTATCTCCCGTATTATTCCCTGTTTCAGGAGGTCCTGTATTACTGGTGCTATACCCTGAAATGTTGTACTGTGGTATTCTCGGGAGGGTGGCTCCTGGCTTCAATGTAATCTGTAAGGGTGCGTAATTCAACACTTGCCCTACATCATTTGCACTGGTAGCCCAGATTTGGGGTGGCACACAGTCACGCAGCTCTGAGGATATGACGGGGTCAGTGCAGGTCATGAAGGCTTGTAGCATCAGACCATTAGGTCTGCTTTCCAGGAAGACCCCTGTTGGTGAGCAGTGTATGGTGCATTGAATTTACAAAGCAAGTCCCTTCCTAGCAAGTTCACTGGGCAGAATCTGCTGAGGATAAACTGATGCTTGACAGTTATGGTGCCTACCCTTAATTGCAATGGCTGTGTTAGATATTCATCTATTGGTTGTCCTGACATTCCGACTGCTGTAACCTTTATTCCCGAAAGTGGTGCCTCCGGCGTCACTGACGCTTCTAGCATTGATCTTTGAGCTCCTGTGTCTATCAAGAAGGTTACAATTTTACCCAAACCTGTCCCTTCTACATATGGACTTGATTGATCCACTGCTATGGCTGGAGCTATTAGGCCATCTTCCACTTTTAGGCATCCCTAGAAGAAATCTTGGGGTGGTGGTGGGAAGTTATTGCCCTGCTGTCCCCACCCGTCCCTCCCTGTCCTGTCCTGCTGTGTTGGAGGCATGTCATTGGACATGTACCCCTGCTGTTCATTGTCTCTATACTCTGTGTGCTGGGTATTATGCTGGTATTGTTGTTGGTCCTGTCCCCTATTCTGTGTGGGCTTGCCGTCTGTGTTTTTCTTTTTTAATATGGGTCAGTCTGCTTTCCAGTGACCCGGGTCCTTACAGTAGAAGCAAGCTGTACCTGGTGGTGTTAGGGAAGCTGACCTGTTATTCTGTTGCCTTCCCGTACCCTTTCCCCTACATCTGCCCCTCCCTCTTGCTTGCTGGCTTGTGTAGAACCTATCTTGCGCTACCATTAGTCTGAACCAATAGGAACAATATTATTGTTATGTCAACGGACATCAGGAACAGGACGCAAAGGGAGGGTATTGTGCAATACAGGGAGAATCTTAAGAAGTCAGCCAGTCAGTCCATAATAAATGGACGGTGCTATAAACGGACATTTGATATGGTGGCAGTAAATATTGGAAGGGAGCTTATTATATTGTCAGACAGTCAGCAGCTTGAAATGTCAGTCATGTAGTGTCGCAATACCCAAAGAAGAAGTTATGTCTGGCAAATCCTAAGAGTACCCTACAATCCTAACTGTACTTCAAGGAATTCAACAATAGCAGGCAACGGGACAACTGATACTCCCTCCTCTCTGTGCCTAGGAAACTCTCTAGGCACAGCTGGAGACCACCTCTGGCGTCCAGTAGGAGGCAGTGCCCCACTGGGTACCCGGATCCAGCGGCGCTGAGGTGAGTTAGCTGGACAAGAGGAGCAGCCCAACTGGCTACAGCCTCCACGATATCGTCCGAGCACAAGTAGGATGTACAATGACAGGGGTAAAATTACCGTCACCACCTGAACCTGGGGAGCAAAACTGCCACAGCTTTAAAAAGAGGGGCTACCTGCTACAACCCAACCTAGAGTATTCAAAACCCCCAATCAAGACTTACTGGTGACTGTTGAGTCTTGCAAAGCATACCGACTTTTGCTCCAGTAAATGGAAGTAGCTGTGAAGGTCCACCACCCCCATCAGCCGGGGTCTCTCTGCTAGCAAGACAGGGGGGTGCAGTAGATCGCCCTCCTTGGTACGCCCGTCAGCTTGGTGCTGCTTGGCACCAAGGAGTCACTGCATGCAGGGAACTTGCAGAAGGACGCAGTCACCGGCCAGGTGGGGAGGGTATCCAGACCAGGAACTAAATGGTAGAGCAAAATTATACATGTAAAGAATTCTGGCAGAGATCAGCAGCAATGTCAGAGGTCAAGAGCCGCGCACGGAACGAGAGAAGAAAGCCTGTCGGCAACCGTTAACAAGAGCTGACGTTAGACAGGAGTACAGTCTTCAGCATAATGATGACAGACTGTGAAATAAATTATGAGAGCCAAGAAAAGGGCACAGAAGAAAGTGATAAGTACAGCAGCAATTACAGCCATTGGTATATCCCAGAAGCTGAGGAAACATAAGTGATATACATGCCAGGGCACAGGCAAACTATCCCTTGCATGAGAAGATGAGAAGAGGAAAGGCAGATGGAGAGGGAGAGCGTAGAGCGTAGAGCGACAAAGGGCCATTAACTGGGGACAACACAAATGTGCTGAGAGAGAGAGAAGGAAACCAGGAACCAGAGACAAGACAAAGTCAACTTACAGGCAGACAGTCCCCCAGGATCCAAGGGAGGCGGAGGAGAGAGAAAGACAAATATAAAAGTTATCGAACCTCAGGTCTCCGAACTCCGGTGGAAACCGGAGTCCAGCAGCCAGTCCAGTCCGTGAAATCGTCAGTGATCTGGAAGCGGCATTTTCTACCAAATGTAGAAGCTGAAAGCCTGGGAAGGCAAGATGGCGGATGCGTCTGCATCCGACTGAGCAGCTGAACTGCACCTCGCAGCTATTTCGCTTCCCATCGACTAGCGGTTAGCACGCTCCCTTGCCTATCTACCCGATGTTGGACTCCTGTAAGCGGCAGATAGTAAGATAGCGGCGGCAGTGGCTGCTTTATTTGCTCTTCGAGGAATGCGCTTGGACTTACCGCGGAGCTACCGCTGGCAGCTGTGCGCCGTCTGGCGTTCTTCACCTCCCACTTCAGACCGGCTTGTCTGACTGGCCTGGAGCCGCGGATTGTTTGGGACTGTGTGCGAGCCCCGGCAAGGGGCTGTGGCTTTACCGGATTGTGGCGTGGGTTTCTTGAGGAGTTGTAGTGCTAGGATGGCCCCGAAGTACCCGAACGTCAATTCAGCTCTTAAATCAAAGCCGAAAACACGAGCTGCGACGACGGCAACAGCGGCTATGGAGGAAAACACAGCTCCAGAAGGATCTCAGGATGATAGCATAACTGTCGCTTCAAACTTGGAGACTAATGCTCAGGCTACTGAACCTGGTCCCAGTGCACATCTAGTCTCCGCAACATTAACAACAACAGTGAATGCTGGGAGTTGTAGGACTGGAGCCCTCCCAAAAATTCCCGGTATTTTTAAAAAAAAGAATACAAATGCTATCAATGAAGGGTAATCTACTGACATGAGTTCTCCTGTGATTGATGTTTCTAACGCGGTTAATACAGTTATTGGCAATGATGACGGAAATGACACTGAAATCCTTAAAGTTAAGACGCATGGTTTAGTGCAACCGGCTGGCGTTATATTATTATCTGGGACTGAAGCAGGAAAGGATGCAGCAGTCCTCGCCCCCAGCACCACGAATTCTCTAAAACCACAAGAAATAACAATTAGTTTACTAAGCTCTGTTTCTGTTCCTACTATAAATCAAGACTTATTGGAAGTAATGGGGGACACAGAGTCAATTGATTCAGCTGGTAGTTTTTACTCGATGTCGGACCTTTCTAACGCTCTGGAGTCAGAGAGTCTGGATGGTGATGTTGAATGGAGAGATGACCTGAGTCTCACTAGTTTAACTAGCTCTGTACATTTAGAGGATGGAGCAAATTCAGTAAGTGGAGAGAGTGCGCTGAATCGAATATCGCCTTCTGCCAGAATTGAGTGGGGAATGGAAGAAAATACAGTTCGTAAGGCACCGCTGGTTTCTGATAGGCCCATCCTTACAAATCCAGGTGACGCAGACAGTCAAGGCTCTCCTACTTTAAATAGTTCTGATGAAGCAACTGTGGGGGGTCAGCCTTATGTACCAGAAATCACCTTGAATACTCTTTATCAGGTTATGCTCCAACACCGTGAGGAAACAAAAGCGGAAAACTTATGCACGCAAGGAGCAGTACGAAGGCTCCAAAACAATGTGAGGCGAGTGGTCAAAACTTGCAACGAAATGTCAACAAGATTAATAGAGGCAGAATGGAGGATATCGGCTATTGAAGATGCATTAAAGCAACAAAACTCACAGCTCTCTTCTTTAGAAACATTTTGGGAAGATGTTAACTGGAAGCTGGTGGATTTAGAAAACAGATCCAGGCGGAATAACCTCTGTATTTTGGGTATTCCAGAAGGGAGTGAGGGTTCTAATGCCAGGCAGTTTGTCATCGAGCTCCTCGAGGTGATCCCTGGTTGGAGCCGAGACGATCGACGGACCCCTTCTTCCGGACCCGCACTATCATATCCGGGTCGTTACCTTCCCAAACTGACCATCCCACGAATAAATGTGATGTCCCATACTACATGAATTAAGGACCAAAAAGTGAAATTCAATAAATTGCAACTGCGAATATATAAGGGGTCCCTGACTAGAAACTTACCCTCTAGATTGTTCTCATTAAGGATTTACAAGACAACACCAACTAGTGTAGATCATACAAATTGTTCAAGCCCTGAAGAAGTCCCTGGATGGGACGAAACGCGTTGGCGGTTCCAAAAGTGATGCTGTCTAAAGGCTTTTAAAAGATTGAACAATAAAGAACTACTGCAAACTAAAAACATCGACTTTTTCGTAAAATCGAAAAAACTGTTATTGACTTATCTATCTGTAACAAATGTTTTTGAAGTGTGCTGGGCAAATGTGTATTGTTAGTTTGTCATCGAGCTCTTTAGGGAAGCCTTTCCGGAACTAACCCAGTGGCAGTGGGACATGGAGATCCAAAGAGCTCATAGATTCCCCTTCCAACAAATGAATGCCAGGGGCTCTTCTAACATCAAGCCAAGAGATATATTAACCTCCCTAAATAACTTCCTTGCTCGTGAGGATTTATACAATCTGGCCAGGCCTGACCGCAAACGAAAGGGGAAAGGAGTGGAGTTTTTTGTCCGTCCGGACTATTGTCATGCGACAGTTCAACAGCGCTGGCAGTTCCGTCAACTTATTCCATCTTTTCAAGCTAAAGGAGCTCATGTTTTCTTTTAAACCCTTCAAAACTGAAAATAATTTACAAAGAGAAAACACATTTCCTAACATCGGAGAGTGCGGCGAAGGAGCTATTAGGGTCTATTTAATCTCACCCTATATTGCAAAATTATGAACTAATATTTAAAATATGCATGTAATTGTATGCATTTGGCTATATTATCTTTCTCAGTCTTCTTTTTCTTTTGCTTGCTGTGTTTGATGATTTCTTAGCTGTTTGATTCTGTGTAGGATATAGGGTGGTACATTAAAGCAGATGGGAAGCGAATAGCGAGTTGCATTATGCTTCTCTGGCCATCACTTGCAGGGACTTTCTTGTCCCTGAGCCTTTTGTGGGTGGGTTTCTGGGTGGGGGTGGAGGGGGGGCACCAGAGGGGGGTTGGGGTGTTTGGGTGGTGGGGCAAGTAAGGACAGAACTGTTTGCTTTTTGATATGCATGGGATGTAACGTGTTTAGCAAACTTTTTTCCTCTATAAGGAAGGCACAGGTCAACAGAATCAGAGTTGCTGTTTTTGTTTTATCATTCACTATTCAATTAAAATATCAATATGGGTAAACTAAGGTTTTGTTCATGGAATATTTGCGGGCTCAATAATAGAAAAAAAAGAGGGATATGTTCTCAAATAATTCAGAGCATAAGGATATATCTACTATGCTTACAGGAAACACACTTGACATGGAATGATAGACACTGGCTTAAAGACCTTGGTATGCAAGTAGTAGGGTGTACCCGTCAAGGGTCTACCACACGGGGAGTGGCATTTTTGATGAAAAGAGGTTTGGGGGGCTGTAAGCGTATTAAAGTGGATCAGTACGGATGATGGGTAATAAGTGAGATTTGTATAGAGGGTAAGTCCTGGACTTTCTGTTCGATCTATGGCCCAAATGTGGATGACCCAGACATGATAAACTTTCTTAGTATGGAGCTAGCTGGCTGGCCTGCCTGCTCCCTTAATATTTTGCGGAGATTTTAATATTCATCTCGAGGGAGATTTTGATATTAGGAGTGAGCAGACATATGCTGGGTTAAAAAAAATAGATTTATAAAGCTATCAGGGGCCTAGTAAAGGAATTTGGCTATGCGACGTTGGGTTTGCTAAAACTTCTTCCGTGCCGGGTTATACATTCTTCTCAGCCCCTCACCAGAAATTTGTCCGTTTGGACTATTTCTTCGTTACTTCCCGTCTTATTAGCGACATTGTGTATGAGATATTTCCCAAAATAATATCGGATCATAATCCCATAGTGATATAGATTAAAACAGATCTGGATTCTTCGCCCAATGGGTGCTCATGGTCGTTTGAGCGTAAACTGTTGTCAGACCCATTATACATTGAGCATATGGGTAAATGGTTAAAGGAATTCTTGGAGTTCAACCGTGCTCTGCCTCAACTCAAATGGTATGGGATGCTATGAAAGCTGGGATACGCGGGGAGACGTTATCTTATTCAATTAACAAGCAAAGAACATCTCTGGATAAATTGGCTTCTTACTACAAAGAAGTGCGGGAATGGGAAGCCAAGTTAGTAACAGCTATTAATTCCTTGCAAGATACTGAACATATTAAATCTAGGCTCTCCATACATAAATCTAGGTTACATGAGATCTTTGCTATGAACTTAGCAGAACAGGTTGCAGTCTCTCAAGCACAAGTGTACGAAGTAGGGGAAAATTCGGGACGTATTTTGGCTAAAAAGATCAGGCAAAAAGAAGTATTCAATTCTATCAATAATATTCAGGATGAGGCGGGTCAAATTCATCATCAATCAGATGAAATTCTAGAGGTTTTCCGAGTATTCTACAGTAAATTGTATAAAGAGGAAGTGTCAAATTACTCATCTGATTGTATTCTGAATTTTTGTGGTCTTGGAAATATGTCTAAATTGACTCCTGCACAAGCTGCAGCATTAGATTCAGATATTACATGGGCAGAAATAGATTTGGCCATTCTTTCTCTTGCGGCCGGTAAATCTATGGGGCCGGATGGCATTTGCTTGGGTTTTATAGGGTATTCCGTCACTTGTTAAAACAAGATCTCCTTTTAACCTTTTTGGAAGCTCAGAAAGGGATAGCACCGGTATCCTGGCGGCAATCGATATCATGGCCTTCCTTAAAAAAGATAAGCCTCCTCTTCAGCCATCTTCTTACAGGCCTATTTCATTAATAAACGCTGACAGCAAAATGTATTAAAAAATGATAGCTTCTCGAAACTCAGGTATAATCACATCCATTGTCTAACATTGGCAACACGGGTTTATCCCTAACCGGGAAACTACGGATCATGTTCGGCGAGTGATCACCCTAATGGACTGGGCTCAAGAGACTAAGACGGCACTTGGTATTACCCTGTTGGATGCCGAGAAGGCATTCGACATGGTAGCCTGGCAGTATCTCTGGGATCTGTTGTCTTTGAAGGGCTTTGGCCCTCAGCTGATTTCAGCTGTGAAAGCCTTGTACACCTCTCCAATGTCATGCATTAAAATTACAGGGAAAAAATCTGTCCCCTTTTCTATTTCACGGGGCACCCGACAGGGCTGCCCGTCTTCACCACTTTTGTTTGCTTTGTACATTGATATTTTTTTAAATAAACTGAACCAAGCTGAGGATATTCTACCTGTATAAGATGCGCACACTAATTATAGAGCCCTCGCTTACGCGGATGACATACTAGTGACTACAACAGATATCCAGAGGGCTTTGCCAAGAATTGAGGATTTGGCGATTCAATTTGGAGCCTTTTCTGGTTATAAATTGAATATTTCTAAAACACAAGTTTTATTTGTAGGTCAGAATCCGCCGGCACAGATTAAAACAGTGGCAGTGGCGACATATCTTGGCATTCAAATTACATCTCCAGTGTCTGCTATCCCAGAGCTAAATCTCAATACAGTTCTAAAAAAAGCAAATTCCTCGCTTGAACGAATTGATCATCTGCATCTTTCCTTATACGGACGGAATAATGTTCTAAAAATGATTATACTCCCTAAATTTTTATATATGTTTCGAGCAATCCCTTTCGAATTTCCCCTTAGTTGTTTCAAACAATTAGAAAGAATGTCAGCTAGATTCCTTTGGGGTTATAAACGTCAGCGTAGGTCGTTCAAGAAGATGATACTCTCTAAGGCTAGGTGAGGCTGGGGTGTCCCGCATTTTCTGTATTACTATCTTGCAGCCGTAATACACTTTATTAGTCCATTGATAATTGGTGTCAAAGCACGGATTCCAGTTAGCCACTCACCATCAATATATGAATTTGCATTGGGAGAAGAGTGTTGTGGTTGTCTAGTTAAAAATATAGAGCCTAGCCACTTTAAAAAAACTCACTTCAAGATTTTGAAAGCAGCATACGGGGTATGGAGAATAATTAAGCGCCAACTAGGGATTCAGAGAATTCTTTTGTGTACACCTCTCTCAGCTCCACACATCCTTCCTCTAGTTTTTCAAGATTATGTGATGATTAGATGGCGCGGATGACATTACAACGCATGCTTTTACATCGCATGCTTTTACAACGCGTTTTTTACAACGCATACCATTACAACGCATAGTGCTTTTAGGCGCTGGATAGTGAATTGTTTAATTTACTATTCCAACTCCAATCCCCGTGGATACTAGGGAAGGTGTTGGATAGTACATTAAACGTATTCCCTATCCTAGAGCGCCCCCCAGCGCAATGTGTTGTAATGGTTTGCGTTGTAAAAGTTGCGTTGTAAAGGCACTGCGTGGTAAAAGTTGCGTTGTAAAGGTTGTTTACCGATGGCGCAACTGCGGAATTCATTGTGTGGGCGATCTGTGGCAGAATGATCGGTTGATTCCTTTCGCGGATCTCCTAGATAAATATAAGTTAATGAGGAATGATTATTTTAAGTATTTGCAGCTCCATAGTGTTTTTAATACTTTATCGCTACAGCAGCGTTCTGGCCTGCAGAGGATTCCGCTTATTGATAGTATGTTCACTAAAAAATCGATAGGACACTATTATAATTTATTCATTTCCTCATGTTCAGATGATATAGAGGTTTATCAAAAGATATGGGCTGAAAAGCTGGGTACGGATGTTATTCATTTAGAGGAATCTATTGCATTAGCGAACAGCATTTTGGTCACCGGCAGATTACGCTCACAGCATTATATGGCCATATTTGACTTATATTATACGCCTTTAAAAATTTCTAAATGGGGGACGACTGCAGGAACATCGTGTAGTAGATGTGGTGTGTTTGCAGCTGATGCATTACACATGTTTTTTCTTTGTCCCCGGTTATCTTTATTCCTCTCTGCAATCCAGACAATTCTGGCAGTTTTATTAGGCTCAACAGTCACCTTGACAGGGGTATTAGTTTTAACTGGGGTCACACCTGACGTACCAGCAGAAGGGAAGAAAAGCATATTATTTATATGTATGGCATTGATAAGGGCTTGTATCACACAAGAGTGGATTAACCCAGTTCCCCCCTCTTTTGAGACCTGGAGGGCCCGTCTCTTAGCTACATATAATATAGAAGTGGCTATATATAGAACAAAGGGCCGAAAAAAGAGAGCCTTAGGCATGAAGATCTGGGCACCGGTTCAGCAGTGGATCCAAGGTGAACTGGATTAATCCATCGCGTTTCTTGGGTTGTACCAAGTATTCTGCTGGCATACTCTTTTTGCTTGCTATTTCCCCCTTGCATTGGTTGTTGATAATGTACAATGTAATCATGTGATTTCTTCGGTCCTGACCGGGTCCGGGGGATGGGCATCCAGAGACACGTTCTGTCTTACATTGTTATGCAGCAGCGGTTGGAGTTGCGAGGGCTTACCTTAGAGGAAAACACCCTCCGACTCTGTTGGAATAGGAGCCTGAGACGGGCTCGAGCGGAACGGCCGTATGCCCCGGAGATTCCCATTGGGATGTTGACGGCTCTACCGCATGGAGGCGACTGGTCTCCGTTGGCAGGGTGGGAGGAGTTGGGCCTACAGATGGTGGGAGATCTGTTTGTGGAGGGGGTGCTGGCCCCGTTTGCGGTACTCCGGGAGCAGTTTGGTCTCCCGGACGGGGATTTTCTCCTACACGCTGCGGTTACTGCGGCGATACGGAAGCACTGGCAGGGGGGACTGACGGAGCCGAGCACGACCATGGCCTGCCAATATGTGGTGATGGCTGCGGGCACAATCAAGGCGGTAACCTGTCTCTACTCACGGATGTTGAAAGAAGGACTGGAGCCTCTCACGGCGCTGAAAGCTACGTGGGAGGAAAGTGTGGGCAGACCTATTCCGGACACTGAGTGGGGCCACATTCTGGCTCGGACATGGAAGGGTAGCAGGAATGCCAGGTTCCAGCAAATACACTTCTTCCTTCTGCATAGAGCGTATCTGACCCCGGGGAAACTCCGCCGACACTTTCGGGTGAGGGATGCGGCATGCCCGAGATGCCTGGCCGGTGGGGTAGAATTGGATCACATGATGTGGGGTTGCCCACAGCTGGGTGAGTATTGGCCTGAGGTGGGCGCCCTTCTGAATGCGATTACGGATAGGGAGGTGGAGTTTGATATGGCGGCTTGCCTCCTGTTGTGGTTTCCCCACACGGCTAAAACGAAAGTCACGAGCAAGTTCATTGATTTGGGGCTCATGTTGGCGCAGAGGGAGATTACATGGCGTTGGAAAACCAAGGAAGGCCCAGCTGTGAGTCGATGGACGAATGAGTTGTTGAAGTGGTCGAGGTGTGAGAGCATATTGAGATTGCGGCAGGCCACGAAACTGGGGTCGGAGAAGGGCTTGGAGACGGCTAGAGCTTGGGAAACGATTGTGCAATCTTTGAATGACCGCTTAACGGTGGATACGGAGGACAGACTCTCGGAGGCTGAGTTCCAGGGAACTGTTAGCACGAACGTTTGATCTGTATTGATGATGCACTATCACTACTAGCGCACACCATAGCTAACCACACTAGCAGCAGTTAGAGGGGGGGGAGGGATAGAGGAGTACGTAGACTGCCCTGTTAGAGCATGGCAGTAGATGGAGAGGAGTATCCGTCGGGCGGGAGGGCCTGTAACACGTAGAAGCGGGTTGGGTTCTGTGGATCTGCCGCGCTTGGAAGGTGTTAGAGTGGTGGGTACAGCTCCTCTAGAGGGCAGTTGGGGGGGGGGGGGAGTTATTGTTGAGGGTCCAGAAAATGCGGAACCAGGATTGTGTTGTTGACCTACCGTCCCTATGTGCCAAGCGGGGAAACTTCTATTGTAAATTGACTTCCCGCCGCCCTGCCTCCGGGATGAGGGCTGATGGGCTGTGTACTCCTGCTTTTCCATGTGGGGTTTTGTATGGGGACGGGGCTGAGGGTTGATACTTTCGATGTTTTGACTGTAATTCTGCAATAAAAACATACTTTAAAAAAAAAATCATGTGATTTCTTCTATTGGACGGAACTGATCTACGTTGCCTATGTTGAATTGTCATTTTTTGCTCTCTGTCTTTTTTTGCTCTTCTTTTTTTTTAGTTTTGTTTTCTTGATGTTGTTATATGCGTTCTGTTCTTCTTGCATAAAAGGGAAAAAAAATCCAATAAAGAAAAAAGCTGAAATAGGAAATAATAAATGATTCCACACAGACAACTCTGTCGGCACATAAGATAGCAAAGTTTATTGGAGACCAACAAACAGCAGATTAACGTGCAGAATGGAGACATCATCAAAGTCACTGAATGTCCAAAGAGGTGACGTGTCTGACAGTTTTTATGGGCCCAAACCGCCAAGGCTGCAGCATCATAACATACGTAGCACAAATTAAGCATAGTTTATTTGACCAATTAGCAAGGGTCTAAACAGTTGTATACCATTTAAGGTCCGAATCATACTGTTGCCGACCACGTGACCCAAGTGGGCAGCTTCTGGGACTTTCCACTGTAATGTAAGATATAATTCTGGTTCTTTTCCAGTTAATAATTGCAACATAATAGTAATGACCAGAAACATATTGCGAAATGGGATATGCTGAAATGTACGTGCCTAAGCGAGCATCTTCTCTTGTGCCACGTATCTCAATTTCGAGCAAGCCTTGCGTTACTAAAGCTGTTTCCCAGAAGCTAGGAAAAAAGTGCAAGCATCTTGTGCAGTGTTTAAGCTTACTGCATTTGGTATCATAAAGAAAATGGCTTCTACAAAGTCAGTCTATCACGAGTGGGAACTGAAACATGCACTCCCAACAGAATTTTCAATCGTTGGGGAACTCCATCCATAGACCTGTTTGCCACCCCAGAACACAAGAAATGCCGCTTTTACGCAAGCAGGGAACACCATCGGGGGTCATTGGGGAATGCTCTTTTGATGGCCTGGTCAGGTGCATTTGTTTACGCCTTTCCTCCAATTACCCTGATTCCAAGATTACTCAGGAAACTCAAAACGGAACCCTGCACAATGATTCTAATAGCACCGGCGTGGCCCCGCCAGTTTTGGTTAACGGAGCTTCTCCTGCTCTCTCCCAAGATCAGCCAATTCACCTGCGGCCCATTCGTTCTCTATTGACGATGTCCCAGGGCCAAGTTGTACATCCGGATCCGAGCTCACTTCAGTTGACAGCGTGGCTCCTAAACACCGTGAGTTTCAGAATTGAGATTTTCCTCAGGAATGTAAAGAAGTTGTAGCTCAGGCCCGTGCACAAAGTACAAATAAAACCTATCGTCCGAAATGGAAACGTTTCTGTTTGTGGTGCACAGAGAAAACATTCATCCTTTCCCGCCTGCTCCTCATCAGATCTTGCCTTACATTCTGCCTCTAGCCAAGCCAAGTCAGGTCTCGCGCATTCTTCTATCAAGGTCAAGCAATTTCTAAAAGAACTCTTTAGAGTTTTCCCTCCAGTTAGACCTCCGCCTCCAATGTGGCCACTTAATTTGGTTCTTGCTCAACTCATGAGACCTCTGTTTGAGCATATTCATAGAGCGGATCTTACGTTTCTGTCATAGAAAGTGGCTCTCCTTCTTGCTTTAACGTCAGCCAGGAGAGTTGGAACTTCAAGCTCTCACGATTAAGGAGCCCTTATTACAGTTTAAGAAGGACATTCTGATTCTAAGAACAAATCCAAAATTCATTCCAAAGGTTCCTTTGGATTTTCATTTGAATGAGCCCGTCATTCTAAAATCTTTTTTTCCTCGACCTCCGATTCCAGCGGAGAGGTCTCTTCACTCCTTGGATGTCCAGAGATATTGAAATTCTATCTTCAGCGCACCAAGGATTTCAGGAAATCTACCCAACTCTTTGTCGCTTTTAGTGCACCGCAAAAAGGATTTCCAATTTCAAAGCAAGGGGTTTCACGTTGGATTGCCAGCGTGATTCACTACTGTCACCAAGCGGCTGGTAAGCCGCTAGAAGGACGTGTCCAGGCGCACTCCACAAGATCAGTTTCATCGTCTGCCGCGCTTTTCGCTGGAGTTCCTATCAAGGACACTTGTAGGGCAGCTACATGGAGCAGTGCCTATACTTTCACAAAGCACTACTGCTTGGACTCTTCCACTCAGAGTGAGGTGGCAGTGGGACAAGCAATCCTGAGGAACCTCTTCCAGTAAGCGGTGAGCTTTCCCTTCTAACCCTCCTTCCTGTTATTGCACATTTTGTATCTGATAATGTTTACTGACTAATGTTTCAATGTCTGTTTATTTCTTATGAAAATATGGATATGGTCCAGTGGGCGTAAGCTTGCTCTCTATTCTGCTCTTTATTGCCTTTATTCTGCTGCCGATTGTACAGTCTCCTCTGTGTTACCCTTTTCTTTTAGATTCACGTTCTGTGCCCCATTGACTGTACTGTGTTGCCTGTACTCCCTTAGCGTTTTTTCTTTTGTGCCCCTTTGCGTTCTGTTCACGTTGTTTGTTTCCCTCCACGTTTCTGTGCCACTTGCTCCCCCTCGTTCCCGCTGCTGCGTCCCCCGCGGCCCTGCCCCCCAACCCCCGATTGGTCCCCGCTCACCCTCCCAGCTGCTCCTCCCTCCCTCGACCCCTTCATAATGCAGGCCGCGCACGGCCTCGCAGCAGACACGCCGCTGGCGCGCCGAAGACGCACCTAAGGCAAGCCCGTCTGCGCCTGGACCACGCCCAGCGCCAGGACCCCTGGCCCCCGTCGAGGACAACCCACCAGACGGATCTACGACGCCGCCATCCTTCACGCACTCAACACCAGCCGGACCCCCGCCTGCCACTGAGCCACCCCGAAACACAGCCACGGACCCTTCACCTGCCAAGCCTGCAAATTCACCTGCCTCCGCACCTCCACCCCGCACGCCGGACCAAGCATCAACAACAACCACCTCAAGTGCATCCTCCTCAACACCCGCTCCGTCCACAGGCACGCTGTCGAACTCTGGAACATCCTCGATACAACAGCGCCGGACGTCGCCTTCCTCACAGAAACCTGGAAGAACCCCTCCTCAGCCCTCGACATCGCCACAGCCATCCCAGAGGGCTACAAGATTACTAGAAGGGACCGCACCAACCAAACCGGAGGAAGCATCGCCATCGTCCACAAAAACACCATCCGCATCACGACCAACTCCGACGATACCCTCTCCGCCGCCGAACACCTTCACTTCCAGATACACACCGACCACAAGACCACCCTCAGAGGCACCCTCATCTACAGACCCCGGGACCACGCACACAATTCAGCCCAGCCATCGCAGACTTCATCATCCCGCACGCCCTCACATCCTCCAACTACATCCTCCTAGGGAACCTCAACTTCCACCTTGAAAACAACAATGACAACAACACCACCACCCTGCTGGACAACCTCGCCAACCTCGGACTCAAGCAACTGGTGAACACCCCCACCCACTACGCCGGCCACACGCTAGACCCCCTCTTCTCCTCCAGCGGCCACATCTCCTTCAGCCACACAACCGGACTACCTTGGACAGACCACAGCTGCGTCCACTTCAGCTTCAGGAAAACCACGACCCACCACCACCACCCGCAACAGGCTCCCCGAAGATGCTGGGGCAAGATCACCACCGATCAGCTCACCACCTCCCTGAGCCAGAACCCCCCCAGCAACACTACGGACTCCAACGAAGCAGCCCGCAACCTCACACAGTGGGTCACCAACTGCGCCGACGCCCTTGCAGCAACAAAGCCTCGTGGTTCACCAACGACATCAAAATTTCCAAGAAATCCTGCCGGACCCTCGAAAAAGCCAGGCGCAACAACCAATCAACAGAAAATATGACAGCCCTCAAGAACGTCACCCGCAAACACCACCAGCTGATCCGGACCACAAAAAAGACAGCATTTAAGGAACGACTGGATAACAACGCCCACAACAGCAAGGAACTCTTCAGCATCGTCAAAGAGTTCTCCAACCCAAACGTCAGCAACAATGACATCACGCCCTTGCAAGATCTCTGCGACTCACTTGCCTCGTTCTTCCACCACAAGATCGTCGACATACACAACAGCTTCGGTGCCCACCCCACACCCCCAACCACCGAACCTACGCCCCCCACCACCACCCTCTGCACCTGGACCCCCGTCAGCACTGAAGACACCACCCACTTGATGAACACCATCCACTCCGGCTCCCCAGCCGACCCCTGTCCACACCATCATCGCACCCCAACTCCGGAACATCATTAACTCCTCCTTCGCATCTGCCACCTTCCCGGAGAGCTGGAAACATGCGGAGATCAGCGCCCTCCTAAAGAAACCCACCACAAACCCCACGGACCTCCAGAACTTCCGCCCCATCTCGCTCCTCCCTTTCCCCGCCAAAGTCATCGAGAAGATCGTCAACAAACAACTGACCGCCTTCCTCGAGATAAACGACTCCCTCGACCCATCACAGTCAGGATTCTGAGCCAACCACAGCACCGAGACCGCCCTCATCGCAGCTACCGACGACATCAGGTCCATGCTCGACCACGGGGAAACGGCTGCCCTCATCCTCCTCTACCTCTCGGCCGCATTCGACACTGCCTGCCACCGCACCCTAACTTCACGCCTCCACCACGCCGGTATCCAAGGAAAGGCCCTGGAATGGGTCATCTCCTTCCTCGCCAACAGAACCCAGAGAGTCCGCCTGCCTCCCTTCCGCTCAGCAGCCACCAAGATCATCTGTGGCGTGCCTCAAGGCTCCTCGCTCAGCCCCACCCTCTTCAACGTCTACATGAGCCCCCTCGCTGCCATCGCACGCCAACACAACCTCAACATCATCTCCTACGCTGACGACACCCAGCTGATCCTCTCCCTCACCAACGACCCCGCCACCACCAGAGCCAGCCTCCAGGAAGGAATGAAAGACGTTGCGGAATGGATGAAGCTCAGCCGTCTGAAACTGAATTCAGACAAGACGGAAGTCCTCATCTTTGGACCATCCCCCTCCGCCTGGGATGACTCCTGGTGGCCCCCTGCACTGGGTACCACCCCCAAGCCCACAGACCATGCACGTAACCTGGGCTTCATCCTAGACTCCTCCCTCACGATGACCAAGCAAGTCAACGCCGTCTCATCATCTTGCTTCAACACCCTGCGCATGCTTCGAAAGATCTTCCGGTGGATCCCGACCGGAACCAGAAAAACGGTCACCCAGGCCCTCGTCACCAGCCGGCTGGACTACGGGAACGCTCTCTACGCTGGAACCACAGCCAAACTACAGAAAAGACTCCAGCACATACAAAACGCCTCTGCACGACTCATCCTGGACTTCCCCCGCCACAGCCACATCTCCGCCCACCTGAGAGACCTACACTGGCTCCCGGTCAACAAGAGGATCACGTTCAGGCTCCTCACCCACGCACACAAAGCCCTCCACGACACGGGCCCCACATACCTCAACAACCGCCTCATGTTCTACACTCCCACCCGCCAGCTCCGCTCCGCCAACCTCGCCCTCGCCACTGTCCCACGGATTCGCAGAACCACCACCGGGGGAAGATCCTTCTCCTACCTAGCGGCCAAGACATGGAACTCCCTCCCCGCACACCTTCGGCTGACCCAGGACCATCTCGTCTTCAGGAAGCAACTCAAGACCTGGCTCTTCCAGCAGTGGCAGCACCCCCACCCCCCCAGCGCCTTGAGACCCTAGCGGGTGAGTAGCGCGCTTTAAAAATCTGCTGATTGATTGATACAGAGTTATTCCAGTATTTATTTCACAAAATGTGCTTTGTTGCTAACTGCTAGCTATCTGATACAAGCTATGGGAATCTATGAAAGTTCCATGACTGGAGTAAGAAAAACAAGTTACTTACCTGTAACTTTGGTTCTCCAGTGCTGGTAACTTTCATAGATTCCCATGCGCCGACCCTCCTCCCCTGGGAAAGCTCAGCCTTCAGCATATTCGGTTACTGTTACACAACGGCTACGAAAATCTGAGGCTCTCTCAGGAAGGTTCTACGGGGTGAGGCTAATCTGATTGGTCGTTGCATGATTTTGGTCTCTTTTGCAAAAAGAGGTGAATATGCTACAAAATGAGATGATGCCTAGGCCTTTCTTTTTCTTTTGTACCTACTGCTATGTTATTTTTTATTTACCGAGGCTCCCATTCCTACGACGGGAATGATACAAGCCATGGGAATCTATGAAAGTTACCAATACTGGAGAACCAAAGTTACAGGTAAGTAACTTGTTTTCTTTTGCTTCTGCCTCCTCCGGACACTGCATACATCTACCAGAACAAGAAGCACACACACTCCATGAACATCCAGGCAATTATGGACCACCGGGGCTTGTTCACCAATGTTGTTGCTAAGTTTCCAGGAAGTGTGCATGACTCCTACATCTTCTGTCAGTCCATCATCAATCAGCGGTTTGAGAATGACACACATGGAAATGAACTGCTTGTTGGTAAGTACTAACTGAACACACCACACACCTCAAGTCCACAATCATGTAGCTCACAAATGTGATAATGCACGTGTAGCAAATATAATACACCATGCCTTGTAACAAGTCCATCTACTATACACAATAACCCAGGGGACTGCGGTTAGTGGGGGTAGCCTCGTAGACAAACTATCCTTAAAGGTCTTGCCCCTCTGTCACACATTTGCAAATACTGGGAGAGGTGGGAACCAAGTATGTGTGATGAAGGGTCAGGACCTGTGAGGAAAGTGTGAACACAAGAATACCCCCACTAACCGCAGTCCCTTGACACATTAAATCCACCAGAATAGGGTGCACAGAAAACACTACAGAACTGGATGGAAGATAAGCATACCTTACTTTTCACGAGAGTGCAAGATAGGGAAACACCCCTACTGAAGACACAAGGAGGTAAGCCAATTTCACCATGAAGAAAACCCAGGACCCATGTGGGCCTCCCAATAGGGGTGAAACATGTTTGCATGGCATGAGGACCGTCATCTCCTGACAACACCCGTTCATTTATTTTCTTTCTCACATCCTCTGCGACTCAGTCAACAAAGGGATACCTGGAGACGGATGAAGATTTGTAATCTTCAGACCCCCTGGCCTATCTCTCTTAAGTGCACCCTGAGATATGGTTGAGCCCACCCTGACCTTTAGGAGTCAGGGTGAACCCGATGATGAAGCATGACACCATTAGATTGTGTGAGGGTTATTCAACAAAAAAGGAATTGTGTCCTTCCCTACATTTGAGCGGTTGACGCCACAAGAGTTCAGTGCCGAGATTTCCTTACACTGGATGGGATACCTCTGGTGAATAGTATTTCATTTGGGAGGATGTATCCACACCCGGGAATACATCTCTACCCTGGCGGCTTAGGTGAAGGGCTGATCTACCTTAGCCAAGTAAAACATGCATATGACTACCTTGGTGAGGTTCAACAATATGATGCGCAAAGGCTGAAATAACAATGTGTGTCGAATGTTAACTGACACACTGAAATTTTTATGGGCATTACTCAAACATGCATACATTCAGTCAAAGACAATTCATGCACAAGGACACCAATGCATATGTACATTGTCATCACATGTCCCAGTGAGTACATTGCACCAGGTAGCAGTGCCACTGTGTCTCAAACACTGATCCACCTTTGGCAAGGTGGATGTAATTAGCCCACAATGAATTCAACGTTTAGCCGACAAGGAATCTCTCTCACAGCCACCAACAGCACAATCACTCCCAATGAGGCATATGGAGGATGTCCCAAAATAGCAATCGTCAAACACGTAAGGGGGATGTGTCAGCAGGCACACGTGCCAATGGTGCACCCCATTAAATATGTGCACATGAGAGGATCAGTATATGCAGCGGGCCTGTAAACAAACTGTAATCTATTTATGAGTTAAACATACATCCTGACAGTCACAACATGGAGGCAATACACAGGATCCAGACAATTTCACCATGGTGATGTGTAGGCAATTTAATTTGCATTGATGCTGGTTAATGGTCTGAAGCTACACATGACAAACCTGAATTTCTAAAGTAGCACAGATCACACACCCCAAAATAGAAACTCTACAAACACAGCAGGCACAAATACTAGTGGACACATCTCTCCATTATATGTTTCAGGTGATCAAGGATATGCACTCTCTCCATGGCTGATGACACCCCTCAGAGCCACAGACACACAGGCACAGAGACAGTACAATGATGCCTTTGGAAGCACTGGTCCGTGGTCGAAGGAACATTTGGCGTGCTCAAGTCAAGGTTCCGGTGCCTCAACATATCAGGCAGCAGACTGCTGTACAGCCCAGAACTAGTATGCAAAATAATCCTGGCATTTTGTCTTGCACAACATATGTGTCTGCACAAATGCGCATTGGCTTGAAGTACCGGATGAATCGGACAAATCTGAGTATGACCAGGAAGACGAGGCAGATGCTGCACCCACCACAGCTTCTGCTGCAGGAACAGCACAGAGGGAACGAATTATAAATAATTTATTCACATAAGCACGTAAAAATATGACATCCCTTTTATCTTTTCTTTGGAAAATGTACATAAGCATAGTTTGTGCAATAAAATATCACTACACCAAAACCATGTGTGCATGTTTATTCTCTGCATACGTTCATATATCTGACAAGTGAAAGTTAAACATTGTGCTGTTAGTAATGGTGATTTGTAAGTTTTAGGGTGGGTATGTGTTTTGGGGGTCAGATATGAATTTTAGGGTGTGTTTTGTTAATGTTAATGTTATCGGTATATATAGAGCGCTAACTATTACTCGGAGGTGTCCTGGCGCTGTGTGAATGCCTACCAATGGCTAAGTCGATGAGTGAAATTAACCAGCTCAATTAGAGAAAAAGTTTTCAATAACTTCCTAAAAGTCAGATGATTGGTCATGCTTCTCAAATATAATGGAAGGGTATTCCATGCTTTGGCCGCATTAGCTATAAAACTTCTGCCACCCCAGTTGGCTCTTTTCACCATGGAGATGGTCGAAAGTTTTGCCTCTGATGGCCGGAGTACTCTTTTTGGTAAATACCAGCAGAATCACTGTTTGAGAAATTCAGGACCGTTTCCTTAAAGAGCTTTAAAAAAAACAGACATAGCGACTTGAGTAGAGTGCGCTTCCTGACCGGCAGCCAATGCAGTTTTTTAATTTTAGCCGAACTTGAAGAACTTTGGGGTGCCTGTAAGGTTTCTGGTAGCTGCGTTCTGCAGAATCTGTAATGTATTAAGCGATCCTTCCTGGATTTTAAGATATAGACCATTACAATAGTCTAATCTGGACATTATTAATGCCGTTTCAAGTGTTTGTTGCACTTCTTTGGGTTGCAGGATCTAAGGATATACAATGTTGATGAAGCCACTGAGTACACCTGGTCCTTGAAGCTCAATTTATTGTCTATCCATACCTCCAAGTTCTTCACTTTCCTGATTGGAGTGGGGAGTGGACCTGAGGCCTCCGGCCAGCACTCAGGGGTCCAGAAGTTGGGATTATTGCCAGATAACACAACCTCACTTTTCCCGGTGTTGAGTTTCAGACAGTTTTGTGCCATCCAACCACCAACAGCGTTCAGACACTCCTGCAGCCTTGCCGCAGTCTCTTGAATCCCTTCTGGTTTTGGTGTCAAAGATTAATTTTAGGGTGTGTTTTGGGGTCAGATAAGAATTATAGCGTGTGTTTTGGGCTCAGAGATGAAATTTCATCAAATCCTGTTCATCTGAGGAACAACTTGCACTTGTCCACCTTAACGCAAACGCGATAAGTTTTTCATAACCACTATGGAAAATAATGGCTAAATACATGTAACAACACTGCTAAAGCCAATTTGCATGCAGAATCTCACTGCATAGTCAGAAAATGGGCCGCAAACACATAGGAAGTGATGTCAGCATGCATCCTGTGTACTGTAGGAGTACTGTGCACTTTCACTTTCTCTTTTGAGCACACTGCAGGTGACTGTGCAGAGTGTTGGAGGTGTTTGGAGTTGTGTGCTGATGATTTTGAGAGTGTTGTTGTGACCTGTGAACTCTCCCTAGTGTCTCTGCAAAATCTTGTGTACTTGTCCTTACGTGTACTAAATCTTGTCGGGTGTTTGTCCAAGGGGTAATTTACATTATTAATGTTTATTGGTGAATGTATTTGGGCTTTATTTTTATAGGAGTGGGTTTAAGTGTGTTCTGGGAGATGGTGGGTTTGGGTAGGGAGGAGAGGATGTCGGAGGGGGTAATGGGGGCTTCCTCTGGCTAGCTTAGTGCTACCTGCCCTTGATGGTTGAGAGTGGGGGTCGGATCATGCAGGCATATGCCGTACATGTGCGGAAGGTGAGGTGAGAGCATGCGAGGAGTCAGATGCTGTGGGTCTTCGATCTGGACAAGACTGTGGAAGCACCGGTAGCAGGATTGCGTGTGCCTTGAGGGTGACATGTTGGACCACATGGGAGTCAGCATTGGCCTACAAGCTGGTAAGTACAACCTAAAAATTGTTAAATAAACACTTTAGTAACAATCAAAAATGCTGTCTGTAACACAATGGGGTATATGTTCAAGAAAGTGGCGGAGTGAGGCGTTAGCCGTCATGCCTTCACGCCTAACTTTGCCACTTCAGAAACGCAAGGCTGCACCATATTCACAAGCCTGTGGAGCAGGCTTCCGTTTCCCCCTGCGTTGGCACGACACTTAGCAGTGTAGTGCCAACCCAGGCACCCTTGCACCATAGTACAAGGGCCTCTGCGTGCAGGGCAAAGATTGTTCATGTACAGGAAGGATGACTTTCCTGTACATAAACAATCGAGGGCATTTTGCTTTTTCCATGTGTGTTGCACAGGGCAGCACACATGGAAATTGCAAAAAGAATGAGAAATAATGTATTTCTCCTCGTTTTAATAAGTTAGGACCAGGTTTTCCCAGGCCTTAACTTTTGGCGCTGCCTCCTCTGTACGCTGTCCGTGTACCTACGTTTTCTGTAACATTTGATGAGATAGGAAAAATTGCTTATCTAAAATAGGACATCTCCAGAGTGTCATACACCGTCAATAGTTGTGACACACCCTTGTGTGATCTACAGCGATGCTATTGTCTACAGGCCATGGACAACATGATGTTGTTGGGAGAAACGGAGTCTTGGGAATGTGTCACACAAGTAATGTGTGCACAATGTGCAAATGTGCGAGCAGGATAGTCTTGTGTTGCCAAACTCTGCATTATCATATCTTGTTGGAATAACAGGCAAAATAGACAAAACCATGTATTCAACCTGAACTGCAACAGTACAGTTACAGAGCATTGTCATTGATATTGATGAATTGGATGATGAATAGGACATGTGTGAATTTACGTCTGATACCAACACACGTTTCTTTTCAAGTATCACAGCTGGCAGACCACTGATCACACAGGGGGACATCGACGCCTGCAGGGACCCACACCTCACTGGTGAGTTTACCCATTAAATATTGTCATTGTGCCCTCCAACTCCCGGCCAGTTGATATTTGGGGTCCCTTGGTGTCTTACCTTCATTCCCGTTTGCCCCCTAGCGGTGCCACCTCTCCCACGCTCCCTGCCGGCACATCGCCCGCGGCGGCTGCGGGTGCTGGTCGGTCCCCGCCCTCCTCCCCTCCTCACTAGGCTTCCCCTGTATCCATCTCAGTGCTAATTAAGGAGCGGTAGGGGTGCCCCCCTGTTTCATGGACTTCTCTTGCACTCTATGTTGTACCTTTTTTTTGGTGCCTCAGACTCCTGATAGTGGGATTGTTGATATTTCCACTCAATCTGTATGAAAAGGCTGCCAATGTATTAATTCATTTTGAATTGCCTCACAGTGCACTGTACCTGATTTGTAGAGCCTAATAAAGGTTTTTGAAAAATAAAAAAAATATATTGTTATTGTGAGATGGGATGAATGTCTGGCTAAAATCCTGTCCGTAGTAGTATGCAGTATGGGTGTGTATCACATGTACGTTGCCTCCAGTGTGATGATGTTTCGTGGAAGTGTAATGTGAACTAATCAGTAAGTGAAGATGAAACAGTCCATGTCTTCCGGATGTACCTTTGCACATCCCCAGTCAGTGATACCCATGCAAGAAATATCCTTGGGTTCTGTCAGTACAGCACCTGCATGTGGAGTACAGAGCGTACAGACAGGAGAGAAAAAGTGAGTGGTGTTGGTGAGGAGTATGACCAGACATGGAATGCGTGTACATCCTTCGCTAAGATAACTGTGCAAGTGGGCCAGATTATGCACAAGGAGCGGGGTCGGACTGGCTGTAGTGAGCACCAGGCGTTTCCCCCAGTGGGCGCCAGAGTGGGGGCCGGTTTTAGACCGATGGGTGGCTACATTTTGTTACAGGGGTCCGGTTTTGCAGCACAGCTGCAATTTCGTCCCCCAACAACAAAAGCGACAAACTTTCCACTAGTGCCCTAACCAGCCGCGCCTCATTCACAAGTCACTGTTCAGGCACCTAATGTTGTTTTTCCATGTGTGAAGGCAGCACACATGGAAAAAGACCAATTGCATAGTTTGAATCTATGCAGAAAGGCGTTCCTTCCTGTGCAAGAAGGGACACCCGAACGAAAAATGTCATTTTGACACTTCTATGTGTGCTGCTTGATGCAGCACAAATGAAAGTGACAATAGGGCTTCTCCAAGATTGTTCCTGTGCAAGAAGGGACACCTTCCTACACATAAACAATCCTCCCCTGCACACAGACACCCTTGCACTCTTGTGCAAGGGTGCCTGTGTTGGCGTTGAGTTGATACATTTCACGCCATCACCAGGGGACACGCAGGGCTGCACCACATTATTGTACATATGGTGCAGCACAGAAGTGGAGGAGCGAGGCACTAAACCCGGATGGCGCCATCCGTGTTTAGTGCCTCGCTCCCCCACACCGGAGAGTGTTCCAGGTCTTGGCGGCGAGGAAGGAGAAGGATCTGCCGCCGGAGGTTGTTCGTTGAATGCGGGGAACGGCTGCGAGGGCGAGGCTGGCGGAGCGGAGCTGGCAGGTTGGGGTGTAGAAGCTGAGTCTTCTGTTCAGGTAGGCTGGTCCAGTGTTGTGGAGTGCTTTGGGTGCGTGGGTGAGGAGCTTGAAGGTGGTCCTCTTGTTGACGGGGAGCCAGTGCAGGTGTCTCAGGTGGGGGGGGTGATGTGGCTGCGACAAGTAATGTTGAGGATCAGTCGGGCGAAGGCGTTTTGGATACGTTGTAGTCGTCGTAGGTGTTTGGCAGGGATTCCTGCGTAGAGTGCGGTGCTGTAGTCCAGTCTGCTGCTGACGAGGGTTTGGTTCACCGTTCTTCTGGTTTCAGTCGGGATCCATTTGTAGATCCTGCGGAGCATGCGGAAGGTGTTGTAGCAGTTAGAGGAGATGGCGTTGACCTGCTTCGAAATGGAGAAGGAGGAGTCGAGGATGAATCCTAGGTTGCGTGTGTGGTCCGTGGGTGTTGGTGCTGTTCCCAGTGTATTCGGCCACCAGGAGTCGTCCCAGGCAGAGGGGATGGAGCCGAGTATGAGCTCCTCTGTCATGTCCGAGTTCAGTTTCAGACGGCTGCTCCACATCCACTCGGCGACGGCCTTCATTCCCTCATGAAGGTTGGTTTTGGCGGTGTGCGTGTCCTTGATGAGGGAGAGGATGAGCTGAGTGTCATCGGCGTAGGAGATGATGTTGTGGTCGTGCTGCCGGGCCACTTGTGCGAGGGGGGCAATGTAGACGTTGAACAGGGTCGGGCTGAGAGATGAGCCCTGGGTTACGCCGCAGATTATGTCGGTAGCTTCAGATAGGAAGGGTGGGAGGCAGACTCTCTGGGTTCTGCTGGAGAGGAAGGACGTGGTCCAGTCTAGGGCCTTTTCTTGGATTCCGGCTTCTTTGAGGCGTGTCTTTAGTGTGTGGTGCAGACCGTGTCGAAGGCGGCTGACAGGTCCAGGAGGATGAGGGCTGATGTCTCGCCATTGTCAAGTTCGTGCCTGATGTCGTCTGTGGAGACGATGAGGGCTGTCTCGGTGCTGTGGTTTTGTCTGTATCTAGACTGGGACGGGTCTAGGATGTTGTTGCCCTCAAGGTGGCGGATCAGTTGCATGTTGGCGATTTTCTTGATGACCTTCGCAGGAAGGGGGGCAGGGAGACATCTTTATCTCACATCTTTATGTACCCGGGCCAATAAAACCAGTAAGATATTTGAGAGTATTGTCCTTTCCATAATGTCCTCCCCCACCTGATTGTGGGCATACTGCAATACTTGTTCCCTGTAGGGGAGGGGTACTAACAACTGCATGCTCTGTTCTACTCTTCCCTTTGTTATGCGGTATAACAAACCCTTCTTAACAACAAAATAGGGGCCTAACTTATCAGGTTCCTGGTCCTGTACCACTTCCCAGGCGTACCGGAGAGTATTATTTTCTCTTTGAGTGGCTCGAAAGCTTTTCTGAGCAGGTCTCTCGTCTCCTTCAGGGGTACAAAGGACAAAAGAAGGATGAGTTGACCGCATGTTGGTTACGGCCTTTTTCTCTTGTCTTTTTTCCCGTCTGGTTTTTCTTTGCTTGCTACATCTTTCCTTTTGATCTAACTCTCTTCCGCTGAAGGGGGCCTCTTTCAACCACGCTATTGTGGCACTTTTAGTGTCCCCTAAGTACTGCTCGAAGTGAGGGTGATCGGTACCAATGATCAAGGCTTCTGGTAAGGAAGGTACCATTCCTATTTTCATAAGGTGGGGGTCATTATCTACATCAAAGAGAATCTCAGCTACCGGATAGACTTTTGAATAAGGTGGGGGTCATTATCTACATCAAAGAAAATCTCAGCTACCGGATAGACTTTTGAATCTCCATGTACGCAAGTCACATATACTTGTTCGCCTTCCTTTATTTGTGAGACAGGGATCAAAGAGCGATTTATAACAGAGAATCAACATCCTGTATCGAGCAGAGCCTGTTGTCTCTTTCCATTGACATAAACCTGTCTTCTGTATTGGCCTGTGGATAGTCCTGTGATGTATATATGGCTTCTAGTATACCCTACTTCCATGGGTTTGGGTGTTGGTGTTTTGTGTGGGCAGTTTCTAGCTATATGTCACCATTCAGAACAATGATAACATGGTGGGCCTTGATTAGGAGAAACAGGCAGGGGCTTAAAGGGGAGCTAACAGGGCATTATCTGTGGTTTTTCTGCATGGATTGGTCCTCTTGGGAGCTTGTGAGCAGGGCATGTAGGAGAGGCCCTAAAGTCGGGGGAACGATGGACAGCACAAGCAAGCTCAACCGCTGTGGTGGATGTTAAATTGGGGTGTTGTTTGACCCAAGAACTCTAAGTAGATCTTCTCAGTTACCTCCTCCATACTTGCAGTATGAGGAGATAACCATCTACTCCCTAAATCCCTGATTCTGTAATTGAGAGCCCTGGGATTATCTCCTGTGATCTACCTCTCCTTCCTAAATTTAGCCCAATAGTATTCTGGATCACAACCTAACCTCTCTAGTATTGCCTTTTTTATATCTTCCTAGGAAGTAGTCCCAGCCGGATTTGCGGCCTGATAGGCGGCCTGTAGTTCCCCTGATAAAAAGGGGGGCTATATATTGTCCCCACCTCTCCTGGGGCCAAGCAGCTGTAGTGGCCACCCGTTCAAAATTAATAAAGAAATAGTCAGGGTCATCCCCTTCCTGATATTTCTGAAGGACGGTTCCTGGGACATTGGACCTGTCCTTTGAGCTCATTATGGCATCAGTTAGTCTCAATAAGGCATTATCCTGCATCTGTTGGTTAGTGGAGATGAGCTCGGCTTGTCCTTTTATGGCCTCCTGTAGGGCTTCCCTATCTCTTTGGGCTGTCCGTGCTTGTTGTTCCATAAGTAACTGTAGGTGTCTCTGTCCCTCCGCTAACTGGGAAATTATTCCCTCTATGGGCAGGGGTTGTGTCATGGTGCAATACAAAGAGTCTTGATCCTACTTCTGACACCACTGTAGTAGTGGAAGGAACAACAGGACACCCTATGGTAGATTGATTCACATGTTTTTATTGGGTATAACACAAGAATATAAATTAAAGAAAGAACAATTTAGTCTATTAGGTCTCTCTATTGACTTGATTGCAGGCGACTGGTTTCTCTCATCACCAGGATATGCCCCTTCTTCCAGGATGACTCAATAGTCTCCAAAAAAAAATGAAAAGAACCAAAGAAACAATTTTAGAAATAAATCACTCTATTAAACTTTTAAAGAATGCCACCTTCACCAAAAAGGGGTGGGGAGGGGTGGGGGGATGGGCGAGTACTTGTGCGTGTGAGAGGTAGTGGTTGTCAAACTGCACACTGCTTGGGAGGGTCTTGACCCTTTTTATTTCCTCTGTGCTGACACACGGGTTTCAGTGAGGGCAATTCTTTCTCCAAACACCTTCTCACGTGTCACTACTGCCCGGTGCCCCACCAGCTCAGCCAAAAGCCCCGGGAGGTTCTTTGTACTTGCCTTGAACCACGTCCTGTCTCCTGGGTCGTGGTGTGGGCGGTAAGGGCGCTGCTCTCCTCCTTGGGCGTCTCGAGGCTGTGTACGGAGAGACACTGTCGTCAGTTCCTGTTTTCTTCCGCGCTGTCTTCAGTTCTCATCGGCTCCTCCTCTTGTTGTCCGCTGCCCGTCTCTGCCGGTCCATCGCTCATCGCTGCTCCGTTTTTGCCATCCTCTTCCGCTTCCTCGTCCTAATGTCTGTTGGAAGGGGCCTCCCAGGGGAGGGGCGGCCCTTTCAAGTCCGGCTTAGTGAGAGCTGGAACGCTCTCCTTTGATGGGATACAGTCCCAGCTGTCTGCCATGTTGGAATCCCGCATCTCCTTACAGTGATGTTTCTCCCTCTGCAATGTAAACGGAATATGTAGTTGTATGTGTGTTTCAAGTATGATCATGCATTTGATAAGATTACAAGCAGACTGCATGACAACGTCCATTCAGAATGTATAGCAGGAAATGGCTATTACATGCCGGGTAATGATTCATCGTACAACATCACGGATGAGACGATATAGTTGTACATTATTATATCTCAGTTTACAAGTATGCCAAATGTGAGTGACCAATTTCTACACACATGCAGCACCGGTTGTGTCCTCTGTTCAGTATTGACAGTGATGCAGTTTGTACCACATTGTTGTCAATGTTGATTAGCTCAGATTTATGTGCTGCACTGCATTGTGGGAGAGTCACCCCTGCTCAGTACACCAGGATACTTTTCCAAAATTGATCTTTTTTGGAGGGGTGGATTGCATGGTGCCACACTTTGCTGTTGGCAATGCAACATGATTGTTGTTGTGCCATGATTAGGGCTATCCCACTGTTGTGTTCTGGATTGATTTGATGTGCCACATGATATGGGCAGGAAGATATTCTTGATTTGCCATGATACACACAGTGTAGATACTTGTTCATTTTGTTAAGTCAAAGGGGAGTGATTACATCTTAATGGATGCATGTTGATCTGCAGGTATAGTACAGCTTTGGCTTTACTGCCCCTTATCTCTTTCAACCAGTGACCCTTTCACATATGTGCGTTTCCAATGGTGAGATGTTGCAAGCTTGACAAAATATGGGTCTTGGTCACAGTTTGGACACTTGTGCATTGTTGGCCAGCAGATGTCTTCCTTACATCAGGTGTTGTATGAACACGAGGAAGTGACAGAGTGTGACCTGCTCCTTTATGGATAAACTCCACACTCAGCCACTTCAGTGACTGTGGCCTGCCCCATGTTAACATATTTATGATGCAGTCATGCATTTCATCATGCACTGTCACTTGCCTTGTCTGTGTGGCTCACAGACAGGCAGCTTTGCTGGGTAGTGCACATGTGCATGGGTTTGCTGTGAGAATGTTTATGTGTGAGGAGGGACCCCTTCAGGCACATTGGCAATGATGGACTAATTGCTGTTTCTATGTGTGCTGCACAATGCAGTACACATGTACATCCAAATAGTTTTGGCTATTGTGATTTCTCTTGTGTGCATGTTGTTGGTCATATCTTTCCTTGCATACATTGATTACTGCCCTCAGATTGGCTTAACCATTGTGAATATGGTGCAGCTTGACTTTCTATTGTTGTTGCAGGCTGAACAGAGTAACAACACCCATTACTCTCAACGTTGACACCACGTGTAGTGTGTAAGTGGGCCTAGATTTCAGGGCTGTAGATTTACAAAGGCATAATAGTGATGCTCAGGCCCTATCACCCCCACTCCTCCAACATCACATCAGGTGCGATTGGCAGGGTGATGGGTGTTTGGGAATATGCCACTCAGGTGGTCACATGGATGATACATGCTGTCCTGTTTAAGATTATTGGATGCCGGGGTTTGCGTGCAGATGATAGCAGACAAGACTGCATATGTGTTCACTGACACTGTTGATTTTACATGCACATCAAGGTGTAATAGCCACTCACACCAGGACTAATGTAGAATACTGTTTTCCGAATGGCACATGTGTACACTTGAGAGTAGAGGAGTGCATTCTGACCTAAGGGGTGATGGTGCCATTTAGCAATTTGACATTCTTTGGTGCTAAATTGCTATTCTTGCTTGGTGTCATACTTGACTGGTCATACTTCTTTACAGGGACTTTTTACATCTGTGAGTATGGTACACAGATAAGACATGTAGTAAAACATTATGGTGACACATTCCTGATATGCGTAGTCCATGCACTGTACTGTTGAAGGCATGTCCCCCCTGCTTATGGTATGACATCACAATTTGACTCAACTGTGCTGAATGTGTGCATTGTGGGATATGCACTGTTAGACCTGTCAGCCCTTTGGGTGGTCCCTCTTATTTATTTATTTTTTTCCCCTTTTTGCCTCCTAATCTTTCATTTTTGTGTCCACTATTTTTCTGTGGTGTCGTCCCTAGAGTTCTGGGTGCCTCCTTTCCCCTACGACATCCTGAGGCACAGGTGCTTCTTTAAGATGGAGAAAAGGAAGGTGAACCTCTACAAAATGGTGGCTGCCAACTGTCAAAGAATTTTACCTCAGGGACTGGCCCATAGACTAATGTGAGGAATCTAGAACCTTCTGGCCTATTCTAGTGACCTGGGTCAAGGGGTATATAAGGCCAGAGCCTGGGCGGCCATTTTGTCACCTAAGAGCTGGCTGGAGTGCAGGCTGTGGCATCAGGGGGTTAGGGCGCTAGTGTAAAGGATACACGGCGATTCTGCAGGAGCGTCAGGAATCCGAAGTATAATCCACAGCCTTCCCCTGCAGCCTTCCGACTCTATCAAGCACTAGAGCACAGGAGACAAGCCAGGGGAAAACAGGGAGACAAAACAAGGAAAGGTAGGGGGTAACAATTGGTGTTGAGGGTCTTCAGACTGGTCGTCTCAACCTTCTTGTGGGCTTGGCAATCAAGAGAGACTGTAATGCAAAGAGTTATATTCTTAAATCTGAAGAGGACAATCACATTCCCAATTACACAACATAACCCTTCATACCTATCTGGTTGTATGTTAATGTTCCTGAATGGATATGGGAGAACCTCTGGAAATGGATATAACTGGAGCTGCAGTGAAGAAGACAATACCCTCATAAGTCTAATGACCCAATGTATACTTGTGTATTGAGTGACTAACAATATATCCTGCTCACTCTGATCTTCTGTCTTAACTGCCACGAAGCACACCCCAAAGGATTATTTGAATACAAGAATTCGGTTGCCAATATCCTTGATAGTGGGAACAACATCTACAATAAACAAAACAGGGAATCAAACACTTCAATACAGTATTACTGATACCAATTACAATGTGCAGCGCAAGAATGCGCTGTTACCGTGTTTCTGGAACATGTAGATGTAGCCCAATCCTCACTGGTCCACGCAAGATATCAAGTCCAAAGAGGTGAAGTAATCACCAGAGCTGAATAACCCCAAGGAAATGGTGTAAGAAGGGATAAGGAAAGGCCCTAACTAACTAAGGTCAGAGCACCGGTAACAACCCTGCCGCCAGCGGAGCAGAACCCGGCTGGCAGCGGAGCAACCCGGTGTGGTAGGAAAAAAGGAAGGGTGAAGGTTTGCCCGGCCCGTCAGCGGAGCTAAACCCGGCTGACAAGCGGAGCGGAAATGAGGCCAACAGCAGAGGGAGGAATGCCCGGCTCGTCAGCGGAGCTCAAGCCCGGCTGACAAACGAAGCAGTACTGAGGCAAAGGGTAGGGAGAGGAAATCCCGCCGGATGGCGGAGTCAAACCCGGCCGCCGGGCGGGACACCAGAACACTGCAAGGCAGCTAAATCGGGAAACGACACGGAACGTGTCAAATTGCACAAGCGCGGTGGAGAGGCACTTTGCAAACGAGAGGGACGGGCTGCAGAGGCTCACAAACGAACCAACAGAGCCGAAGACACTCTCAATTCGGAAGAACGCCAGGACGTAGAAAAACCGGAAGTCAGGCACAGGAAGTCAGGCACAGAAATGAACCCAACGGAGCTAGACGCTAGAACGTGAAGCGTCGCTCCCTGGGTCAAGGAAACCTATATAGTGCACAATTAAAGGGCTAGCACACTGGGAGGGGGCTTGAGGCATGACAGCTAGTAGGGCTGACTTCTCCTTAGGGTTGCTTCCCTGCTGCTATCTTTGCCCCCTACCTCGAGATCTGATCCTGCCAAGTTATCATCATGAAGGACTTTGTCCTGTGATCATCGTTGCCAGAGAAGGAGATATTACCCTCCTCAACCTTATCCAGAGAACTGTGCAGCCGAAGCTACTTGACACAAACTGCACCGCTGCCCTGCGGGAGTGTGAGCTGTCCTGGGGGCCTGCTTAGAATGAAAACCCCCTTCATCTTCCTGTGTCCGCCCTAGCGGTAGTGCTCCTGAGGGGTGGTAGCCGAGAACCCTGCCCGACTTACCGCTGGTGAGGTGGGACGCTTCCCGTGGTTCTTCCTCCAAGACAGACCTGCGGAGATTCTGTTGTGGCATGGGAGAGGAGGTGGTGTGACTTCCAGCATCAGACTGGGGCCCCGCGGGAGGAGTTGCTCTGTGGGGTGTGAAGTGGCTCTGTCCGGAGGTGAGGAGCGGAAGACGAGCGGAGAGCGGATCAGCTGGCTGTCACCGCGGAGGCTTCTCTGAGGGGGCGGCGCTGTCAGTAGGTGTTCCCCCCTTAGCGCAGGCCCAGAGGAGATCCTGGAGGCTTTCCTGAAGGGGGCGGCGCCGAGTCGGAGACGCGCCTCTCCTGCGCAGTTTACTCCGCGGCTGCTCTGAGAGAATCGACGCACCGGAGGCCTCAGCCGGGCCTTGCATCGCCTGTCATAGGAGGCGTCTCTCTCACAGCGCAAGCCCAGTAGGTATTTCGGCCTTGCCTGTGGAGGGGGAAGTGTGCGCTCCACATCGCAGCCTTCCAGCTGCCCCGGACGGCTGAACTCGAATCAAAAGCATCTACAAGTAAGCCGGGGCCTGGGGGCTGGTGTCAAGTCAAGTCAAGTCAGAATTTATATAGCGCACTACATACCCATAGGGTCTCAAGGCGTTTGAGGAACCGGGGGGGAGGTTTACTTATCGAATATCCATGTTTTAAGTTGTTTTCTGAAGGCTAGGTGGTTTTGAGTAAGGCGGAGGTGGATGGGTAGGGAATTCCAGGTCTTGGCCGCTAAGAGGAGAAGGATCTTCCTCCCATGGTGGCTTTGTGGATGCGCGGAACAGCGGCGAGGGCTTGGTTGGACGAACGCAGCTGGCGGGTGGGGGTGTAAAAGGAAAGGCGCATGTTGAGACAATCAGGTCCAAGTTCGTAGAGGGCTTTGTGTGCGTGGGTGAGGAGACGGAACGTTATTCTCTTGTTGACGGGGAGCCAGTGAAGGTCTTTCAGGTGAGCGGAAATGTGGTCTGTGCGGGGGATGTCTAGTATGAGTCTGGCTGAAGCATTTTGGATGCGTTGGAGTTTTTTCTGCAGTTTTGCGGTGGTACCGGCGTAAAGGGTGTTTCCGTAGTCCAGACGGCTTGTAACCAGTGCGTGTGTGACCGTTTTTCTTGTTTCGGTGGGGATCCAGTGAAATTTTTTTTTGAGCATGCGTAGGATGTTGAAGCATGAAGATGAGACGGCGTTGACTTGTCTGGTCATTGAGAGTGAGGAGTCAAGGATGATGCCCAGATTCCGTGCGTGGTCCGTCGGTATGGGGGCTTTTCCTAGGGCCGTTGGCCACCAAGAGTCGTCCCAGGCGGAAGGGGATGAGCCTAAGATGAGGACTTCTGTTTTGTCCGAGTTCAGTTTCAGACGGCTGTGCTTCATCCACTCGGCTACTTCTTTCATCCCTTCGTGTAGGTTGGTTTTGGCGGTGGTTGGGTCTTTGGTGAGTGAGAGGATCAGCTGAGTGTCATCAGCGTAGGAGATGATATTGAGGTTGTGTTGACGTGCGATGGTTGCGAGGGGGCTCATGTAGACGTTGAAGAGGGTGGGGCTGAGTGATGATCCTTGCGGGACGCCGCAGATGACTTAAAAGGGGGAGGCGGACTCTCTGAGTTCTTCCAGCGAGGAACGAAATGATCCAGTCAATGCTTTTCCTTGAATTCCGATGTTTCTGAGGCGTTGTATTAGGGTGCTATGGCAGACTGTGTCGAAGGCTGCGGATAGGTCAAGGAGGATAAGGGCGACTGTGTCTCCGTTGTCCAGTAGTGTTCGAATGTCGTCTGTTGCTGCGATGAGGGCGGTCTCGGTGCTGTGTTTGGCTCGGAAGCCAGACTGTGAGGAGTCGAGTGATTTGTTGGTTTCGAGGAAGGTGGCGAGCTGATTGTTAATGGCTTTCTCAATGACTTTGGCAGGGAATGGGAGGAGCGAGATGGGGCGGTAGTTTTTGAGTTCGGTGGGGTCAGCTGTGGGTTTCTTCAGAAGGGCGCTGAGTTCGGCGTGTTTCCAGCTTTCTGGGAATGTGGTGGAGTTAAGGGAGTAGTTGATGACATCTCGGAGATGGGGTGCGATAATGGAGTCTGCTTTGTTGAAGATGTGATGGGGACATGGGTCTGTAGGGGATCCTGAGTGGATGGAGTTCATCAGGCGAATGGTCTCTTCTGTGGTGATTGGGTTCCATTCGAAGAGGATACTCGGAGGAGGTAACGGTTCGGAGGTGAGTGGGGTGGACTGGTTTACAGGTTGGTTGTCAAAGCTGTTATGGATGTCGGCGATTTTGTCATGAAAGAATGAGGCAAGGGAGTCGCAGAGGACTTGAGAGGGGGTGATGTCGTTAGAGCTGGCGGTGGGGTTGGTGAATTCTTTGATGATGTTGAAAAGTTCTTTGCTGTTGTGGGCGTTGTTGTCTAGTCGGTCTTTGAGTGCTGATTTCTTAGCTGTCCGGATTAGTTGGTGGTGTTTGCGGGTGGCGTTTTTGAATGCGGCTTGGGTGATAGTGTTTGGGTCTGTTTTCCAAGTTTTCTCAAGGGAACGACAGAGTTTCTTGGATTTCTTAAGGTCATCGTTGAACCAGGGGGCGTTCTTGCTTCCTTGCTTGATTTGATGTTTTTTCAAGGGTGCTAATTTGTCGGCGGTTTGGGTTAACCATTGTGTGAGGTTGATGGCGGCTTGGTTAGGGTTCGTTGAATAGGCAGGGGGTTTTTGAAGAAGCGATGTTGAGATCTGGTCGATGGTGATTTTGTTCCAATTTCTTCGCAGAGTTGGTTGAGGGTGGTTGTGGATCGAGGTCTTATTGTAAATAAAGTGGATGCAGCTGTGGTCCGTCCAGTGGAGGGGTGTGGTATGAGTGAAGGAGATATGCTTGCTGGAAGTGAAGATAGGGTCGAGTGTGTGTCCTGCATAGTGTGTGGGGGTGTTAACAAGTTGTTTGAGTCCGAGATTGGCGAGATTGTCCAGAAGGGTGGTGGTGTTACTGTCGTTGCTCTTTTCCAGATGGAAATTGAGGTCTCCCAGTAGAATGTATTCTTCCGAAGGGAGGGCGTGTGGGGTGATGAAGTCAGTGATGGCTTCGCTGAATTTTGTACGGGGTCCTGGTGGCCTGTAGAGGAGGGTGCCCCTAAGTGTTGTCTTGGGGTCGGTGTGGATCTGGAAGTGAAGGTGATCGGCGATAGCGAGGTTGTCATCTGAGCTGGTTGAGACGCGGATGGTGTTCTTGTGGACGATGGCGATGCCTCCTCCTGTTTGGATGGGGCGGTCCTTACGGATGATCTTGTAGCCGTCCGAGATGGCTATGGTGATGTCTGGAGCTGAAGAGGCATTCATCCAGGTTTCTGTTAGGAAGGCGATGTCCGGAGAAATGGTGTTGAGTAGATTCCAAAGGTCGATGGCGTGTTTGTGGACCGAGCGGGTGTTGAGAAGGATGCATTTGAGGTGGATGGTGTTGGATCGCTGTTTGGTGTTTGTGGATTTGGTTTGGGACTTGACGCAGGTGAATTTGGAGGAGTGGCAGGTGAAGGGTCCATGGGTGTGTCCTGGTGCTGCTTGGGCGCAGTTAGTGAGTCGGCCGGGGTTGAGTGCAAAGAGGGAGGAGGCGTCGTATGTAATGCGGGGAGGATGGGTGAAGCGGGGACCAGGGGGTCTGGCTCTGGGCGCGGTCCAGGCGCGGACGGGCGTAGACGGGCTTACCTTTGGCGCACCTTCGGCGCGACTGGGGCGCGACCGCTGCGCGTGAGCGCTGCGCGTAGCTACGTGTGACATAAGTGGATAGTGGAGGGGGAGGGGCGAGGGAGGGTCAGCTGGGAGGCGGGAGCGGGGCGGAGACCCAAGCCGGGGGTCACACAATAACAACAACAAAAAATAGAATGGCGGGCAGCCAGAAACGAGCTAGAAGCCAATGCGGAGTATATGGCAGTGGCACCTTTAAATTTACGGGCAGGCAAAATAACTTGTAATAGCAGCGCGCTTACACAATTTAGCCACACGATGTCTGAATACAAACAATTAATCAAGCAGTCAAGGCGATCAAGAGCTGCAATGTGACCGAGTATGAGATGAGAGGCAGGCAATTAAGGTTTTCTAGCGCTACGATATCGTTATGAAAGACAAACAGGCAATTAAGGCAGTCTAGCGAATATAAAGGAATTCTCGCGCTATGATATCGTTATGAAAGACCCAACAGGCAATTAAGGCAGTCTAGCAGATATAAAGGTATTCTCGCGCTATGATATCGCTATGAGAGACAAACAAGCAATTCAGGCAGTCTAGTAAATATGAATAGCAAATTGATTCCTCAAGCGCCGCAGCGATGTGCTACGATACCAGGCTGCAGGGCAGGCAGGGTGGGGCGCAGCGTGGGGGAGCGACCGCGTCTGTAGGATACAGGAGGTCACAGCGCTAATGCACTAGAGCGCCTCTGATGGAGTCAGTGGGAGGGAGGGTCAGCTGGGAGGCGGGAGCGGGGCGGAGACCCGGGCCGGGGTTCACACAATAACAACAACAAAAAATAAAATGGCTGGCAGCCAGAAACAAGCTAGAAGCCAATGGGGAGTATATGGAAGTGACACCTTTAAATTTACGGGCAGGCAAAATAACTTGTAATAGCAGCGCGCTTACACAATTTAGCCACACGATGTCTGAATACAAACAATTAATCAAGCAGTCAAGGCGATCAAGAGCTGCAATGTGACCGAGTATGAGATGAGAGGCAGGCAATTAAGGTTTTCTAGCGCTACGATATCGTTATGAAAGACAAACAGGCAATTAAGGCAGTCTAGCGAATATAAAAGAATTCTCGCGCTATGATATCGTTATGAAAGACCCAACAGGCAATTAAGGCAATCTAGCAGATATAAAGGTATTCTCGCGCTATGATATCGCTATGAGAGACAAACAAGCAATTCAGGCAGTCTAGTAAATATGAATAGCAAATTGATTCCTCAAGCGCCGCAGCGATGTGCTACGATACCAGGCTGCAGGGCAGGCAGGGTGGGGAGCAGCGTGGGGGAGCGACCGCGTCTGTAGGATACAGGACGGTCACAGCGCTAATGCACTAGAGCGCCTCTGATGGAGTCAGTGGGAGGGAGGGTCAGCTGGGAGGCGGGAGCGGGGCGGAGACCCGGGCCGGGGGTCACACAATAACAACAACAAAAAATAAAATGGCGGGCAGCAAGAAACAAGCTAGAAGCCAATGCGGAGTATATGGCAGTGGCACCTTTAAATTTACGGGCAGGCAAAATAACTTGTAATAGCAGCGCCCTTACACAATTTAGCCACACGATGTCTGAATACAAACAATTAATTAAGCAGTCAAGGCGATCAAGAGCTGCAATGTGACCGAGAAGGAGATGAGAGGCAGGCAATTAAGGTTTTCTAGCGCTACGATATCGTTATGAAAGACAAACAGGCAATTAAGGCAGTCTAGCGAATATAAAGGAATTCTCGCGCTATGATATCGTTATGAAAGACCCAACAGGCAATTAAGGCAGTCTAGCAGATATAAAGGTATTCTCGCGCTATGATATCGCTATGAGAGACAAACAAGCAATTCAGGCAGTCTAGTAAATATGAATAGCAAATTGATTCCTCAAGCGCCGCAGCGATGTGCTACGATACCAGGCTGCAGGGCAGGCAGGGTGGGGAGCAGCGTGGGGGAGCGACCGCGTCTGTAGGATACAGGACGGTCACAGCGCTAATGCACTAGAGCGCCTCTGATGGAGTCAGTGGGAGGGAGGGTCAGCTGGGAGGCGGGAGCGGGGCGGAGACCCGGGCCGGTGGTCACACAATAACAACAACAAAAAATAAAATGGCGGGCAGCCAGAAACGAGCTAGAAGCCAATGTGTGGGATACAAGTCTAGCGAGAACTCCCCACGGGGCCTAACAGAGGGCGAGCTCTTCAGAATTTCCGACACCGAGCTCGTGTATGCCAGGGGAACATGGATTGGTGTAACTATTGAGTTGGAGCTAGGGAATTGCTCATTGTTGAACTGCTGTGGCCCAAGAGAAAGGTTAAACGGAAGCCAAGAATACCATAGGTTACCAGAGAGGAGGCAGGTGGTTGGAAATTAACATTTATTCCCAGTTGACAAGGAGGGAACCATTGTGGCACCGGCTTAAACGGCGCATAATCTAACTTTTATTTAAGAGAATGTGCAGAAGAATTTCTATGCCGTGAGGAGGCCTAATGTTGGGTTGCTGGTGATACCTAATGTGTTTCTCTTCCTTATAACCCTTATTTGAACTATACTAAATCTAGAGCCAGGATTGAAATCTATGTAGTCATTTTCACTGAAGAACAAAAATTCCTAAACTAAATGTAATGCAAACATGTCAATGATGTAAGCAATCAATGGTGGTAGTGCTTGATGTAAAGAAATAATACATATCTAACATGTCTAACGGAATAAGCTAAACTATTGAATTTTTATAAAGCACTCCGTATTTTTCTAAACTGGTGTAGTGTCATTTATTTTAGTGGTTGAGCGCTGGGTTACTGCAAGTGAGTGATGTGAGCACAACACAATTGCCTTTGAGATTAGCCATTCCTGCTCTGTGCCAGGCTACCCTATGTGGACTGGTAACCCCAGGTCCAACATGCACCTTTTAGACAGAATGCTGCATGATCACTATGTTGTGACAATGTATGTGTTTATGGTATGCAGACTCACTACATGCTTTCTCACTTGGTGTACACAGGGCTGTATCTCATGAACAAGGAAAGGGGCACATCGCCTGGAGATGCGGCAGGTTGTCAAAATGGCCCCCTACGCACATACAATTTGTCTGCTCAGGGCTGCATCTCTTTGACGGCAATATGAGGATGCACTGGGAATGTGACTGATTGTGTGCATAAGTGAGCATCCCACCACCAATGTCAGCACACATGCACATTGTGCACGTGTGTCTGAGTTGTGTGCAAGAATGTGTATGTGCAGTAAGGTCCCCCTTTATGCACATGTACAATCTTCAAATCAGACACCCTTGCACAATGATGCATGTGTGCTGACATTGATGGTGGCATGCTCACTAATGCACATAATCAGTCTCGTTCACAGTGCATCTTCATATTGTCGTCAAAGAGATGCAGCCCTGTGCAGAAACATTGTAAATGCGTGGTGTTGAGGCAACAGGGCCATTTTGACACCCTGCCACATCTCCAGACAATGTGCTTCTTTGCTTCATCATGTTGCCCTTATTTTGTGGTCTGATATAAATCTTTGACTATATTTTGAATTACTTTTCTTTGCAGATTTCCAAGTCTGGGATCCCACCAATATGCCTCTTGCAATATATTTTTTTACAAGGGTGATATGTGTCCATACCTCCAAGGACAAGAGTATCTGGGACAAGATCTGCAGTGTCATTGTGGCTGTGCACTGGTAGATATTTAATTGTGCATGAGTGACATTGGGCCCCTCCAACCCCATCCTCCAGTCCCTGTTGCTGATATAGCTTGTCATGTTCAGCACCATCCTGTCCCTCGACTCCAACTACCGGCTCCTCGCAGATGACTGCGGACACCTGTTCCTCCAACGCATCCAGCTCCTCTGTAGGGCTGGACTCTTACCTCTGGTCTGCAGTCCTGCCTAGAGATTGGCCAACAGTTTCTCCTTGGTCTTGAGCTTAGCATCATGCCAGCGCTTCTTGTAGTCATTCACTGTCCTCCTCACCTCTCTGACAGCAATCACCTTGGCTGCGATGGACTGCACATTGCACTTCTGGTCCCCAATGACACAGTGGAGCTGACAAAGAGCCGGTGTTGTTTCTCTGTCACCTCCGCAATCAGGACCTGGTTTTCCTGCTGGCTGAACCTGGTTTTCCTCTTCCTCTTCCCCTAGCCCTTCTCCTGGGTCTCTGGCTAGTGCTCCAGGCTATTTGGGGGGTTGTTGTCTCCTGCAGTACTGGGTCCAGCTTTCTCCACGGTTCTTCAGTATTCTTTTTTTTCTGTTTGTGATACTTTGCTGGCGTTTAGTAGTCGCTTTTCCCACCGAAACTGAAAAAAGTGGTGTCTCGCTAATTAGTGTGCAGTTTCTGGACGCTGACCGGTGTGCTGCCACTTTTTTCACGTTAGTGGCAAGATTTGTATTGCCATAACGCAGTTGCTAACATCGACATTTTACGCAGAGATGAGAAACTATTGCCATGTAGCGACGGCTTGTAAATACGTTGCTAACATGGCAATAGTTTTCGGAGGTACGATTCGATTCAAAAATTGGCGCTAACTAATGTTAGTGATAGTTATCGCCAGTCCTTGTACATATGCCCCTGAGTCTTATGTCACTCATCCTGGCATGTGCATGGTGTAAGTCTGGCTTGAGTTTTACCATTAGAAATAATGGGGTAACCCTGTAACCCTCAGAACCTGGGCGGGTAATTAGACAAAAAATAATGGCTTGAGTTTTAGGCATAACGAAAGTATGGCTCGCATTGGCTGGAGATCAACAGCTCAGAGAACCTATGGGAGGATAAGAAGGGCGGGGTCAAGAATCCCTGGTCAGAATTGGATGCAATAAACCCAGGGTGAGTGGAAGACATCTGTACTAAGGTAGCATGAGTTCTGCTTATGTCACCAACTGTTTTTGCTGCTCTAGTTGTAATCATGCTTATTTGATGTAAATGTACAGCAATAGGCAGTATTCCTGTCAAAAAATTACATATATCACTTCTAATGTCACAATCTAGTCCTGATCTCCAGTGATTACACTTGTTCAGAGCAAACATGGACAGCAGTAGGCTGCACTTCTGGTTTGGTTTGAGATAAAATCATTGCGACGCCGGAATCACACACAACACATCCAACAGTACACCTTTGACAAAATATTTCACCTATATCCAACATGGAGCTAATGTGACCTAAAGTGTGCTATCATAGTGCTCACAATGACACTTGCTACTAAAATAAACCATGTGCTATGCAAACAAATGATAGACAGAATGCTGAATAAATCATACATTCACCCGGGTCAAGAGATCTGGGTTATATCCATCATTCTTTGGCTCACCATTCCACCCGGGTTTAGATCCAGCCATATGCAAATCAGTCTTGAACTTGTTCCTTTTGGGAACAGTTCAGCCCGAATTCCCATGCCAGGTCCTCCCTGGACCAGAAAGAAGCATTGTGGGACCGGTTTCGGGTATTACCAGTTATCAGCCAGGCTAGTTTGAATCCAGTGGCACAGTGAGTAAGGGACCCATGGCTGGGCATACCCATCCCACTTTGGGTGAAAAGTGCTACGCAAACAAATGATGGATGGAGTGCTGAATACATGATACATTGACCCCAGTCAAGAGAACTGGGTTAAATCCATTGTTCTTTTGCATTCCATGCCACCCCGGTTTAGACCCAGCCATATGCAAATCACTATTGACCATGGTTCTTATGGGAACAGTCCAGCCTCAACTACCAAGCCAGGGCCTCCCTGGACCGGAAAGTAGCATCCTGGGACCGGTTTCGGGATATTACCCGTCAGCAGACAGGTTAGCTTGAATCCAGTGGCACAGCGAGCAAGGAACCCAACAAAATAAACCAGGCATAAACATTCACACAAACAGCAACTCTAGTCTTAGACTATGTTTAATCATGTGGCAAAGGGCATGTTACATGATTCAGAGGTCCATAGAACCTGGGCCCACATGATCGGTCTTCCCGCAGCTGTCCTGTGCAACATCTTTGGAGCTACTGTCTCGGCTTCATTCTGGCTCACCCCTGGATGCCTGTCCAGCGAGATGCTTGGGCAGAGTGGCACCGGCAGTAAACAGCTTGCTGAATCCTCTGCTCAATCTGTCTTTGAGCTCCGGAGTGGTGCCTCGGGATTGGAAACACGCATTGATTCTGCCGCTGATCAAAAAGCCTCAGTTGGATCCTTTGCTGCACCTAACTATAGACCGATCTCCCTTCTCCCTGCTCTGGCGAAAGTGGTTGAGAAGCATGTTCAGCATACTCTTACCACCTTCATTGAGAATAACAACATTCTCCATGATTCTCAATCCGGTTTCCGTGCAAACTATAGCACGGAGACGGCCCTCGTGGAGGTGACCGACGCCATCAGGGAGACGCTCGATCTAGGGGGAAAGGCTATGTTAGTCATGCTGGACTTGTCGGCGGCTTTCGACACCGTCCCTCATGCAGGTCTCCTGTTAAGACTCAGGGAGATCGGCCTGCGGGGGACGGTGTTGGATTGGTTTCAATCCTTCTTGTCGGACCGCCGTCAGGTGATCTGGGCTCCCCCGTTCTCCGCTGAAATGCCATCGCTAGAGGTTGGGGTTCCTCAAGGGTCCATTCTGAGCCCCACCATATTTAACATCTATATGGCTCCTCTGGCGGCGGTAGCGGAGGCCTATGGGGCCCAGGTCATCTCATATGCTGATGACACCCAGCTTCTGTTCACATGCAGCAAGGGAGAGGCTTTCGACGGCGACAGGATTAAAGATTGTCTTAGTGCAGTCTTCGCGTGGTTTCAGCGGCACAGCCTGAAATGCAACTCGGAGAAATCCGAGCTGCTTTTCTTTGGCTGTGCCCCCGATCCGGGCTGGAAGTCCTGGTGGCCCCAGGATATGTTCCCTCCTGAGAACTCATCTCCCCAAGTGAAAAATCTTGGAGTGGTGTTTGATGATGACCTCTCCTTCCGTCCCCATATTCTGGGGATAGCTGGGAAATGCTTTGGCATCCTTAAGATGCTGAGGAAGTTTCTTCCTCTGCTTTCCCTGCAGTATCGGAAGACTGTAGTTCAGGCATTAGTAGGCTCTAGGCTAGACTACGCCAATGCGCTCTTTGCAGGCTTGCCTAGGTACCTCCTGGACAGACTGCAAATTGTTCAAAACTCGGCGGCCAGAGCTATATTTGGCCTGCCCAGGAGAGCTAGCGTTCACCTGCTATTAAATAGGTTGCATTGGTTACCCATCTCTAAACGAATCAGGTTTAAAATCCTCACACTAGCCTTTAAAGCCCTTCACTCTGTCGGCCCGGTTTACATCAGAAAGAGGGTCGCTTTCTATGTGCCTCGGAGGACGTTGCGCCCAGCGGATCTGGCCAAGCTGGAGGTTCCTACTGCCAAACGAGTTCGGATGGGGGGACTGTCCTTCCAATTTGTGGCAGCTCGCTTCTGGAATGAGCTTCCTCTTTCCCTTCGCAAAGCTAAGAGTCTTTTGGCTTTTAGGAAAGAGCTGAAGACCATGCTCTTTTCCGCGTAATCACTACGACTGTGGTATTGCTCCTTTGTGTTTTCAGGTTTCAGGTCTCTTTTGCCAAAGCGCCGGGACACCCCTTGGGGTAGCCGTGCGCTCTAAAAGTATGGCCATAACATAACATAACATAACAACATTAAAAAAATGTATATGTCCACTGGCATAAATCACAGACACTAAAAATCACACAGCCATGGCTGGCTGAACTGGTCAATGCCCTCTAACCAGGGTCGGAGCAGAACAGCATTGCTGAACAGTGGAAATGTGCCTTTTAATGAGCACACCGGTGCCAGGGTCACCCTTCTCTGTCCACGGGTCAGTAGACCAAAACAAATAGAGATTGGCACTGAAGCAGAAATTCAAATAACAAGTTTATTAATTACTCATTAGTGGGACCACGTCCATACAACACCCTCAAGTGTTCCAGGCTGTAGTATATCGAATACTAAGACCATGGTGCTTATACACACACTTTGTTGCAGAGTAAGCATGTAGATACAAATAGACGGTACAGGCCTACACAGGAATAGTTACTGACAAACATGGGCAGATGGGAGATCACTTAGTCAGCAAAGCGGAAGGGGAAACAGAAGTGGGAGGGGGAACAGAACTGTTTACAACAGCAGAAAAATAGTTGACAGTTACATCTTTAACCATGTGCATTTCAGCAGCTACAGGCCTTTGCTCAGCACATACATTGCTTTGGCCAGTATAGAAGGAGTTAACTAAAGCTGACGACTCAAGCAGAATAGAAGGTCAAGCAACAGTGAAGACAGAAGAATTACATAGCTAACGAAATGGATGCCGCAACCAAAATGGCTTCAGCTTATGCTAACGGAAATCGTTTCAGATTTACACAGACAACCCTTTTAGCATATGCTGAAGACATTTTGTTATGCTTTTGAGGGAATCCGAAAAATATCGTTTATATCGATCTGCATCATTTAATTAATTTCTTGATCATTTGCTAGTCACGCATTTACATTCTTAACATTTTGTTTAGTCGGTATACACAATGTACACGTAGAAACACAAAGGGAACAAAGCATCAGGCTGCATTGAATACATAGGCAACAAGTGAAAAGAATAGCTAGAAATATACATATGGCTGACAATAATTTCCAACGCCATACAGTAAATATGTTCCATAGCCTACCAGTCAAAGTCCACATGCCAGAATCCTGATGGATTTCAGAGGCTATTTTATGCATTTTGGAAATTGCATCAAAAACCGAAGGTGTGTGGTCAGGGATGTAAATGCAGCAGCTACCCCCGATGATGCGACTGCTCCACCGTGGTCAGCCAAGATGACATCAAGGACCATTCTATTTTGGAGAGTCACAATTCTCCCAATTTTTAGTTCTTCTGTGATGTTTCCAAGCTTCACTGCTGTCTAATTGGTTACAGCCTCTACAACACGTGTTAAGCGTCTGATCTTTCTACTGTTTAAGGTCGCACCAACAAAGAAGAATAGTCCCAAATGAAAGTCAATATACTGCTGTAGTGCAGTATCAGTTTGATCCACCTCATCATTGTTTATTGTCCTCTTGGATCTGGTCTTGGAAATGTCATTAAATAGTTTATAGTCTTTATGGTAGGATGCAGGTGCCAAAAACACAGGTGGAAGCAGCTAACTGACCAACCAATAGGTGGATGATAATAACCTTTACTTCCTCAAATGAAATAGGTATTATGTGAGGACAAACAACTGCTATATGTTCATTCAGTAATATTTAACACTGAAGTACAGTCACTTTTTCCCACAGGAATATTGCTAATACTGCTCACGCAGAGATCTGTTCGAGCTCTAGTAACAGGAGGCCCATTTCCCTTGGTTATTTGAGTGTTAGGGAAACATAGTGCGCGGAGGAATTTCCTCAACGATACTCTTCCACTTCCCATACAGTCCTTTTAGCTTGTGGATCTCTTTCCTCATCAGGTTAATACATTTTATTCAACTGAGCATTTCGTCCTCCTACATCAGCATAAGTAATATTATCAATTTTAGAATCGCACAACAATGCAAACCAGGCTCTACAGAAGCCATTATGTGAAAACGGCAAGGGAATATAAGGCGTTCCTCCCTTTTTCTGATGAGCTGGCATCATTCCACATACCCAGCAGGTGGGAACGTTTGTAGCATTGTGTGTATGGTACAACATTGAATGAAAGTGTTATTGAGGTTGGACATTCTATGTTTTGGCTCATGATAAGGAAGAGTGAAGTAATGGTGTTCAATGGGGACAGGAGTAGTAGCAGTCAGTAGTTTTCGGACAGGAGCTACTTCCTCTACAACCCATGTTGTTATAGAACAATAACAACAGTCAAAGTAAGTCCAGTACCAATCATTGTTCTTTTGCTACAAACTCTTGCACCAGTCGGTTTCTTTTCCTTAGGCATATTCATTTCGTTGACAAACAACAAAACAGATTGTGCCCTAAGGTCCTGAGCAGGCGTTGGTTTCTTCACTAACATTGAGACAAATAGTCACTAAAAGGCTACCCCCCTTTGAAGTTCGTCTTTAACATCCCAGGATAGTGGCTCAAACAGTCTTTTTCAGCAACGAAGTGTCTTTCTTCGTAGGTGGCAGCTGATATCGGAATGTACCAGGAATCAAGTGGTCCGGGAAGTCTTCCTCAGATCCTTCAGGCAACACAGCTTGCCCTTTCTCGGTGAGTAGGATATCGCAGTGATCTGCCAATGCAGCTGGGCTCACTAGGTCTTGCAACACTTTTTGACAGTGTGTCACATGGACCTAGTTTTTCCGGTTTGTCACTCGAGCTGCAGTCCTAGTAGCCAGCAGCACTTGTCTGGGGCCTCGCCACCTCGGTGCTAGGGAGCTGGTCCTCTGGAAGGATTTAATCACCACATAGTCACCAGGGTGCAAGCAGCGGCCCTCACCTGCCTGGAAGAGTCTCCCAAAACTGTTGATAAGTAGAGGACAACCTGTCAGTCAACTGGGACAAATAGTCATTCATCAATACATAGTGTATATATATCATGTATAGGGCGTGGCTTAGGAATCCTCCCAATATTCATTGGCCATCCAAAAACCACCTCATACGGAGTGAGGCCAGATCCTGTATGTGGTATTGATCTAATTATAGATAGCAATTCTAGAGGCAGTGCATCAGGCCATTTCAAAGATGTGGAAGCCTGTATCTTAGCCAATTTCAATTTCAGGGTAGAGTTGTAATGTTCCACTAGTCCTGCTGGTTGTGGGTGAAAAGCAGTATGAAACTTCTGCTTAGTTCCCAACCCTTTCATGAGATACTCAACAACTTGCCCAATGAAATGGGGTCCGTTGTCACTCCACAAAACTCGACAAATGCCAAATCAGAGAAAAAACTCCTTTAGGAGCACCTCTGCTGTTGTAAGAGCTGTATTATCTTTCATAGCGTATACCTCCACCCATTTACTAAAGGCACAAACCACTACCAGAACATACTTTAGGTTGTTACAACGCTCAAACTGTATGTAATCCATTTGCAGGCCCTCAAAAGGTGCAGTAGGTATTGCAAAGCCTCCTGTTGGAGTTTGTGTTCCCTTTCCAGTATTATACTAGAGACAGATCAGACAAGACTGGACTATTTTCTTAGCCGTACTGATAGTCTCTGGATGATCCCAAACTTGCATAAGTTGCTTTGCTATTGAGGATGCTCCAACATGTGCTGGCCCATGTGCCATATGAATCATAGGGTGTAAATAGGCTGTGGGTAACTTCCATTTTGTCATTTCTTTATTCCTCTACCAGCCCTCATCATCCGATGCTCCCTCCTTGGACCATTGGTCTAATTCATCAACAGATGCAGATTGTTGCGTGTCCAGGACCTCTTGGCTGGCATCATGCCAACGTTCAACCTGTGATTTAACTACATACATACATGTGGTACTTCGCTGCATTGCGGTCTCCCGAGCTGTGTAATCTGCAAAGGCATTGGTGCTCCTATTTTATCGGTCACTTTCTTGTGTGTGCTACATTTAACAATTGCCACTTTCTTAGGATAGGTCAAGGCAGTAAGGAGATTATGTACTATTTCTCCATGCACTATTTGTGTCCCATGTGAAGTGAGAAAGCCTCTTTCTATCCAAAGCTGCCCGAAGTTATGTGCCACACCAAAGGCATATTGGCTATCAGTGTATATGTTAACAAGCAAATCTGTACAAAGCTCACATGCTCTTGTCAGTGCTATAAACTCGGCTGCTTGAGCTGACTTTTGTGGGATACGAGCTGTCTCAACTGTCTGAAGTGTTATAATTGCATAAGCAGCAGATGTAGTGCCATCAAGCAACTTCAGGCAAGATCCATCGACCCACAATTCTCCAACGCTAGAAAGAGGTGTATCTTGTAGGTCAACACGACCCTTGGTGTGTTCTTCAATGATATACAATCGTGTAGCTCTGGTGACTGAGACTGAGTAGCTGGAAGTAGCAATAATGTAGCAGGATTCAAAGTCAAACATCTTTTCAGCATGATATGAGGGGCCAAAAGTGTCAGTTCCAATCCTGTCAAGCAGGCACTAGTCAGATATTGTGTCTTTGTTTGATTTAACAAGGCATCGACTGAATGAGGTACTAACACATACAATCTATGTGACAAGACTATTCCCTCACTCTGACATATGGACACAGTTGCTGCCGCTCAAAAACAACCAGGCAGCGCGTTGGCAACTGGATCAAGGACAGCTGAAAAATATGCAAAAGGACGTTGTTTATCACCATGTGAATTCTTTTATTGTTTGGTTACTCAAAACCATTACATTAAAACAAAATACAAGATTACAAAATTACAAAAGTTAAAACGAAAGGAGTTTGTGCCACCCAAGGGGCGGGGTAGCGATGAGGGAGGGTCATATTAAGGCGTGGATCTGCTAAGTCTCTATGAGGGGAGGCCCTCCCCTCATAGAGACTTGTGTTTATCGCCATGTGTCTGTGTTAAAACTGGGAGGGCACAACCTTCCCTCTTGTGTACATAAAGTGTGAAAGTCTTAGTGTAGTCTGGAGTTCCTAATACTGGTGCCGAACAAAGAGCTTGAAATAGCTGTTGGACGGCATTCGGTTTTCAGTTGTACATGGGAGAGGTTTCGGAGTGTCTTTAGTCAAAAGGGTCAACCACAGTTTAATAATGTATGAAACGCTAGGGATCCACTGCCAATAGAAAGTAGTATGGTCAATCAATGCACAAACATCTCTCTGAGTATGCGGCCCATGAGTATCTAAAATGGTCTGAATGCAGTCTGGTGTGAGTGCATATCCCTCCTTAGACAGGAGGTGACCTAAATAGGTAACCTGCTGCCTAAATAATTACAATTTCTTCCGAGAGACTTTGTGATGATGAGAGGCAAGAAATTATAATAATGACAGTGTTCCTTCTTTACACTGTACAGGGGTATTGGCAGCCAACAAGATGTCATTGACATATTGAATAAGAACCACCCCTTTCGGCACAGGAAAGGTATCAAGCTGCCTTTTCAATGTCTGACTATAAATGCTTGGACTCGCTGTGTACCCTTGTGGAGGTCTACAGAATCTGTATGATCTATTATTCAAAGTGAAGCCAAACAAATAACGGCTGTCAGGGGGAATAGGTATTGAAAAAAATGCATTTTTCAAATCAATTACACTAAATATAGTGGCAGTAGGAGGAACCATAGTAAGAAGGGTTGTGATGTCAGAGACTACCGTGTATTGGGGCACCACAATTTTGTTAACATCTCATGAATCAATAATGAATCTGTACATTTTAGTATCAGTGTCTCTCTTCAAAATAGGAAGGATAGGGCTATTACAAATGTTATAAGGGACTTCTTCCACAATCCCCACCTTGATCAAATCCTGAACAATGTGTGTCAATGCTTCTCCACCTTCCCGAGACATTTTATATTGGGGCAGCCGAGGCAATAAAGCCCCTTCCATCACTTGAATATGCACTGGTGGAATAACCATTTGTCCCACATCCGTATCTGATGTAGCCCACAAAGTACTAGGTAACGATGCCAGAGCAATATCTTCTTTAATGAGACAAGACCTCTCAACCATTGGATAGTTATCGTTTAAGATAACACGCACACCTTCTGGGGAACAATGTATTGTTGCACGAGAATATTTAAGCATATCAATGCCCACAATATTAACCGGGGAAAGCAAAAATGGACATGCTGCAGTGAATTTATCAAGACTAAATGCAAGTGGCTGTGACAGTGGGCTAGATGTAGGTGTCCCATCGAATCCTATCGATGTTATCATTGCACCAGACAGGGGAGCCCTAGGAACCAATTTATTAGACAGAGCACGATGAGTAGCTCCTGTATTAACCAGAAACCAATCAGTAGAGCCCAAGACATTTGCATCAACATAAGGACCTTTCTGATCTACTGGGACCTCAACCAGTTCCTTACCTCATCCTAGGCATTCCTATGCATGATCTGAAACCCCAAGACCATCAGCCGAATAATCTGACATTTGATATTGATTCCGTCTATCAAAGGTATTAGAATAATTTGCACTGTGCTCAACTGCCTCAAATCTGGTACGATTTCCTAATCTTCCCCTATGTCCTGAATTGCCTGGGCATCCTCTCATACTTCCTCTACCCCGTTGAAACTGCTGAACTCGCAACAGGGGGCGTCAGGCCGCCACTGTCCAATCTCTTTACAATAAGCACACTGATCAGAAGACAAAGTTGATCGAGAGAAAGGGGGTACACCAGGGTATATACTGCACGTCTGCCTCTACCACTACCTCTGAATGGTGGACCATATACTTGAGTCAACATAACTTTCATCTTTAAATCTTTAACCTTCTTATCCTCTTTGCCTTTTGCTTCCAATTCCTGACGCTCATAATACTGGGCAAAACCAAAGGGGATGATGGATGGAGTATTGAACATTGCAAGCACTCACCCCCAGTCAACTGATCTGGGTTTAATCCATCATCATTCTTTAGTTCACACTGCCACCCCAGTTCAGGCATAGCCATATGCAAATCATTCTGCCCCTGTGCCTCATGGGAACAGTCCAGCCCGAATTGCCAAGCCATGTCTTCCCTGGACCGTAAACAAGCATCCTAGGACCAGTTTCTGGCTAATCAGCCGTCATCAGCCAGGCTAGCCTGAATCCAGTGGCAAGTGAGCAAGGGACCCACGTCTGGGTATACCCTGCCAACTCAGGGAGAACAAAGCAAAACCAAAGGGGATGATGGACGGAGTGTTAAACATTGCAAGCACTATGTTGCGGGGCCTACCACTCCCCAGGTGGCCCCAAAAGGCCCAGATGCGGCGCCCCCGTCAGGTCCAGGGGACGCTTTCCACTGGCCTTCAAGGGAACAGTCACAGGGGGAGGAGACATACATAAGGGGGCCCAATGACAGCCCCGGCCCGCGCCGCTGCCTGACCACAGCGACTGAGGTCAAAGGCGCACCACAGCAACCCTGGGGGGCCGACAGATAAAGTGTGCGGCTCGGCCGAGATCTGATCTTCCGAATCTTCCCCCGCGGCATCAGCAGCCTCTGCGCCGAGGGCTCACCTTCAGTCTTCCCTGAACGTTGGGGGCGAGTGAAGGAGCCCCAGACACCGCCCTCGTCTCGCTGCAGGCTAGGGACCGGGCCGCTCAGGGATATCCTCTGGCCAGGGATCAGAGCTGCTGCAGGTCTGCCATTTTGTGGCGCTGAGGCCGCTGACTGAAGAAGAGCCTTCCCAAGCCGCGGGAACCCCGATCTGCCCGAGAAAGGGACCGGAGCTGAACCCGTGACCTCAGTAGGCACCGCAGGCAACCAGGAGAGGTGAGTGGCGGCCGTTGACAGTGGATAAGAGGCGGATGATGGATGGGGTTACCAGAGCACTCATAGAGTGCGTCCGCCATCTTGACGCCTCAGGCCACGCCCCCGGGCTCAAAGTTTTTAGAAACATTTCTAAAACCAAGTATTACCTCCCAGGAGGACTTCACTGCAAATATAAGCAATATAACTGCTCTAAATCTTTCCACTGCTGGAACATTGCTACAAGTTCTAGAGCAGAAGTAGTCCCATGAGCTTCTTTGGATCTGATAGTGGCCTTTTTATCAGTAGTCAAAGTAGAGCGAGTCTGCCGCCCATCTTGCTCATCTATATCTTTATCATCTGAAGAAAAATGTTCTTCTTTAGAAAGATCATTCTCGGACGGAGGTCAATCTAACAAGATAGAATAATCCTGAGGTTTATTAAGTATGGGATAAATGGGGCACCTAATAGGGTACTGTCCAGTAACCTCTAAATGATGTTCCCGCCCTCTTTTTCTTTTATTACTTTCATCTTTTTATTTTTTAATTCCAACGCTTTTGGATATATTGTTTTTCGCTGTTCTTTTTCTGCTATAGCTTCTTCTTTCCTCACTCTCTCTTGCACTTTTCTCCCACATTCGTACACAATCAAACATATCTTGTCGACTTTTCTTTTTAAACAAACACTGTTCTACATAGTGAATCTTCTTAAAGTTAAATGACCAATTCACTGGCCATTGTAGATCAGGATCCTTTTTTGTATATTTGTTCCACAGTGTACTATATACCATATTTAACATACATATGTCTATTAGGAGTCCCCTCAGGGGGAGCCAGCTGACTTCTTTCTAAATCTGTTTTGGTACCACCATGACAGCAACACAGTCTACGGAGTGTGCTGGAAACAGGCATGCTACAACATTTTTGTATAATATTACTTTTCCAAAATATTCAAAAGTAGAGAAAAATCTCCACATTACCTGCCTTTATCGTTTGCAAAAATCTTGGCCAAGCAAATCAAGAGTGCCGCTTCAGCGACCTTACCAAACAAGAGTCTCCAACTTCCAACTGCCAATCTCTTGGTCGACATAATGGTCACTGCAAAAAATTATGCCAAAGGATACATAAGTCGTGGCCGGCCACCACCTGGAGGGTCGAATCGAAAAAAAACAGACAAGTCACTTCGCTCTGCAAAGACAAGGGTCTCCTCATGCAGGAAGTCTCCTCAGTAATACTCCACGATTCCGTCAAGACCACTCCTTCAGATGGCCGCGTCTCCGATGAGGCCGCACGTTGGGCGTCAACTGTGGAAATGTGCCTTTTAATGAGCACACCGGTGCAGGGGTCACCCGTCTCTGTCCACGGGTCCGTAGACCAACAAAATAGACATGGGCACTGAAGCTGGAATTCAATTAACAAGTTTATTAATCACTCATGAGTGGGACCACGTCCATACAATACCCTTAAGTGTTCCAGGAGGAATACACAGACCATGGTGCTTATAAACACACGTTGTTGCAGAGTAAGCACGTAGATACAAATAGAAGGTACAGGCCTACACAGGAATAGTTACCGACAAACATGAGCAGATGGGAGATCACTTAGTCACCAAAGTGGGAGGGGGAACTGGACTGTTTACAACAGCAGAAAATAATTGACAGTTACATCTTTAACAAGGTGCATTTCAGCAGCTACAGGCCTTTGCTCAGCACATACATTGCTTTGGCCCAGTACAGAAGGAGTTAACTAAAGTTGATAACTCAAGCAGAATAGAAGGGCAAGCAACAGTGAAGACAGAAGAATTACATAGCTAACAAAATGGATGTCACAACCAAAATTGCTTCAGCTTATGCTAACGGAAATTATTTCAGATTTCCACAGAATGTGCGTTACACAAAAACCATCAACATATTAGTCGCTATAACTTTCTCTGCAGAAGACATGCCTCTTCAAAACGTCTTTGGGAACCAGGCCCTAAAATTAGGAGGTATGGGTATTTAAAAGACCATGTGTGGACATAGACAAAGGTGGAGGGCACATGAATTTAGGTTGTTGTTATAAAAACCAAAGCACATCATTTAGAGAAGCAAACATGCTGTAAGTAATCTAGCCTAAAATGCTTTAAATTGTACATTCAAAAGTGTTGGCTGCCTCAATATATCCCACAATGCTATTTCTTTAATCAACGCAAATATCGATTGTGGGGAAAGTGAACATGTTCTGCTGAGGTTTTCCAAATGCCTTAAATGATACATTGTTGTATTGACGCATTAGTGACTGTGCCTCACACTATGCTTGGACTTCAGGTATAGTTGGTGTGTCTGTAGCTGTTTCAGGTGCTGTGTGTATAGGATTGTAACATAATTGGGCTCCTTCTCTTGGCTGCGTTTGAGGTAGGTAACAGCCCTGTCCTGGGTGTCAAAATCTGAACCTGGGGTACACCGAATACTATGTGTGTCCATGGAATGAACCGTCCCCATGGTCTATGCCTGAGGATCACAGTGTGTGTGCAAGAAAGCTTGTGCTGTTTCACCCATTCTGTGATTGCATATAGCCAGTGATTACTACACCGGACAAGGCATCTCTATGCGGTTCACCTGATGCCGAAGGTCTTGGTTGTAGGTGTCAATGATGCACTCTTTTCGCTGGCTCTGGCTCAGAATCTTTTCCAGCTGCGGCACCTGTGCCCTGCAGGTTTCAAGCAGCTCTTTAAAACTGACCTCTGTTATATCGGCAGAAGTGGGCTGCAGGGGAGATAAGTGTTTACAGCTCTGTTCCTTCTGTCTGGCTGCTCTGAAACAGGGGCTGCACTCTGCCACCAATAGGTTCTGGCTGTCGGCTATGCATCCTGTTGCGGGGTCTGAGCAAGTCTCCCAGGTGTAAGATGAAGGAGAAGCGCAGGTGTCTGGAGGGTGTGTGAAGGTTCAGGAGTTGGTTGATGTATGCTGGCCCTTGGTCACGGAGGGCCTCGAAAGAGTGTGTCAGCATCTTGAATTGACATCTTTTCTTGATAGGGTGCCAGTGGAGGTTACTGAGATGGGGGGTGATATGGGTTCATCTGAAGAGGATAAAGATGAGTCTGGCTGCTGATTTCTGCATCGTCTGGAGTCTCTTCAGGAGTTGGGTAGTGATCCCTGCGTAGAGTGCGTTGCCGTAATAGAACTGGCTGGTGACTAGGGCTTCGTTTTCTTGGCGTCAGCAAGGAGTCATCTGAATCCAAGGTTGGGGGCGTTGTCTGTCAGTGTGGGTCCAAGTTTGGAGGGCCACCAGGAGTTGTTCCACTTGGAGGCGTTGTTCCCAAAAATCAGCACTTCTGTCTTGTCCATGTTGGACTTCAGGCAGTTGGTTTTCATCCAGTTGGTGTTGCTCGTCATGCTGTTGTGAAAGTTGGTCCTAGCTGTGGAGGGGTCTTCTGTAAGTGAGTGGATGAGCTGGGTGTCATCTGCATAGGATATGATGCAAAGGCAATGGGTTCTGATGATGTTGGTCAGGGGCTTCATGTAGGTGTTGAACAGTGTGGGGCTGAGGGATAAACCTTGAGGGATGCCACAGATGATGCTCTTGTATTCCGAGGTGAAGGGAGGTAGGCAGATTCTCCGGGCTCGTTCTGTGAGGAAGGATGCAATCCATTTGAGGGCGTCTCCCTGGATCTCGTGAGGTCGAGTCTGTTGATGAGTGTGTGGTGGGATATGGTATCGAAAGCTGCTGGGAGGTGGCCGAGGATCAGGGCCGCTGTTACTCCCCGGTCGAGGAGGGTTCTGATGTCATCGATGGCAGCGATCAGGGCAGTCTCAGTGTTGTGGTTGACAAGGATTGCGAGATGTTGAGCAAGTTGTTTCTATTCAGGTGTTTAGTGTTTAGTGAGTTGGTGGTTGATGGCCTTCTCAAGGACTTTGGCAGGGAAGGGGAGCAGAAAGATGGGGTGGTAGATCTTGATCTTACTCGGGCAGCGGAGGGTTTCGTGAGGAGCGGTCTGACTTCTGCGTGTTTCCATCTGTCTCAGAAGGCAGCCACAGTGATGGATGAGTTGAGATTGGAGGTGAGTTTGTAGCTGATCTCCATGCTCCCGAGGTTGAAGGCGTGGTGGGGCAGGGGTCAGTGGGTGCTCCGGAGTTCATGATGGCTGCGGTGTTCTGAGTGGTGAGCTGGTCCCATGTGGTGAGCATCAGTTGGTGAGGGGCGGTTGTGGAGGTCTGTGGGTTGGGGTTTGAAATTACTGTAGAAGGTGGATATCTTGTTGTGGAAATAGTCTGCCAGGTTGTCACAGAGTTATTGGGAAGAGGGGATCGAGTTCTCGATGGCTGACTGGAGGCAAACTTCCTAACGATGCTGAAGAGTTCCTTTATGTGGTTGAAGCTTGCTACGATGTGGTCTGCCAGGACCCCACTTTTTGTGTCTTTCAGCCACTTTCTGTGTCAAGGTGAGCCACTGGAAACAAGAATGTAGGCTGAATACAGTTCAAATGGAATATGATGACCGAATGCCAAATATGAACGCAATGCCGATGCAGAATATGCAAGTTCAAAATCAATAATTGCTAATATGCTCCGAGCCCTAATGATGCAACAAAACATGGCCAACCCAAGGTACAGTTCAAATATTAACCCAAAGGTTCACCAGAATCCTTTCAGGAGTAATGATAAACTCAGTTTCTGGTTTCAACAGACTCAGTGGACTAGACCTTGATCATTAACAATGACGGTACCACAGAGGTGAGGAGGAATGTATGCTTGAATTAGTTCTGGGATTTAGCAGAATGGGCCATATTTAGCTGGAGAGGTGGATGTCCACTACGTATCTGTTAGATTTAGGGTCTCTAGTTGGCACAGGTAGGTACTTGTGACAAATAGGGACCCTTGCCTCTAGTCAGGGTAAGGGGGTACACTCCTAAAATAACCCCTGCTCACCCCCTTGGTAGCTTGGTACGAGCAGACAGGCTTATCTCAGAGGCAGTGTGTAAAGCATTAGTGACCACATACAGTAACCCAGTGACAACACTACAGATGGACACTACACAAGGTTTTATATAAAAAATAAATATACTTTATATAGATTTACCACAAGACCATAAACGACAAAAATACACAAAACTGTTACTTTAGGATGGTAGTTTTAGCTTAGTTCAGTTCAGTTCTTACACCAACTGTACCTTACGATGCGTTGCGCTTCCACGCAGTGAAGGAAATGCGGCAAAATTCTGGTGCAAAGAAACAAAGACGTGAAGATCTTTCAGATGCAGCACGCTTCTCTGGGGTTGCGAGAAGTTCTCGGTTCGATGCGACTTCCGCAGGATGCAACAACTACATTCTTGTTCAGAAATGCGACGGCAGTAGCTCTGACGGCGGCGCGCTTCTCCTGGGATGCGAGGCGCTTTCCTCTCGATGCGGTGCAGTGCGACAGTTCCAACGGCGACACCCTTGCTCAGAAGTGCGACGGCAGGCAACGGCAACAAGCTTCTTCCTTGTTGCAAGACTCTTCTCTCGATGCTGTGCAGTGCGACAACTCCAGTGGCAACACCCTTGTTCAGAAGTGCGACGGCAGCAGCAGCGATGGCGACAAGCTTCCTCTTTGTTGCGTTGTGCTTCCAGCTCCTTGTGAGATGCAGTCCCTCAGAAGGCCGAAAAACAGCAGCAGGCCCCTCCAAAGAACTCTGGGGAGCTGGGGGTTGAAGTCTGTTGTCTCTGAGACTTCAGCAGGAGGCAATCTCTTTTCCAAGCCCTTGGAGACCCTTCATAAGTTGAAAGCAAAGTACACAAAGTTCCTTTCTCCTTCCTTTGGCAGTCAGGCAACCACTGCAGGCTAATCCCCCAAACAGTACTTCAGCTTAGGGATAGTCTCTCCTCAGTTTCTTCAGGTTCCTCTCCTCAGTAAAGGTTTCTTCTTGTAGTCCAAAAGTGATCTAATTTCTTGGGATCAGGGTCCCAATAGTTATACCCCAAAATCCTTTGTTCTCTGAGGGGATAAGGGCCTTTGCCTAGACCAAATCAGTTCTGGAGCACTCTGTTTACTAGACTCCTTCTTTTCTTTCACAGTGCAGGGCAGAAACATCAGACGCCCCACAGGAGGTGGAGCCAGCATTGTGGAGGGCAAGCAGAGCCCTGGAGCACTTTGTTGACAGAATTCCTTCTCTTCTTTCAGTGTGCAGGGCAGAGACATCAGACACACCAAAGGAGGTGGAGCCAGAATTGTAGAGGGAAGGCCCAGCCCTATTCAGGTACCAGGTGCAACTCCTCCCTCCCATCTAGATGCAGAGATCTCTAGTCACCACTGGACTGCCCCAGCCGGTCTCCTGGAATCCCCCAGCCCTGTCAATCACAAACCCAGACAAAGGAATACACAATCTAGCAGAGGCAGGCTTGAAAGGTTAGGCAGGAAAATACCTACTTTCTATAAGTTGTATTTTTAAACACAGAATATTAAAACCAACTTTACTAAAAGATGTATTTTATTATTCTGAGTTCAGGCATACTAAACTCGAATTTCTACCATGTTCTCTGAGTCAGTTAGGATTATAAAATGTAATAATTCTAACAGCCCATTCTGGCCTATGGAGAACAGGTAGCCTTGCAATAGTGAAAAACGAAAAGGGCTGCAATTCACTATTAGGACATGCCACACACATCAGGGCTTGTCCTACCTTGTACTTGCAATGCACCCTGCCCTATGCCTACCATAGGGGTGTCTGATATGAAGAAAAGGGAAGGTTTGGGGACTGGCACGTGGGTGCACTTGCCCAGTCAGCATGACAGTACCAGAATGCACACAGGCTCTGTAATGGCAGACCTTAGATACATTTTACAAGGCTGCTTCTGGGGGTGGCACAACCAGTGCTGCAAGCCCACTAGCAGCATTTGGATTACAAGCCCTGGGCACTCCTGGTGCACTGTACTAGGGTCTGACAAGTAAACCAAATAGTCAATCCTGGAATCACCAATTAATACATTCATTTGCAGTAGAATTAGAATTACTTTATTGTACAGTTAATTAAAACTCACACTATAACTTACAGCATTAAAATCGTTATAAGCTTAAATACATACATATTGTTAAAAGGAGAAAAGGTGTTTAAAACCATATAAAGTCATCATTCTTGATTGCAATGTCTGTAATCCACCTATAGAGTTACAATTGTGACTCAATGTCCTTTTGCTTGCCTTGACTTGGCGGGACCTTGGCAGTCTGTTTCTTGGTTAACAAGTTGTAGCATACTGTTGGTCACTGCGCCATGTGGTTGGATCATAAGTCTTGTGGACACAATGTCGAAGGCCTTCGTCAATCTACAATTTAGCTGGACCTCTTCAGGTTTGAAGCATATCATCACAGCTTGCCTGCAGCTTGTTATACCTTTTTGATTCCAAAGTGATCGAAGACGGGCGCGCCTTATGTCTATCAGGTTAGGGCAGATGCAGATTATATGTATTAAATCCTCGTTCCCTGATCTGCAAAGACGGCAAAGCTGATCTTCTGGCCTCCTTTTCCATGGTGCCAAGTGTGGTAGAATTGTTAGGATTCCGAAACGCAGGTTTAGAAATGTATCCTTTGTCTTCCTCGTGAGACCCATTTTCAGGTATTCCTGCGGTTTCAGGGCATTGTAATCTTTCAGCACGGCACATCCATGTGCCCTCTTGGCCAGAGTTTCTTTATCGTCAATAGATGATATTAGTTTAGTAACTTTTGTTACCACCTTTTTGAAACTGTTATTGTCAGCTGCTGACTCCCAAAGGCTAGTTAAATCCAGATGTTCCAATGAGTTTAGAAGGTTTTTCTTAGCGGGCGAGTTTGATCGTATTGACAGTTCTGTCCATAGATGAGCGTTTAGGGTACCTTGCTCCGCGCCTTTGATTTTGCGCCAGAATTTTATGTAGGCGCCTCTTCTCTCCACCTTTTGTTTTTGAATGCCGAATTTGAGGCGGATTTGGGCAGGAGACACAATCAGCCTGATTCATCAAGCTAAATTGCACTTGCAAAGGGCAAGATTCTCAGAATCTTGCCTTTTGCGAGTGCAATTTTTGCATTTGGGATTCATCATCCCAAATGCAAAATTCGCTATTAAAGAATTCGCACATTTGCGAAGAATTGCATTTAAGGAATCTCTATTTGAGATTCCTTATATGCAATTCATGAATCATTTTAAAATTGCGAAATTGCAATTTTGGGACGCTATTTACCGAGAGGTCAGACCTCTTGGTAAATAGCAAAAACTTAGAAAAATGCATTTAAATGCATTTTTCTAAGTTGCATGTTACACACACACATGTCCTTTGGACATGTGTGTGCGCAACACCAATGTAGATTACATTTCAGGGGTGCTACAGGGTGTCCTTTGGACACCCCTGCACCCTTGAAATTGCATCCTTATTTGCGATTAGCTAATTGCTAATCGCAAATAAGGAATAACTCCCCATGCATTCCTATGGGCCTGTAGGCCCATAGGAATGCATGGGGAGTTATTCCTTATTTGCGATTAGCAATTTGCTAATCGCAAATAAGGAACATGTAGGAATCGCAATATTTTTTGCAATTCCTACATGAATCCCGTTTTGCAAGTCCTTAATAGCGATTCCTTATGAATCGCTATTAGGGGCTCGCAAAACGGGAGAATGATGAATCTGGCTGATCGTTTGGCAGATGGAAAATTGCCTTGTATGCTACGCTGATTATTTTGTCTAGAGCATTAGCGCCTTTCCCTTGCATGGGTCCACTTCCGTATGTAAGCATAGGCTGTAGGCATACTCTAATCACCTGTAGGAGGGGGTCAAGTGATCGATCAGGGAGAACTTTCTTTAACGGCTTCATTGAGAATTGGAATGCAGTGCCCTTCTGTGTTATAGCCTCCAGCTGGGGTTTGAACAAGCCTCTGCTGTCTAATAAAACGCCAAGGTATTTACAGTTGGTGACTCGGTCCAACCTCTGTCCGTCTAGGGACCATTCCAGTTTCTTTGATTTATTGTAATTTACTGACATAACTTTAGTTTTATTTAAGATAATCTTCAAAGTGCTGTTTATTGAAAATTAAATTTGTTAGTAGTGTCTAAGAGATGTTGCAGTCCAATCGGAGGCCCGTCTTATTAAGACCAAGTCATCAGCGTAAAGGAGGTTTGATAGCGAGATGTCTCCCAGCCGTGGCGCGTGTGAGTTGGTTTTGTCCAATTCTCCGGGCAAGTCTGCCAGGAAAAGGTTGAACAACATGGGGGCAAGGACGCATCCTTGTTTTAGTCCTTTGGTGGTGTTAATTTGCCTGGAAAGGTGAGTCCCGCTACCAATTTTGATCTTGACCCAGGTGTTGGTATGGAGTAGTATTAGCTGCTTCAGGAGTGGCCCCGGTATCCCCCACGTGTCCAGTTTCTGCCAGAGTTTGCTTCGGTCTAAGTAAGCAAACGCTGCACTGTCATCTATAAAGCATAGAAATAGTGAGCTCTTGGTTATCTTGGCAGCGTCTATCAGTAGGGTTAGCGCCATGATGCTTGTAATTGTGCCCTGTCCTCTGCAGAATCCGGTTTGGTTTACGGGGATGATGTTTTTTAGGGTTGCCCAAGATGTTAGTTCCTCCAGGAGGAGACCCGCGTAGTACTTTGCCTCTATCAATTAGGGCAATGAGGCGATAATTACTTGGATTGTTCCTATCGCCCTGTTTGTGGATCGGACTGAGTATTGATCCTCTCCAAGTAAAAGGGCATGTCGCCGTATCCCTGACTTGCAGAAAAAGTGGCACCAGTATCTCGCTCCAGAAGTTGGCTTCATGCTTGTACATTATTGGCGGGAATCCATTGAGCCCGGGAGCTCCTTCCAGTTTCCCTTTGGATATTTTTTGCTTAATCCTGGCTGCTGTTACTGCATGATTTTTATCCTCACTGCATGAAGGTGGTCTAAAGCTTGCGGGGTTGCACGAAGTCTCCACCGGAATAGTGAATTCGTATGCGTTTGCTCGATGATTGATTGTCATTTTCCTATTACTCTTTGTGTTCCTCATAGTTATGTTTTTTCCAATAAGTAAGCCCCCCTCTGAATTTTTGTCATTGAAGTGTATCGATAAATAGTGAGCCCATTCGGGTTCTGATATGTGGGAGTTTATTCCACTATGGCTTGGACGTTGAAGACTTTGAATTGTTTTCCAGAACCTGGCGCTGTTCTTCTGTTTTGAATCCTAAACAATTTTTGCACAGAGGTCCTCGTTGATTTGCCTTTTCTTTTCCCAGAGTCTTTAGGGATTGCAGCACCTTGTGCAAGGCATCGTTGTTTGATTTTTTTGCAGAGCTTCCTAAGGGTCTGGTTTATTTCCCGTTTTAGTTTTTTTTATCTCCAGTGAGGTTACTTTCGCTGTTATGTAGGTTGATGAGCTCTTAGTGATTGTTTTTTGCTCTGTGGCGAATTTTGTTCCAAGTTCCGTTACAAATTCTACCCAAGCCTCTAATGGGTTCGTTGGCAAGCTTGCGATCCGGTGCAGAATTGTTTTTGTGTTGATTGTTAGATTCTCTACTTTGTTAGTCTTGCACCTTGTGAGAAGTTGGCCTGGTATATGATGCTCACTAGTTCTAGTGATCACCTTGTACCATGCCAAGCAACCCTTATGATGATTGGTTGTAAGTCAACCTTAATAGACCAGCTATCCTAGTAGCGTGGACAAAGCAGTCTTAGGCTAAACTCTGTAAAGGCATGTGAAGCAAGCTGTTTTACCATACACAATCCCCTTGAATACCAAATGAAAGGACACCACACAGATATATATTGAAAATATATATAGATTTATTTTTACAAATATCCCCTATACTCTTTATGAGCACAGAAGCAAATGCGTTAAAACAAAACACAGTTTAAATATACAAAAGTTGCACAATATGGATGAGCCCTAGGGGCCACCTAAACCATATACTAAAATAGTGGTATAAGAACCACTATGGGGAAAGGAAAGAGGCCTAGGGCCTGGGGAATCGCTGGAGCTGTTCGGGACTAGCAGTGATGAAGTCGGGAAAGGCCCCCGGGACTCGGGTGCAGTGCTCAAAGTGCACGCATGCACCAATGTTAAGTCAATGGTGCGTAAAAGTTACAAAGTTAGTGTTTAAGGAACCTTCCGATGGACCTACAAGGATAAAACTTTAGACACAGGCACTAAAGGTGTATACCAGTGTGGGAACACCGGCGTTGCTGAGTTACCTCACCCACAGAAAGCGGGTGCACAGGTGAGAAGTTGTGTCAGGTTTCGTCACACAGGTCGATGGTGCTTGGAGCTGAAGATGCTGCAGGCGGGTCGTCGTGGAGAGTTCCGGTGGATCCAAGGGTGGATCTGAAGAGGTGAAGACCTGAAAGCAGAGGGGACAATGTTCAAAGACACTAGCCAGTGACTACCGTGGAACCAGGATGGAACCAGGCAATGTCGGGTGCAAACAGGTGAAGAGGTGCAGCTTGTCTCCGCAGCCACATGCAAAGGCCTCCCTCTCAATGGCTGACCAACGTTTCTCTCTGGGGGTCAGCCTTCTGCTAATAAAAGCAATGGGCTGGTCTTGACCATCTACATTAGGTTGTGAAAGCACAGCTCCCACTCCCAACTTAGAAGCATCTGTTTGGACAATGAACTCTCTTGAGTAGTCAGGACTCTTCAGGATAGGTGCAGAGCACATGGCCTTCTTCAGGTCATCAAATGCCTTTTGACAGTATTCTGTCCACTGAACCTTTTTGGGCATCTTCTTGGATGTCAGATCATTAAGAGGAGTCACAATGGACCCATAGTTCTTAACAAACTTCCTGTAGTACCCAGTCAGGCCCAAGAAAGCTTTGACCTGAGTCTGGGTAGTTGGAGGGGACCAGTCCTTTATGCTCTGGATCTTACTCTCCAGTGGTTGAACTTGGCCTCCACCTACAAGGTGGCCCAAGTATACAACTTTACTCTGCCCTATCTGGCACTTGGTTGCCTTGATAGTGAGGCCTGCCTTTTGCAGAGCCTCTAGCACTTCCTTCAGGTGGACCAGGTGATCCTCCCAGGTGGAGCTGAAGACAGCAATATCATCCAGATATGCTGCGCAAAAGTCATCCAACCCAGTAAGGACTTGATTCACCAACCTTTGGAAAGTGGCAGGTGCATTTTTCAAACCAAAGGGAATTACCACAAATTGATAATGCTCACCTGGGGTAGAAAATGCTGTCTTGGCTTTAGACTCCTCAGCTAACCTGATTTGCCAGTAGCCAGCTGTCAAGTCAAATGTGCTCAAATACTTGGCAGAAGCCAATTTGTCGATGAGCTCATCTGCCCTTGGAATAGGGTGTGCATCTGTCCTGGTGACAGCATTGAGTCCTCTGTAATCCACACAGAACCTCATCTCTCTCTTCCCATCTTTAGTGTGAGGTTTGGGGACCAGAACCACTGGGCTAGCCCAGGTGCTCTCTGAAGGCTCAATGACACCTAATTCCAGCATCTTTCGCACCTCAGTCTTGATACAATCTCTGACATGGTCAGGTTGCCTGTAAATTGTGTTCTTTACAGGGAGACTATCACCAGTGTCCACCACATGGGTACACCAGTTAGTCTGACTGGGTGTCAGGGAGAACATATGTCGATATGCCTGCAAAACCTGTCTACAGTCATTTTGCTGATGTTCAGTAAGGCTGCCATCTAAGGCCACACCATCAACTGAACCATCCTCAGGGTTCTGAGTCAGCAGGTCTTGGAGAGGGTCACTCTCTTCCTTCTGCCCCTCATCTGTAGCCATGAGCAAGCCCATGTCTGCCCTGTCAACATATGCTTTCAGCCTGTTAACATGGAGCACCCTGTGGGGGCTCCTGGAAATTCCTAGGTCCACCAAGTAGGTAACCTCTCCCTTCTTCTCAATGATTGTATGGGGTCCAGACCATTTGTCTTGGAGTGCTGCTGGGGCACTGGCTCCAACACCCATACTTTCTGTCCAGGCTGGTACTCAGTCAAGACAGCCTTTTGGTCATGCCAAGCTTTTTGTAATTCTTGGCTAGCCTCAAGGTTTTTGGATGCCTTCTCCATATACTCAGCCATCCTGGAGCGGAGATCAAGTACATAGTCCACTATGTCTTGTTTGGGCTTTTTGAGAGGTAACTCCCATCCTTCCCTCACCAAACACAGGGGTCCTCTTACAGGGTGCCCAAACAACAATTCAAAGGGGCTGAAGCCAACCCCCTTTTGTGGGACCTCTCTGTAAGCAAACAGAAGGCAGGGCAGAAGGATATCCCATCTTCGCCTGAGCTTTTCAGGTAATCCTTTGATCATGCCCTTTAGGGTCTTGTTGAACCTTTTAACAAGCCCATTGCATTGTGGATGATAGGGAGTGGTGAACTTGTAGTTGACACCACATTCCTTCCACATAGCTGTTAAGTATCCTGACATGAATTTGGCACCTCTATCAGATACTACCTCCTTAGGAAACCCCACTCTGGAGAAAACTCCAAGTTAGGCCCTGGCCACAACAGGGGCTGTTGTGGTCCTAAGTGGAATTGCCTCTGGGTACCTGGTGGCATGGTCCACCACCACCAGTATGAATCTGTGCCCAGAGGCTGTAGGGAGATCCATTGGTCCTACAATGTCAATCCCCACTCTTTCAAAGGGCACCCCCACTACAGGTAGTGGTATCAGGGGGGCCTTTGTAGTACCACCTGCTTTGCCACTGGCTTGGCAGGTCACACAGGAGCGACAAAACTCCTTGGTATCTTCAGACATGTGAGGCCAGTGAAAATGACAAACAAGTCTGTCCCAAGTTTTATTCTGGCCTAGGTGTCCTGCTAAGGGAATATCATGGGCCAAGGTAAGGAGGAAGTCGCTAAATTGCAGAGGTATGACCAACCTCCTGGTTGTACCAGGCTTGGGGTCTCTACCCTCTGAATAAAGGAGCCCATCATCCCAATATACTTTATGGGTACCTTGAGCATTCCCAGCAGCCTCAGCAGCAGCCTGCTGTCTGAGGGGTTCAAGGGAAGGACAGGTTAACTGAGCCTGCCCCAAGTCTGCCCTAGAAGGTCCCCCTGTCCCCAGAAACTCAACCTGATCAGGTTCAAGCTCTTCAGGGACAGGTCCTTCAGGGGTCTCAAGATCATCTTCCTGTGAAGGCTGATCCTCACTTGTAGGCAGTTGGGAAGGCACAGCCTTTACCCTCCTGTTCTTCTTCTTGGAAGGTGCTTGGTCCATTGTTCCAGGATCCAAGACCTGAGGTTCAGAGAGGCACTTTTTGGCCTGTGACCTGGTCACAGCAAGGACATGTGATGATATCCCTAACATCTCTGCATGAGTCCTGTACTCAACTTCTGACCATAGAGAGTTCTCCAGGTCATTGCCCAACAAACATTCTACTGGGAGATCAGCACTAACTACAACTCTTTTTAGGCCAGTTACCCCTCCCCAGGAAAAGTTAACAAGTGCCACACTATGTGTAGTAGTGACATTGCTGGCATTGGTCACCAGGTAATTATCACCTGGTAGGTATTGTCCAGGGTCCACAAAGCTAGGTGTCACCATGGTGACACTGGCACATGTGTCCCTGTATGCTTGAGCCACTTTTTCATTAATCAAAGGTGTCTGTCTGTACTTGCCCAGATTACTGGGACTGACAGTAGTGGATAAATCAATCTCCACATCACAAATCAGAACAGCCTGTGTAGGGGTTCTGACTAGGCCAGAATCTCCCTCAGTTCCCAAGGTGATACTTACTACCCCCTTAGTTTGTGGACCAACACTGCTAACTGTACTATTGGGTGCAGGTGCCTTAGGGGCTGCAGTGTTGGGGGCTCCACCCTTTTTACACTCACTTGTCCAAAGAGAGGTGTTTTTACATGTACTACACCAGGTTTTTCTTTGACCTTCTTTCTTCTTCTTCTTGGAAGTTTGGGACCCACCCTCAGTATTAGTTTGGGGCCCTGTTGAAGACTTCTGGTCTTTAGCTTTCTGCTCCCCACCCTTCTGGTCTGTTTTCTTTTGGTCACCACCCTGGTTCTGGTTCTGGTTCTTTTGCTTAACTCTGGTTCTAACCCATTTGTCTGCCCTCTTTCCCAATTCTTGGTGAGAGGTCAGATCTGAGTCAACCAAATGTTGATGCAACTGCTGGTTCTGACAGTTATTTAAAATCTGTTCTCTCATCAGTAAATTGTACAATCCTTCATAGTCTGTAACCTTACTTCCCAGCTACCAGCCCTCCAGAGCCTTTAGTGGCACATTCAACAAATTCAGACCAGTCCTGAGTCTGTGTCTTCTGGGTGTCTCTGAACATTAACCTGTACTTTTCAGTGGTTAAGCCTAACCCATCAATCAGAGCACTCTTCAGGACCAGGTAGTTTCTAGAATCCCCATCACTAACTGTGAGGAGTCTGTCTCGGCCTCTACCTTCAAAGGAGAGCCACAAGATTGCTGCCCACTGCTCCTGAGGGATCTGCTGTACTCTGCAGGCTCTTTCAAGTGCAGTCATCCATTTGTGGATGTCATCCCCACTCTTGTAAGGGGGCACAATCTTACTCAGGTTTCTATTGTCATAGGACCTGTCTTTATCCTTTTGGATATTGCTGCCACCAGTGGATCCTAATCCACTCTCTCTAGGCTGTCTTGCTCTAGCAAGCTTCTCTTTGGCCAGGGCAACTTCTAATTCTTGCTTCTGGATCCTAAGTTCAGCCTCTCTCATTTTGGCCTCATGTTCCCTTCTGTGAGGGCTAGACAACTCCCTTCTGGAGTGTCCATGAGAACCTCTAGAAGCTTGGGAGGCATTGGACTCACCTAAGTGATTCCTTCTCCTCCTTTGCTCCTGGTTAAGTCCACCTGGGGGTCTGAATGGGTTGGACCCACTTTCAGTCCCAAATGTGCTTAAGTTAGCCTGGTTAAGCCTGCTGACTAGCACCTGACTATTTCTCTCATCCTCAGACCCACTTTCATCCTCCTCCTCCTCTTCTTCCTCATCCTCTGGCTGAGTATCTCCAGTGACCTGGTCTTCCTCATCTATCTGGATGACAGGGGCAGGGGGGTCAGTGTTGTCATCTTCAGTGGGAGAGCCTCCATTTCCAGTCCCTGAGGGGCCTGGTTTGGAGGTCTTTAGAGCTTCAGACTGGTCTAAAAGCTCTCTGAGGTGACCTGCTGTAGGGGTAGGACCCGTTTTGATTCCTCTTAAGGAACACAGCTGCCTCAGTTCTTTAAAAGTAAAGATAGCAAATTTGGATGGTGCCCTTGGAGGGTCACTCTCAACAGAGATAGATCCAGTGGATCCCTCTGCTCCAGACATTGCTCTAGTGTGGGTGGATATGTTGCAATCTACCTACACTGGTGTTTGCCTACCAAACCTATCTAGTAGTTGTAGTCAGGGTGTGCTACTCCCTATCCTCTACAACAACTAAGTTCAGTAGAACTTAAGTATACTAGTCTTGTTTTAGTGTACCTATCAGGTACCTGTATGATCTTTCAAATGATACTCTCCAAAGATTGTAATGGTAAAACAACAGCAAGCTCAAATCCCAACCGCTGCTCACCAATGTGAGAAGTTGGCCTGGTATATGATGCTCACTAGTTCTAGTGATCACCTTGTACCATGCCAAGCAACCCTTATGATGATTGGTTGTAAGTCAACCTTAATAGACCAGCTATCCTAGTAGCGTGGACAAAGCAGTCTTAGGCTAAACTCTGTAAAGGCATGTGAAGCAAGCTGTTTTACCATACACAATCCCCTTGAATACCAAATGAAAGGACACCACACAGATATATATTGAAAATATATATAGATTTATTTCTACAAATATCCCTTATACTCTTTATGAGCACAGAAGCAAATGCGTTAAAACAAAACACAGTTTAAATATACAAAAGTTGCACAATATGGATGAGCCCTAGGGGCCACCTAAACCATATACTAAAATAGTGGTATAAGAACCACTATGGGGAAAGGAAAGAGGCCTAGGGCCTGGGGAATCGCTGGAGCTGTTCGGGACTAGCAGTGATGAAGTCGGGAAAGGCCCGCGGGACTCGGGTGCAGTGCTCAAAGTGCACGCATGCACCAATGTTAAGTCAATGGTGCGTAAAAGTTACAAAGTTAGTGTTTAAGTAACCTTCCGATGGACCTACAAGGATAAAACTTTAGACACAGGCACTAGGTGTATACCAGTGTGGAAACACCGGCGTTGCTGAGTTACCTCACCCACAGAAAGCGGGTGCACAGGTGCGAAGTTGTGGAGGGTTTCGTCACGCAGGTCGATGGTGCTTGGAGCTGAAGATGCTGCAGGCGGGTCGTCGTGGAGAGTTCCGGTGGATCCAAGGGTGGATCTGAAGAGGTGAAGACCTGAAAGCAGAGGGGACAATGTTCAAAGTCACTAGCCAGTGACTACCGTGGAACCAGGATGGAACCAGGCAATGTCGGGTGCAAACAGGTGAAGAGGTGCAGCTTGTCTCCGCAGCCACATGCAAAGGCCTCCCTCTCAATGGCTGACCAACGTTTCTCTCTGGGTGTAGGAGAGTAGGGTCTGCTATCCTATGGTCACCCCAAATTTTTGCTTTTTGCTTCACTGGTTTATGACTTAATGTGGCTGTGGGCCTGCTAATCAGACCCACAGCCTGCTGTTCTCTCTCTAAATTGTTACCCATGTACTTTAGGTGCATAACGAAATTGGAACTGGTTCACCTTATTGGCCCCTGTAACAGTGTACCCAGGTACCCAGGGCATAGGTGCTTCCAAGGCCTACCAGGGGCTGCAGCATGTATTGTGCCACCCTTGGCCTGGCCTCCATATTTGACACAACTGGCTGATCACTCAGCTGGGGTAAGTCGGTGTAACCACCCCTTACTTAGGTGTAGTATGCCTATACCTAACCTAAAATGGACACATATGTTCCTATCAGTCACTCCTATGGAAGGCCTCATCAATCCTGGAGGCAGAGTGCTTGGAAATATGTGAGATGGTGCTCTGGCATGAGCTGAGCCTGTCTGCAGCTTTCGGAACCATGTCCTTTAGCTGTTTCATGATACTGCCATACCATATACTCTTAAATGCATTATGAACCTCGCAGTTAAATGCTATCTTGGGTTTGGCTTTATCAAAACATGTCGAGTAAGGTGTCATACGAATTGGAATACTACCCCCTCGCCAGTTCTGGCGACGGGGGTAGCATTCCACCCTTCTAGAGGGACACGACATGTACCTAGCCTGAACCCCGGTTAAAGTTAAACAGAGCCTCAGCATCACAAAATGGATGGTGCCACCACAGACACAAGTCTGACCTCCTGCTGCTGGGAGTCCTTCCAGCGAGGGCAGCTTGGACAAAGGGTTTCCTGCCTGGGGAGGTGCTCGCACCACTCCAGACAGGATTTTGTGTATTGGGTAGGACAGGGCTGAATAGAATCAGACATGCCTGGGGCACACAAGGTGTCCCTGTGCATAGGCCAGTTCAAACCGGTGCTGGGGCTTTCCAGCCCCAGTCCTGGCGCGAAACTGGACAAAGGAAAGGGGGTGTAACCACCCCCCTTCCTGGTTCCACCCAGAGGAGGGACCTAGTAGGTGATCCGGCCCCCCAGATTCGAATAAGAGTGGGAGCTGTGTCCTGAGACTTCAGATCATCCTGAATCAACTTGAAATACAGAAGAAGACTGGACTTCGACATTCTGCTGCACAGAAGACGGAAGAGAATCTCCCTTGTGGCCAAGGAGTGACCACCCTGTGAACACAGGCACCAACCAGCAACTCGACGTCTGCTTTGCCGCCGCCTCCTGCCTCCCGCCGGAGCCCAGAGCCTGACAAGACCCAGACTCCCAGACTTCTCACAGCCCGATCCACAGTCCCTGCAAAGAAGGGACCCGTGGAGGCACCGAGAGACGTGGGACCGGACCTCTTGAAAGACCCCCGAGAAGCTGACTGTGCAGCACCTGAGGCACCCTCGATGCTGTGCTTTGGGGTTTGAGAAGCCCCAACCTCGAGCAGCCCTTGCACAGAAGATCAGCCCCCCGGCATCTCCACGATCCGCGTGGGGCCCTTTTGCACCGTGCCACTCGACGCGCCATCCCGGCCACTTGCCACGTGGCTAGCGGCCATCTTGGCGATGAAAACGACAAACTACACCGCTGGTCTGGTTGCTCCAGATTGGCCCTTGCTCCCCTGAAAAGGAGCACCCGCTCTGACCTTGCTGGTCTGAGTGAGAAGCTTGAATCACTTCCTGCGTGGCTTGCTTTAGCCAAGGCCTATTTGCTCCAATCAAGTTGCCGACACCGCCATCAGCGAGAGCCGACGTGGGACAGCTCGTGACCGACTCCTAGACGTCCTTGACCTCTTCGTGTCCACGTGGCTGTAGAGACAATCTTCACGACATCACCTGTTTGCACCCGACATCGCCTGGTTCCTTCCTGGTTCCACGGTAGTCACTGGCTAGTGACTTTGAACATTGTCCCCTCTGCTTTCAGGTCTTCACCTCTTCAGATCCACCGGAACTCTTCACATCGAGCCGCCTGCAGCATCTTCAGCTCCAAGCACCATCGACCTGCGTGACGAAACCCGACACTACTTCGACCCTGTGCACCCGCTTCCTGTGGGTGAGGTAACTCAGCAACGCCGGTGTTCCCACACTGGTATACACCTCTAGTGTATGTGTCTAAAGTTTCATCCTTCTAGGTCACTCGGAAGGTTCCTTAATAACTAACTTTGTAACTTTTACGCACCATTGACATTGCATTGGTAAAGCGTGCACTTTCCGCACTGCACCCGAGTCCCGCTGGCCTTTCCCGACTTCTTCACTGCTAGTCCCGAACAGCTCCAGCGATTCCCCAGGCCCTAGGCCTCTTCACTTTCCTCATAGTGGTTCTTATACCACTATTTTAGTATATGGTTTAGGTGGCCCCTAGGGCTCATCCATAATTGTGCAACTTTTGTGTATTTAAACTGTGTTTTGTTTTAACGCATTTGCTTCTGTGCTCATAAAGAGTATCAGGGATATTTGTAGAAATAAATCTATATATATTTTCAATATATATCTGTGTGGTGTCCTTTTATTTGGTATTCAAGGGATTGTGTATGGTAAAACAGCTTGCTTCACATGCCTTTACAGAGTTTAGCCTAAGACTGGTTAGTCCATGCTACCCCTAGGATAGCTTGTCTATAAGGTTGACTTTACAACCTGCACCATAATAATAATAATAATCCACATTTGTAAAGCGAACAATCACCCGTAAGGGTCTCTAGGCGCTGGGGGCCGTCGGGAAGATTAAGCGAGCTATTGCCAAGAGTCACATGGTGCTGGGCTAATCTGCCGCCGGAGCCGGGGATCGAACCGAGATCCCCAGATTCCAGCGTCACTCGCCCTGGCCGCGGCGCCACACCTCTCCCCCCATAAGGGTTGCTTGGCATGGTACAAGGTAATCACTAGAACTAGTGAGCATCATATACCAGGCCAACTTCTCACATTGGTGAGCAGCGGATTGGGATTTGAGCTTGCTGTTGTTTTACCATTACAATCTTTGAAAATATCATTTGAAAGATCATACAGGTACCTGATAGGTACACTAATACAAGACTAGATATACTTAAGTTCTACTGAACTTAGTTGTTGTAGAGGATAGGGAGTAGCACACCCTGACTACAACTACTAGATAGGTTTTGTAGGAAAACACAAGTGTAGGTAGATTGCAACACATCCACCACACTAGAGCAATGTCTGGAGCAGAGGGATCCACTGGAACCATCTCTGTTGAGAGTGACCCTCCAAGGGCACCATCCAAATTTGCTATCTTTCCATTTAAGGAACTGAGGCAACTGTGTTCCATGAGAGGAATCAAAACAGGTCCTACTCCTACAGCAGGACACCTCAGAGAGCTGTTAGACCAGTCTGAAGCTCTAAAGAACTCCAAACCAGGCCCCTCAGGGACTGGAGATGGAGGATCTCCCACTGAAGATGATAACCCTGATGCCCCTACCCCTGTCATCCAGATAGATGAGGAAGACCAGACCGCTGGGAATACTCAGCCTGAGGAAGAAGAAGAGGAGGGAGGAGGAGGAAGAAAGGGATTCTGATGATGGTAGAAATAGCCAGGTGTTAGTCAGCAGGCTTAACCAGGCTAACTTAAGCTTATTTGGGACTGAAGGTGGGTCCAACCCATTCAGACCCCCAAATGGACTTAACCAGGAGCATAGGAGGAGGAGGAATCGCTCAGGTGAGTCCAAAACTTCCCATGTTTCTAGAGGTTCTCATGGCAACTCCAGAAGGGAGTTGACTAGCCCTCAGAGAAGGGAACATGAGGGAGCAAGAAGCACTTACATGGCTCCGATGAGCCACAAGACCTTAGATCTGTTTGAAACTTTGGTTAGGCAAGATCTGAATAGGCTAAAATTTGATTAAAAGCCCAGAAGAAACCTCACGAACAAGGATTTGGATATCTTAAAAAAAATGGCACACAACAAGGACATCGTGTGCACTAAAGCAGACAAAGGCGGAGGCCTAGTTATAATGGATGCTAGCATGTACCAACAGAAGTTAGAAGAACATCTAGCTGACTCTAACACGTATGCTGAATTAAATCTAAATCCTACTCATGAATATGCCAAAAAATTGACAGAACTGGTTGTTCGAGCCAAGGAAAATGGTACCATCAATGATAAAACAAAAAACTTTTTGCTCAAAGAGAATCCCGGTAGCCCGGTTTTTTACACGATACTGAAGGTGCACAAGAACTCATGGGATCCCCCATTGCGCCCCATTGTATCTACGAGAAATAGCATTCATGAAACCATCGGTGAATTCATTGACAAGTACATGCAACCAACAGTACAAAACATGACTACATACATTAAGGATTCCACAGACTTTTTAACGAGACTAAACCTCTTGGAAATAGGTGTGAATGAAGAATTACTACTATGTACAGCTGACGTAAAGTCTTTGTACACTTCAATACCCCACGGAGCTGGGATTGAAGCGATGGAGGAAGCAATCTTAACCACAGACTACGATGAACAAATGCAAGTCTTTTTGATGGAGTTGATAATTTTTACGCTTTATCACAGCTACTTCAAGGTCAACAACAAGTGGTACCAACAACTGGTTGGAACATCAATGGGCAATTGCGCTGCCCCTGTATATGCTAATCTATACATGAAGGCGTACGAGGAACATTTCATCTTGAACAATCCCACATGGACTAGCAACCTGAAAATGCTAGTTCGTTACATTGATGATGTCTTCATCATATGGAAGAACAGCGCAGAATCACTTCAACTGGCACTAACTGAACTGAACTCAAAAAATGAGAGAATAGAACTTACCTGGGAAATCTCTAAATCTTCCATCACGTTTTTGGATGTTCGAGTGAATCTGCACCAAGGTAAGATAGAAACGGAGATGTATAGGAAACCTACTGACAGAAACGACACCGTCCATTATCAAAGTTTTCATCAGGATTCGCTAAAAACTCACTTACCAACATCCCAGATGATGAGAGCAAAAAGAATTACCTCTGAGACTGACAAAGTGAAAAGCACATTGGAAACCATGGGCGAAAGATTTCGTAAGAGAGGATACCCAGCGACCTTGATTGACAAATCAATTGACAAGGTCCAAAGTATCTCTAGATCGGAATTATTGAAGACTCGAGTCAAAACAAAGCAAGAACGGTTGACCATAGTATCTAAATACTCAACGATGAGCCATAAATACAAGAAAATCATACGAACTCATTGGAACATCCTACGAGCCGAAAGTGACTTTGATCAAAGTTTCGAACAGCAACCTATTTTTGCTTTCACCAGAGGCAAAAATCTTGGAGAATTGTTAAAACAAAAGAAACCGAAAGATGAGATTTATCGAGGCACTAGACCTTGCCTACAATGTGGGCACTGCAACAACATCATCAGAGGAAGTGCAATCACACATCCAATGAAAGGACACAACATTAAGCTTCGTGTGAATGCGACCTGTGACACGGCTAATGCCATCTACATGTTGAAATGTCCTTGCGGGAAGGTTTATGTAGGAAAAACCACCCGCAAGCTAAAGATAAGACTAAATGAACACAAATCAAACATCAGGACTGGTAACGTTAAGTCATCCGTAGCAGCTCATTTTAAGGAAGAGAAGCATAATGTGTCTCAGTTACAGTTCACAGTTTTAGAAGTGATTGAGAAAATTGAAGGACGGGACAATAACAAATTTCTCCTCCAGAGAGAAAACAGTTGGATGTATATGCTGAACTCACATAAGCCTTTCGGGCTTAATGATCGCGTTGAATTCACATGCTACCTTTAGACATTGTTAATAAGTTTATTTGAACGCAAGCGCGCTTTGCCTTTCCTATGCTGTGGGGTGGACGAGTCATTTGTTACAACAACACATAATGGGGTCTGAGTAATCATAATGTCACGTGTATTTTACTTTCTTAGAAGAACATCCCTTGGGTATGACACAGGTTATTTCGTTCTTGTGATAGTTTTATCAGGTGCTTTGTATACTACTTTCCACATGATACTCCAATGATAGTTTCATTATTTTCTTCCCGCGCATTATTGCATAACACCAGAAGGGATAGACTCGCTCCTGTTGGCTGCGGTCCCGATCACGTGATCGGGGGCGTGACCAATGAGAGCGAGGAACACAGAAGGGCTTGTGCAAGGTTTAGTTAAAGTTCAGGTAATTGAACCGGCATCGCGCTATGCCGGCATCTTTTGGAAGAGTGAACAGCACAGAGAAGACGTGTTTTTCATGTTTATGAAGTGAGTAACTTGGATATGCGTACAGGTTGACATAGTAATAGGAGTGGAACTCTTGCACAAGCGGTTTCCTACAATGATTTCGCTTTTGTTTATTTTTTCGTATAGCGTTGTATTCAATACGAGTAGTACGAAGAGGAGACTAAGTGAGTGCCTAAACAGGCGTTTTCCTTGCCACAACGTAGCACCAGAGCATGTTTACACTTGGGTGATATCACTTATGATCACATTTTTGTATTTTAGTTAATCAGTATTATGCACATGCATGAATGTGTTGAGTTGTTATGTTATGATTTCATTACTGATACATAGTACTGTTATGCCTTGTTTCAGCTCATATGGTCCCAGATGAAGGTCACAGCGACCGAAATGCATTGGACTGACTTAATGAATACAGATGTACATTTATGATGTTTAAACAAAGAGTAAAGCGTTAAAAGAAAGAACTTCTTGAAAAAATAAAGAATATGAACAGCTAAAACTTTGTGTGAAACTTTTGAGGAACGCTGGGTAATCCCCAGTAGGATCTTATAGCAGTGCATCAAGGGATGCTTTCACCTGTCTAGAGGAAAGCACAACTTTGGATTATTTATGGGGCGCCTAAGGCAAGAGGCGCCGCTTTGATTGCACGCTTAACTTACAATAGGAGTTATTGAACAGAGGAAATTTAAGTTATATTTACAAGCGCAGTGCGCTCGGAGCCTCTCGACGTCACAGCTCTGTATCCTTCCCTTGCCACAGAGGCGAGCTGCACACAAATCAAACAAAAGTTGGTCTACCACAATTATTCACAAAAATGCAATATGAAGAGATCTCAAAGAGTACAGAAGCCAGGGCAGACACGTTCGCTTTCCAGGAGGGAGAAGCCTCCAGGATTTATTCTTTAATGCAGGAAGAGATGACTCAGACGTCCTCAAGTAGGACCAAGGCACAAAACCTGAAGCAGCTAATCTACATTTCTAAACGCCATGTGAATCAAAAACTACACACGAGCACACTGATCCATTATCATAAAGCGCAACGGATACCCAGGGGACTACGAATTGCCCTCAAACCCTCTCTCTGTAAGAATTCAAAGGCCTTTCAAGATAAGTGGTACGCCATTTTGAACAGATGTTCGTTGGATTTAATTTTACTGATTATTGAAGAGCTCTCACTTATCCTGATAGAATTAACGAAGGAGATGGATGAACTCACAGAGGAGCTTTCTAAAATGATGACAGCAGATGAATTAGATGCAGCCTTAAAGGATGCAAAAGAACAAATAGATCGTCACACCCAAGAAGTGAATGAACGAAAAATAAGAAAATTCAAACGAGATACACTCTATTACAAATTAGGGGAAGTGTACACATGGGCAGATGTGTACGCCCAGAGAAGGAGAAACCGCCCCCACACTCCATTCACCGACACTTCGTCATCAGGAAGCGATGCCACAAATCGACCACCGCCCAACAAAAACTATCCACCGAGAAAGGCACCACAGTCTGAACAAACGAGTATAGTAACAGTCACTAAAGAGAGAGCAACAGCGGTAGAAAAACCGACAACTTCAGCAGTTATCAACATCACAGACGAGCATTTTTTAGAAGTAGGCCCAGACCTACAAGAAGATCCAGGTGGAGAAAAGGAGGCTCCAAACACAAGAAGTGTAACAACAAAGATAAAGGAGAAATAGAAAAAGAAAACCACACCCAAGAGCACTTAGTGATCAACATATCCAAGTACAAATTAACAACACAAGAACTAGCAGTTTTGGAAAAAGGTACTTCTTTTGTTCCGACAACTTCCACTAATTCACTCGAACTCGATATCAGCTTTTTCAAATTGATGCGAAAATTGAGGTTGCGCTATTTCTTTGATCATATAGTTGATAAACCCATCACAACGGAACATGATCAACTTAAAGGGTTACGAGCAAGAAGCACTTACATGGCTCCGATGAGCCACAAGACCTTAGATCTGTTTGAAACTTTGGTTAGGCAAGATCTGAATAGGCTAAAATTTGATAAAAGCCCAGAAGAAACCTCACGAACAAGGATTTGGATATCTTTAAAAAACTGGCACACAACAAGGACATTGTGTGCACTAAAGCAGACAAAGGCGGAGGCCTAGTTATAATGGATGCTAGCATGTACCAACAGAAGTTAGAAGAACATCTAGCTGACTCTAACACGTATGCTGAATTAAATCTAAATCCTACTCATGAATATGCCAAAGAATTGACAGAACTGGTTGTTCGAGCCAAGGAAAATGGTACCATCAATGATAAAACAAAAAACTTTTTGCTCAAAGAGAATCCCAGTAGCCCGTTTTTTTACATGATACCGAAGGTGCACAAGAACTTATGGGATCCCCCATTGCGCCCCATTGTATCTACGAGAAATAGCATTCATGAAACCATCGGTGAATTCATTGACAAGTACATGCAACCGACAGTACACAACATGACTACATACATTAAGGATTCCACAGACTTTTTAACGAGACTAAACCTCTTGGAAATAGGTGTGAATGAAGAATTACTACTATGTACAGCTGACGTAAAGTCTTTGTACACTTCAATACCCCACGAAGCTGGGATTGAAGCGATGGAGGAAGCAATCTTAACCACAGACTACGATGAACAAATGCAAGTCTTTTTGATGGAGTTGATAATTTTTACGCTTTATCACAGCTACTTCAAGGTCAACAACAAGTGGTACCAACAACTGGTTGGAACATCAATGGGCAATTGCGCTGCCCCTGTATATGCTAATCTATACATGAGGGCGTACGAGGAACATTTCATCTTGAACAATCCCACATGGACTAGCAACCTGAAAATGCTAGTTCGTTACATTGATGATGTCTTCATCATATGGAAGAACAGCGAAGAATCACTTCAACTGGCACTAACTGAACTGAACTAAAAAAATGAGAGAATAGAACTTACCTGGGAAATCTCTAAATCTTCCATCACGTTTTTGGATGTTCGAGTGAATCTGCACCAAGGTAAGATAGAAACGGAGATGTATAGGAAACCTACTGACAGAAACAACACCGTCCATTATCAAAGTTTTCATCAGGATTCGCTAAAAACTCACTTACCAACATCCCAGATGATGAGAGCAAAAAGAATTACCTCTGAGACTGACAAAGTGAAAAGCACATTGGAAACCATGGGCGAAAGATTTCGTAAGAGAGGATACCCAGCGACCGTGATTGACAAATCAATTGACAAGGTCCAAAGTATCTCTAGATCGGAATTATTGAAGACTCGAGTCAAAACAAAGCAAGAAAGGTTGACCATAGTATCTAAATACTCAACGATGAGCCATAAATACAAGAAAATCATACGAACTCATTGGAACATCCTACAAGTCGAAAGTGACTTTGATCAAAGTTTTGAACAGCAACCTATTTTTGCTTTCACCAGAGGCAAAAATCTTGGAGAATTGTTAAAACAAAAGAAACCGAAAGATGAGATTTATCGAGGCACTAGACCTTGCCTACAATGTGGGCACTGCAACAACATCATCAGAGGAAGTGCAATCACACATCCAATGAAAGGACACAACATTAAGCTTCGTGTGAATGCGACCTGTGACACGGCTAATGCCATCTACATGTTGAAATGTCCTTGCGGGAAGGTTTATGTAGGAAAAACCACCCGCAAGCTAAAGATAAGACTAAATGAACACAAATCAAACATCAGGACTGGTAACGTTAAGTCATCCGTAGCAGCTCATTTTAAGGAAGAGAAGCATAATGTGTCTCAGTTACAGTTCACAGTTTTAGAAGTGATTGAGAAAATTGAAGGACGGGACAATAACAAATTTCTCCTCCAGAGAGAAAACAGTTGGATGTATATGCTGAACTCACATAAGCCTTTCAGGCTTAATGATCGCGTTGAATTCACATGCTACCTTTAGACATTGTTAATAAGTTTATTTGAACGCAAGCGCGCTTTGCCTTTCCTATGTTGTGGGGTGGACGAGTCATTTGTTACAACAACACATAATGGGGTCTGAGTAATCATAATGTCACGTGTATTTTACTTTCTTAGAAGCACATCCCTTGGGTATGACACAGGTTATTTCGTTCTTGTGATAGTTTTATCAGGTGCTTTGTATACTACTTTCCACATGATACTCCAATGATAGTTTCATTATTTTCTTCCCGCGCATTATTGCATAACACCAGAAGGGATAGACTCGCTCCCGTTAGCTGCGGTCCCGATCACGTGATCGGGGGCGTGACCAATGAGAGCGAGGAACACAGAAGGGCTTGTGCAAGGTTTAGTTAAAGTTCAGGTAATTGAACCGGCATCGCGCTATGCCGGCATCTTTTGGAAGAGTGAACAGCACAGAGAAGACGTGTTTTTCACGTTTATGAAGTGAGTAACTTGGATATGTGTACAGGTGGACATAGTAATTGGAGTGGAACTCTTGCACAAGCGGTTTCCTACAATGATTTCGCTTTTGTTTATTTTTTCGTATAGCGTTGTATTCAATACGAGTAGTACGAAGAGGAGACTAAGTCAGTGCCTAAACAGGTGTTTTCCTAGCCACAACGTAGCACCAGAGCATGTTTACACTTGGGTGATATCACTTATGATCACATTTTTGTATTTTAGTTAATCAGTATTATGCACATGCATGAATGTGTTGAGTTGTTATGTTATGATTTCATTACTGATACATAGTACTGTTATGCCTTGTTTCAGCTCATATGATCTCAGATGAAGGTCACAGCGACCGAAATGCATTTGACTGACTTAATGAATACAGATGTACATTTATGATGTTTAAACAAAGAGTAAAGCGTTAAAAGAAAGAACTTCTTGAAAAAATAAAGAATATGAACAGCTAAAACTTTGTGTGAAACTTTTGAGGAACGCTGGGTAATCCCCAGTAGGATCTTATAGCAGTGCATCAAGGGATGCTTTCACCTGTCTAGAGGAAAGCACAACTTTAGATCATTAAGAGGAGTCACAATGGACCCATAGTTCTTAACAAACTTCCTGTAGTACCCAGTCAGGCCCAAGAAAGCTTTGACCTGAGTCTGGGTAGTTGGATGGGACCAGTCCTTTATGGGCTGGATCTTACTCTCCAGTGGTTGAACTTGGCCTCCACCTACAAGGTGACCCAAGTATACAACTTTACTCTGCCCTATCTGGCACTTGGTTGCCTTGATAGTGAGGCCTGCCTTTTGCAGAGCCTCTAGCACTTCCTTCAGGTGGACCAGGTGATCCTCCCAGGTGGAGCTGAAGACAGCAATATCATCCAGATATGCTGCGCAAAAGTCATCCAACCCAGTAAGGACTTGATTCACCAACCTTGGGAAAGTGGCAGGTGCATTTTTCAAACCAAAGGGCATTACCACAAATTGATAATGCTCACCTGGGGTAGAAAATGCTGTCTTGGCTTTAGACTCCTCAGCTAACCTGATTTGCCAGTAGCCAGCTGTCAAGTCAAATGTGCTCAAATATTTGGCAGAAGCCAATTTGTCGATGAGCTCATCTGCCCTTGGAATAGGGTGTGCATCTGTCCTGGTGACAGCATTGAGTCCTCTGTAATCCACACAGAACCTCATCTCTCTCTTCCCATCTTTGGTGTGAGGTTTGGGGACCAGAACCACTGGGCTAGCCCAGGTGCTCTCTGAAGGCTCAATGACACCTAATTCCAGCATCTTTTGCATCTCAGTCGTGATACAATCTCTGACATGGTCAGGTTGCCTGTAAATTGTGTTCTTTACAGGGAGACTATCACCAGTGTCCACCACATGGGTACACCAGTTAGTCTGACTGGGTGTCAGGGAGAACATATGTCGATATGCCTGCAAAACTTGTCTACAGTCATTTTGCTGATGTTCAGTGAGGCTGCCATCTAAGGCCACACCATCAACTGAACCATCCTCAGGGTTCTGAGTCAGCAGGTCTTGGAGAGGGTCACTCTCTTCCTCCTGCCCCTCATCTGTAGCCATGAGCAAGCCCATGTCTGCCCTGTCAACATATGCTTTCAGCCTGTTAACATGGAGCACCCTGTGGGGGCTCCTGGAAATTCCTAGGTCCACCAAGTAGGTAACCTCTCCCTTCTTCTCAATGAGTGTATGGGGTCCAGACCATTTGTCTTGGAGTGCTGCTGGGGCCACTGGCTCCAACACCCATACTTTCTGTCCAGGCTGGTACTCAGTCAAGACAGCCTTTTGGTCATGCCAAGCTTTTTGTAATTCTTGGCTAGACTCAAGGTTTTTGGATGCCTTCTCCATATACTCAGCCATCCTGGAGCGGAGACCAAGTACATAGTCCACTATGTCTTGTTTGGGCTTTTTGAGAGGTAACTCCCATCCTTCCCTCACCAAACACAGGGGTCCTCTTACAGGGTGCCCAAACAACAATTCAAAGGGGCTGAAGCCAACCCCCTTTTGTGGGACCTCTCTGTAAGCAAACAGAAGGCAGGGCAGAAGGATATCCCATCTTCGCCTGAGCTTTTCAGGTAATCCTTTGATCATGCCCTTTAGGGTCTTGTTGAACCTTTTAACAAGCCCATTGCATTGTGGATGATAGGGAGTGGTGAACTTGTAGTTGACACCACATTCCTTCCACATAGCTGTTAAGTATCCTGACATGAATTTGGCACCTCTATCAGATACTACCTCCTTAGGAAACCCCACTCTGGAGAAAACTCCAAGTAAGGCCCTGGCCACAACAGGAGCTGTTGTGGTCCTAAGTGGAATTGCCTCTGGGTACCTGGTGGCATGGTCCATCACCACCAGTATGAATCTGTGCCCAGATGCTGTAGGGGGATCCATTGGTCCTACAATGTCAATCCCCACTCTTTCAAAGGGCACCCCCACCACAGGTAGTGGTATCAGGGGGGCCTTTGTAGTACCACCTGCTTTGCCACTGGCTTGGCAGGTCACACAGGAGCGACAAAACTCCTTGGTATCTTCAGACATGTGAGGCCAGTGAAAATGACAGACAAGTCTGTCCCAAGTTTTATTCTGGCCTAGGTGTCCTGCTAAGGGAATATCATGGGCCAAGGTAAGGAGGAAGTCGTTAAATTGCAGAGGTATGACCAACCTCCTGGTTGTACCAGGCTTGGGGTCTCTACCCTCTGAATAAAGGAGCCCATCATCCCAATATACTTTATGGGTACCTTGAGCATTCCCAGCAGCCTCAGCAGCAGCCTGCTGTCTGAGGGGTTCAAGGGAAGGACAGGTTAACTGAGCATGCCCCAAGTCTGCCCTAGAAGGTACCCCTGTCCCCAGAAACTCAACCTGATCAGGTTCAAGCTCTTCAGGGACAGTTCCTTCAGGGGTCTCAAGATCATCTTCCTGTGAAGGCTGATCCTCACATGTAGGCAGTTGGGAAGGCACAGCCTTTACCCTCCTGTTCTTCTTCTTGGAAGGTGCTTGGTCCATTGTTCCAGGATCCAAGACCTGAGGTTCAGAGAGGCACTTTTTGGCCTGTGACCTGGTCACAGCAAGGACATGTGATGATATCCCTAACATCTCTGCATGAGTCCTGTACTCAACTTCTGACCATAGAGAGTTCTCCAGGTCATTGCCCAACAAACATTCTACTGGGAGATCAGCACTAACCACAACTCTTTTTAGGCCAGTTACCCCTCCCCAGGAAAAGTTAACAAGTGCCACACTATGTGTAGTAGTGACATTGCTGGCATTGGTCACCAGGTAATTATCACCTGGTAGGTATTGTCCAGGGTCCACAAAGCTAGGTGTCACCATGGTGACACTGGCACATGTGTCCCTGTATGCTTGAGCCACTTTTTCATTAATCAAAGGTGCCTGTCTGTACTTGCCCAGATTACTGGGACTGACAGTAGTGGATAAATCAATCTCCACATCACAAATCAGAACAGCCTGTGTAGGGGTTCTGACTAGGCCAGAATCTCCCTCAGTTCCCAAGGTGATACTTACTACCCCCTTAGTTTGTGGACCAACACTGCTAACTGTACTATTGGGTGCAGGTGCCTTAGGGGCTGCAGTGTTGGGGGCTCCACCCTTTTTACACTCACTTGTCCAAAGAGAGGTGTTTTTACATGTACTACACCAGGTTTTTCTTTGACCTTCTTTCTTCTTCTTCTTGGAAGTTTAGGACCCACCCTCAGTATTAGTTTGGGGCCCTGTTGAAGACTTCTGGTCTTTAGCTTTCTGCTCCCCACCCTTCTGGTCTGTTTTCTTTTGGTCACCACCCTGGTTCTGGTTCTGGTTCTTTTGCTTAACTCTGGTTCTAACCCATTTGTCTGCCCTCTTTCCCAATTCTTGGGGAGAGGTCAGATCTGAGTCAACCAAATGTTGATGCAACTGCTGGTTCTGACAGTTATTTAAAATCTGTTCTCTCATCAGTAAATTGTACAATCCTTCATAGTCTGTAACCTTACTTCCCAGCAACCAGCCCTCCAGAGCCTTTAGTGGCACATTCAACAAATTCAGACCAGTCCTGAGTCTGTGTCTTCTGGGTGTCTCTGAACATTAACCTGTACTGTTCAGTGGTTAAGCCTAACCCATCAATCAGAGCACTCTTCAGGACCAGGTAGTTTCTAGAATCCCCATCACTAACTGTGAGGAGTCTGTCTCGGCCTCTACCTTCAAAGGAGAGCCACAACATTGCTGCCCACTGCTCCTGAGGGATCTGCTGTACTCTGCAGGCTCTCTCAAGTGCAGTCATCCATTTGTGGATGTCATCCCCACTCTTGTAAGGGGGCACAATCTTACTCAGGTTTCTATTGTCATAGGACCTGTCTTTATCCTTTTGGATATTGCTGCCACCAGTGGATCCTAATCCACTCTCTCTAGGCTGTCTTGCTCTAGCAAGCTTCTCTTTGGCCAGGGCAACTTCTAATTCTTGCTTCTGGATCCTAGGTTCAGCCTCTCTCATTTTGGCCTCATGTTCACTTCTCTGAGGGCTAGACAACTCCCTTCTGGAGTGTCCATGAGACCCTCTAGAAGCTTGGGAGGCATTGGATTCACCTGAGTGATTCCTTCTCCTCCTTTGCTCCTGGTTAAGTCCACTTGGGGGTATGAATGGGTTGGACCCACTTTCAGTCCCAAATGTGCTTAAGTTAGCATGGTTAAGCCTGCTGACTAGCACCTGACTATTTCTCTCATCCTCAGACCCACTTTCCTCCTCCTCCTCCTCCTCTTCTTCCTCATCCTCTGGCTGAGTATCTCCAGTGACCTGGTCTTCCTCATCTATCTGGATGACAGGGGCAGGGGGGTCAGTGTTGTCATCTTCAGTGGGAGAGCCTCCATTTCCAGTCCCTGAGGGGCCTGGTTTGGAGGTCTTTAGAGCTTCAGACTGGTCTAAAAGCTCTCTGAGGTGACCTGCTGTAGGGGTAGTACCCGTTTAGATTCCTCTTAAGGAACACAGCTGCCTCAGTTCTTTAAAAGTAAAGATAGCAAATTTGGATGGTGCCCTTGGAGGGTCACTCTCAACAGAGATAGATCCAGTGGATCCCTCTGCTCCAGACATTGCTCTAGTGTGGGTGGATATGTTGCAATCTACCTACACTGGTGTTTGCCTACCAAACCTATCTAGTAGTTGTAGTCAGGGTGTGCTACTCCCTATCCTCTACAACAACTAAGTTCAGTAGAACTTAAGTATACTAGTCTTGTTTTAGTGTTTCAAATGATACTCTCCAAAGATTGTAATGGTAAAACAACAGCAAGCTCAAATCCCAACCGCTGCACACCAATGTGAGAAGTTGGCCTGGTATATGATGCTCACTAGTTCTAGTGATCACCTTGTACCATGCCAAGCAACCCTTATGATGATTGGTTGTAAGTCAACCTTAATAGACCAGCTATCCTAGTAGCGTGGACAAAGCAGTCTTAGGCTAAACTCTGTAAAGGCATGTGAAGCAAGCTGTTTTACCATACACAATCCCCTGGAATACCAAATGAAAGGACACCACACAGATATATATTGAAAATATATATAGATTTATTTCTACAAATATCCCCTATACTCTTTATGAGCACAGAAGCAAATGCGTTAAAACAAAACACAGTTTAAATATACAAAAGTTGCACAATATGGATGAGCCCTAGGGGCCACCTAAACCATATACTAAAAGAGTGGTATAAGAACCACTATGGGGAAAGGAAAGAGGCCTAGGGCCTGGGGAATCGCTGGAGCTGTTCGGGACTAGCAGTGATGAAGTCGGGAAAGGCCCGCGGGACTCGGGTGCAGTACTCAAAGTGCACGCATGCACCAATGTTAAGTCAATGGTGCGTAAAAGTTACAAAGTTAGTGTTTAAGGAACCTTCCGATGGACCTACAAGGATAAAACTTTAGACACAGGCACTAGAGGTGTATACCAGTGTGGAAACACCGGCGTTGCTGAGTTACCTCACCCACAGAAAGCGGGTGCACTGGTGCGAAGTTGTGTCGGGTTTCGTCACGCAGGTCGATGGTGCTTGGAGCTGAAGATGCTGCAGGCGGGTCGTCGTGAAGAGTTCCGGTGGATCCAAGGGTGGATCTGAAGAGGTGAAGACCTGAAAGCAGAGGGGACAATGTTCAAAGTCACTAGCCAGTGACTACCGTGGAACCAGGATGGAACCAGGCAATGTCGGGTGCAAACAGGTGAAGAGGTGTAGCTTGTCTCCGCAGCCACGTAGACACGAAGAGGTCAAGGACGTCCAGGAGTCGATCACGAGCTGTCCCACGAAGGCTCTAGCTGATGGCGGTGTCGGCAACTTGATTGGAGCAAACAGGCCTTGGCTAATGCAAGCCACGCAGGAAGTGGAAAAAGCTTAACACTCGGAACAGCAAGGTCAGAGCGGGTGCTCCTTTTCAGGGGAGCAAGGGCCATTCTGGAGCAACCAGACCAGCGTTGCAAATCATAGTTTTCGTCGCCAAGATGGCCACTAGCCGTGTGGCAGTGACCGGGATGGCGCGTTGAGTGGCAAAGTGCAAAAGGGCCCCACGCAGATCGTGGAGATGCTGGGGGGCTGATCTTCGGTGCAAATGCTGCTCGGTGTCGGGGCTTCTCAAACCCCAAAGCACAGCATCGAGGGTGCCTCAGGTGCTGCACAGTCAGCTCTTCGAGGGTCTTCCGAGATGTCCGGTCCCACGTCTCTCGGTGCCTCCATGGGTCCCTTCTTTGCAGAGACTGTGGATCGGGCTCTGAGATGTCTGGGAGTCTGGGTCTCATTGGGCTCTGGGCTCGGGCTCCGGCAGGAGGCGGCAGCAAAGCAGACGTCGAGTTGCTGGTTGGTGCCTGTATTCACAGGGTGGTCACTCCTTGGCCACAAGGGAGATTCTCTTCAGTCTTCTGTGCAGCAGAATGTCGAAGTCCAGTCATCTTCTTAGTTTCAAGTCGAGTTCAGGATGATCTGAAGTCTTGGGACACAGCTCCTACTCTTATTCCAAATCTAGGGGCCGGATTACCTGCTAGGTCCCTCCTCTGGGTGGGACCGGGAAGGGGGGTGGTTACACCCCCTTTCCTTTGTCCAGTTTCGCACCAGGACTGGGGCTGGAGAGCCCCAGGACCGGTTTGAACTGGCATGTGCACAGGGACACCTTGTGTGCCCCAGGCATGTCTGATTCTATTCAGCCCTGTCCTACCCAATACACAAAATCCTGTCTGGGGTGGTGCTAGCACCTCCCAAGGCAGGAAACCCTTTGTCCAAGCTGCCCTCGCTGGAAGGACTCCCAGCAGCAGGAGGTCAGACTTGTGTCTGTGGTGGCAGCATCCATTTTGTGATGCTGAGGCTCTGTTTAACTTTAACCGGGGTTCAGGTTAGGTACATGTCGTATCCCTCTAGAAGGGTGGAATGCTACCCCCGTCGCCAGAGCTGGCGAGGGGGTAGTATTCCAATTCGTATGACACCTTACTCGACATGTTTTGATAAATCCAAACCAAAGATAGCATTTAACCGCGAGGTTCATAATGCACTTAAGATTATATGGTATGGCAGTATCATGGAACAGCTAAAGGAAGTGGTTCCGAAAGCTGCAGACAGGCACAGCTCATGCCAGAGCACCATCTCACATATTTCCAAGCACTCTGCCTCCAGGATTGATGAGGCCTTCCATAGGAGTGGCTGATAGGAACATATGTGTCCATTTTAGGTTAGGCATAGGCATACTACACCTAAGTAAGGGGTGATTACACCGACTTACCCCAGCTGAGTGATCAGCCAGTTGTGTCAAATATGGAGGCCAGGCCAGGGGTGGCACAATACGTGCTGCAGCCCCTGGTAGGCCTTGGAAGCACCTATGCCCTGGGTACCTGGGTACACTGTTACAGGGGCCAATAAGGTGAACCAGTTTCAATTTCGTAATGCACCTAATGTGCATTGGCATTAATTTAGAGAGAGAACAGCAGGCTGTGGGTCTGATTAGCAGGCCCACAGCCACATTAAGTCATAAACCAGTGAAGCAAAAAGCAAAAATTTGGGGTGACCATAGGATAGCAGACCCTACTCTCCTACACACCTTATCCGTCTGAAATTGGTGGTATGCTCCGTGCCGGCAGTTTTTCTTACTTCCAGGTCATTCCTTCTGGTGACATGTAGTTCCGCTTCCTGTGGTTGTTGGTCGCTTTGACCATTTACACCGATCGTGAATGAGCAAATAGTGTCAAACAAAGGGAGTGTTACCAGGGTAAAGCCAAGGTGCGAAAAGGCAGTTGAGGAAAAGTATGTAAGTGCTGGGAATGTGTCCTCTACAAATGGACCATTTAATACCCTCAGGTTTCCCTGCTCTAGGTCTCTTATTAGCTGACTTGAGCATCTTGTTTGCTTGTTAGGAGTAACTGAGGCTTGATTAGGAATTCCCCAAGAGATGTTAAGGTCCTGTACTATTTCGTCTTCTAATTTATCTAATAGAGTTGAAGGTTAAAGTCACCTGCCAGGAGTAAGTTCTCCATTTCCCTTTCTTCCATCAGTCTCGCCACCTCAGTGACTAGTTCTCTCGCACCTTTTAATCTATGCTTGGGATGCAAGAATATATGTATTATGTACAGTTTTTGGGCAACCAGATTTTTTTCAATCGTTATAGCTATTGCCTGTATGGCGCTTGGAGGTGTAATTTTTGCCTTTATTTCTTCCATTTTTCCTATGGTAAGTATTGAGGCAAGGGATGCCAGGCCTCCTGAGCTATGACCATAAGACGAGCTTCTGATGGCAGGATGGATTTGAGTTGAGTATCCTTGAAGAGAGAACTCTATCTCCTCCCAGGTTTCTTGGAGTAAAATCAGGTCGAATGATTTTAGGTAGTTTAGTGCTTCTGGGTCATCTAGTTTGCCGTTCAAACCGTTTATGTTCCAAATGCATATTTTTATGTTTGGGATGTCGGCTTTTATGGAAGACTGGATTGGTGTCCTTTGTCACTTTGTGACACCTGCGGTTATTGTCCGCCGTATGTTTGCCCAGCTTGGGTCAGGTTGTTGAGTTGTCAAGGATGGTAGGATGTTATTCGGTCCTGGGGAATTACTGCGTGCTCCTTTTAGAATCTATTTGACTCTTTGCGTGCGATCTTTATTACTTCCTTCTAGGAGTGGGGTGGGATAAGCGAGTCATTTTCCCGGTTCCAGTTTTATTCCCCATTTGGAGAATCTGAGCATTTCCCCTAATATTTGACCTACAACATCTTTTGTTTTCCATACCGACTTTGGTGGTTCGCTGTCTCGTTGGTCAGATGAGGAGTGAAATTCAATTGCTAGCAAGTCTGCTCTATTAATATGTGATAAACTTTCAATTGAGTGGATGAGTCTTAATAAATTGCCCCTGTTTAAGGGGTCTACTCTTCCTCTAGTTTTGAATTCGGGGATGAACAGAATAATGTCTGTCTCATATATTCCAGGGGACGGTGTACACTGGTAAGCGGTTGGAGTATGTTGATTGACAATGTATAAGGGTTCAGCACTATGTGACGTGTTGTTGTATGTAGTGATGATTCCGTGTTGATCCTGGGTGATGGGTTCATTGCGAAGATTGGCTCTGTTTATTGACTGATTAATGTTTATTTCGTGCTAAGGTGGGTCGAAATCTTTGGGGCCTGCTCTGTGACGTATGTTCCACGTTGTGTATGTTGTGATGATGCTATTAACTTTATTTCTTTCATTCTCCTTCCTATATTCCATGTGTCGCGTGCGGAGCCCGTAGCAGAGGTAAGTTGTTTATTATTGACTGGGCCGGTGTCTTTCTGCTCAGTCTGTTTGCCTGCTCCCTCTTTAGGTTGTATCATTGAAGGGTTCTCTGCTATTTTCGAAATCGTTGTGTCAGTTAATTCGATATCTGTAGGTGATGGCTTTTTTCCCTCCATAAACTTCTTATTTTTTTGTATTTGTTCATTGTCCCCTGGAGTGGTTATTGGCTCGATCTCTTTGATGCAACAAGCACCTATTGTCTTTCTGTTCCGGCCCTTCCTTTTTTGTTTGCGGTGGGCACATGCGTTTGTAGATGTCTCTGCGCCGTCCCTATCGTTGGTGGAAATATTCTTGAGGGAATCTTCTCGAGTGTGTTTGGGTATTGGGGATGAGTCCCCTTGCTTGCTGGCGATGTAGTGGATGTTGCCACCTGGTGCTGTTTCGTTGGGACCTGGACTTCTAGGGGCAGATTTATGAAGGCCTTGCGCCGCCGGTGCGTCACTTTTTCCCATGTTAAAAATGACGCACCGGCGGCGCAAGGCCTTCATAAATCTGCCCCCTAGTCTTTGCCTCTGCGATTAGGTGCTTTGTTGTATTTTCTTTTAAGTCCACCAGGCGGTTCCCCAGTATTGTTGGTAGCTTGTTGATTATCGAGGAGCAGATGCATTCTGTTCTTCGTATTTGTGATAAGTTTGCGGCCTCTTGCCCTCTTTTTATGAGGCCGTTAAGATCTGCTAGTTTATTTTCTATCCCTGTGGTAGCGTTTGCTAGCGCCTGTAGGACGGTCAGCTGCATATCCAGTTTGTCTGACTGATACTGCAGTGCTGTGGCTGACAATAGAATTGTGTGTAATAGGTTTACCCAGAATGTGTTGGTGGGACCATTACTCCCATCGATTAGCGGGGAGGCAAGCTCTTCTGTGGAGCTATTGTGGGTAGGTTTTACCTTGTATGAGGCCACTAGGTCCTCCCATTCTTGTGATGCCAGAAAGGTCATGTCAATGTCTGGAGTGCTCAAGTCCACAGTTAGTAGGTGTGAAGGGTGAATTAGTGGGTCGAAACTCCTTTGCTGATCCTCGGCTATTGGATTGCCATGATTTGTGGCTAATTGCTTATTTGGGGAGCAGTATGTTACATGTGGCGTTGTGATTGCTCCTACGTATTTGCGCTGAGGATTCTGATTTGATTGAGAGGTTGGAGAAGAGGGTAAATGTTCTCTCAGGTCGTTGGCCCGCTGGTGCCTAGGAAGGTCTTCAAGTTGTACAGCCCACTTGTTCTCAAGGGCCTTCTCATTCACAGGCGTGAGCCCCCTAAAGCTCTTTACAGGGTGCCCTGCATGTGATGGGGAGTTGGTTTGGCCACTGTCCACATCAGTTGCTTCTACTGTATTGCCATTTTTTCCCCCTTGTGTTCCGTCCCCCGTACTGGTTTACAAATGGGCTGTTGTCTCTGTTTCAGTTTGAGCGTTATGTATTTCAGCGACTGTTGTTCCTGATGCTCGGAGTGACTGACGTTCTGGTTCTGGCTGAAGTTCTGCTACATCTGGTCGCAGTGGGGATTGTAGACCCGTTATGATGTCGTTGTTTGAGTAGATTACATTGCCGGGATCTTTGAGAAAAGTGTATTTTGTATAAATTTTTGGCTGGTAAAGACTCATGTGCTTTATTGAAGATTGTCCTTCCATATCTATGTCCACAATCTTGTCTAGTTTTTTCCTTTTGACTCCTTTGGGGGTTCCGTTTGGCTGGTTTCGCCTCTTAAGTCCGTTGTAGGTAACGAATTCTTTGCTCAGTTGTCTTCCGGACAGACCGTTAGGCAGACATTTGTTTCTTGGGTATCACCTCTACTGATGGTACCGTTGTCCTTGGAGTTGCTCCCACTGGGGTTATCATTATCTGGGGCTTCTTTACTCCCATAGTTTGTCTGTACGACTGCCTTCTTTTTTGATTTGAGAGATGGCCTTGTGAGAGGTTTTCTTACTCTTCCAGACCTCATGACAGTACTATGGGGAAGAACAATTAGGAGTTTGGGTGCTGAGGCGGAAGTCAATCGATGAATTGGCGTAATAATACCAAGGTTACTCTTTTGACTGGGCTTGCTTCCTCTGACCCCCTGCCACTGCCTCCTGCCTCCTTATTGCTATCCTAACTCCCCCGCGGGGAGCCGTGAGCTGTTCTGGGGCTCAGACTCAGGCAGGGAAGGTATGGTGGTCCTGATTCCCTCTATATGTCAGTGGAGTATACTTGTCACTGCTTGCCGTTTCCTACCACCACTGGTGCTGTCCTGCTGTCGCCTCCTTGTGCGCTTCCTTGCTCTTCCTTGCGCCTCCTTGTCTTCCTGTACCCCCTTGAGGCAGTGGCGTAACGAAACTTGAGGGGGCCCCCCTGCAAACTACATGGAGGGGGCCCCCCTCCCATTCTCCGTGCCAGTCTAGAGCTCTCAGGCCAGCGACCCGCCATACTGCAGGGGATGCGGGGCTATTGTTACGCCACTGTCACCAATCCAGCCTTTATAAGTAACACTGGATGGTGGAGTTAAAGGTTGGGCTTAGTCTGCCAGCAGGCTATCATAGGTGGTGGTACATTCATTACAGGGTCCCTGCCATCAGTAGTCCGGGGTAGTTTGCCCATTTTTAGGTGGGTTTCCTGATGCAGACTGCTGTCATGATATACAACACCGGGCCCACTCATCGTTCAGTTTTGACAAAAGTGCATCCACTGCTGCTTCTCATTTCCGTTTTAAAACATTAGACAAAGCGACAATGCTGTATTTCAAAAGCAGATGTAACTACAAAAAGCACATTTTGATAACACATTTTTATCAGTAGACAATAGCAATCTTAAGAGGCATTGTATAGCTTCATGCACACTTTGACCCCAATTCCATCACCGTCTCTCTCTCTCTCTCTGTCAGTCAGTCTCTCTCTTTCAGCCAGTCAGTCTCTCTCTCTCAGTCAATCAGTCTATCTCTCTCTGTTATTCAGTCTCTCTCAGTCAGTCTCTCTCTCTGTCAGTCTGTCAGTCAGTCGGTCTCTCTCTCTCTGTCAGTCTCTCTATCTCTCTCTTTCTGTAAGTCTGTCAGTCAGTCTCTCTCTCTTAGTCAGTCAGTCTCTCTCTCTCTCTCTCTCTCTCTCAGTCAGTCTATCTCTCTCTGTCATTCAGTCTCTCTTAGTCATTCAGTCTCTCTCAGTCAGTCAGTCTCTCTCAGTCAGTCAGTCAGTCTCTCTCTCTCTGTCAGTCTGTCTCTCTCTCTCTGTCAGTCTCTCTTAGTCAGTCCCTCTCTCTCTCAGTCTCTCTCTCTCTGTCAGTCTTTCTCCCTGTCAGTTCTTCTTTCTGTCAGTCTCTCTCTCTCTCTGTCAGTTTCTCTATCTCTCTCTTTCTGTCAGTCTCTCTCAGTCAGCCAGTCTCTCTCTCAGTCAGTCTCTCTCTTTCTGTCAGTCAGTCTCTCCCTTTCTGTCAGTCAGTCTCTCACAGTCTCTCTCTGTCAGTTTCTCTCAGTAAGTCAGTCTCTCTCACTCAGTCAGCCAGTCTCTCTCTGTCAGTCAGTCTCTCTCTCTGTCAGTCAGTCTCTCTCAGCCACTCAGTCTCTCTCTCTCTTAGTCTCTCTCTTTGTCAGTCAGTCTCTCTCTCTCAGTCAGTCAGTCTATCTCTCTGTTACTCAGTCTCTCTCAGTCAGTCAGTCTCTCTCAGTCAGTCAGTCTGTCAGTCAGTCAGTCTCTCTCTCTCTCTGTCAGTTAGTCGGTCTCTCTCTCTTAGTCAGTCAGTCTATCTCTCTCTCAGTCAGTCTATCTCTCTCTGTCATTCAGTCTCTCTCTGTCAGTCAGTCTCTCTCAGTCAGTCAGTCTCTCTCTCTCTCTCTGTCAGTCTGTCAGCCAGTCGGTCTCTCTCTCTCTCTCAGTCAGTCTATCTCTCTCTATCATTCAGTCAGTCAGTCTCTCTTAGTCAGTCAGTCAGTCAGTCTCTCTCTCTCTGTCAGTCAGTCCCTCTCTCTCTGTCAGTCTCTCTAAGTCAGTCCCTCTCTCTCTCAGTCTCTCTCTCTGTCAATCTCTCTCCCTGTCAGTTCTTCTGTCTGTCAGTCTCTATATCTCTGTCAATCTCTCTATCTCTCTTTCTGTCAGTCTCTCTCAGTCAGTCAGTGTCTCTCTCTTAGTCAGTCTCTCTCTTTCTGTCAGTCAGTCTCTCCCTTTCTGTCAGTCAGTCTCTCACAGTCTCTCTGTCAGTTTCTCTCAGTAAGTCAGTCTCTCACAGTCTCTCTCTGTCAGTTTCTCTCAGTAAGTCAGTCTCTCTCTCTCTCAGTCAGCCAGTCTCTCTCTCTCAGTCAGCCAGTCTCTCTCTCGCAGTCAGTCTCTCTCTGTCAGTCAGTCTCTCTCTCTGTCAGTCAGTCTCTCTCTCTGTCAGTCAGTCAGTCTCTTTCTGTTAGTCCCTCTCTCTGTCAGTCTCTCTCTCAAACCGTCTCTCTCAGTCAGTCAGTCTCTCTCTTAGTCTCTCTCTCTGTTAGTCCCTCTCTCTGTCAGTCTCTCTCTCTCTGTCAGTCCATCTGTCAGTTTCTCTCTCTGTCAGTCTATCTCTCTCAGTCTCTCTCTCTCAGTCTCTCTCTCTCAGTCTCTCTCTCTCAGTCTCTCTGTCAGTCTCTCTCTCTCAGCCTCTCTCTCTCAGTCTCTCTCTCTCAGTCAGTCAGTCTTCCAGACAGTCTCTCTCTCCCGCTGTCAGTCTCTCTCAGTCAGTCATTCTCTCTCTCTCTCTCGCAGTCAGCCAGTCTCTCTCAGTCAGTGACTCTCTCTGTCAGTCTCTCACTCTGTCAGTCAGTCTCTCGGTCAGTCAGTCTCTCTCTCTGAGTCTCTCTCTCTCAGTCAGTCTCTCTCTGTCAGTCAGTCTCTCTCTCTGTCAGTCTCTCTCTCAGCCACTCAGTCTCCCAGTCTCTCTCTCTCTTAGTCTCTCTCTTTGTCAGTCAGTCTCTCTCTCTCCCAGTCAGTCATTCTCTCTCTACATCTATCAGTCTCTCTCTCTCTGTCAGTCTCTCTCTCAGTCAGTCTCTCTCAGTCAGTCAGTCTCTCTCGCAGTCAATCAGTCTATCTCTCTCAGTCAGTCAGTCTCTGCCTCTCTCAGTCTCTCTCTCTCTCTGTCAGGCAATCTCTCTCTCTGTCAGTTAGTATCTCTCTACCTCAGTCAGTCTCTGTCAGTCAGTCAGTCTCTCTCTGTCAGTCAGTCTCACTCTCAATCAGTCTCTCTCTGTCAATCAGTCAGAGTCTCTCTCAGTCAGCCAGTCTCTCTCTCTCTCTGTCAGTTTCTCAGCCAGTCAGTCTCTCGGTCAGTCATTCTCTCTCTCTCTCTCGCAGTCAGCCAGTCTCTCTCAGTCAGTGACTCTCTCTGTCAGTCTCTCACTCTGTCAGTCAGTCTCTCGGTCAGTCAGTCTCTCTCTCTGAGTCTCTCTCTCTCAGTCAGTCTCTCTCTGTCAGTCAGTCTCTCTCTCTGTCAGTCTCTCTCTCAGCCACTCAGTCTCCCAGTCTCTCTCTCTCTTAGTCTCTCTCTTTGTCAGTCAGTCTCTCTCTCTCCCAGTCAGTCATTCTCTCTCTACATCTATCAGTCTCTCTCTCTCTGTCAGTCTCTCTCTCAGTCAGTCTCTCTCAGTCAGTCAGTCTCTCTCGCAGTCAATCAGTCTATCTCTCTCAGTCAGTCAGTCTCTGCCTCTCTCAGTCTCTCTCTCTCTCTGTCAGGCAATCTCTCTCTCTGTCAGTTAGTATCTCTCTACCTCAGTCAGTCTCTGTCAGTCAGTCAGTCTCTCTCTGTCAGTCAGTCTCACTCTCAATCAGTCTCTCTCTGTCAATCAGTCAGAGTCTCTCTCAGTCAGCCAGTCTCTCTCTCTCTCTGTCAGTTTCTCAGCCAGTCAGTCTCTCGGTCAGTCAGTATTCAGTCTCCGAGTCAGCCAGTCAGTCTCTACTTTCTCTCCACTGTATCTCTCTTCACTTTCTTTCTCTCTACTCTCTCTCGCTCTCTCTCCACTGTCTCCCTCCACTCTCTCCACTCTCTCTCCACTCTCTCTCTCCACCCTTTCTCCCTTCTCTCTCTCTCTACTCTCTCTCCACTCTCTCTCTCTCCACTGTCTCTCTCCACTGTCTCTCTCCACTCTCTCTCCACTCTCTCTCTATTCTCTTTCTATTCTCTCTCCACTCTCTCCACTCTCTCTCTCCACTCTCTCTCTTGCTCACTCTCTCTCTCTCTCCACTCTCCCTCTCTCCACTCTCTCTCGCTCCACTCTCTCTCTCCACTCTTTCTCTCCACTCTCTCTCTCTCCACTCTCTCTCTCTCTTCACTGTCTCCCTCCACTCCACTCTCTCTCTCCACCCTCTCTCCCTTCTCTCTCTCTACTCTCTCTCCACTCTCTCTCTCTCTCCACTCTCTCTCCACTCTCTCTCCACCCTCTCTCTATTCTCTCTCCACTCACTCTCTCTCCACTCTCTCTCCACTCTCTCTACACACTCTCTCTCTCCACTCTCTCTCTCTCTCCACTCTATCTCCACTCTCTCTCCCCACTCTCTCTCTCTCCACTCTCTCTCTCTCTCTCTCCACTCTCTCCATTCTTTCTCTCCACTCTCTCTCTCTCCACTCTCTCTCGCTGACTCTCTCCACCTTCTCTCTATTCTCTCTTCACTCTCACTCTCTCCACTGTCTTCCTCCACTCTCTCTCCACTCTCTCTACACACTCTCTCTCTCTCCACTCTCTCTCTTTCCACTCTCTCTCTCTCCACTCTCTCTCTCCCGACTCTCTCTCTTGCTCACTCTCTCTCTTGCTCACTCTCTCTCTCTCCACTCTCTCTCTCTCTCCTGTCTCTCTCCACTCTCTCACTCCACTCTCTCTCTCTCCACTCTCTCTCTCTCCCTCGCTCACTCTCTCCACTGTCTCTCCTCGCTCTCTCCACTCTCTCTCTCTCCACTGTCTATCTCCACTCTATCTCTCTCTCCACTGCCTCTCTCTCTCCACTGTCTCTCTCCACTCTCTCGCTCTCTCCACTCTGTCTCTCTCTCTCTCCACTCTCTCTCTCCACTCACTCTCTACTCTCTCTCTCTCCACTCTCTCTCTCTACTCTCTCTCCACTGTCTCTCTCTCTCCGCTCTCTCCACTCTCTCTCTCTCCGCTCTCTCTCCACTGTCTCCCTCCACTCTCTCTACTCTCTCTCCACTGTATCTCTCTCCACTCTCTCTCTACTCTCTCTCCACTCTCTCTCTCTCTCCACTGTCTCTTTCCACTGTCTCTCTCCACTCTCTCTCCACTCTCTCTCTATTCTCTTTCTATTCTCTCTCCACTCTCTCCACTCTCTCTCTCCACTCTCTCTCTTGCTCACTCTCTCTCTCTCTCTCCACTCTCCCTCTCTCCACTCTCTCTCGCTCCACTCTCTCTCCACTCTTTCTCTCCACTCTCTCTCTCTCCACTCTCTCTCTCTCCACTGTCTCCCTCCACTCCACTCTCTCTCTCCACCCTCTCTCCCTTCTCTCTCTACTCTCTCTCCACTCTCTCTCTCTCCACTCTCTCTCCACTCTCTCTCCACCCTCTCTCTATTCTCTCTCCACTCACTCTCTCTCCACTGTCTTCCTCCACGCTCTCTCCACTCTCTCTACACACTCTCTCTCTCTCCACTCTCTATCTCCACTCTCTCTTGCTCACTCTCTCTATCTCCACTCTCTATCGCTCACTCTCTCCAATATCTCCACTCTCTCTGCACTCTCTCTCCACTGTCTTCCTCCACTCTCTCTCCACTCTCTCTACACACTCTCTCTCTCCACTCTCTCTCTCTCCACTCTCTCTCCACTCTCTCTCTGCACTCTCTCTCTCCACTCTCTCTCCACTCTCTCTCCACCCTCTCTCTATTCTCTCTCCACTCACTCTCTCTCCACCCTCTCTCTATTCTCTCTGCACTCTCTCTCCACTCTCTCCACTGTCTTCCTCCACTCTCTCTCCTCTCTCTCTACACTCTCTCTCTCTCCACTCTCTCTCTCTCCACTCTATCTCCACTCTCTCTCTCCACTCTCTCTCTCTCTCTCTCTCTCTCTCTCTCCACTCTCTCCATTCTTTCTCTCCACTCTCTCTCTCTCCACTCTCTCTCGCTCACTCTCTCCACCTTCTCTCTATTCTCTCTTCACTCCCACTCTCTCCACTGTCTTCCTTCACTCTCTCTCCACTCTCTCTACACACTCTCTCTCTCCACTCTCTCTCTTTCCACTCTCTCTCTCTCCACTCTCTCTCTCCCCACTCTCTCTCTTGCTCACTCTCTCTCTTGCTCACTCTCTCTCTTGCTCACTCTCTCTCTCTCCACTCTCTCTCTCTCCTGTCTCTCTCCACTCTCTCACTCCACTCTCTCTCTCCACTCTCTCTCTCTCCCTCGCTCACTTTCTCCACTGTCTCTCCTCGCTCTCTCCACTCTCTCTCTCTCCACTGTCTATCTCCACTCTATCTCTCTCTCCACTGCCTCTCTCTCTCCACTGTCTCTCTCCACTCTCTCTCTCTCTCCACTCTGTCTCTCTCTCTCTCTCCACTCTCTACTCTCTCTCTCTCTCCACTCTCTCTCCACTCTCTCTCTCTACTCTCTCTCCACTGTATCTCTCTCTACTCTCTCTCTACTCTCTCTCCACTCTCTCTCTCTACACTCTATCTCTCTACACTCTCTCCACTGTCTCTTTCCACTGTCTCTCTCCACTGTCTCTCCACCTGCAACATTTTATTTGATTACATCTAGAGTTATAATAAATATCCTCAATGAATTTACATTTATATTTTATATTTCAATATTTTCATTTTTTTTAAAATTAATAATAAGCTTTAATAAATTCCCCTCATAGGGAGATCTCCACTACAGTGTTGGAAATCACTACCTACGAGTGAAAAGTTACTAGTAGTTATTTTAGACTCATAAATCCTATTGAAGGAAAGTCCACTAGTGGGTGGAAACATGTAAGTTTACACTTAGGTGTAAATCTACAGTAGGAAATGATGGACGGCAAAAAGATTTAGATTTACACCTAGGTGCAGGGGTTTACAGGAGTAAATGCAGGGCTCGAGTCGGGGTACCACACGTGTGGACAGCGTCCCCCCACTTATTTTATAGGGATCTCGATAACTGGAGCAAATGGAGCCACACATTCACTTTTTGGCCTCTCTGGGGCGAGATCGGAGCTCATTCAGAACACTGCTCATGTGCTGGCTTGTCTGATGCAATCGCATCTAAGGGGTGGGCGAGGGGAGGCAATGAGTCTGATGGTGCAAGCCACCTTTCGTGACGTCACTTCCTGTCGTGACGACAGCACCCCCCCACTTGTTTTTTTAGGACTTGTGCCCTGAGTAAATGTACATGTGTAAACTTACCTTTGCGAAGAGGCCCCAATGAATTTCACAGCCGCATGCCTAATTGTCTTAATTGCTCCAACTGCTTCATCGAACCCTACTTAATGGAGATAATTGTTTTGGCTTTTGTGTAGTGAGAAGTTTATGGAATGAAGTAGGCATCTTAAGTTATAGCACTTTGACTGTACCTTTTCAAATGCATTCTGGGTACGGAGTTAAGGGGATTTCACGTGAAAACGTAGGCAACAAAAGATAAGCTGCGAGACAGTGAACAAATATTAGTGCTGGCCAAGGAGTCTAAACCTTTCCCTCAACTACCTGAGGGGGACTGACGTACACATGAGGGCAGTGCACAGAGCTGGCACTGCTAGGCATTGGTGCACAGTGTGGTAAAGGTGGCATCACTGTACAGGAACTGGCACTGGGCAGGAGTATAGCAAACATGGGCAGTGTGAGCAGCTGGCACTGGTGGTGTAAGAGGCTGTCACTGGTGGCAGAGTGTGAGTCTAGCACAAGTGGGTAGTGACTGAAGCTGGCACTGGTGCTAGTGTGAGAGGCTGGCACTGGTGGCAGAGTGAGCGGCAGGCACTTGTGGTAGAGTGAGAGGCTGGCACTGGTGGAAGTGTGAGAGGCTGGCACTGGTGGGAGTGTGCGAGGCTGGCACTGGTGGCTGTGTGAGAGGTTGACACTGGTGTGAGTGTGAGAGGCTGGCACTGGTGCAGAGTGAGAGGCTGGCACTGGTGGCAGCGTGAGAGGCTAGCACTGGTGGCAGCATGAGAGGCTGGCACTGGTGGCAGTGTGAGGCTGGCACTGGTGGCAGAGTGAGAGGCTGGCACTGGTGGCAGAGTGAGCGGCAGGCACTGGTGGCAGTGTGAGAGGCAGGCACTGGTCGTAGAGTGAAAGGCTGGCGCTGGTGGCAGTGTGAGAGGCTGGCACTGGTGGGAGTGTGAGTGGCAGGCACTGGTGGGAGTGTGAGAGGCTGGCACTGGTGGCAGTGTGAGAGGCTGGCACTGGTGGCAGAGTGAGAGGCTGGCACTGGTGGCAGAGTGAGCGGCAGGCACTGGTGGCAGTGTGAGAGGCAGGCACTGGTCGTAGAGTGAAAGGCTGGCACTGGTGGCAGAGTGAGAGGCTGGCACTGGTGGGAAGTGGGAGGAGCTGGCACTGGTGGCAGAGTGAGAGGCTGGCACTGGTGGCACAGTGAGAGGCTGGTACTGGTGGCAGAGTGAGAGGCTGACACTGGTGGCAGAGTGAGTGGGTGGTACTGGTGGCAGAGTGAGTGGGTGGTACTAGTGGCAGAGTGAGTGGCTGGTACTGGTGGCAGAGTGAGAGGCTGGCACTGGTGGCAGAGTGAGTGGGTGGTACTGGTTGCAGAGTGAGTGGGTGGTACTGGTGGCAGAGTGAGTGGCTGGCACTTGTGGGAAGTGGGAGTAGCTGATACTTCTCAGAGGAGCAGAGCCCTGTGGGGAATGCTGTCTCTGGGGCCCTCACCACCACCCTTGTTCCGGGGCCTGCCTCGGGAGCTCTGACTGAAGAGAAAGAATGTCAGTTGAAACATTGTTTCTCTTCATTCAGCGGGAGGGGCTCAGAGCAGGCTGCAGACAGCCTGCACCTGCTTCAGAGGGAGAGAGGCTTCAGCGCAAGCCTCTCGACTCTCGCAGCTCTCAGAAGAGCTGAGGGGAGGCCCGGGGCCCCCTTAATTTACTGAAGCCTGGGGGGCCCCCCTGCACCGCGTGGGCTGCGGGGGGCATTTGTTATGCCCCTGCCTGAGGATGAGGTTCTGGGGTCTGGGGGTCTAGGGTCTAGGAGTTGCCGTTGACCAACACGGCGTGAAAAAGACCTGACCACACCCGCTTTGAACGCTAGCAGTACTGAGGCTCTAGTGGCTCTGGTGGGCAATGGCTCATTGGTGCCCCCAAGGCGTCAGGTGTCAGTGGGGGGACAGTCCAGGGGCAAAAGCTGACCCACAGAGTTCAGCCTTACTAGTTCCTCCTCCTCCTATTTCCACGTGGGGGGGTTCCGTGGGCCGATGTGAGCTTGCTGTTCGTGACCCCTCACCCCCTCCACTCCACTCCTGTACTCTTGTTCCTGACTCTTGTTCCTGACGTTCCTGATCGAGGGAAGCGTAGGGAGGGGCGTCCCCACCACCGGTCGAGCTCCTACGTGGCTGTTTTCTCCTGGGGACAGCCTTTCACCTCGTACCGAGTGCAGCCAGCTGCCACCTCAGCCAGTGATGATAACCGAGTCGAGAGGAGACAATGGAGGTGAGGAGGGAAGGTCTCTCCCGTCCCACACTCAGCCCCTCGGCAGCAGCCACACTCCCAGGGACCCGCACGGCTCCTCCGTTGATATGGAAGTTGCCAATACCTCCGGTCCCCTCCGATCCCTTTGGGCTTCACCAAAGACCCTCCTCCGCAAGCGGAAGGCCTGGCCAGCTCTGCAGATGGACTACTCACCCACCAAAAACAAGCTCATCCTCTCTCCGTGCCCACTGCACACACACTCGTCCGATTGCTGCAGTCTGGACCTGCTCAGCCACGGGTGTCTCTGCCTTCTGATGAGATATTTCTTTCACTCTTTATCCGGTTTTATCCAGTGCTCCTTCTTTACACTGTTCAGGAGTATCAGCAGCAAACAAAATGTCATCGACATATTGAATATGAGCCACCCCTGTCGGTACAGGAAAAGAATCAAGCTGCCTTTTTAATGCCTGGCTATAAATGTTAGGACTCTCTGTATACCCTTGTGGAGCTCTACAGAATCTGAATGATCTATTATTCAAAGTTAAACCAAACAAATAACGGCTGTCAGGATGAATAGGTATTGAATAAAAATGCATTCTTCAAATCAATGACACTAAGGGGCCTATTATGATTGCGGAATTTCCGCATCCTCCGGGCCGGCGGAAGCCACCGCCGGCCTGGAGGATGCGGAAAAACCGCAGCGGACCCACCACAGACCCACCGCCACATTAGGATGGCTGGTGGGTCCTGGTTTCCGTCTGCCGCTTTTCCGCCGCGGTTGGCTTACAACCGCGGCGGAAAAGCTCTAATATGGTGGCGGTGTCTCTCAGACACCGTCCGCCATATTAGGATTGCTGCCAAGATATGCTTTTCCGCGGCGGGTTTACCGCCGTTGAAAAGCATACGGAACTTCACTGCAGGGGCCCGTTGCGGGGGTGCACATGGGGGTACCTATGGTACCCCCCTGTATTTGTATGCAGAAAGCGGCAGGCACCGCGCGGTGCCTGCCACTTTCTACATACAAATGCAATGCGTGCATTTTTAACATTGCTGCGGTTGCAGCTTGAAGCTGCACCCGCCGCAATGTTAAAAATAGAGGATGTGACCGCCAGGGTGGCGGTCACATTCTAATAGCACAGGAGGGAACGCCGCAGCCCATGCGGACGTTCCCTCATCCTCGGTGATCGCGGACGGATTCAAGTCCGTCCGCGATCATAATCGGCCCCTTAATGTAGTGGCAGTAGGAGAAACCAAAGTAAGAAGTGTCGTGGTCAGAGACTAAGGTATTGGGGCACTACAATTTTGTTAAGCCCTCGTAAATCAATAATGAATCTGTACATTTTAGTATCAGTGTCTCTTTTCAAAATAGGAAGTATAGGGCTATTACAGATGTTATAAGGGACTTCTTCCACAACCCCCACCTTGATCAAATCCTGAACAATGTGCGTCAATGCTTCTTTGCCTTCCTGAGATATTTTATATTGGGGCAGTCGAGGCAATGAAGCCCCTTCCTTCACTTGTATATGTACTGGTGGTATAACCATTCGTCCCACATCGGTATCTGATGTGGCCCATAAAGTACTAAGTAAGGATGCCAGAACAATATCTTCTTTAATGAGACAAGACCTCTCAACCATTGGATAATTATCGTTTAAAATAACACGGACACCATCTGGGGAACAACGTATTGTAGCACGAAAATATTTGAGAATATCGATACCCACAATGTTATCCGGCGTGTTAGAAGAACGCAAAACTGTCCATTCTGCTGTGAATTTATCAAGACTAAATGCAAGTGGCTGTGACAGTAGGCTAGATGTAGGTGTCCCATCAAATCCTATCGATGGTATTATTGTGCCAGACAGGGGAGCCCTAGGAACTAATGTTTTAGACAAGGCACTACTAGTAGCTCCTGTATCAACCAGAAACCGATCAGTAGAGCCCAAAACATTTGCATCAACATAAGGACCTTTCTGATCAACTGGGACCTCAACCGGTTCCTTACCCCATCCTAGGCATTCCTATGCATAATCAGAATCCCAAGACCATCAGCCGAATAATCTAACATTTGATATTGATTCCCTCTGTCAAAAGTATTAGAATAATTTGGTCCATGCTCAACTTCCTCAAATCTGGGACAATGTCCAGAATTCCCTGGGCGTCCTCTCATGCTTCCTCTACCCCGTTGATACTGCTGACCTCGCAAAAGGGGGCACTCAGAACGCCAATGTCCAATATCTTTACAAGAAGCACACTGATCAGAAAACAAAGTTACTCGAGAGAAAGGGGGTACATCAGGGGTATATACTGCACGTCAGCCTCTACCACCACCTCTGAACGGTGGACCAACATAACTTTCGTCTTTAAATCCTTTACCTTCTTATCCTCTTTGCCTTTTGCTTCCAATTCCTGACACTCATAATTTTAAGGCCATAGTGAAAAGGGAGACTGGGTAAGACGTAGTCTACAAATTCCCACTGGCCATGAGGCGACTAGCTATTTTTGGCAGCATGTTAGCGACAAATTTGTCGACGAACAGATGCTTACCCGTATCATCTGTCAATGACTGCCCACTAAAGTCATGGAATGTCTCTTCAAACCGGGTAAAGAAATCAGAAACTGACTCATCCGCTTTCTGTTTACAAGACGCTAATGTTGTCCAATCTATTTTCTTAGGGGGTATGAGAGTTTTTAACTTAGTCACGATAGCTTTGGGAAGATCTAATATCTCTTGTTGTGATTTCCGAGCAGGTTCCCTAGCCGCATCTATTTCTTCTAAATGCACCCAAGTATTACCATATGCTACATTATCATCTATTTTCCGAATTGTTCGCCACATATTAGGGGGCACAATAAGTCCAAAAAACATATCAACATTTGGCAGGGTCATAGTGCAGGAGCTAATGGCTCCTTCCACTTCTCCATAGCAAAGTACCCAGAAGCGTGGCTAGGTTACACCTTGCGTTTTTCCACGGATGTTAGAACCCATGATGACCGCGGGAGTACTCTCCTTTTTCTGAAACTAATTTATATATACTCATTTGGACCATATTGCTAGTCCGATCAAGATATTCACCTATGGAAATCACCAGAATGCTGAAGGATATATTCTGTTTATATGTCTTTTAGACCCATATTATATGGGACCACACACAGGTATTACCTGGAATGAGGTGAATTTACTCCCAGAGATATTTTGCTTGCCCTGAGGAAGTCGTCGGGTGATTCTCCCAGAGACGAAACACATGTCGGCTATTGGCTACATTTGGCAATGTCATCTACATCAATTCATTTAATATGAACTTTTGTACAATTTAACTACATTTTTGACAAGAATAAAAAGAATACAAGAAAATAAAAGAAAATTCATCACGAGTACAACGTGTATTTGGAAATTTATTGGTCTGACCTGATATGATCTTTTTGTGAATTCCTAATGGTCTTTTGCTCGGAAGCAACATTTTGTTTACACTTCTTTATAGCCAGCAGCCTGATTTTTTGTGCGGATCAGGCAAAGCATCCCTAAGAGCCATAACATCTGCTCTACTCAAAGGAGTATAGATCCAATTATAGACAAAATATCCCTTTCCATCATCTAAATCTTTATCGTCTTTTGTGCCCGCACCCTTCGGGGGAAGATACAAAGGTGCAGCTTCACCTATCAGTCTCACAGCAACTACAGTATCACTAAGGTCATTGTCTTTCCCCGAAACTTCTTCTTTTTGCACTGTGGTCTGAACTGGTTGCGCAGTTTGAACTTAACTAGCTAATTTTTGCTCTGCTTTTAAATGTAGTGTATCATGTCTTAATTTAACTAGTCGCCAAATTAGATCAGGTATATTTGAAAAAAGGAAAGTTCCATCACTTAATTGTTTATAATCAAAATTAATATCATTGGGCTCTAAGGTTTTAGAAACGTTTTTAAAAACCAAGTATTACTTCCCAGGTAAATTTCTCTGTAAAATATAACTGCTCTAAATCCTTCCACTGCTGAACCGTTGCGACAAGGTCTGAAGCAGAAGTAGTCCCACAAGCTTCTTTTCGAGCAGTGGATCTAAAAGTGGCTTTTTCATTAAGTCAAAGTAGAGCGAGTCTGCAGCCCATCTTGTTTATTTATGTCTTTATCGTCTGAATAAAAATGCTCTTCTTCAGAAAGATCATCCTCAGGGGCAGAGGGAAATTTATACGAGGGCGGAGGTCGATCTAACAAGATGGAATCATCCTGAGGTTTATTAAGTATGGGATAAATGGGGCGCCAAATAGGGTATTGGCCAGTTACCTCTAAACAACACTCCCTGTCTTTCTTTTATTGCCTTCATCTCTTTATTTTTTTAATTCCAACGTGTTTCTATATATTATTTTACACCGTTTTTTTTCTGCTATATCTTCCTCTTTTCTCACTCTCTCCTGCACTTCTTTCTCCCACATTCGTACACAATCAAACATATCTTATCAACTTTTTTTCTTGAATAAACACTGCTCTAAATATTGAATCTTTTTAAAGTAAAATGACCCATTCAAAGGCCATCGTAAATCAAGATGCTTTTTCGTATATTTGTTCCACAGTGTACTATACATTATGGAAGAAATACCATATTTAATGTACATATGCCTATTAGGTGTCCCCTCTGGGGGAGCCGGCTGACTTCTGTCTAAATCCACTTTTGGTACCTCCAAGACAGCAACATAGTCTACGGAGTGTGCTGGAAACAGGCATGCTACCAAGTTTTTGTAAAATATTACTTATCTAAATATTCAAATGTAGAGAAAAATCCGATGAGGTCCAATGTTGGGCGCCAACTGTGGGAATGTGCCTTTTAATGAGCACACCAGTGCAGGGTTCACCCTTGTCCACGGGTTCATAGACCAACAAAATAGAGATTAGCACTGAAGCTGGAATTCAAAGAACAAGTTTATTAATCACTTATGAGTGGGACTACGTCCACACAGCACTTCTCAAGTGCTGCCTAAGATAGTACACTGAATACACAGACCGTAGGGCTTATATACAGACGTTGTTGCAGAGTAAGCATGTAGATACAAGTAGAAGGTACATGCCTATACAGAAATAGTTAGAGCCAGACATGGGCAGATGAGTAATCACTTAGTCAGCAAAGTGGGAGGGGGAACAGAACTGTTCACAGCAGCACAAAATATCTGACAGTTACATCTTTGACTAGGGGAGTCCTTTTCCATTAGCTGTCAAAACGGCTGCCTCTGTTTTGTGTGAACCTTCGTTTTGACGCCTGAACTGCCGAATTGAAGCGCTATCTGGCAGTGCCTCTGTTTTATTGTCACTACAGCGCTATCTGGCAGCGCCTGGACTTCTCTGCTCATAGCGCTATCTGGCAGCGCTTGAATCTTCACTGCTCGCGTTTCCCGCTTCGCGGGAAACACTCGCTGCTGGGGGCTTGTTGACCGCTAAGGAGGCCAGAGAACACCAGTGCCCACAAGGCAGCAGGGCTTGGTGAACCTCCCTGCCACGCCCCCCTCACCTGGAATAAATCGAGCGGAAGCACTGCTGAAGAGCGGAGTCCTTTTCCATTAGCTGTCAAAACGGCTGCCTCTGTTTTGTGTGAACCTTCGTTTTGACGCCTGAACTGCCGAATTGAAGCGCTATCTGGCAGCGCTTCTGTTTTATTGTCACTACAGCGCTATCTGGCAGCGCCTGGACTTCTCTGCTCATAGCGCTATCTGGCAGCGCTTGAATCTTCACTGCTCGCGTTTCCCGCTTCGCGGGAAACACTCGCTGCTGGGGGCTTGTTGACCGCTAAGGAGGCCAGAGAACACCAGTGCCCACAAGGCAGCAGGGCTTGGTGAACCTCCCTGCCACGCCCCCCTCACCTGGAATAAATCGAGCGGAAGCACTGCTGAAGAGCGGAGTCCTTTTCCATTAGCTGTCAAAACGGCTGCCTCTGTTTTGTGTGAACCTTCGTTTTGACGCCTGAACTGCCGAATTGAAGCGCTATCTGGCAGCGCCTCTGTTTTATTGTCACTACAGCGCTATCTGGCAGCGCCTGGACTTCTCTGCTCATAGCGCTATCTGGCAGCGCTTGAATCTTCACTGCTCGCGTTTCCCGCTTCGCGGGAAACACTCGCTGCTGGGGGCTTGTTGACCGCTAAGGAGGCCAGAGAACACCAGTGCCCACAAGGCAGCAAGGCTTGGTGAACCTCCCTGCCACGCCCCCCTCACCTGGAATAAATCGAGCGGAAGCACTGCTGAAGAGCGGAGTCCTTTTCCATTAGCTGTCAAAACGGCTGCCTCTGTTTTGTGTGAACCTTCGTTTTGACGCCTGAACTGCCGAATTGAAGCGCTATCTGGCAGCGCCTCTGTTTTATTGTCACTACAGCGCTATCTGGCAGCGCCTGGACTTCTCTGCTCATAGCGCTATCTGGCAGCGCTTGAATCTTCACTGCTCGCGTTTCCCGCTTCGCGGGAAACACTCGCTGCTGGGGGCTTGTTGACCGCTAAGGAGGCCAGAGAACACCAGTGCCCACAAGGCAGCAGGGCTTGGTGAACCTCCCTGCCACGCCCCCCTCACCTGGAATAAATCGAGCGGAAGCACTGCTGAAGAGCGGAGTCCTTTTCCATTAGCTGTCAAAACGGCTGCCTCTGTTTTGTGTGAACCTTCGTTTTGACGCCTGAACTGCCGAATTGAAGCGCTATCTGGCAGCGCCTCTGTTTTATTGTCACTACAGCGCTATCTGGCAGCGCCTGGACTTCTCTGCTCATAGCGCTATCTGGCAGCGCTTGAATCTTCACTGCTCGCGTTTCCCGCTTCGCGGGAAACACTCGCTGCTGGGGGCTTGTTGACCGCTAAGGAGGCCAGAGAACACCAGTGCCCACAAGGCAGCAGGGCTTGGTGAACCTCCCTGCCACGCCCCCCTCACCTGGAATAAATCGAGCGGAAGCACTGCTGAAGAGCGGAGTCCTTTTCCATTAGCTGTCAAAACCGCTGCCTCTGTTTTGTGTGAACCTTCGTTTTGACGCCTGAACTGCCGAATTGAAGCGCTATCTGGCAGCGCCTCTGTTTTATTGTCACTACAGCGCTATCTGGCAGCGCCTGGACTTCTCTGCTCATAGCGCTATCTGGCAGCGCTTGAATCTTCACTGCTCGCGTTTCCCGCTTCGCGGGAAACACTCGCTGCTGGGGGCTTGTTGACCGCTAAGGAGGCCAGAGAACACCAGTGCCCACAAGGCAGCAGGGCTTGGTGAACCTCCCTGCCACGCCCCCCTCACCTGGAATAAATCGAGCGGAAGCACTGCTGAAGAGCGGAGTCCTTTTCCATTAGCTGTCAAAACGGCTGCCTCTGTTTTGTGTGAACCTTCGTTTTGACGCCTGAACTGCCGAATTGAAGCGCTATCTGGCAGCGCCTCTGTTTTATTGTCACTACAGCGCTATCTGGCAGCGCCTGGACTTCTCTGCTCATAGCGCTATCTGGCAGCGCTTGAATCTTCACTGCTCGCGTTTCCCGCTTTGCGGGAAACACTCGCTGCTGGGGGCTTGTTGACCGCTAAGGAGGCCAGAGAACACCAGTGCCCACAAGGCAGCAGGGCTTGGTGAACCTCCCTGCCACGCCCCCCTCACCTGGAATAAATCGAGCGGAAGCACCGCGCATCGCGGGACGCGCGCGGGCGACGCCGGGCTAAGCCCGGGCAAAGGGCGGGCCCTCTGTGGCCCTCAGTGGCCGAGGTAGGCTGGGCTGGGCCCGGTTACTTACATTGACTGCGTCATTTTAATTGTGTTTCCTCGAGACTATCTGATATTCGCTGGACGGTCAGAGGAAGATTTACCTATTGAAACTGCTCCGTCATCTTCTTGAACTGTTCATTTTGTCAGTCTCTATTGGATCTCCTGGATTATATGTTATATTGTGGAGTACCATTTTAATATCTTATATTAACTCTTCTGGAGGTTCAGCACTTTTTGTACCACTAGTTTGTGAGTTAACCTCATAAAAGATGTTTAAAAAATTGCGTTCTGGGAGGGAAGTAGGAGGCACATTAGCCTCACAAAAAGAGCCTGTTCGTATAAGAAATAAATCTGTTAATAACCCCCCATTGAAGGGTCAATGCCAACTATTTGATCTCTGGGATTTGCCGACCCTCAAGAACGCTAATCTGTCCACGAATAAAGCTACTGGTGTTACGGCCCAGGAGGTCCATACTCCTGTCTTTACGTCCCCCCCGCCCATCTTGGTGCAGCCCTCAGTCTTACAATCTGTAATAGTGGTGTCTTCTCCTCTTGTTCATGCTGAAGGGAAGGGAGAAGGTAAGGTTGATCTTGCTGGACCTGAAGGGGATCCTACGAATTATCCACTGCTGTCTTATACTCAGCAGAATGATAGGTCGGGTGGTGGCTCGTTATTACTATCCACCGACACTGAACTCTGTGGTCGATATGTAAATATAGCTAAAGTTGAAACTCAGGCCCCTATTAGATCGTCGGGGGGTGCGACTCCTTCTGGGCTTATGTTGTATAGTAGTACCCCCTCTTTAAATGGTCAGGACACGTCTAATCTGTTAGATGTGTCTGGGTCTTTGGGTCTTAATCTATCGGGTATATGCCATCCTCAGGAGGCGTGTGAAAAACCTATCTCTGAATCCATGATTGCCTTGGAACAATTATTATCCTCGATTTTAGCCCTATTGGGGAAATTTGTTGGCAGCTCAGATTGCATCTTGGACTCAGTTACCCAAATTCTGAAGGCTCTGTTACAAAAATCATCTGATACGAGAGGTGTTCTTCCTCCTATGACTGAACACAGCCTGCCAGTGGGAGAAATAAATGCCCCTTTAGAAGTCGCTAACACGAAGGAAGTGGCGGCATCTCTGCAAATACACACTGTAGCTATCCCCTTAACTGCAGCGCCAAATTGTATTAAGAACTCAGCTTTAGAGATTGAGGAAGAAAATAAATCCATCTCTGGTTCTAAAGGGGTCCAAGACCTATTTCCCATCTTTCCGTCTGAGAATAGAAAAGACGCGAATGATTCTAAACATGAGGTAAAGGTAAAAATTGCCAAACATGGAAACAATAAAGGGAATAAAAAGAAACCAATTCGAAAACATAGGAAGAAAAGGCAGCGTCGAATAATTTTCCAAAATTGTTCGGCCGAAGTGGAGAATGAAGTAGTGGATTTGGAACTTTGCTCATTATCTGCAAAGGCAGATGCTGAGTTGAACTCCTTCATTCCTTCACCTTTAAAAAGTGATAGTGAACCGTGTCCTTCAACATCTCTGGAAGTCTTGTCACAAATAGGGGGCCATTTTCCAAGTCAGACTCTACCGCCTGTGAGTGGAGACCCACATTATTTTCCATCTGGGCCTCTTAACCCCTTGGCTCCTCCTTTCTCTATAGTTCTAGAGACTGATGATGGCTTTACAGCGGATCACCCCCAAATAACATTAAAAGCTCCAGTGGACATTCTTGTCTTAGACTTTCTTCCTCTATTTGATGTGGACCTTCCCTTAAACAGAGCCTGGCTACTTAAGCGCTTTAGTGAGAGTGAAAGTCTCCACCACATCCAAACTAGGGACATTGAGTTGGTTACCCTGTTTGGTGAAGTCAAGGTCTCTAGTATAAGGGTTAAATTTTATTCACCTATTATTGTAAACCTGATACTGCAGCAAGCTGAGATCTTTCAACGCACAGGTATTGATATTCTGCCGATCTTTAATCTGGGAAATATTAATCACTCCTTTGGGGAGGTACCTGGAAGAGATAAGATTAAGGGGGTAGCCTCTTCCCTTGAGGATCTGAAGATTCGGGTCTCTAAGGGAAAACGCTCAGTCCTGCAAGTGAAGCCACTTCTGCTAACGCAGACTGCCTCCCTTATAGAGGATAACGATCGGTGGAACTGGCTGCATAGTGCCTTAACTACAAAAACTAAAGATAACCCCAGATTGTTTCAGCATCTTTAACACCTCGCTGAAAATTATTTCCTGGAACGCGTCAGGGATTCATAGCAGCCCAGAGAAATTTGGATTCCTTTTTTCGTTAGGAGCTAATGTGATTTGTTTACAGGAAACTTGGTGTGTCAATACGTTGAATGTTTCTAAGGACTATTATGTCTTGGAAGTGCCTGCTGCCCCTTCCAAGAAAGGGCACGCTAGGGGGGGAATCGCCTGTTTATTATCTAATAAATTGCAATGGAGATTCTCCCATTATATTGATTCCAGTAAACTTTTCCATGCTATAACTATTGAAAACCTGTTTAACGTTGGCATAAAGGCCCCCATCGTGATTTTAAATGTGTATATTCCTCCAGAAGAGCGTTTTAATGTGTTAATGAAGCAGGTATTTCGTTATGTAGATCAAATTAAAAATGTTCCATTTCCCCCGGAGGTCATGATTGTGGGCGATTTGAATTGCAAGATTTCTAACGTTAGTCTGGAGCTCTTTAGGAATAAGTCTAAAGAAGAGGCGTATTTTGTTCCTCAAGCTCTCTTTCCTGAAAAGTCAGTGACAAATAAAAGAGGGAAGATCCTGTTAAAAGAACTACTGGCTGTCGATGGGCTTATATTAAATGGGAGATTCCCGTCGGACGTCCCTGCAAAATTTACTCATAAGTCTCCCTTTGGGTCTTCCATCCTGGACTATGTCATTGCTGACTATGGCCTGTTTCCATTTATTCTTGACCTTAAGACTATACCTACCTCTCTGAGTGATCATACCATACTATTTGTAACTATTTCCTTAAATTCCCTGCCTACTGCACCTTGGTCCCTTAAGGGCAGCGATCCTGCCTTTCATGTTTCATTGGGAAGGTGCTTTTGGAATTCCTCAGCCATCAATGGGGTGCAGGACCTTTTATCCGATACCCTTTTAGCTCTAAATGAGTGGCGTGGAAATGAAATAGTATACTTTGAAGAATTTTTGCGGAAGATTATCTCTTGCGCTAATAAATCTTCAAGATCGAGAAGAGGGGTTGTAGTTCCCAGTACACTGTGTATCCTAAATAAGGAAATTAATAATTTAGTCCGGGAACAATATCTAGATCGAGGTACGGAACGTGGAAAAGAGATTTCCAGGCTAAAAAGAAAGAGAAGTAGACTTAAGTCAAAAATAAAAAAGGGCAAGGAAGACAATGTCTGGATTGACTTGAGGGAATCTGTTGCTCATGGTAGGATTAGAGATTTCTGGGCAATAATTGGTAAGGGGTGTGGGTCTAGACTAAGCCCCTCCCCCATCCCTATAGCGGAAGAGGTATGGACCACTTATATTCGGGACCTTTATGCAGGGAATTGTACTTCTGATACTATCGCCTTTGATGATATTTTAGGTGATGATATCACTATCGGTCTGACTGCGGATGGCCTTATGAACTATCCTTCTGAAAAGGAAATTGAGATGGCCATAAAAAACATGCGTGTCTCCGGGGCAATGGGCCCAGATGAACTCCCCATGACGGTCCTCAAACAGGATCCTGTAAGGTGGAGTAAAATCCTGTACCCCTTGTATAAAGCATGTTTTATGTCTAAAATGGTACCTGCCTCTTGGAGGGGGAGTATCCTGGTCCCCATTTTTAAGAAGGGAACTAGGGATTGCCCAAGTAATTATCGTTTGATTGCTCTCCTCGACTCAATCGGAAAGGTTTTTGCGAAATGTCTCCTAGGATCCCTCTCCGCTTGGGTTGAGGAGAACAACATCCTGCCACTTGAACAGACTGGCTTCCGCAGGAACCACGGAACGTTAGATAACCTTACCGCTCTTCATGTGGTCACGGATAAATATGTACAGGTGAGGCGGGGGGCAGTGTATGCAGCTTTTATAGATTTCTCCACAGCATTTGACAAAGTGGACCGTGGAATGCTGTGGAGAAAATTGGCTGCGCTTGGTCTCCCGTCTTATCTGTTGGAGTTGGTGCGGGCTCTCCATACAGAGACTTGGTGTAGGGTCCTGCTCGGGGGTGAAGGGGGGCTATCTGATCCAATTCCATCGGGTAATGGCCTCAAACAAGGTTGTTTACTAGCTCCCCTTTTGTTCTCCTTATATACGGCTGACCTGCCCGCCGCTTTATCTGCCACAGAGGGCATCGCCCCATTGGTGGGGGGGACCCCAATATCTTGTTTGATGTATGCAGATGATGTCCTTATTCTTGACTTAACCCCTAAAGGACTCTCAAATCGGCTACATGCCCTCCATAGTTATGCTGTGGCTCATTGCATGAAGATTAACATAACCAAAAGTAAAGTCATGTGTATAGTAGGCAAGAAGAGGTGTCGAGCTGCAGATTTCGGTTGGTTTATCGGGGGGCAAAAATTGGAGGTTGTAAAGTCTTATATTTTTTGGGGGAAAATCGTTACGGCTAATTTGAGTGAGAAGCTGCATATAGAGCATTGCTCTCGCAAAGCTCTAGCCCATGGCAAAGGTTTAAACTCTCTATACCATGCAACGGGGAAACGGCACTTTCCGATTTTATTGGAAGTGTACAGATCTAAAATCCCTGCAACAATTCTCTATGGCATTGAGTTAATCGAGGTGAAAAAGTGGGACTTTTGCCATAAGATTGAGGGGAAACTCTTAAGATCTCTCTCTTCCCTAAATACCGCTTGCTCTCTGGCCGCCTGCAAGCTCGACTTTGGTCTAAGGAGCAGTTGGGTACAGGGACTATGTGCCCTAGTAAGATGGGTGGCCTGTCTTGCGAGAGCGGAAGTTGGGACATTGAGAGTTCTCCTTAAAAGTGAGTTATTGGGTAATTTCAATGAGTTTTCTCAACTTGTTCGTAATTTTAGAAAAGCCGTAACTCTTTTAAAATTAGATGAAACTACTCTTTTTGTGTATTCCCCTTTACAGTTAAAACTTGTTTTAAAAGCAGCCTCTTGGGACCTTTGCTTTCAATCGGATAAAAAGTTAATTCGTGGAAAAAGGAATGTAGATATCCTTTTCGACACCTATCTGATGAAGCATCCACAACCTTATGTGCCCCCACTGTGTTTTCTTTGTTTCTTGCAGACCTTCTGGGGATGTTGGCCGCTACACAGTCAATCTTGCCGAAAAGGGAGGGGCAGACATGTGCCATTCCTACTTTATGTAGATGACCTAGCGATTCTTGACCTGACCCAAATTGGCCTACAGAGGAGACTGAGCACATTTAACAGCTACTGTGAGGCAAATAAGTTGAAGGTAAATATAGGTAACACAAAAATATTCAATTTTTGGGGAAAAAAACATTTAAGTGGCTTCATGGAAACAAGGTAGTGGAGGTGGTGTCTTCATTTAAATCCTTAGGTACTTAGGTATGATGTTTACAAAAAAGCTGAGCTGGACTCTACAGAAAGAATTGAGTGAGACGTGGGCGGGTGCAACTGTAGGCGGACAAGTCTGGTTTAGGGATTCTTTTGGTGGTCCCTCCTAGTCTTCCTTTTTAACTGCATATTGTGCAATGATTCCACCCTATGTCGTTATGGCACTGAGGTATTGTCCTTTACTATGGCAGGAAGTTGGGAGAAGAAGTACTTGAAAAAATTGCTTGGCCTTCCCAAATTTTGATGGGCCTGACAGTAAGACTTGAAGGGGATTTGCAGTCCTGCAATTTCTTTGCTCACAAAATAACCTTGAGAGCCTGGGATAAACTCTGCTCCTCGAAGGCTCAGAAGATAGCAGTTCTCTGTGGTACTGAAATAGGATGAAGTGAGCGAAGGTGGGTACTACAGGAAGAGATTAGGCATCATTACGGGGGCCTTAAACATGGAAGACTTTAAGGTGACCAAGGCTGAGATCCTCTCGAAAGCCAAGGTACATATGGCCATCATAAGGGAGTATAGATTGGCTGACATGAAGTATGTTGGGAAGAAATCCTCTGCACATTATGGGGCCGATTCCGATCCGGTAAAAAGCGCTCCGAATTGCGGTTCGGAGCGTTTTTCCCCGTACAAATCGTACCTGTAGGCGTCCCCGTCCGAATCTGCAAGTACGATCACAATCTAAAGCGTCACTCCGTACGCCTCGTAAAAAACGCCGTACGAATCAAAAGTCCATACAAATTGCAGTCGGCTGACGCTCCACACTACGTCCGAACGTAAAAAGACCGCGTCTTCCGAACCAGGAAGTACGATCCCTGTAGAACACACTCCGTACGGCTCTTTTCCTACGAGAGCTCAAAACTACCGTAAAACCACACTCCGGCACGAACCGCACCCCGGTACGCGACAAGCAGAACATGAACGCCATCGTCCGTCTCATCCCTATCCTGTACGGTCACCACCTCGTACTTAGAAACCGACGACGGCGCAGAAGGTGAGTACAATGAAGTCCAACATACCTGTACGTGTTGCCACACGCGCACATCTCCATTGCACGACTGTAATGTCTGGGTACGTTGCGCCACACACTCCCGCACTTCACCAGTGTAATACAGAGATGTGCCGCACCTACGTCATCGACCTCGGAGTGCGGTACGTCACCGCACTCCACCAGTGTAATACGTGCCGCACCGACATCATCGACCTCGGGGTGCGGTGCGTCACCGCACTCCACCAGTGTAATACGTGCCGCACCTACGTCATCGACCTCGGGGTGCGGTACGTCACCGCACTACAACAGTGTAATACGTGCCGCACCGACGTCATCGACCTCGGGGTACGGTACGTCACCGCACTCCACCAGTGTAATACGGAGACATGCCGCACCGACGTCATAGACCTCGGGGTACGGTACGCCACCGCACTCCACCAGTGTAATACGTGCCGCATGTACGTCATCGACCTCGGGGTATGGTACGTCACCGCACAACACCAGTGTAATACGGAGACGTACCGCACCAACGTCATCGACCTCGGGGTACGGTACGTCACCGCACTCCACCAGTGTAATACGTGCCGCATGTACGTCATCGACCTCGGGGTACGGTACGTTACCGCTCAACACCAGTGTAATACGGAGACGTACCGCACCGACGTCATCGACCTCGGGGTACGGTACGTCACCGCACTCCACCAGTGTAATACGTGCCGCATGTACGTCATCGAGCTCGGGGTACGTTACGTCACCGCACAACACCAGTGTAATACGGAGACGTGCCGCACCGACGTCATAGACATCGGGGTACGGTACGTCACCGCACTCCACCAGTGTAATACGTTCCGCATGTACGTCATCGAGCTCGGGGTACGGTACGTCACCGCACAACACGAGTGTAATACGGAGACGTGTCGCACCAACGTCATCGACCTCGGGGTACGGTACGTCACCGCACAACACCAGTGTAATACGGAGACATGCCGCACCTACGTCATCGAAGTACGCCACCGCACTTCACCAGTGTAATAGACGTGTGGGACATACGTCTGCTATGTCAGTGTAAGTGTAAGTGGTGTGTAGAAAACACACCCACCAGTGCCCAGCATCAGAGTGTGTGTGTGTGGATAACACCCCCACCACTGCCCACCAGTGCCCAGCATCAGAGTGTGTGTGTGTGGATAACACCCCCACCACTGCACACCAGTGCCCACCAGTGCCCAGCATCAGAGTGTGTGTATGGCTAACACCCCCACCACTGCCCACCAGTGCCCACCAGTGCACAGCATCAGAGTGTGTGTGAGTGGATAACACCCCCACCAGTGCCCAGAATCAGAGTGTGTGTATGGCTAACACCCCCACCACTGCTCACCAGTGCACACCAGTGCCCAGCATCAGAGTGTGTGTGTGTGTGGATAACACCCCCACCACTGCCCACCAGTGCCCACCAGTGCCCAGCATCAGAGTGTGTGTGTGGGTGTGTGGATAACACCCCCACCACTGCCCACCAGTGCCCAGCATCAGAGTGTGTGTATGGCTAACACCCCCACCACTGCCCACCAGTGCCCAGCATCAGAGTGTGTGTGTGTGGATAACACCCCCACCACTGCCCACCAGTGCCCAGCATCAGAGTGTGTGTCTGGATAACACCCCCACCACTGCCCACCAGTGCCCACCATTGCCCTGCATCAGAGTGTGTGTCTGGATAACACCCCCACCACTGCCCGCCAGTGCCCAGCATCAGAGTGTGTTCATGGCTAACACCCCCACCACTGCCCACCAGTGCCCACCAGTGCCCAGCATCAGAGTGTGTGTATGGCTAACACCCCCACCACTGCCCACCAGTGCCCAGCATCAGAGTGTGTGTGTGTGTGTGTGGATAACACCCCCACCACTGCCCACCAGTGCCCAGCATCAGAGTGTGTGTATGGCTAACACCCCCACCACTGCCCACCACTGCCCAGCATCAGAGTGTGTGTGTGTGGATAACACCCCCACCACAGCCCACCAGTGCCCAGCATCAGAGTGTGTGTATGGCTAACACCCCCACCACTGCCCACCACTGCCCAGCATCAGAGTGTGTGTGTGTGTGTGGATAACACCCCCACCACTGCCCACCAGTGCCCAGCATCAGAGTGTGTGTGTGTGTGGATAACACCCCCACCACTGCCCACTAGTGCCCAGCATCAGAGTGTGTGTATGGCTAACACCCCCACCACTGCCCACCAGTGCCCAGCATCAGAGTGTGTGTGTGTGTGGATAACAGCCCCACCAGTGCCCAGCATCAGAGTGTGTGTCTGGATAATACCCCCACCACTGCCCACCAGTGCCCACCAGTGCCCAGCATCAGAGTGTGTGTCTGGATAACACCCCCACCACTGCCCACCAGTGCCCAGCATCAGAGTGTGTGTATGGCTAACACCCCCACCACTGCCCACCAGTGCCCACCAGTGCCCAGCATCAGAGTGTGTGTGGATAACACCCCCACCACTGCCCACCACTGCCCAGCATCAGAGTGTGTGTATGGCTAACACCCCCACCACTGCCCACCAGTGCCCAGCATCAGAGTGTGTGTGTGTGGATAACACCCCCACCACTGCCCACCAGTGCCCACCAGTGCCCAGCATCAGTGTGTGTGTGTGTGTGTGTGTGTGGATAACACCCCCACCACTGCCCACCAGTGCCCAGCATCAGAGTGTGTGTATGGCTAACACCCCCACCACTGCCCACCAGTGCCCACCAGTGCCCAGCATCAGAGTGTGTGTGGATAACACCCCCACCACTGCCCACCAGTGCCCAGCATCAGAGTGTGTGTATGGCTAACACCCCCACCAGTGCCCACCAGTGCCCAGCATCAGTGTGTGTGTGTGTGTGTGTGTGGATAACACCCCCACCACTGCCCACCAGTGCCCAGCATCAGAGTGTGTGTATGGCTAACACCCCCACCACTGCCCACCAGTGCCCACCAGTGCCCAGCATCAGAGTGTGTGTGTGTGGATAACACCCCCACCACTGCCCAGCCTTTACATCAAAAACATACCATTGTTAACCACATGTTAACATACCTATATTTGAACATCACACCAGCTCCCAGGCACACAGCAGTCACAGACATCATCACACAAACTAAAGTTCAGAAAATGAAAAGAATTGCTTTATTCAGCTGGTTCAAAATAGAAACGCAAATGAGGGTCCTTGCTCATTAAAGGCCAATGGCCAGTCCAAAAAAGTCAGAGCAACAGTTTGTGCCTCCATGGGTGTGATCACACCCAAACTTGCCTGCACATGGCGTTTAATCCGCAGTGGAAACTACGGGGGCACCATCTGTAGAATCCTCCGGCACCGCATGGACAGGAGAGGGAAGGACAGGTGGAGGGGGTGCAGGTGGAGTGGATTCATCCACACTGGTTGGTGCCTCGCCGAAAGTAGCTTCAAAAACCTGGCTGCACACCTCAGCCAGTGCGGAAAAACTACCACCTGAACCCAGGGACACATTGGGGGTGGAGGTAGAGGGCTGTGAGTCTGTTCTCCTGGGTGTGTGGATGTGTGTGTGAGGTGTCTCCCCTCTCCCTGTGGGTGTGCCTACATCCCCTTGAGATTGGGTGCGTGGAGTTTTGAGCTTCTTATGCTGTGTGGGTGTGCTGGGTGTGTCTGACCTGTGGCGTCTGCGTGTATGCTGTGTAGGTATGTGAGAGGCAGAGGTGGATGGGTCTGAAGGATGGGGAGGACAGATGCTGCTGGGTGTACAGAGCTGCCGTCAGTGTTGACTCTATGGCAGCCACACTCCGACGTAGATCAGACATGGCCGATGACATGCCCTCCATGAACGACACCAACTGTGTAATCAGTTGTGTATGTCCATGGAGGACAGTCAGCATGGATGTCTGACCTACTGCAATCTGCCGGAGTAGGTCCACAGTCTCAGCACTGAGGGCAGCAGGGGACACAGGGGCAGGGGCAGCGGTGCCGGGAACAAAGGAGACACGGGGGCTAGCACGGACCCTAGGCACACTAACGACTGGGAGGGTGGAGATGGTACTGGAGGAGGGGAGGCCAGCCAAAGATGAAGAAGTGACCATTGCTGCATATTCCCCCTCCTCCTCAGAGTCTGACTCGGAGTTGTCGGCATGGTAAGATGTGTCAGTCACATGTCGTCCGGCCTGCAGACTCTCCTCACCCTCCGTGCCACTGCCTCCCTCTGACTCCTCAAAGCAGGTGGTACCGTCGCTGGGTCCCTCTGCCTGGTCCGCGCCTGTGTCTCCTCCAGATTCAGATGATGATGCTGTGGGCAAAGAGAAGAATAAAAACATATCATTCACCTGTACACATCAGACATATCAGCTACAAATCATTTGGGCTAATTTCTAAACATGGCATGCATTATGAGTCACATGACACTGAACTCTGCACAATGATAAGTCTAGTTGTGGCCAATTGTGAGAGACACAACGCTCAATGTATAGTAGGATACAAGCAACAGGCAAGTCAAAAACTTGTATGAGAGACACAATGATGATCCACTGCCTGACAATAGGATAGGTGATGATGCATAACAGCTCATTTACCCACCCTGCCACCCAAACCCAGACCTGTACATGTTTGATTTGCTTAGACCTTGTGCCACATGGGAAAAGTCCTGCCTGAACTGAAATGTGATGCCATCCTGGGACCTGAACCAAGTGTAACATCACCTCACACTGGCATCACAGCTGTTGACACCCAAAGCCTCATTGTGTGGCTGACCATCATTATTAGTTACAAACAACATTCTACTTATTTGGCGAATATGCACACACGCACTGCCCAGTGTGAGTATGCATAAGCCCAAAATATTGCACATGTACATTGTGCACCTGTAGTTAACACATGACAATTCGAAAGAGTACGATGGACAAAGGCCACTGAGGCTGACTCATGCAGAAAACACATGTTGAGACTCAAGATCTGTGCCAAAATATGAAGAATGGCAGACACAGTGCACATGTGGTGCTACATGTAATGTACCAACAGGTGTCACAGACCCCCCTCCAACATGATGATGTGCAAAGGAAGATGCATACTGAGACATTGCACCATAGGAGTACATGTGAAAAACAAACATCAGCCAAAGCGCAGGTCAAATGTGGAGTAGGGCAAGGCATGTAAAGAAGCAGCAGCAGAAAATGGGACATTCTAATACCAATGCATGGAGTGCCCGTCTGACCACACCACTCAAACTATGGAGTGTAACCATGCCTTGGAGAACTGCAGGGAGCATGTGACACACATGACAACAAACAGACATGTACCTACCCCCTACTTGCTGCTGTCCCTCCTGCAACTGCCTATGGAGGTCTGGGAACACCACTTCCAGGACCCGGAGCATGTGGGGGGTGAGGTGGCGGGTGCCGCCATGCCGGCGTGGAGCTTCCAGCTTCAGCTGTACTCTGGCGATGCGGCGGGTCCAGCACCGGATGTCCTGCCACCTCTTCTTGATGTTTCTGAGCCTCCTGCGAGGCCCCCCCTCACTCCTGACAGCCCTGGCGATGTCCACCTAGATTTCACCCTTCTCATAGGCAGATACCTGTCACAAATGTAAAGTAAAAGAGCATCAGTACACCTGGTCCATGTTCCAAAGACACACATATGTGCACAAAATACTTGATGACAACAGGGCATCGTAGGCTCCACACATTTGCATCATTGTCCAGGAATATGTGGCCTGTAAGCAAACACTACTGCATTACATGCCATTGAAAGGCTACAGATGACATGACGGGTGCTAAACACTCTTAGAGCATGGCACTCACAGAGCAATGTATGCTACATCTGGGTGCACTGCAGCACGTGACACACTGTCACACACCCCACTACAACAAAGAACCCTCTTGAAACAACACTGTACACCCTGGCGCTCACCCCCAACAACATTGCATCTATACACTATACATACACAGTGGCTATAATGTCACACACACAACAGGTGCACACTCCGAGGTATGGCACACATCGCTCACCTGATCCTCTGGCCTCCCATACAGCTTGCTGTAGTTGGGCAGGAGGGCATCCAGCAGGGCCTTGTTCTCACCATCAGTAAAAGCAGGTGCCCTCTCCATGCTCAGCTAAACAGGGTCCAGAGGATTCAGAGACAGCAGCTGTGGTAACCACACCAATGTTGTGTAGGCAAGTAAATGTAAATGTAAATGTAGTTGAGCTTATATAGCGCACAGCTACCCGCAGTGGGTTTCCCGGCACTTGCTTAGGGAACCCTTCCTGGTATTCCCCTGTGAGATAGCAGGGTATCCACAAGGTGAAAGTCAGGCATCCCGCCGCGAGGGGCCGTTGTGGAGATTAAGCAAGCTATTGTCCAGAGTCGCAGAGTGTGAACCCGTGAGTCGAGGAAGCACCGGGGCGAGAATTATCGAGTCCGTGGAATTTTTTGCCCAAGACCCGCTGAGGCGGGGAATTGAACCCTGGTCCAGGACCGATCTCAGCTTCCGGGTCTGCTGCCTCTAACCCCTGAGCCACACTTCTCCCACAGCCACATGCTGCCTTATATCTGTGCTGCAGAGGGTGTGTGAGTCCAAGGAGTAGTGTGTGATAGGCCACCATAGTTAGCATCCTATGTTCCATCCAATCACATCACACATAAGGCCATTACACACATATGCATGGTTTGAAAACTGAGCCTGAGCTGAACAACAACTTTTGCAACATTGTATACTTTTGCCCAACTGAATTTTCTAGAACACCTGTAGGAGGCTCAAAAAATTCTGTATCCATGACAACCTGGTTGCATTTTGATCAGTCCACTGTTCCCCTAGATGTTCCCTATGTATTTATTCAAATACCCACACAAGTACGGTGACATTGCCGTTGCTAATGCAACCCATTCAATGGTGTAACGAGGAGTACACAAGCACGTACCATTGGGGTACGCTTTGCTCGCGTATGGCTGAAATGCAATAGGGAAACGAGGCGTACACACGCACGTACCATTGGGGTACGCTTTGCTCGCGTATGGCTGAAATGCAATATTGAAACGAGGCGTACACACGCACGTACCATTGGGGTACGCTTTGCTCGCGTATGGCTGAAATGCAATAGGGAAACGAGGCGTACACACGCACGTACCATTGGGGTACGCTTTGCTCGCGTATGGCTGAAATGCAATAGGGAAACGAGGCGTACACACGCACGTACCATTGGGGTATGCTTTGCTCGCGTATGGCTGAAATGCAATATCGAAACGAGGCGTACACACGCACGTACCATTGGGGTACGCTCTGCTCGCGTATGGCTGAACTGCAATAGGGAAACGAGGCGTACACACGCACGTACCATTGGGGTACGCTTTGCTCGCGTATGGCTGAAATGCAATAGGGAAACCAGGCGTACACACGCACGTACCATTGGGGTACGCTTTGCTCGCGTATGGCTGAAATGCAACATTGAAACCAGGCGTACACACGCACGTACCATTGGGGTACGCTTTGCTGCGTATGGCTGAAATGCAATAGGGAAACGAGGCGTACACACGCACGTACCATTGGGGTACGCTTTGCTGCGTATGGCTGAAATGCAATAGGGAAACCAGACGTACACATGCACGTACCATTGGGCTAGAGTTCGTCAGACATGCTCAAGTGAATGATTGTGTAGGCTGCGTCCCTGTCCTCCTTCATGTCACCATTGGGAGAGTGACTCCAGGAAATCACATAGCAGGGATGTAGTCTACACTCATGTCGACGATGTGGATGCATACATCAGCATGGCATCCTTACATCAGCATGCCCCAGGTGTGGCAGACATTGAAGAAGCACAGGGACTGTGACCTTGTGCCTCAGTTGATGTGTGAAGAGCTGGCGAGACATGTCATTAATCATTTTGCACATGTGCATCACATGCATTCAACACTTCGCACTGGAGTAACGTCTGCAACATATTGTGATGCACATCAACACTGGAATGGCACACCATTCAGAACAGGGAACTGGCACATGATGACAGCAACATGCCCACTGTCACAGAGGTGTAATAGACGCACAGCATGACCCCGTGTGACCACGTAATGTGTGTGCCATGTGCGACATTGTGCATGCTGTTTGCTTATGAAATGAACAGGTCAGTATCATAATACTCACCTTAGAATATCCCCACGTGTCATCCTGGATATGGCAATTTCCGCTCAGCAGTACACTTGTGTGTCGGTAGGCATGTCCTGCGGCTCAGCGTGTGTCGTTGGCGTTGTGTGTGCCGTGATGACGTTGTCTGAGTACTCATACGTCACCTCTGCGTGCTCACGTCAGGCCCTCTTTTTTCACAACACCAGCGCTGGTCCCGTATAAGTGTAACCTTACTCATTTTTGCTTCAAAATCATAGTAGGATCACTTCTGACCATTTCACTTGGATTGTCTGACTCAGGACGGTGCCAATAGGGATGTCCGTTTCAAAGCCTGTGAGGATTGCGACCGACTCATGTTGGTGACTGACCCTCACCGTTGGTGTCTCCACTGTTTTCACATCAAGCACGACAACAAGAGGTGCTCCGACAGCCGGAACCAGACATCTGAATCCAGGTGTGATTGGTCCCACAAGCCGCTCAGACTCCAGCAGTTAACCCTGCACCACAATAGCTCATGGTCTAGACGTAGGACGAGTGCCTGGGCATGGGTGTTGAGACATCAGAGCCCCTGGATTTGACATCAGTCCTCCAGGGCTAAGTCGTCAGGTAACCCAAATAAGTCAAAGATATGTCATCGCACTTCCAAATCACCACAATGCACGTGCAATGCTGCATGGTATTCGGGTGACACCGCCCACGCGGCTCCGTCAGATTTGCAGCCGTCGTATCCTGCACCACGACCTCCGGTCCCTGCCCTGCATGTGACGCAGGAGGACTAAGTGCACTTCCTCATGTCCATGATGTCCCTCACCCCACCAACGGCCTACGCGGTGGCTTTTGGCCCAGCGGACCCATCTGTGGGGACAAGCGCGTCTGGTGATTTGCCCCTGATGCCATCACTCGCTTTGTCCCGGACGCAGGCGGCGCATTCGTCCCGGAACCGGTGGGACAGACAGGATCTAAATGGTCATCCTGGTCCTCGCTGGTTCACCTCACAACCTCACTGGCAACAGTCCCCCAGGTGTCAGCCTTGGCGCCGTTCTCAGGTGGTGCTGTCCCCGATACCACACACTGTATGGCTCCGGCGTGGGAACTGTGCGGCAGAACACCGCTATTAATGCTGCATGGGGCTACACGAAATGTGTCCAGCAAGGACGCATGACTCTGACTATGGCGGAAGCCAACATAATAGTAATACCGAAAGAGGGCAAAGACACAACCGAGGCAAAGAATTTCAGACCAATATCACTTATCAACGTAGACTGTAAAATATACGCCAAAATTCTAGCAACCAGATTAAACGCCTACCTACCCAAGCTCATACACTGCTCACAAGTAGGGTACCTGAGGAACAGAATGTCCCACGATAACACAAGACTGCTATGCCATATAATAAATCACTCCTCCAAGAGCACCAACGCAGCGGTCATGATAGCCCTTGACGCTGAGAAAGCGTTTGACAGAGTGTCCTGGCCCTTCCTGGACCAGTGCATGCTGAAATTCGGGTTCGGCCCACAATATAGGAAGATGGTGCTGGCCCTCTACAGTGCCCCCAAAGCACGAGTTGTACTAAACGGAGGGACTTCACAAATACTGCATCTAGGCAGGGGGACCAGGCAAGGATGTCCACTATCGCCAGCCCTGTTCCTGTTAGCGATAGAGCCCATCCTAAACATGATCAGGACCAACACAGACATATAGGGCATACCAGTAGAGGGTGAAACTTTCAAACTAGCGGCATATGCAGACGATGTGCTAATAATCACTGAGGACCCAGAGAGATCAATCAAAGCACTGATGGAAACGATAGAGAGGTACGCCCAGGTCTTGGATATAAACTAAACAGGGACAAATCGGAGTGCAAACCCTTGAACGTCCACACCGCTAAGACGGTACTAGGCCAGTCCGGCCTAACCTGGCAACAGAAACCCATTAAATACCTGGGCCTCCTCTTCGAAAGAGATCTCAGAGCGACACTAGAACACAATGAACAAGCCATACTACACAAAATAAGGGGAGAGAGTGGAGAGCTGGTCTCCCAAATTCACCACGTGGTGGGGTAGAGTAGAAACGATTAAAATGATGCTCACACCAATGGTGAACTACATGCTGAATATGCTACCAGTGATAAATACAGAAGACTTCCACAAGAGACTAGACAAAATGCTGAACACCTTTCTGTGGAGGGGGAAAAAGCCCAGAATAAGCCTAAACAAACTCAGGCTGACGAAAGACCTGGGAGGCCTAAACATAACGAACTTCAGAAGATTCCAGACAGCGTGCATAGCAAGACAGGGACTATACTGGCTCGCACCTAGCACAGAATACACTCCAGCGTGGCTAACACTGGAGAGAAAACTACTGAAAGGAATGAACCCCATCGCCTTACTTACAGCCACCCGCCACCCAGCAATAAAAGAAAACGCCATCCTAGGCAGCACAAGAAAAGCGCTCCTGAGCATAGATAAGATAATGAGCACAAGCATAAAAAGAACACGGTTTGAATCCATATGGCACAACCCCACAATAAAATATAGAGACAAGACCTTGAACATGCTCACATGGTATAAACACGGCATCACAACGACTAGCGACCTACTTAAACAAGGCACAAATGCAACATTCGACACACTCAAGGCCGAACACTATCTAGAAAACATAGAGCTGTACAACTTCCTGAAGATTAAGGTAGCTATAAGAAGGGCAAACCTGAACGGACTAACACCCTCACTCATACAATATGCCATTAATCTCAACAAATTAGGACACCAAGTCGCACACCTCTACAAAGCCCTAGGCCCAAAATCCACCAAACTGAATGACAAGGTCAACACCTACTGGGGCACACTGGTGGGCAGAGCACTGAGTGAGAAGGAAAGGGCGGAGCTATGGAGGTCCACATCGAGGGGAAAGGTTACCACAACTCTAAACCAGACGAAATTCTGGCTCATACACAAGGCATACTGGACCCCCGCCCGCCTGTCAGCCATGGGGATCCGCAACAGTGACCGCTGCTGGAACTGCAACAAAGAAAAGGGAGACCTCGCACACCTACTTTTCCACTGCTCCAAAGTCAGAACCTTCTGGAACACAATAGAAACACTGATTAACGAGATCACGGGGGCCTCCCTGCAACTAGACTTCCACAGCCTGGCACTGGGGTTCACATCCCCCTCAATAGCAACCAAAGAAGACAGCGACCTCACAGATCTTCTGCTGACAGCAGCAGTCAAAACGGTTCTGTACAATTGGAAAGACACAGGGAAAGCCACACCTAAAACATGGCTCAACTGGGTCACTTTCCTAAGGGGGGCGGACACCATCACAGCGAAACACTCACCCAAAACACACAGGCAGTCAAGCATGTGGGAGTCCCTAGACAATTACCTCTCATCACACAAACCGCCATAGGCAGCAATGCCAGCCACCCACTAACAGCAGCCGGGCAGCAGACCACCAGATAAGACACACACCAGGAAAGCGCAAAGCTTCTCCTCCTCCTCTTCTATCTCCTCTATCCATCTCTTCCGCTTGCGGCAGGGGGGTGGGACAGAAAAGGACAATCCACGCAACCCGGGGACGGGGGACCGAAGGACAAACCGCGCTCGCACGACGAGATTGGACTGGAAGCAGGAAATGAACAAGTCGAACCCCCCCACCCCCACCCCGCGGGCGTTTCTTCTTCCTCTCTTCTCTCTCTCTTTCTTTTCCACCCATGTATATGTTATGCTCCATGTAAATATATATTTTTTTCTACAATAAAAAATTACTGGAAAAAAAAAAATACTGCTGCTTGGGGAGTTAAACTTCAACGAGCCGGACACAGCTAATGACAAACCTGAATATCAGGGAATGGGTGTTAATGAGTATTGGGAGGGTCATGAAGACCCACTGACACGTGAGTGTCAGTCTCAAGACGACAGGACAGGTGGACTGGGGGATGCGAGTGGTCTGGACACCGAGCCAGACACTGGTGATGTCTCTACTCCAAACGTGTTTTTGGATGAGCGGGCAACGTACAGTGTTGTTTTTTCGTGGGCGGCCGGAGCCTTGCCCCTTCATCTCCCTGTTGCCGCCGTGAGGACCAACCTCCTCACTGAGGTCCTTAAACTCCAGTCACACTCCGCTGAGCCTCTGCAGGCCTATCTTGAGGAATGTACTGTATCTATATTGGCCAGCATGTACAGGCACGCTGCATGTTTGGCTGTAGATAGGCACGTTGTCAGACACCCACACCCCTATCCGGACTGACCATGCTCTCTGTCCTCCCACCCCACCCCAGAGAGCATGGGCATCCAGGCCTCCAAATCACAGACCCCATTCCCGTTAGCTCCGCTGTAGAGGGTATCCAAGAGGTATGAGCAGTACGGAAAGATGTCATCATCCTCCCTGAGTCTGGGACTGAGGTCTTCCAACATCACATGCCTCTTTGTCCGCTACCCACACTCTCTGTGGGACATGGTTGTGTAACTGCTGGCAGAGTGTGCGTTGTAGGTACGGGCAATACTTGGCCAAGCCCTTGTAGGATGCCAATCAGCGACACCGTATTTTATCCGGTGTGGGCTGGATAGCCCCGACTCACTCGGGAGATCGATGGCATCCAGGGAGGCAAATATGTCAAAAGCTTGGTATGTATTCAAAGTCGGGAATATGCTACTAACTACTGTTCCTTACTGATATTTTGTTACAAAAGGTAAGTAACTAGTTCATACAGTTCAGTACATCTGCTGTAGGAGCATCTATGCTGTGTCCTTGGCGTGATGACAGGGTTTCTAGGGCTAGATGTAGGTAAATAATATTTACCGACTCTTAAATACCGAATTTTACCGATTCGGTATTTAAGAGTCGGTAAATATGAAGGGGGGAGATGTAGGACAATCCAGATGAATAGGAATGAATGGGCATTACCGATTCGGTATTTACCGAATCGGTAAATACCGAATTTCACAAGGGTGCAGGGGGTGTCACTTTGACACCCTCTAGCACCCCCAAAACAGGGTCGGGTGCCATGTGGCAGGCATACATGCCCTAAGGGCAGGTCTGCCTGTCATATGGCACAGGTGTGCATGCACACATGTGCATGCACACCGGAATCAGTATTTTACCATCAAATTGAATTTGATGGTAAAATACCGATTTTGTAAGGCTTGTGGGACTCAGAAGAGTCCCACCTACATATCAAATTTACTGAATCGGTAAAAATACCGATTCGGTATTTTACAGAATCGGTAAATTTACCGATCGGTAAATTTACCGATTCTGTAAAATGACTGGCCCTACATCTCAAAATCCAATTACCGGTCGGTAACGGCCAAATTCGTCCGTTACCGACCGGTAATTGGCCACCTACATCTGGCCCCAAATGTACGCACACCATGCCACTTGTGTTAATGAACCGCTCATATGTGTGATGGCATCACAGACCATTTGTGACAAATCAAACATTTATGCTGTATGATGATGGTCATGTAATAGTTAGGGAAATTTCACACCCCAACATGACTATATCAGAACTGTGCAAATGATGGCACATGTGGTGTGTGTGTGTATTGCTGTCAGCTGTCTGGATGTGCAGACAACCTCCTACTGACATTCACATGACGTGTCTCACTGACATGATACATTGTCATGCTCACTAAGACCTTTCCATCAGATCATCTGTATGCATGTCATATCCATTCCACACACCACAGGTCTTTTACTTTTCACGGAGGAGTGGCTGGGAGCTGGCACATATTACATCACTATGTATCCCACGCCACACTCAAAATTGTCTATATTTTTTGAAGCAGTGTTGCTCGTGCCATGTACATTGTTATTGTCTTAGTCAGACAGTTGAAGACATTTTCGATACATTGTGTATTGCAGGGCACCCCCTCTGGAAAGGCCGTTGCCTGACTTGGAAGCCATGAGGGAACGCAATTGCATCCGTCGTTATCGCTTCAACAGACAGTTGATCAAGGACCTGACGGACAGGCTGGAGGCTCTCCTACAACCACGACACAGGTATCCAATTGCGCTGACACCCAAGGTAAAGGTGATGGCAGCCCTCCATTTCTTTGCCACAGGTACGTTCCAATTTACCATAGCTGATGTGGGAGTGATGTCTCAGACAATGTTCAGCCGTGTATTGACGGATGTATTGTCTGCTATGTTGGTCCACCTTGATGAATTCATCACATTCCCTACTCCAGAACAGTTGACAGTTGTCAAGGGGGAATTCTATGCCCTGGGACGCATGCCACATGTAATTGGTGCAATTGATGGTACACATGTTACTCTGGTGCCACCACAGGCTCAGGAGCAAGCGTATCGCAACAGGAAACACTACCACTCGATAAATGCTCTGGTGGTGTGTCTTGCCAACATGATTATCTCACATGTTTCTGCACGTTTTCCAGGATCGTGCCACGATGCTTTCATCATGAGGCGTAGCAGGGTACCACAGATGATGCTGCAGCTGCACAACCACCGGGCATGTCTTGTTGGTGAGTATACCCTGTCAGCTATGTATGTCAGTATGTCACAACTTCATGATCTGCATCATATTACACACTCATTTCCATGATGTCAATTTGCAGGAGACGCTGGATATCCAAACATGCCGTGGCTAATGACTCCGCTACGCAACCCCAGGACAGCTGCAGACCAGCGGTACAACAATGCTCATGGGAAGACCAGGCGGGTGATCGAGCGAACATTTGGACTCCTGAAGAGCCGGTTCAGGTGCCTGGACAACACAGGCGGAGCCCTCCAATGCAGCCCACGCAAGGTGTGTGACATCTTCACCGTGTGCTGCATGCTACACAACATGGCAGTGGAGAAGGCCGTGCCAATCTACCTTGATCCTGATGAGCTGGAACATCCGCCCGTTGAGGATGAAGGCCTTGCCCAGGATGCCAGTAACGAGGAGGGTGAAGATGATATCCGGAGTCACCTCATCCGCAACTTCTTTTCATAATGGTGAGTCATAGCAGCTTTTATGTAAAACATGTACTATAGAGTTGCATGGGTAGCATGCTGTGTATGCAACAGACTGTATGCAAGGTCACTTGGATGTTTGTTGTGCAGTGTCACACAGGTGCAGATGTAATGCAACACACATACGTGCTATGTGTGTACTTGGAATGTACAGGTGTACTACAACATCTGGATATTCAACAGGACATTGTCAAAATGACATTATACAGAACTTGAGCCCTTGTGTGCTACTCTCATCCACAGCTCGCCCTGCCTGTTGTCCGTTGGGGTCATCGTGGTCATCCTGCTATTGCTCATTATGATTGCAACGTCACCGAATCAACGGAGCATGCATGGACATGTGGAGAAGTCAATTTGGGTAAGGACTCATATGAGGCTGTTTAGCGTTGGTATGTTTTGAAACGTGTGGAACATGTTCATGTGAATGTAGTGAGACCATGCATACATGCAACAACATTATGTTACTTATTACATGTATGCCCACTCCCATGACAGGATAGTCACCCCATCTGACTGTCATCTGTTGTAGTTTGAGACTCTGGTGAATGCATCAATGTGTGTAGACATTGACACTGCAACATTGCATATACCATGGCTTGACATTGTGTCAGAGGTCACAACCACGGACTCTGTGGGGGATTGCAGCCTCACTGTGTGCATTAGAATGTGACTGGATCCTCACCTCCACCTTGTGGGCCAGTCCAGTTTGATTACCATCAAACCATGTCGTGTAGGTGTGGCCCAGTGTATGTTCCACATGTTATGACAACTGTCCTGTGATTCTGTTTACATGGATGCATTGCCCCTTGTTGCAGTATATCATGTCACTGTCATCTCGTTACCTCAGTACAGGTTGAAATTACTGCTACGCCAGCCTTCACAGTGAGTAGCAGTTCTGTTTTGATTCACATGATGCCATGTATGTTTTGCATGAGAAATGAAAATGTTGGGATGATGCATATGTGATTTATTGTGTTGCACAGTGGAGTGCGGTCATTCACATGAATCTCTAGTCCCGTGCAGCATTTCTGTGCAATGGTAGGGTCTCATTATGTGGCTTGGATCAACATCTCTTGCAGTTGATATTTCTTCTACCTGCATATCAAGTTTAGCATAGTAATGCAAACTTGACAGATCAAAAGACTGGCTACAGAGTGCCTTCATTGCATGTAGGTCATTAGCTTCCTCATCATATGTGATTCTTACAGCTGTTGTGGGTGAAGTCAAGTTTGCCTACATGGCCCTTATGGGTACCCATAATCAAATACAGATATTACAGTTTGCGTAAGTAGAACTGCCATATGTTTTCATTTGTTTGTGAGGTCCACCTCATCTGAGCCAGTGAATGAGTTTTTTTTTTTTTTTTGGTTAAAAACTTTTATTGAGCAATCAAATAAAAAGTACAAAGATGGGCCTACAACCACACGGGCTGGCCGCTAATTCGCAAAGAACGACACATGAAGTAAACAATCATTTCCGTGGCCAGGACGAAACCATAAAGTAAATATTGCTCCAGACATAGGACAGGACACAATAATTTTCTATATTAAACATTAAATAACGAACATTAAACAAGGCGAATGCAGCAATCAAGTCAGCCCGGATGTCAGAGGGGAAGGCCACTAATCAGGAGAACAAAGGAAATTCAATGAGACTCGGCAAGGCCGGGGGGTGGGGGGGAAGCAGGGAGGACAGGAAAATCCTAAAACAGAATGAAAAATTTCGGGAACGTCAGCCTAGGGAGACAGGGTAACATCGGAGGTGTCAACCAAGGGAGGGGTACAAAGTTCTCCACGATATGCATTCCATTGACCCCAAATTTTCGTCCACGCCCCGGGTCTGCCCCTAGCCACATAGACGGTCTTCTCTCGGAACATGGACCAGTCCATGTTATCCTCCCACACCGAAACGTCTGGAGGTCGGGATGCGCCCCAAAGTTGCGCGATGTCACGCTTTGCGACCATGTACTCCAAGGTCGCCCATCTAGTCTGGGCCACAGAGTAATCGGAGGGTTCCCACACGTTCAGCAGGCATCGTCGGGCCTCAGGCCGCAGGGCAACACCAGTCACAACAGTCATTACCGCAAGTACATCCACCCAGTAGGCTGCCACCACAGGGCACTCCCAAAGTATATGCATAAAGGTAGCGCTCATCCCACAGCCACGCTTACATAGGCCATCCGGGGAAAAACCCATTACAACCAGACGCGGACCAGTCACATACACCCAGTGGAGGATCTTAAGCTGCACCAAACGAAGACGGGCGGGAATGGCGACCTCTTTCGGAGAGGAGAGTGCCGACTGCCAATCCTCATCATCTAATTCCAATCCGTTACCGACCCACATCTCCCTGAGTCGGACCAACAATTCAGCGCGATTATGAATCAATTTTTTGTAAATAAGGGAGATAGTGCTGTCGGGCAGGTGTCCATCTAGTATACGATCTTCAAGGGGGGAGGACTCGGGCAGGGCCACCTCAGGAGTCAGAACTGAGGCCAGGGCATGCCGGACCTGCAGATACCGGAAAAACTCTCTATCACTCAAGTCGTATTCTGCCTTAAGGGCCTGGAATGACTTCACGCTACCATTCACACAAACATCACCCACCTTACAAATCCCAATCATATCCCAGCGTTCAAAGCCCTTGGTAGACCAGAGACACCCCAAACGTTCAGAAGCATAAAGCGGAGTCGCCAGCGTCAGTCGATTCTCCCATCCCAAACTCACATTCGCGGCGCGCCACACGTTGACTGCGGTCCTGGACGGGCCCGTAAGATGGCGCCCGGCCGATCTAGAATAAAGCGCTCTATGAAAGTCCCCTCCCGGCAGCTGGAACCTATCCATCTCAAAGGCCGGATCGCGACCCGGCGAATACATCGCGTGGTTAATGGCAGATAGCTGGGCAGCCCAGTAATATCTCTTGATGTCGGGGAGCGCCACGCCCCCGTCATACCAAGGGATGGTAAGTTTCGCAAGGGCTATACGTGGACGCCCGTCCCAAATCAGTTGTCTTTGCAGACTCTCGATCTCTCGGAAATAGGTAGCGGGAATGTCGTCATAAGAATTTTGAAGTGCGTAGAGGAACCGCGGCAAGGACATCATTTTAAAAAGAGCTGCCCTACCCAGAGGAGATAGGGGTAGTTTACGCCAACGGGCCACATCCAGTCGCAATCTAAGAAGCGGGGGGAGGAGATTACGCTCAAACCGGAGTGAGGGGTCCAGGGTAATAAAAATCCCCAAATACTTGAAGCCAGACTGGACTACCTGGATAGGAAATCTGTCCGGCAAAGGGGGCAAAACACCCGAAAGAACATACACACAGGACTTAGCCCAATTAATAACAAGGCCCGAGTTAGCACCGAACGAAGTAAGAACATCAAATAAGACATTTAAAGATTTACGCGGGGAGGTAAGATATAGAAGGATGTCGTCCGCGTAAAGAGAGACGCGGTCCTCAAAGTCCGGTGACCAACGGATCCCTTTGAGTGAAGGCTCCCATCGAAGCCACGCAGCTAACGGTTCCAAGGCAAGCGCGAAAAGCAATGGAGACAAAGGGCAACCCTGACGGGTCCCCCTACCAAGGCAGAAGGGGACAGAAACTCTACCGTTCACCACTACTTCCGCTAAGGGTTCAACGTACAACAACTTCACCCAACCAATAAACTCAGGTCCAAATCCAAATTTTTCGAGAGCAGCCCAAAGATAGGGCCACTCCACAGTGTCAAAGGCCATCGAGGCGTCTAACGAGGCCAAAATGGCCGGCTCCGTCAGAAGCCCCGCCCTCGCAACAGCACCGTGGAGACGACGTAGGTTAAGAGCCGTGTTGCGATGTGGGATAAATCCGGACTGATCCGGATGAACCAGGCCACTAATGACCGTCAGTAGACGGGTCGCCAGGAGCTTAGCCAGGACCTTAGGCTCAACATTTAACAGTGAAATGGGCCTATAAGACGAACAAAGGTCCCGCGGTTTCCCGTCCTTGGGAATTACGACTATCGTAGCTAGACGCTGGTCATACGGGAGAATACCCCGTTCCCGGGACTCCAAAAACATGGCACGAAGATAGGGCGCTACTCTGTCAGGACGTAGCTTGTACAGCTCAATTGGCAACCCATTCGGGCCCAAGGCCTTACCCGAACGGAGCGAGCGAATGGCAGTCGCTATCTCATCCGTAGTAAAAGGGGACTCCAACGAGACACGGTCTAGATCGGAAACACTGGGCAAAGCTATATCGCGCAACAAAAGGCGAGAGTCAGCCACATCCCGTCCAGACACAGGGGTATAAACCACACGAAAATACTCCGCAAAACATTCAACTATTCCAACCGGGTCCGTCACTTCGACACCATTCGACGACTGAATCACAGGCACCACACGATTCGCCCTCTCTTTCTTATCCAACCACGCTAACAATTTACCCGCTTTGTCCCCCACATCATACAGACGACCCTGCTGTTCCCGGAACATCAGTTTAGCCGCATCCGTGACCAAGGACTTATAAGCAAATTGTTTCAGACCCAGGGCGTGGAGTTTATCAGAGGTGACATCCGACTCTAAGTCGGCCTCCCTCTCCGCAATCTCTCTCTCAAGGTCCACCACCTCCCGATTCCTAGCCCTCTTGGATTCAGCAATAAGGGAAAGGGCCTGCCCACGAATCACTGTCTTAAAGGCCTCCCACAGGGATACCGCAGATGAAACGGACCCCTCGTTGTCTAAAAAATAGGCATCCAAAGACTTAGTCAAAAGGTCTCAGGGGAGGTAAGGTACCAGGGGTTAATAGGAGCCACTCGGCCCGCCGCTTCCACCCCAATCTCAAAACAAAGCCAGAGCGGAGAATGATCGGAGACGCCCCGGGGGAGGTGTCTGATCTCACGCACCGCCGGCGTCTGCGCCGCGGGCATCAGGAAATAATCCAGTCTAGACAGACTCCCATGGGCCCCCGAATGGAAAGTGTATTGAAGCTGGGTAGGATGCAGAAGCCTCCAGCAATCCACCAAGCCAAACGTGTCCAAAAACCCCCCCAGCCACTGTTGGGCCGAAGGAGTATCCCTAGGGGGGTAACGATCGTGTAGACCGGAGATCACAGAATTAAAGTCACCTGCAATAAAGAGAGTACTATCAGGAAGGTTCAACAACACACGGCCCAAATCGGAAAAGGTAGAAGTCTGTAGGCCGGGGGGCACATAAACAGTAAACAAGGAGAGGGTACGACCCTCATAACGACCCACGAGGACAGCATAACGCCCCCGATCATCAAGGATCACATCATCAATAGCTAGGGGGAGGGAAGCCCGAACAAGGATACCCACCCCCCTGGAACCCGTGGTAAACCCCGAATGTGCGGCAAGGCGATATCCCCACCTATTCATCGCACGACAAGTATTGCCCACCAAATGAGTCTCCTGTAGAAAAACAATATCTGGAGATAATCGGCGTAGACATTTCAACACCACACTCCGCTTAATGCGATCTCCCAGACCATTAACATTCCACGAAACAAACCTCAACCCGCTACCCCCCATCCCACACAGCAACGCCGAAACCCCTCTGCAATGAGCATGACATAAAAAACATCAGAAGCAAGATTGAGTCGCCTTGAGAACATAACACACAAACATCGAACGTCCCAACCACCCACCCCCCAACAATCAAGAACACACCCCCCACCCTGCACCCCTGCAAAATGCTAAAAAGCCACCCCAACATGCAGTGTGCCTGTCGCCCAAGAACCCCCATTCTACAGAAAGACCCCGGAGGAGGAAAGGCTCTGGCCCACCCGCCACCCCGAGCAAGACAGATAATGAGGAGAACACACAAACAGTAGAGGCACTGAGGCATAGAATCCCTGAAGAGTTTACTCTATACGAGGGCCCAGGCGTAGACGAATTGTTCAGCTCTCCACTCCACCCTCAGCACCACCCGGGTGGGCGTCGGACTCAGTCGCAGGAGGTCGGTCAGGCAGAGAGTCCAGCCAGTCATTCACAGAATCAGGCCGATCAAAGAAGAAGGGTCGGTCCTTGTACTCAACGCGCAGCCTGGTCGGAAAAAGCATAGCGTAGCAAAACCCCATGTCCCGGAGACGTTTCTTGACACCACGGAAGCCCATACGCTGTTTCTGGACCTGTTGAGAAAAGTCCGGATAAAAGTTCACCATGGCGTTCTCAAAGGCCACCGGGCCCTTCACACGTGATGCTTGCAGGATAGCGTCCCGATCCCTATAATGGAAGAGTTTCGCAACAATAGGCCTCGGCGGGGCACCTGGCTTACCCTGGCCTCCCGGAACACGATGGGCACGCTCCACTGCGAAAAATTTACTCAGACCAGACGGAGCGAGGTAGTTCTGGAACAAGTCCTCAACAAGGAGATCCACAGAGTGAGGTTCTGGATTCCGACCACGCGCACATTACAGCGACGTGCCCTGTTCTCAAAGTCCTCCAAGCGCCGGGTCATGAAATCGTTCACCCTACGGAGGTTGCCAATCTCCGTCTGTATCTCCGAGACGTCTGCCGTGAGGCTGGATGACTTGAGATCCAATGACTTCACCTTCTCATTGGTTTTCGACAGGTCGGCTCGAATCAAGTTCACATCAATGGCCACGGTGTCGATTTTGTGGGCCAAAGCTTCATATTGTTGGCCTTTCGTCTCCTTCATGCCAGAAATGGCGCCCATGATGTCCTGCAAGGACGGCTCCGTCGACGCGTCCACAATGTGGTCAGCAGTACTTGATCCGGGCAGGGCGGCTCCGGGGGACCCCTTCGAATGGGTGTAGCGGTCCATAACGTTAGACTGGACCGGGCCCCCACGCAGGGGCGTCTTGGTCTTCCGAGTCTCTCGGTCCCCCCTGCCCGCCATGTTAGAACTGCGTCACCAGGAGATTGACCAGGCTCGATGGAATGGCCACAGGAAAGTAGGGCTTCGGGACCAAAGAGCCGCTGCTAGGGTACCACTAGTATAGGGCCAGCAGATAGGAGAATAAACCAGCTAAAGGCCCGACAGCCGTCTCGTGCCCCGGATCCAGCCCAGGCCAGGCTCCCCTGCCAGATGTCTCAGTCTGAGGCAGAAACGAAACCGAAACTTAAGAGGGGGACCCACAAGTCGAATCCCCCTGCCGCTGTTGTTCAACTCCAAGACGGCCACAGAGCCTCACCCAGTCCCGGGCGTACCTCGAGGGCGGAGCCCGAAAGTTCGAATGACCGTAACACCGGCACCCCGGGTCCAAATCAAATTTCAAAAGTTCCAGGGCAATCAGCTCAGCGTCCTCTACACAAATCCTCGTAAAGAGTCAGGATATGTTCAGGATATCATGCCGGGAGTGGCGGGGGTCCGGGGAGCGCTGTGCTCACGCGGCCATCTCGGATGCCCGCCAAGCTCCTCCCAGTGAATGAGTTTTTAACAACATAGATCTCATTGCATGGTAGTTCACTTGTGAGCGTTACACAAGACTCTAATGGATGACAGACTGTCCTAGGTTTGATGTGTCCGTGTCATAGCATCGGATCTCATGTGATAGCATGATTACTAATCTAAAATTGTCTCCAGTCAGTACACTTCACAGGTGTGACTGGTACAGTGTATCAAATGAGGTTTTTGTAGTGTCAGTGACATGATAATGTACTCCTAATGGTTATTTGCCTCTGTTTCAGGTCTCCCTCCCAGCAGTTCCCATCCTCTCCTTCCCTCGCCTGATCCCACTTTTGTGTCTGTCGTTTGTACTCAGACCAGGGGGCTATTTGGAGGTGGAACCCTTTGAGCATCACACCACTCTGATGAAGGAAGGTACGGCCAGTCCTTGATTGGCTTGTAGCTAATAGTACTGCTGCATTACAGGTGACATCATTACTAGTGTTATTTGGACTTCTTGCCAATGCACATGTATGTTTGATAATGCTCCATGGGCTCACAATGTAAATAATCATGTTGTGCATGACGTCTGACTTCTATAGAATATTGTGCCGCCTTGATGTCAACGCACATGTCCTTCTAATGTGCATGTATACTATTTGGCATGAAGTAAGCTTATGCTTGTTATGTGTTTACGTGTACAGTGACCACACACATGGTGTTGGGGAAGGCTAGAATACTATGTTGTGTGTGAGGTAGATGGCTTTGTAGCTTTGAACACACTAGCTGTAGTCTACACCTGCTGACGCTGTGTGTCCTGTGCCCCACTTGTCCGTAAGGGCCCTGATCCAGTGACTGTGATCTTTGGTGATTACTGTGCCATTTTATTTGCAGTGACCCTGAGTGAGGCAGACACTCCTGCCTTCACATACACATGTCACTTTGTGGCTTGCCAATGCCCTTGTGGTATGTGCTTGTTTTGCAAGTTGTCACACCCCTCCTGCCGTCATGTCTTCACTCATTGCTGCTGCTGCATACAAAGCCACCATGCAACGCACACTATCCAGGAACACAGAGACCTACAGGATGACCCTCCTTCCATCCATTTATAGAGCATGCTCCTGCCACCCTACACACAGACAACACCAGACAATCACCCTCCTGGTATCACAATGCTTCTAACTCAGCCATTGCAGCTTCTATGCCTGTGTGTGCAACACATACTGGCACGACTATGCAGATTCACATGACATTGGGTCTACGTACCACCAGGTCATGTGCCGTGTACAGCACACACACACCTTCCATAGGCACTATATTGTACAGTGTTACCTTGTCAACACCACAGCAACAAAAACATAGCTGTCACAGTCAGTCAAGTAGCCACAGGGGACACACACCATGACCACGTCTCTTGGGTGTGGTGTGATTTCCCCGTTCTGGTGTAGGTATTTGTCAGACGTGGGTAGTTGTTCTGTATGCGTTGCTCCCATTACAGTAGTATAGTACTTGTAGCTACATAGGGGTAGGTCACCTATTCAGGTGTGCTTGTGTAGAGTGCTACAGCCCATTGTCCACAGTCTGTCCTGCCACCCTTGTCCTGTGCGCCATTCATCACATCCACAGTACTGCATCATGCTGATGATAGTTCACATACCTGAGGACACAGTTGTAGGTACTCCCTACGTGGACAACTAGTTTTGTCACACTGATCTGTACACCTCAAAGTGACTCTCCTGGGCCTGCCTGTGATAGCAGTTTTGGGATCCAAATCCCCCTCCAGCATTTACTATCCCACACAGGTGTGTCTTTCCATCCATGTATCTAGTTGTTAGGAATTTCTGATCGATGTGTGTCCTCACTCAGATTCTGATCCAAGTGTGTGGTTGGCTGCTGTTTGTTGGATACCCTTGCATTTTATACATTTGCACACACATATCAATTTATGCTGTGGTTCAAAGATAACTCACCAAATGCGTATGAGGTTTAGAATATTTATTGGGTGATCTTGTGCAGGAAACGTGAATATGTGCTGTACAGAAAGGGGTGGAATCCAAAGTTCACTGCTGGAGATGAGATGCCTTACAGTTTCAGTCAACAGAGTCCAGGCCACAGTGCTTGGCATCATTGGGCAGACTGTGACCAGCAAGTCCATGTGGGAGAGTCTCATAGGGGATGCTGTTGCACCCAGGGGCAATATGCCAGGTCCAGTGTCCTGGGAGATGTGCATGGCCCACTGCCCCTCAACGTCTTAGCCGTGGACGACCCACCTTCCTTGGGGGACCCTCATGTGCAGGCATGGATGATGCATGGGACGCTACGTCAGAGAGTTCCTCCTCCTCCTCCTCCCTCCCTGTGGCTGGGGTCGCACTTTGCCGTGATGTTGCTGGCCTTGTGACACAGGGAGGGTGCTGCATGTTGGCAGCTATCTGACGTAGCGATTGGCTCATTTCCCGATGCACCATCAAGAGCTGAGCCAGACTTGCCTCCACCCGTCCATAATGTAGGTCTGCCTGCTGTTGTTTCACCTGGTTGAGGGCCTCCGCAAGCTGGCTTACCTCCCTGGTGTCCCGCCGGTATGCCTCCAGGATGTTAGCGAGTTCAGGCATACCGGGTGCTGCAGCTGACTGGCCAGAATCTCGCCTCCGCCTTGCGCCACTCCCACCACCCTGACCCACACGAGCACGGCCTGCGCTTGTGGGCACATCCGATCGACGGGCCCCCCGAGTGCTGGCAGGGTGGAGGTTGTCTGCAACCTCAGGGGCGCCCGACAAAGGGTGTCCCTCATTTTCAGACAAGCTCTCTTGTGGATCATGGGCAGGGCTGTGACCTGTCTGCTGGGATGTGGTGGGAATGGGTCCAGTGGTTGGCTGAGATGTAGCTGGTACAGTTGCTGTAGGGGTTTGGGATCCAGAGGAGCCAGGTTGGTTGGGGTCATCCACAGTGCGTTGAGTGGCGTCGCTGTCGGTGGGGTCTGGGTCCTACTGAGCCTGGGATCCTTCTCCCCCCTGGTTGGGGGGGGGTCGCCACACGTTCCCCTGTGTGTGGGAGAGACAGACACTGTTAAGGCACTATCAAGTGACATCTTGTTTAGTTATCCATTATCAGCATCACAGTTCCACAAGCTTTACATTGTTGATTGTTCAGTTGTGTATGTAGTGGTAGTAAATTGACATGTACTCTGGGGTATTTTCATTCTTCCATTCTCTTGACAATGACTGACACAGCCATTGCTGTGTCTTGTCTTGCTGGCATAACACATGTAAAGCATTGCTCAGGTTCACGCAACATCCATGATACGGTGTAAATCCTTATGTCTGCGTCAAGCATGCACAGAGTTTAGATGCAGCATGTTGATGTAAGAGACAGAGCATCATTAATTTGCATCACATCTACTACTTTGGATGTCTTTTGCTGTTCCGTGATGGCCAAACAATGCCAACACCCCTGGACCTGTACACACACTTATAGATCATGGCTTTCGAACTTGCACTCCTCAAAGACGCATCACCTTGTCAATACCCATGTCCATGTTGGTACTTAAGTGCATCCAGAACGTTCATGAGATGGGGCATGTGCATTGTTTGAGAGGCACAATGGACTGGAGCATCTGCAATGTGCATGTATGAGTTGTATGCGTATTCATATGAGTGAGTGTTTTGTTGTGGTACATGACTATTGGGACAGTGTTGCACTCCAATGCCTGTCCTCAGGGGATGAGTTTCTGTAAGGGGGGTGTATGACAGGCCATGCTGGTAGTTTGCGTGTGATTTGCAAGCATCCATCGTTCATGATTTGGCTGCCCCCTGATGTAGCATGCTGGCATAATCGTGGTTTTGTGTTAATGCACAGGATGTGTGACCTTGTCCTGGTGTTTGTGTTTGCAGTGATCACAGGAGGGACTTGTGCTGCCTACACCTGTGCCCATTGTGTACTACCGAGCTTTCCGAGATGTGTGTCCTGACACAGTACAGTGTTGCCTGCAAATGGTGGGTGTGTTGCAGGCACTTAGTAGATGACTGCTGGTAATTAGGAGACATCCCTAAACAATCTGCTCTATGGTGTTTGTAAGGCCTGTGCAGTGCTTGGGTGCAACTGTATGTGTGCACAGGGAGCTGCAGTGAGGTGACAGAGGGAGGAACACTGAGGGATGAGTACAGAGGGAGGGAGGGCGACAGTGGGAGAGGGCGACAGAGGGAGAGGGCGACAGAGGGAGAGGGCGACAGTGGGAGAGGGCGACAGAGGGAGAGGGCGACAGAGGGAGAGGGCGACAGTAGGAGAGGGCGACAGAGGGAGAGGGCAACAGAGGGAGAGGGCGACAGGGGGAGAGGGCGACAGAGGGAGAGGGCAACAGAGGGAGAGGGCGACAGAGGGAGAGGGCGACAGAGGGAGAGGGCGACAGAAGGAGAGGGCGACAGAGGGAGAGGGCGACAGAGGGAGAGGGCGACAGGGGGAGAGGGCGACAGAGGGAGAGGACGACAGAGGGAGAGGGCGACAGAGGGAGAGGGCGACAGTAGGAGAGGGCGACAGAGAGAGAGGGCGACAGAGGGAGAGGGCGACAGGGGGAGAGGGCGACAGAGGGAGAGGGCGACAGAGGGAGAGGGAGACAGGGATGGAGACAGGTTGTTTGTGCTTGCTCGCTTGCTACACTGCCTTACGGTGTCACAAAATATTTCATCTCTGGAAGGTGTGTCCGCAACATGAAATTGTTTAGAAGCTGTGGTCTACTATCTTGTGTGATATTTCCCTATCCCTGTACATTGGGCATGGTGCATGGGTGTGGCCCTGGGACATATGGGATGAGAGCAGCCTCCTACCCTCCACCTTCCACCCTTTGTGGCTCCCCCTTGCAACAAACCACATTTTGTTGTGTCCTGCTGGGACTCATGGCCACCCACCCCAGGATGCTGGGCACTGTTGTAAGTCCACCCATGTAACATGTATTTTTTGTACACTCACCAGACTCAACGGCTCCTTCTATTCCATGTACTCCCACCGGTGGCAGCAGGGCCATGACTTTCTCCTCCCAGGGACGGTATACAGGAGGTCTGCGGGGACCACCACCTCCAGTGTGGTGTGCAGAGGCGTAGTCCTGGTCCATTTTCTTCTTCACCATCCTCCGCAGCTCATACCACCTGGACTGGCATTCCCCCCAGGTGCGCCTGATGGGTGCAACAGCATTGACCCGGTCTACGATCCTCTCCCACAGGCGTGTTTTTTCTGCCAGGCTGCTCTGTCTGACCAATGCGCCAAACAGCTGTGGCTCGACTCTGATGACTTCATCTGTGAGTATCTCATTCTCCGGGTTAGTGAACTTTGGATTCCTGGGTGTGGTCATGGTGTGGGGTGTATGTGATTGAGGGGGTGATGGTGTGTATGGATGAGGGTGTGTGGTTCTGATTGTGAAGGGGGTGGTGTGGGTGTAGATGTGATAGGGTGTATGTGTGAAGGTATGTGGCTGCAATTGTTGGTGTGCTCTCTGTTTCTTCGCAAGAATGGGTATGTTGCAAAGGATGATGGGTTGTATGTGCGGACCCTTTTATTGGTCAAATAGTGGGTGTGGCTTAATTTGAATTGGTTGTGTGTGTGTTATATGGGGTGGGTGTTGGTGTTGACCTCTGTTTGCCTGTTTGGCTGTGACCAGGACATTGAATCTCAATGGTGTGTACACAGGAGACATGTTCAGTGTTGTTGTGCAACTTGTTTGCAAAGTCCTTGTGCTGCTTTGGGTGTTGGCGTTATGTGTGCGTGTCGTACTTGTGCGTGCGATCGACTTGTACGGGCCGTTGGCAGGTGGGGGTGTTCGCGTGGGCTTGTTGGGGTGTGTGCGTGTCGTACTTGTACGTGCGATCGACTTGTACGGGCCGTTGGCGGGTGGGGGGGTTCGCGTAGGGGGGTCAGCATGTCGTACTTGTGCGTGCGATCGACTTGTACGGGCCGTTGGCGGGTGGGGGTGTTCGCGTAGGGGGGTGTGCGTGTCGTACTTGTGCGTGCGATCGACTTGTGCGTGCGATCGACTTGTACGGGCCGTTGGCGGATGGGAGTGTTCGCGTAGGGGGTGTGCGTGTCGTACTTGTGCGTGCGATCGACTTGTACGGGCCATTGGCGGGTGGGGGGGTTCGCGTAGGGGGGTGTGCATGTCGTACTTGTGCGTGCGATCGACTTGTACGGGCCGTTGGTGGGTGGGGGTGTTCGCGTGGGGGGTGTGCGTGTCGTACTTGTGCGTGCGATCGACTTGTACGGGCCGTTGGCGGGTGGGGGGGTTCGCGTAGGGGGGTGTGCGTGTCGTACTTGTGCGTGCGATTGACTTGTACGTGCCGTTGGCAGGTGGGGGGGTTCGCGTGGGCTTGTTGGGGGGTGTGCGTGTCGTACTTGTGCGTGCGATCGACTTGTACGGGCTATTGGCGGGTGGGGGTGTTCGCGTAGGGGGGTGTGCGTGTCGTACTTGTGCGTGCGATCGACTTGTACGGGCCGTTGGCGGGGGAGGTGTTCGCATGGGCTTGTTGGGGGGTGCGCGTGTCGTACTTGTGCGTGCGATCGACTTGTACGGGCCGTTGGCGGGTGGGGGTGTTCGCGTAGGGGGGTGTGCGTGTCGTACTTGTGCATGCGATCGACTTGTACGGGCCGTTGGCAGGTGGGGGTGTTCGCGTAGGGGGGTGTGCGTGTCATACTTGTGCGTGCAATCGACTTGTACGGGCCGTTGGCGGGGGGTTGTTCACGTGGCCTTGTTGGGGGGGGGTGTGCGTGCCGTACTTGTGCGTGCGATCGACTTGTACGGGCCGTTGGCGGGTGGGGGTGTTCGCGTAGGGGGGTGTGCGTGTCGTACTTGTGCATGCGATCGACTTGTATGGGTCGTTGGCGGGTGGGGGGGTTCGCGTAGGGGGGTGTGGGTGTCGTACTTGTGCATGCGATCGACTTGTACGGGCCGTTGGCGGGTGGGGGTGTTCGCGTAGGGGGTGTGCGTGTCGTACTTGTGCATTCGATCGACTTGTACGGGCCGTTGGCGGGTGGGGGGGTTCGCGTAGGGGGGTGCGTGTTGTACTTGTGCGTGCGATCGACTTTTACGGGCCGTTGGCGGGTCCGGGGTTCGCGTGGGCTTGTTGGGGGGGTGTGCGTGTGATCTCCTTGTACGGGCCGTTGGCGGGTGGGGGTGTTCGCGTAGGGGGGTGTGCGTGTCGTACTTGTGCGTGTGATCGACTTGTACAGGCCGTTGGCGGGGGGTGTTCACGTGGGCTTGTTGGGGGGTGTGCGTGTCGTACTTGTGCGTGCGATCGACTTGTACGGGCCGTTGGCGGGTGGGGGTGTTCGCGTAGGGGGTGTGCGTGTCGTACTTGTGCGTGCGATCGACTTGTACGGGCCGTTGGAGGGTTGGGGGGTTCGCGTAGGGGGGTGTGGGTGTCGTACTTGTGCGTGCGATCGACTTGTAGAGGCCGTTGGCGGGTGGGGGGGTTCGCGTAGGGCGTGTGCGTGTCGTACTTGTGCATGCGATCGACTTGTACGGGCCATTGGCGGGTGGGGGGGTTCGGGTAGGGGGGGTGCGTGTTGTACTTGTGCGTGCGATCGACTTGTACGGGCCATTAGTGGGTGGGGGGGTTCGCGTGGGCTTGTTGGGGGGGGTGTGCATGTCGTACTTGTGCATGTGATCTCCTTGTACGGGCCGTTGGCGGGTGGGGGTGTTCGCGTAGGGGGTGTACGTGTCGTACTTGTGCGTGCGATCGACTTGTAAGGGCCATTGGCGGGGGGGTATTCGCGTGGGCTTGTTGGGGGGGTGTGCGTGTCGTACTTGTGCGTGCGATCGACTTGTACGGGCCGTTGGCGGGTGGGGGGGTTCGCGTAGGGGGGTCAGCATGTCGTACTTGTGCGTGCGATCGACTTGTACAGGCCGTTGACGGGTGGGGGTGTTCGCGTAGGGGGGTGTGCGTGTCGTACTTGTGCGTGCGATCGACTTGTACGGGCCGTTGGCGGATGGGAGTGTTCGCGTAGGGGGTGTGCGTGTCGTACTTGTGCGTGCGATCGACTTGTACGGGCCATTGGCGGGTGGGGGGGTTCGCGTAGGGGGGTGTGCATGTCGTACTTGTGCGTGCGATCGACTTGTACGGGCCGTTGGTGGGTGGGGGTGTTCGCGTAGGGGGGTGTGCGTGTCGTACTTGTGCGTGCGATCGACTTGTACGGGCCGTTGGCGGGTGGGGGGGTTCGCATAGGGGGGTGTGCGTGTCGTACTTGTGCGTGCGATCGACTTGTACGTGCCGTTGGCGGGTGGGGGGGTTCGCGTAGGGGGTCAGCATGTCGTACTTGTGCGTGCGATCTACTTGTACGGGCCGTTGGCGGGTGGGGGTGTTCGCGTAGGGGGTGTACGTGTCGTACTTGTGCGTGCGATCGACTTGTACGGGCCATTGGCAGGGGGGTGTTCGCGTGGGCTTGTTGGGGGGGTGTGCGTGCCGTACTTGTGCATGCGATTGACTTGTACGGGCCGTTGGCAGGTGGGGGTGTTCGCGTAGGGGGTGTGTGTGTCGTACTTGTGCGTACGATCGACTTGTACGGGCCGTTGGCGGGTGGGGGTGTTCGCGTAGGGGGGAGTGCGTGTCGTACTTGTGCGTGCGATCGACTTGTACGGGCCGTTGGCGGGTGGGGGTGTTCGCGTAGGGGGGTGTGCATGTCGTACGTGTGCGTGCGATTGACTTGTACGGGCCGTTGGCGGGTGGGGGTGTTCGCGTGGGCTTGTTGGGGGGTGTGTGCGTGTCGTACTTGTGCGTGCGATCGACTTGTATGGGCCGTTGGCGGGTGGGGATGTTCGCGTAGGGGGGTGTGCGTGTCGTACTTGTGCGTGCAATCGACTTGTACGGGCCGTTGGTGGGTGGGGGGGTTCGCGTGGGCTTGTTGGGGGGGTGTGCGTGCCGTACTTGTGCTTGAGCGAGGGGTACACGTGTGGTATGTGTTGACGCTGCTTGATGCGAGCCGAATATTGCCGTATGAATCATTATTCAAGCGTGAAAACTTTGTGCCGTACGAATCGCTGTCAGGATTCTCGTACAGGATCGTACTAGTGTGTTTGTACGGCCTGGTTACAATTCGTACGGTAGGATTCCCGATGCATATTCGTACGGATCATCGACTGTGATTTGTACGGTTCGCTGATATTTGTACGGAAATCGACAGAAACGGATCGGAATTCGGAGGTCGGACGGTAGTTTCCCATTCGTACGGATTCGGCTACAAATACGATTCGTACGGCGGATTACTTTACTGGATTGGAATCGAGCCCTATATGTTAGATTCATGAGAAAATAGAAAAGTGCTTCCCTACTGTGAAGAAGTCCCGCAGTTAACCCCCCACCGAAGCCTTGAGGGGCCAGTGGACCACTTACCTTGGTTCCCGTGTGTGAGAAGTTGGCCTGATATGCAGTGCTCACTATTCTAGTGATCACTATGTATCATTCCAAACGACCCTTATTGGCCCCTCGCGGCGGGATACCTGGCTTTCACCTTGCGGATACCCTGCTGGGGTTATCTCACAGGGGAATACCAGGACGGGTTCCCTAAGCAAGCGCTTAGAAACCGCTTGGTGATTTGCGCTATATAAATTCCTGTACATTTACATTTACATTTACATGATTGGTTGTAAGTCAACCTGATAGACCAGCTATCCTCGTAGCATGGACAAGAGCAGTCTTTAGGCTAAACTCTAGAGGGCGTGTTAAGCCAGCTGTTTACCACCACATTTACCCTTTGAACACCAAGTGAAAGGACACCACACAAGTTGTTATGAAAATAAAAGTATATTTATTTATAACAGTACTATCCTGAACTCTTTATGAGTCAGGGAGCTAAGCACAACACAAAACTCTTAAAGAAATACTTAAAGTCGCACAATTTACACAAATGCCCGAGGGGCACGAAAAACCATATACTACAAAAGTGGAATGCGAATTACCAGCAGGTAAGTAACTATTCTCAGAGGCTTTGGGATCGCTAGGACTAGACTACTGAACCTTTAGATTACAAGCAGGAGGCCTAGGGAGATCGGGTGCAGAGTGTGCACTCTCACGCGGGATGCGGAACAAAGTCTATGGAGGCTAGTAAATGCAAAGTTAGTGTTATCGGACGAATCCGACTAGATAGGCTGAAAACGAAAAAGGATCTGGACACTTAGATAGTTAAGCTATGCTGGAGCACCGAAATGCTTAGGTTACCTAGCCCAGGGGCTGCGGCTGCATAGGTCTGAAAAGACGTCGGGAATCCTCGTTGCAGTCTATGGAGCCTGAAAGAAGAAGTTGCTGGCAGGCGACCAGTGAAGATGTTCGATGTGATCCAAGCCTGGATCGATGAAGATGAAGACCTGTAAGCAGAGGGGACCAAGTTCTGAATCACTAGCCAGTGATTAGATGGGCACCAGGATGGCACCGGGCGAAGTCACCTCGACCAGGTGAGTGGGCGATGCTGGGCTCTGCAGTCTCTCGGACCAGGAGGCGTTGTCGGTGACCAGGATGGAGGTGCAAGCTGTCCCACGGTGGTATCTACTGTCGACGTCGCTGGACCCAGGATTGGGGCAACAAGTCTTGGCAAATGCAAGCCCACGCGGTGGACTCAAAATGGCGTCTGGAGTGGAACAGGAGGGTCCGGGGTGCTTCTCTGTTGGAGGGGAGCAAGGGCCAGTCTGGAGCAACCAGACCAGCAGTGTTGTCGTCGTGGTTCGTCATCAGAAGGGCCACTAGCCAACAGGCAAGTGTCCTGGACAACGCGGTGAGCAGCAAAGAGCAGAAGGGCCCCACGCAGATCTCGTGGATGCTGGGGGGCTGGACTTCGGTGCTGGAGCTGCTCAGGGTTGGGGCTTCTCAAACCCCAAAGCACTCACTCAAGGATCCCTCGGTGGTTGTGCTGGGCAAGCGTCGTGCAGTCTTGAAGATGGCCGGTCCCTCGAGGTCTCGTCACACCCACGAATCTCAGCTGGGCTGATGATGCAGGTAGAGGTCAGAGGTGCCAGGGAAGCCTGTTCTCGTCGAGCTGGGCAGTCTTGATCCGGAGTAGAGACTTACAGCAAACCGCGATGCTTGGATGGTGCCTGCGGGTGCAGGGTGACTACTCCTTAGTCACAAGGGAGAAATCTTAGGAAGAAGTCTTGAGTTCCTTTCGTAGAAAGTAGTTTCAGGATTCAAAGATGATCTAATTTGGAAGGGGGCCTGCTCCTACCTTTATCCTGCAAAAGGGGGCTGGCACGCGACTAAGTCCTGCCCTATGGGTGGGACTAGGAGGGGGGTGGTTACACCCCTCTCCTTTGGCGGGCTTTCCCCAGATCAGGGGCTGGAGTGTCCCTGGAACTGGTTCAAGCCGGCCTATGCATAGTGAGCACCGGGGTGCCACTTGCAGTCACCTTCCTCTAAAGCCCTGCCTACCTAGGATACACAAAATCCTGTCTGGGACGGTGCTGGCACCGCCCCTGGCAGGAAACCCTTTGTCCTTGCCTCCTGTGCTAGGAGGACTCCCAGCAGCAGGAGGGCAGACTTGTGTCTCGGTGGCAGCATCCATCTTGTGGAGCTGAGGCTATGTCTGACTTTAACCGGGGTTACAGGTTACCAACATGTCGTGTCCCTCTAGAAGGGTGGAATGCTAACCCCGTCGCCAGAATTGGCGAGGGGTTAGTATTCCAATTCGTATGACACCTTACTCGACATGTTTTGATAATGTTATACCAAAGTTAGCATATGACCGCGAGGTACATAATGCACTTAAGAGTATATGGTATAGCGTTATCATGGAACAGCTATTAGGACTTGGTTCCGCAAGCTGCAAACGGGCTCAGCTCATGCCAGAGCACCATTTCACATTATTCCATGCACTCTGCCTTCAGGATTGTTAAGGCCTGCCATAGGAGTGACTGATAGTAATATATGTGTCCATTTTAGGTTTAGATATAGGAATACTATATCTAAAGCAAAGGGTGATTACACCACCTTGCCCCAGCTGTCGTGCAGCCAGTTGTGTCAGATTTGGATGGCCAGCCAGGGGTGGCATAATACATGCTGCAGCCCCTGGTAGGCCCTGGGTACACCTATGCCCTGGGTACCTAAGGTACACTGTACAGGGACTGATAAGGTGACTCAGTATCCAATTGGATATGTACCTAAGGTACATGGAATCCATTTTACAGAGAGAGCAGTAGGCCTGGGGTCCTGAATAGCAGGGCCCCTGGTCAACTAAGTCAGAAAACCAGCAAAACACCAGGCAAAAAGTTGGGGGCAACCATAGTCAGGGATCTACCTTCCTACATAACCCCCCCCCCCCCCCCCCAAACGAAAGGAGATAAGGCTATCCTTGACAGTTAAGCCTATATTGCCTAAGTGGCCATATAAGGAAGTACCAGCACTGGCATGGTTACCCCCTATCTCATGGTCCACTAAGCAATCCCTCACCCTAAGGGTGTCCGAGGGTCTCCACCATAGGGAATCTCTACCTGTGGTGTGTTTTGGCAAAGTAAAAGGCTGGTGCTGAGATGGAGTACTGAAGTGAGGCTCCACTAATTTTGGGCTCAGCTTCCTCCAATCATTATCCACCATAGGGGCCTTTCTTTCCAAGGCTGAGTTGTGTTGAGCTCTCAGGGTCAACCTCTGGCTACCTAAAGCTGGAGGTTGGGTCCCTCAGTTTGGCTTACTGGAGGGACAGGTCAGGTTTGGGGCCCTTAGGTCCCAGGTTTGGCTGTGCCCAACAGTGTCCATCTGGGGGAGGTCCCTAGCTAATTTTAATGGGGATCCCTCAGGAGTTTGTTTTATTTTCACTTGGCTAGGACTACTAGCTCCAGTGCCCTTAATCTGCTGATTGGGGAATTCTTTTGGACAGGGGGCCTTTGGGGTCCACCACTGGCCTCCCTGGCCTCTACAGCCCTGGGCTGACTGAGGCAGGGTAGAGAGGGGCAGGTTACCTGCTCCAGACTGGGTCCCACCTTGGAAGGGTCCACTGACATCAGGGGTTCTGCCAGGCTAGGCCTGACTACCTCTGGGGCAGTTTCTTCACAAGGGGTCAGATCAGTTCCCTGAGGAGGCTGATCCTTTCCTAAAGTCTGGTGGGAGGGAGATTTCTCTTCCTCCTCAATGCTCTCTGTCGGAGTGGAGTGATCCATAGTTTCAGGCTTCACAACACTATTATCTGTCTGAGTTTGAGCTGTGGCCATCACAACTCTACCAACCTTTTCAGGAAGGGACTCAGTTTGGGTATGGGCTGTGACCATCACAGCCCTGCTAACCTTTTCTGGGAAGGAAGCTGTCTGTGATTGGGCTGTGACTGGCACAGCCCTCCTGACCTGTTCAGGGAGGACATCTTGGACTGGGGCTGTGGCTATCACTGCCCCACTAACCTTACCATGGAGGTTCACCATTTTCAAATGGGTTTCTTGCTCTATCTCAGCCCAGGCTGAGATCTCTAAATCATTCCCCAGTGGGCAATCTACAGGCAAGTTTGATGACACTGCCACTCTCTTGGGGCCAGTGACACCTCCCCAGCTGAGATTTACCACTGCCATGGGATGATCTCTCTGTACTCCATCAATATTGGTCACCTGGTATGTGGCACCAGGTAAAAGTTGCCTTGAGGGGACTAGACTCTCAGTCACCATGGTGATGCTAGCCCCTGTATCTCTATAGGCCTCAACTTTTATACCATTGATGAGGGGCTCCTGTCTGTACTTGCTCAAAGTATTGGGACAAGTGGTGAAGTTGGCAAACCCCATGCCATTTTCACAGACAAGAGTATCTAAGTCAGGGGACCTGGTTAGGCCAGAGTCCCCAGGAACTCCCAAAGTAAATGCACCCAAATTCTTGGGGGCACTCCCACCACCTGGGGGATTACTACTAGTAGTAACAGGGGGGTTGGGAGTGTTACTTGGGGGTATGTTCTCCTTATTGTTGTTCTTTGGGCAACTGCTGTCACTTTTCAAATGACCCACCTGTTTACAGGGATAACAATAAGGTTTCTTCTGGGTAGAGGAAGTGTCTTGGGACCCACCCCCATTCTTGGAGTTTTGGGGCCCTAGGGAAGTTTTCTCTGTAGATTTATCCCCACCCTTCTCTTGAGGCTTGGTTGATTCCTTTTTCTGGTCACCACCTTGGTTCTTAGGCCTAATCCTGGTTCTGACCCATTTGTCTGCCCTCTTACCCAATTCCTGTGGAGAGGTCAGATCAGAGTCTACCAGGTGCTGGTGTAATAACTGGTTCTGACAATTATTTAAGACTTGCTCTCTCATAATAAGATTATACAATCCTGTGAAGTCAGTAACCTTGCTACCCAGTAGCCAGCCTTCCAAAGCCTTAGTGGCACAATCAACAAAGTCAGCCCAATCCTGAGACTGAGTTTTCTGGGTATCCCTGAACAGCAACCTGTACTGCTCAGTGGTTAAGCCAAACCCATCAACCAGTGTATTTTTCAGGACTTGGTAATTGTTAGCATCCTCAACTCTAGTAGCGAGGAGCTTATCTCTACCTTTGCCTTCAAAGGAGAGCCACAGAATAGCTGCCCACTGACTTTGGGGGATGCACTGGACAGTGCATGCCCTCTCCAAAGCAGCCATCCACTTGTGGATGTCATCCCCTTGTTTAAAGGGGGGCACTATCTTACTCAGGTGTTTAGTATCTAAACTCCTTTCTTTATCTCTAGGGAGATTGCTGCCACCAGTGGGGACTACCCCACTCATCTGCTGCTCTCTAGCAAAGGCAAGCTTCTCTTTGGCCAGGGCAAGTTCTTCCCTTTCAATCCTCAGATTAGCCTGTCTCATCCTTGCTTCATGCTCTATTCTCTGAGGGGAAGTCAATCTCCTCTGGGGAGAATTCCTTCTCCTCTGAGAAGAGGCATTAGAGTGCAGAGATCTATTGGAGTCCCTAGAATGAGATCTATCTCTTCTAACTCCAAGGTTAGGCCTCATTAGGGTCAGTACTGGGGGTCCCCCAGATCCTTCCCTAAGTAGGTCTAAGTTGGCCCTAGTAAGTCTGCTGACTAACTCAGACCTCTTGTCTGCCTCATCCCCAGAGAGTTCCTCTTCTTCCTCCTCCTCAACTGCATTTTCATTGTCAAGGAGGTCTGGATCACCAAGGGCACCCTCTAAGGCTGGCATATTCCCATCTATATGAGAGGCTTTCCTAGCATCATATGTCTCTAAGAGACCTATCAGAAAGGGAATGGTGGGGTTAGACCACTGTTTCAGTTTCCTGGAGGTACACACTTGTCTCATCTCCTGGAAACTGAGAGCTGCATATCTTGATTTGACCTGTGGAGGGTCAATAGCCACAAGGGGAGTCTCAGTAGACTCTCCATGGGTAGACATGCTTTTCTAGTGAGGTGTAAGTGGTGCACTTACCTACACTATTTGTTTACCTACTGATCCCTTGCTAGAGTTGTAGTTTAGGGTGTGCTAGGCCCTAGGAGCTACAACAGCTGGTTCAGTAGAACTCAGAGTATTCTAAGTTAAGTTATATGTACCTTAGTACTTATGTGATCTTTCAAATGATATTCTTAGGATACGTGTGGTAAAACAACAGCAAGCTCAAATCCCAACCGCTGCTCACCAATGTGAGAAGTTGGCCTGATATGCAGTGCTCACTATTCTAGTGATCACTATGTATCATTCCAAACGACCCTTATTGATGATTGGTTGTAAGTCAACCTGATAGACCAGCTATCCTAGTAGCATGGACAAGAGCAGTCTTTAGGCTAAACTCTAGAGGGCGTGTTAAGCCAGCTGTTTACCACCACATTTACACTTTGAACACCAAGTGAAGGGACACCACACACGTTGTTATGAAAATAAAAGTATATTTATTTATAACAGTACTACCCTGAACTCTTTATGAGTCAGGGAGCTAAGCACAACACAAAACTCTTAAAGAAATACTTAAAGTCGCACAATTTACACAAATGCCCAAGGGGCACGAAAAACCATATACTTCAAAAGTGGAATGCGAATTACCAGCAGGTAAGTAACTATTCTCAGAGGCTTTGGGATCGCTAGGACTAGACTACTGAACCTTTAGATTACAAGCAGGAGGCCTAGGGAGATCGGGTGCAGAGTGTGCACTCTCACGCGGGATGCGGAACAAAGTCTATGGAGGCTAGTAAATGCAAAGTTAGTGTTATCGGACGAATCCGACTAGATAGGCTGAAAACGAAAAAGGATCTGGACACTTAGATAGTTAAGCTATGCTGGAGCACCGAAATGCTTAGGTTACCTAGCCCAGGGGCTGCGGCTGCATAGGTCTGAAAAGACGTCGGGAATCCTCGTTGCAGTCTATGGAGCCTGAAAGAAGAAGTTGCTGGCAGGCGACAAGTGAAGATGTTCGATGTGATCCAAGCCTGGATCGATGAAGATGAAGACCTGTAAGCAGAGGGGACCAAGTTCTGAATCGCTAGCCAGTGATTAGATGGGCACCAGGATGGCACCGGGCGAAGTCACCTCGACCAGGTGAGTGGGCGACGCTGGGCTCTGCAGTCTCTCGGACCAGGAGGCGTTGTCGGCGACCAGGATGGAGGTGCGAGCTGTTCCACGGTGGTATCTACTGTCGACGTCGCTGGACCCAGGATTGGGGCAACAAGACTTGGCAAATGCAAGCCCACGCGGTGGACTCAAAATGGCGTCTGGAGTGGACCAGGAGGGTCCAGGGTGCTCCTCTGTTGGAGGGGAGCAAGGGCCAGTCTGGAGCAACCAGACCAGCAGTGTTGTCATCGTGGTTCGTCGTCAGAAGGGCCACTAGCCAACAGGCAAGTGTCCTGGACAACGCGGTGAGCAGCAAAGAGCAGAAGGGCCCCACGCAGATCTCGTGGATGCTGGGGGGCTGGACTTCGTTGCTGGAGCTGCTCAGGGTTGGGGCTTCTCAAACCCCAAAGCACTCACTCAAGGATCCCTCGGTGGTTGTGCTGGGCAAGCGTCGTGCAGTCTTGAAGATGGCCGGTCCCTCGAGGTCTCGTCACACCCACGAATCTCAGCTGGGCTGATGATGCAGGTAGATGTCAGAGGTGCCAGGGAAGCCTGTTCTCGTCGAGCTGGGCAGTCTTGATCCGGAGGAGAGACTTACAGCAAACCGCGATGCTTGGATGGTGCCTGCGGGTGCAGGGTGACTACTCCTTAGTCACAAGGGAGAAATCTTAGGAAGAAGTCTTGAGTTCCTTTCGTAGAAAGTAGTTTCAGGATTCAAAGATGATCTAATTTGGAAGGGGGCCTGCTCCTACCTTTATCCTGCAAAAGGGGGCTGGCACGCGACTAAGTCCTGCCCTATGGGTGGGACTAGGAGGGGGGTGGTTACACCCCTCTCCTTTGGCGGGCTTTCCCCAGATCAGGGGCTGGAGTGTCCCTGGAACTGGTTCAAGCCGGCCTATGCATAGTGAGCACCGGGGTGCCACTTGCAGTCACCTTCCTCTAAAGCCCTGCCTACCTAGGATACACAAAATCCTGTCTGGGACAGTGCTGGCACCGCCCCTGGCAGGAAACCCTTTGTCCGTGCCTCCTGTGCTGGGAGGACTCCCAGCAGCAGGAGGGCAGACTTGTGTCTCGGTGGCAGCATCCATCTTGTGGAGCTGAGGCTATGTCTGACTTTAACCGGGGTTACAGGTTACCAACATGTCGTGTCCCTCTAGAAGGGTGGAATGCTAACCCCGTCGCCAGAATTGGCGAGGGGTTAGTATTCCAATTCGTATGACACCTTACTCGACATGTTTTGATAATGTTATACCAAAGTTAGCATATGACCGCGAGGTACATAATGCACTTAAGAGTATATGGTATAGCGTTATCATGGAACAGCTATTAGGACTTGGTTCCGCAAGCTGCAAACGGGCTCAGCTCATGCCAGAGCACCATTTCACATTATTCCATGCACTCTGCCTTCAGGATTGTTAAGGCCTGCCATAGGAGTGACTGATAGTAATATATGTGTCCATTTTAGGTTTAGATATAGGAATACTATATCTAAAGCAAAGGGTGATTACACCACCTTGCCCCAGCTGTCGTGCAGCCAGTTGTGTCAGATTTGGATGGCCAGCCAGGGGTGGCATAATACATGCTGCAGCCCCTGGTAGGCCCTGGGTACACCTATGCCCTGGGTACCTAAGGTACACTGTACAGGGACTGATAAGGTGACTCAGTATCCAATTGGATATGTACCTAAGGTACATGGAATCCATTTTACAGAGAGAGCAGTAGGCCTGGGGTCCTGAATAGCAGGGCCCCTGGTCAACTAAGTCAGAAAACCAGCAAAACACCAGGCAAAAAGTTGGGGGCAACCATAGTCAGGGATCTACCTTCCTACACCGTGTGCCACAGATGTGGAGGAGAACCCCATAGTAAACCAAACGCTAACTATGGACTGTCCTTTCCCTTCCCAGGGCGGAGCTACCGTGGAGCCAATCCAAATCAGGCACGTGAGCAAGGAAGGTCAAGCCAGGGTCCTGAGGGGAGACGAAAAGGAACCGGAGACAGCGGGAAGGGTCGTCGTCAGGAACCAGGAAGGAGAGTCTGGCCGGGAAGAAGACGCAAACAAAGTTTCCTGTGCAGTTGACTCCTTCAGAAGCGGGACCGGGCGAGAAGGCGACCCCCTGCAGAGTGCGGAAACCAGGGCTGTTGCGGTGGAAGGCAAAGAGGCCAAAGAAGAACTGGACGTGTGGTGGGAAGAGTGGTGGACCCCGGGAGATGAGCAGTAGCCGCCGCAACACAGGAGGGCTGCGGCTTAAGGCGGTACGTGCTGCGGGCACAGAGGTGTGTTGGCGGGTGGAGGGTGGGTCATTGAGCCTCATCACCACAACCGCACTAGAGGCACCGACTCTGGGTATAGATGGCCCTTTGATTGTATAGTTCACAAACAAAGGGAGTCCCAATTAGGAAACAAAGGCTATTATGTCAATTTAGGCAACAAATGTAGAGACTCAGATAAAAATGCTAGTACCACCAAAACAGTGCACTGCTATAAGCAAATGACATATCAAAAAGACATATATAGATTTCTCTCAAATATCATCAAAATTTTATTAAGTACAAGATACAGTTATGTCAAACAATTTCATAAAAAACAGTAAATTAAAATCACATATAAAAATAGTGTTTCATATACATTGGTTGCAGTATCCGAGAAGTAGTTGTTGATGCAGCGTTTCGGTTATATAAAATTAAAAACACTGTGAGAAGTTGGCCTGATATATAGTGCTCACTATTCTAGTGATCACTTTGTATCATACCAAACAACCCTTATTGATGATTGGTTGTAAGTCAACCTTTCAGACCAGCTATCCTAGTAGCATGGACACGAGCAGTCTTCAGGCTAAACTCTAGAGGGCGTGTTAAGCCAGCTGTTTTACCATCACATATACCCCTTGAACACCAAGTGAAAGGACACCACACAAGTTGTTATGAAAATAAAGGATATTTATTTATAACAAGTCTACCCTGAACTCTTTAGAGTCAGGGAGCTAAGCACAATACAAAACTCTTAAGAAAATACTATAAGTTGCACAATTTACACAAATGCCCGAGGGGCACGAAAAACCATATACACAAAAAGTGGAATGCGAAACGCTAACAGGTAAGTAACCAGATCCAGAGGCTTCAGGATCGCTAGGACTACACTACTGAACCCTAAGGTTAGGAGCAGGAGGCCTAGGGAGATCGTGTGCAGAGTGTGCACTCTCACGCGGGATGCGGGAAGAAGTCTATGGATGCTGGATTTCGTAAAGTTAGTGTTATCGGACGAATCCGACTAGTTAGGCTGAAAACGAAAAAGGATCTGGACACTTAGATAGTGAACCTACGTTGGAGCACCGAAATGCTCGAGTTACCTAGCCCAGGGGCTGCAGCTGCATAGGGTTCAAAAGACGTCGGGAATCCTCGTTACAGTCTATGGAGCCTGAAAGAAGAAGTTGCTGGCAGGCGACCAGTGATGAAGTTCGATGGGATCCAAGCCTGGATCGGAGTTGAAGATGACCTGAAAGCAGAGGGGACTCAGTTCTTGATCACTAGCCAGTGATCAGATGGGCACCAGGATGGCACCGGATGAGGGCACCTCGACCAGGTGAGTGGGCGACGCTTGGCTCTGCAGTCTCTCGGACCAGGAGGCGTTGTCGGCGACCAGGATGGAGGGGCGAGCTGTCCCACGAGGGTGTCTGCTGTCGGCGCTGCTGAAACGAGGATTGGAGCAACAAGCCTTGGCAAAGGCAAGCCCACGCGGTGGACTCAAGATGGCGTCTGGAGTGGACCAGGAGGGTCCAGGGTGCTCCTCTGTTGGAGGGGAGCAAGGGCCAGTCTGGAGCAACCAGACCAGCGGTGAAATCGTCGTGGTACGTCGTCAAGAGGGTCACTAGCCAACGGGCAAGTGATCGGACAACGTGGCAAGTAGCAAAGAAGCAGAAGGGCCCCACGCAGATCTCGTGGATGCTGGGAGGCTGGACTTCGGTGCTTGAGCTGCTTAGGGTTAGGGCTTCTCAAACCCCAGTGCACTTACTCGAGGGTCTCTCGGGGGTCGTGCTGGAGAAACGTCGTGCAGATCTTGAAGATGGCCGGTCCCACGGGTTTCGTCGCACCCACGAATCTCAGCTGTGCTGGATGATGTAGGTAGAGGTCAGAGATGGCAGGGAATCCGGGTCTCGTCGAGCTGGGCAGTCTTGATCCAGAGGATGGACTTCAGCAAACCGCAAGAGCTTCGATGGTGCCTGCTGGTGCAGGGTGGCTACTCCTTAGCCACAAGGGAGAGTCTTCAGAAGAGTCAAGAGTTCCTTTCGTGGAAAGTAGTTTCAAGATTCAAGATTATCTAATTTGGGAAGGGGGCCTGCTCCTATCTTTATACTAAGAAAAGGGGCTGGCACGCGACTAAGTCCTGCCCTATGGGTGGGACTAGGAGGGGGGTGGTTACACCCCTGTCCTTTGTCCGGTCTCTCCCCAGCTCAGGGGCTGGTGTGCCCCAGGAACTGGTTTGAGCCGGCATATGCACAGTGAGCACCGGGGTGCCACTTGCAGTCACCTTCCTTTCAGCCCTGCCTACCTGGAATACACAAAATCGTGTCTGGGATGGTGCTGGCACCGCCCCTGACAGGAAACCCTTTGTCCATGCCTCCGTTGCTGGAAGGACTCCCAGCAGCAAGAGGGCAGACTTGTGTCTCGGTGGCAGCATCCATTTTGTGGAGCTGAGGCTATGTCTGACTTTAACCGGGGTTCACAGTTACATACATGTCGTGTCCCTCTAGAAGGGTGGAATGCTAACCCCGTCGCCAGAATTGGCGGGGGGTTAGTATTCCAATTCGTATGACACCTTACTCGACATGTGTAGGAAGGTAGAACCCTGACTATGGTTGCCCCCAACTTTTTGCCTGGTGTTTTGCTGGTTTTCTGACTTAGTTGACCTGAGGCCCTGCTATTCAGGACCTCAGGCCCACTGCTCTTTCTGTAAAATGGATTCCATGTACCTTAGGTACATATCTAAATTGGATACTGAGTCACCTTATCAGTCCCTGTACAGTGTACCTTAGGTACCCAGGGCATAGGTGTACCCAGGGCCTACCAGGGGCTGCAGCATGTATTATGCCACCCCTGGCTGGCCATCCAAATCTGACACAACTGGCTGCTTGACAGCTGGGGCAAGGTGGTGTAATCACCCTTTGCTTTAGATATAGTATACCTATATCTAACCCTAAAATGGACACACAGATCTCCTATCAGTCACTCCTATGGCAGGCCTTAACAATCCTGAAGGCAGAGTGCTTGGAATCGTGTGAGATGGTGCTCTGGCATGAGCTGAGCCCGTCTGCGGCTTTCGGGATCCATCCCTTAGCCGTTTCCATGATATCGCATACCATATACTCTTAAGTGCATTATAATCCTCGCGGTTATATGCCAACTCTGGTATCGCTTTATCAAAACATGTCGAGTAAGGTGTCATACGAATTGGAATACTAACCCCTCGCCAATTCTGGCGACGGGGTTAGCATTCCACCCTTCTAGAGGGACACGACATGTATGTAACCCCTAACCCCGGTTAAAGTCAAACAGAGCCTCAGCTCCACAAAATGGATGCTGCCACCGAGACACAAGTCTGCCCTCCTGCTGCTGGGAGTCCTCCCAGAGCAGGAGATAAGGACAAAGGGTTTCCTGCCAGGGGCGGTGCCAGCACCGTCCCAGACAGGGTTTTGTGTATTGTAGGTAGGCAGGGCTTTAGAGGAAGGTGACTGCACGTGGCACCCCGGTGCTCACTGTGCATAGGCTGGCTGGAACCAGTTCCAGGGTCACTCCAGACCCTGTGCTGGGGAAAAGCCCGCCAAGGAAGTGGGTGTAACCACCCCCCTCCTAGTCCCACCCATAGGGCAGGACTTAGTCGCGTGCCAGCCCCTTTTTTACAGGATAAAGGTAGAGACTGGCCCCCTTCCAAATCAGATCATCTTTGAATCCTGAAACTACTTTCCACGAAAGGAACTCAAGACTTCTTCCTAAGATTTCTCCCTTGTGACTAAGGAGTAGTCACCCTGCATCCGCAGGCACCATCTACAGAACCCTGCGGTCTGCTGCAAGTCCTTCCTCCGGAATCCGACTGCCCAGCTCGACGAGAACCGGCTTCCCTGGCACCTCTGACCTCTACCTACATCATCAGTCACGCTGAGATTCGTGGGTGTGACGAGACCTCGAGGGACCGGCCATCTTCAAGACTGCACGACTTCTGAACAACAAGCCCGCCGAGTGAATTCCTGGTGAGTGCTTTGGGGTCCGAGAAGCCCCCACCCTGAGCAGCTCCAGCACCGAAGAGCAGCCCCCCAGCATCTCCACGATCTGCGTGGGGCCCTTCTGCTTTTTACTGCTCACCGCGTTGTTTGGCTACTAGCCCGCTGGCTTGTGGCCTTCCTGACGACGCCCGACGACATTTCTGCTGCTGGTCTGGTTGCTCCAGACTGGCCCTTGCTTCCCTCCATCGGAGAAGTACCCTGGACCCTCCTGGTCCGCCCAAGACGCCATTTTAGGTCCACCGCGTGGGCCTTGCATTTGCCAAGACTTGTTGCCCAATCCTGGGTCCAGCGACGTCGACAGCAAGAACCTTCGTGGGACAGCTCGCACCTCCATCCTGGTCGCCGACAACGCTTCCTGGTCCGAGAGACTGCAGAGCCCAGCAGCGCCCACTCACCTGACTGCGGTGACTTCGCCCGGTGCCATCCTGGTGCCCACTTAATCACTGGCTAGTGATTCAAGAACTTGGTCCCCTCTGCTTTCAGGTTTTCGTCTTCCTTGATCCAGGCTTGGATCCCTCGAACTTTTCTTCACTGGTCGCCTGCCAGCAACTTCTTCCTTCCAGGCTCCTGGTCCGGCAACGAGATCCCCGACGTCTTTTCAGACCTATGCAGCTGCAGCCCCTGGGCTAGGTAACTTCGGCACTCCGGTGTCCCAGCATAGCCTCACTATCCAAGGGTCAGGATCCACTGTCGTTTTCTCCCTACCAGGTCGGGTTCGCCCGTGAACACTAACTTTGTGAATTCTAGCTTCCATAGACTTTGTCCCGCATCCCGCGTGAGAGTGCACACTCTGCACCCGAGTCCCCTGGGCCTCCTAGTAGTAATCTAACGATTCCCTAGTCCAGTCCTAGCGATTCCAAAGCCTATTAGAACTGTTACTTACCTGCTAGTAATTCGCATTCCACTTTTAGAGTATATGGTTTTTCGTGCCCCTCGGGCATTTGTGTATAACGTGCTAACTTAAAGTATTTTCGTAAGAGTTTTGTTGTGTGCTTAGCTCCCTGTCTCATAAAGAGCCAGGGTAGTCTTGTTATAAATAAATACACTGTTTATTTTCATAACAACTTGTGTGGTGTCCTTTCACTGGGTGTTCAAGGGGTAATGTGATGGTAAAACAGCTGGCTTAACACGCCCTCTAGAGTCTTAGCCTTAGACTGCTCGTATCCATGCTACTAGGATAGCTGGTCTATCAGGTTGACTTACAACCAATCATCAATAAGGGTTGTTTGGACTGATATATAGTGATCACTAGAATAGTGAACACTGCACATCAGGCCAACTTCTCACATTGGTGAGCAGCGGTTGGGATTTGAGCTTGCTGTTGTTTTACCACACATGCCCTAAGAATATCTTGTGAAAGATCACATAAGTACTAAAGGTACATATAACTTAGCTTAGAATACTCTGAGTTCTACTGAACCAGCTGTTGTAGCTCCTAGGGCCTAGCACACCCTAAGCTACAACTCTAGCAAGGGATCAGTAGGCAAACATATAGTGTAGGTAAGTGCACCACTTACACCTCACTAGAAAAGCATGTCGACTCAGGGAGACTCTACTGAGACTCCCCTGGTCAGTGATGACCCTCCACAGGTCACTTCAAGATATGCAGCTCTCAGTTTCCATGAGATGAGACAGATCTGTGTCTCCAGAAAACTGAAGCAGGGGTCTAACCCCACCATTCCCTTTCTGATAGGTCTCTTAGAGACATATGATGCCAGAAAGCTTTCTCAGTTACATGAGAACATGCCAGCCTTAGAGGGAACCTCTGGGGATCCAGACCTCCCCAACACTGCTACTGCAGTTGAGGAGGAGGATCAAGAGGAACTCTCTGGGGATGAGGTAGACAAAGGTCTTGAGGTAGTCAGAAGGCTAACCAGGGCCAACTTAGACTTACTTGGGCTAGGATCTGGGGGACCCCCAGTACTGACCCGAAGTGGGCCTAACCTTGGAGTTAGGAGAGATAGATCTCTTTCTAGGGACTCCAATAGATCTCTGCACTCTAATGCCTCTTCCCAGAGGAGAAGGAGCTCTCCCCAGTGGAGATGGACTTCCCCTCAGAGAAGAGAGCATGAAGCAAGGATGAGACAAGCCAAACTGAGGATTGAAAGGGAAGAACTTGCCCTGGCCAAAGAGAAGCTTGCCTTTGCTAGAGAGCAGCAGATGAGTGGGATAGTTCCCACTGGTGGCAGCAATCTCCCAAGAGATAGAGAGAAGGGTTTAGATACTAAACACCTGACTAAAATAGTGCCCCCCTTTAAGCAAGGGGATGACATCCAGAAATGGATGGCTGCTCTGGAGAGGGCCTGCACTGTGCAGTGCATTCCCCAGAGTCAGTGGGCAGCTATACTGTGGCTCTCCTTTGATGGCAAAGGTAGAGATAAGCTCCTCACTACAAGAGTTGAGGATGCTAACAATTACCAGGTCCTGAAAAATGCACTGGTTGATGGGTTTGGCTTAACCACTGAGCAGTACAGGTTGCTGTTCAGAGACACCCAGAAAACTCAGTCTCAGGACTGGTCAGACTTTGTTGATTGTGCCACTAAGGCTTTGGAAGGCTGGCTACTGGGTAGCAAGGTTACTGACTTCACCGGATTGTATAATCTTATTATGAGAGAGCAAGTCTTAAATAATTGTCAGAACCAGTTATTACACCAGCACCTGGTAGACTCTGATCTGACCTCTCCACAAGAATTGGGTAAGAGGGCAGACAAATGGGTCAGAACCAGGATTAGGCCCAAGAACCAAGGTGGTGACCAGAAAAAGGAATCAACCAAGCCTCAAGAGAAGGGTGGGAATAAATCTTCAGATCAAACCACATCAGGGCCCCAAAAATCCTCTGAGGGGGGTGGGTCCCAGAATCCTTCCAATAACCAGAAGAAACCTTATTGTTACCCCTGTAAACAGGTGGGTCATTTAAAAACTGACAGCAGTTGCCCAAAGAATAACAATAAGGAAAACATACCCCCAAGTAACATTCCCAAACCTCCTGTTACTACTAGTAGTAATCCCCCAGGTGGTGGGAGTGCCCCCAAAAATTTGGGTGCATTTACTTTGGGAGTTCCTGGGGACTCTGGCCTAACCAGGTCCCCAAACTTAGATACTCTTGTCTGTGAGACTGGCATGGGGTTTGCCAACTTCACAACTTGTCCCAACACTTTGGGCAAGTACAGACAGGAGCCCCTCATCAATGGTATAAAAGTTGAGGCCTATAGAGATACAGGGGCTAGCATCACTATGGTGACTGACAGTCTAGTCCCCTCAAGGCAACTTTTACCTGGTGCCACATACCAGGTGACCAATATTGATGGAGTACAGAGAGATCATCCCATGGCAGTGGTCAATCTCAGCTGGGGAGGTGTCACTGGCCACAAGAGAGTGGCAGTGTCACCAAACTTGCCTGTAGATTGCCTACTGGGGAATGATTTAGAGCTCTCAGCCTGGGCTGAAGTAGAGCAAGAAACCCATTCTAGAATGGTAAACCCCCATGGTAAGGTTAGTGGGGCAGTGTTAGTCACAGCCCCAGTCCAAGATGTCCTCCCTGAACAGGTCAGGAGGGTTGTGCCAGTCACAACCCAATCTCAGACAACTTCCTTCCCAGAACAGGTTGTCAAGGCTGTCATGGTAACAGCCCACACCCAAACTGAGCCCCTTCCTGAAAAGGTTGGGAGAGTTGTGATGGCCACAGCTCAAACTCAGACAGATGATAGTGTTGTGAAGCCTGAAACTATGGATCACTCCACTCAGACAGAGAGCATTGAGGAGGAAGAGAAATCTCCCTCCCACCAGACTTTAGGAAAGGATCAGCCTCCTCAGGGAACTGATCTGACCCCTTGTGAAGAAACTGCCACAGAGGTAGTCAGGCCTAGCCTGGCAGAACCCCTGATGTCAGTGGACCCTTCCAAGGTGGGACCCAGTCTGGAGCAGGTAACCTGCCCCTCTCTACCCTGCCTCAGTCAGCCCAGGGCTGTAGAGGTCAGGGAGGCCAGTGGTGGACCCCAAGGGGCCCCCTGTCCAAAAGAATTTCTCAATCGACAGATTAAGGGCACTGAAGCTAGTAGTCCTAGCCAAGTGAAAATAAAACATACTCCTGAGGGATCCCCCTTAAAATTAGTTAGGGACCTCCCACAGATGGACACTGTTGGGCACAGCCAAACTTGGGACCTGAGGGCCCCAAACCTGACCTGTCCCTCCAGTAAGCCAAACAGAGGGACCCAACCTCCAGCTGTAGGTAGCCAGAGGTTGACCCTGAGAGCCCAAAACAACTCAGTCTTGGAAAGAAAGGCCTCTATGGTGGATAATGATTGGAGGAAGCTGAGCCCAAAGTTAATGGAGCCTCACTTCAGTACTCCATTTCAGCACCAGCCTTTTTCTTTGACAAAACACACCACAGGTAGAGATTCCCTATGGTGGAGACCCTCAGACACCCTTAGGGTGAGGGATTGCTTAGTGGACCATGACACAGGGGGTAACCATGCCAGTGCTGGTACTTCCTTAAATGGCCACTTAGGCAATATAGGCTTACCTGGACAAGGATAGCCTTATCTCCTTTCGTTTGGGGGGGGGTTATGTAGGAAGGTAGAACCCTGACTATGGTTGCCCCCAACTTTTTGCCTGGTGTTTTGCTGGTTTTCTGACTTAGTTGACCTGAGGCCCTGCTATTCAGGACCTCAGGCCCACTGCTCTTTCTGTAAAATGGATTCCATGTACCTTAGGTACATATCTAAATTGGATACTGAGTCACCTTATCAGTCCCTGTACAGTGTACCTTAGGTACCCAGGGCATAGGTGTACCCAGGGCCTACCAGGGGCTGCAGCATGTATTATGCCACCCCTGGCTGGCCATCCAAATCTGACACAACTGGCTGCTTGACAGCTGGGGCAAGGTGGTGTAATCACCCTTTGCTTTAGATATAGTATACCTATATCTAACCCTAAAATGGACACACAGATCTCCTATCAGTCACTCCTATGGCAGGCCTTAACAATCCTGAAGGCAGAGTGCTTGGAATCGTGTGAGATGGTGCTCTGGCATGAGCTGAGCCCGTCTGCGGCTTTCGGGATCCATCCCTTAGCCGTTTCCATGATATCGCATACCATATACTCTTAAGTGCATTATAATCCTCGCGGTTATATGCCAACTCTGGTATCGCTTTATCAAAACATGTCGAGTAAGGTGTCATACGAATTGGAATACTAACCCCTCGCCAATTCTGGCGACGGGGTTAGCATTCCACCCTTCTAGAGGGACACGACATGTATGTAACCCCTAACCCCGGTTAAAGTCAAACAGAGCCTCAGCTCCACAAAATGGATGCTGCCACCGAGACACAAGTCTGCCCTCCTGCTGCTGGGAGTCCTCCCAGAGCAGGAGATAAGGACAAAGGGTTTCCTGCCAGGGGCGGTGCCAGCACCGTCCCAGACAGGGTTTTGTGTATTGTAGGTAGGCAGGGCTTTAGAGGAAGGTGACTGCACGTGGCACCCCGGTGCTCACTGTGCATAGGCTGGCTGGAACCAGTTCCAGGGTCACTCCAGACCCTGTGCTGGGGAAAAGCCCGCCAAGGAAGTGGGTGTAACCACCCCCCTCCTAGTCCCACCCATAGGGCAGGACTTAGTCGCGTGCCAGCCCCTTTTTTACAGGATAAAGGTAGAGACTGGCCCCCTTCCAAATCAGATCATCTTTGAATCCTGAAACTACTTTCCACGAAAGGAACTCAAGACTTCTTCCTAAGATTTCTCCCTTGTGACTAAGGAGTAGTCACCCTGCATCCGCAGGCACCATCTACAGAACCCTGCGGTCTGCTGCAAGTCCTTCCTCCGGAATCCGACTGCCCAGCTCGACGAGAACCGGCTTCCCTGGCACCTCTGACCTCTACCTACATCATCAGTCACGCTGAGATTCGTGGGTGTGACGAGACCTCGAGGGACCGGCCATCTTCAAGACTGCACGACTTCTGAACAACAAGCCCGCCGAGTGAATTCCTGGTGAGTGCTTTGGGGTCCGAGAAGCCCCCACCCTGAGCAGCTCCAGCACCGAAGAGCAGCCCCCCAGCATCTCCACGATCTGCGTGGGGCCCTTCTGCTTTTTACTGCTCACCGCGTTGTTTGGCTACTAGCCCGCTGGCTTGTGGCCTTCCTGACGACGCCCGACGACATTTCTGCTGCTGGTCTGGTTGCTCCAGACTGGCCCTTGCTTCCCTCCATCGGAGAAGTACCCTGGACCCTCCTGGTCCGCCCAAGACGCCATTTTAGGTCCACCGCGTGGGCCTTGCATTTGCCAAGACTTGTTGCCCAATCCTGGGTCCAGCGACGTCGACAGCAAGAACCTTCGTGGGACAGCTCGCACCTCCATCCTGGTCGCCGACAACGCCTCCTGGTCCGAGAGACTGCAGAGCCCAGCAGCGCCCACTCACCTGACTGCGGTGACTTCGCCCGGTGCCATCCTGGTGCCCACTTAATCACTGGCTAGTGATTCAAGAACTTGGTCCCCTCTGCTTTCAGGTTTTCGTCTTCCTTGATCCAGGCTTGGATCCCTCGAACTTTTCTTCACTGGTCGCCTGCCAGCAACTTCTTCCTTCCAGGCTCCTGGTCCGGCAACGAGATCCCCGACGTCTTTTCAGACCTATGCAGCTGCAGCCCCTGGGCTAGGTAACTTCGGCACTCCGGTGTCCCAGCATAGCCTCACTATCCAAGGGTCAGGATCCACTGTCGTTTTCTCCCTACCAGGTCGGTTTCGCCCGTGAACACTAACTTTGTGAATTCTAGCTTCCATAGACTTTGTCCCGCATCCCGCGTGAGAGTGCACACTCTGCACCCGAGTCCCCTGGGCCTCCTAGTAGTAATCTAACGATTCCCTAGTCCAGTCCTAGCGATTCCAAAGCCTATTAGAACTGTTACTTACCTGCTAGTAATTCGCATTCCACTTTTAGAGTATATGGTTTTTCGTGCCCCTCGGGCATTTGTGTATAACGTGCTAACTTAAAGTATTTTCGTAAGAGTTTTGTTGTGTGCTTAGCTCCCTGTCTCATAAAGAGCCAGGGTAGTCTTGTTATAAATAAATACACTGTTTATTTTCATAACAACTTGTGTGGTGTCCTTTCACTGGGTGTTCAAGGGGTAATGTGATGGTAAAACAGCTGGCTTAACACGCCCTCTAGAGTCTTAGCCTTAGACTGCTCGTATCCATGCTACTAGGATAGCTGGTCTATCAGGTTGACTTACAACCAATCATCAATAAGGGTTGTTTGGACTGATATATAGTGATCACTAGAATAGTGAACACTGCACATCAGGCCAACTTCTCACAACATGTTTTGATAAAGCTATACCAAAGTTAGCATTTAACCGCGAGGATTATAATGCACTTAAGAGTATATGGTATAGCGTTATCATGGAACAGCTATTTGGACTTGGTTCCGCAAGCTGCAAACGGGCTCGGCTCATGCCAGAGCACCATCTCACATAATTCCAAGCACTCTGCCTTCAGGATTGATAAGGCCTGCCATAGGAGTGACTGATAGGAATATATGTGTCCATTTTAGGGTTAGATATAGGAATACTATATCTAAAGCAAAGGGTGTGTTAGAAAGGCGACCCCGGGGCGGGGGGGCAGAAGATGTCTGACTGGCCACCCCTAGGTCCACCCCTCCGTCGAGAAGTAGCTGAACGATATCGAGAAGCCTCCTGGGTGAGGGTCCTCTCCTAGGATCGTACAGCAGAGTAACCACAACACTACAAACGGACACTACACCAGAGGTTAAGTTCTTAAGCTTTATCAATAATAAAGGTTGTTTGATATGTACAGGCAGATCGAGGGATCTGTAGAGTCTCGTAAAAGGGACAGGGTAGCGGGATAGTCTCAAACGGGGTGCAGGAAGGGATACCCTGCGCACAGCTCTCAATCCTTGAGCCGGGGGTTCCGAGAGGTCGAGCCGCGGCAGCGCCAGCAGGACCCGAGGTGGTTTCGTCGAAGACTGGCCGCGGCAGCGCCAGCAGGCTCTCAAGATGGTTCGGCAAAGATGGGCCGCGGCAGCGCCAGCAGGCTCTCAAGATGGTTCAGCAAGGTGGGCCGCGGCAGCGCCAGCAGGCTCTCAAGATGGTTCAGCAAGGTGGGCCGCGGCAGCGCCAGCAGGCTCTCAAGATGGTTCAGCAAGGTGGGCCGCGGCAGCGCCAGCAGGCTCTCAGGGTAGCTTCGGGTTACGGGAAAGATGAGTTCTTCTGGTGTCGGCCGTGACAGCGTCAGTAGGGCTTTCCAATCCAGCATACAACTCGCGTCCTACTCCGGGGCTGGCCCAGATATAGGGCTGGAGTCCTTTGATGTCCGGACCCTCGTGCCTGGGGGCCAGAGGGGCCGGGATGATGGTGTCCAGACACCCAGCAGGGGGGTGGAGCCAGCGCCCAGGGAGGCCGGAGGGCGATCGATACCAGGCGTCCGCGGACAGCTGGAGGCCATCGAAACTCCCCTTCCTCCGGGATCTGTCGAGTGGCCACTCGACCACCTGGGTGGATCTTGGTGCCTCGATGTCGGGGCTTCGCTGGAGGCCTGGGCCGGGGCCGAGGCCACGTGTTCGTGACGTGGTGGGCCCAAGATGGAGTCAGGCCGGTAGTGGTGGTCCGGGATGGTAACCGGACGGGCAGTGTTGGGGCGTGCAGGGTCGGGCAAAAGGGGCCGCCCGAGGCTCGGTGGAGGGCCGATGTCGTTCTGGGCCCGCCATGCGGGAGGGGTAGGACCACGCCATGAGGCCGGGTCCAACACGCGCCCCCCCCAGCTGAAGGCAGGGGAGAGTTACCCATCTTCTTGGGGGTTCTCCTCGCTGAGGCTGAAGAATCGGGACAGGCCGTCAGCATTGGCGTGGTCGTTGCCGGGGCGATGCTCCACAGTGAAGTCCATCCCCTGCAGGGAGATGGACCATCGCAACAGTTTCGGGTTTTCTCCCCGCATCTGCATCAACCACCGCAGCAGGGGCCGGTGGTCGGACTGGACCCGGAAGTGGGTGCCAAAGCGGTAGGGCCGGAGCTTCTTTAGGGCCCATACGACGGCAAAGGCTTCCCTCTCGATGGTGCTCCATCGCTGTTCTCTAGCCAGCAGGCGCCGACTGATGAAGGCCACGGGAAGGTCGACCCCCTCAGGGTTTACTTGTGACAGGGGCGGTGCACATGGCAGTCTTTAGTGTCTCGAAGGCTGCTTGGCACTCGGGGGTCCAGTGCACCTTCTGTGGTAGTTTTTTGGATGTTAGTTCAGTGAGAGGCCCCACAATGCTCCCATAGTCTTTTATGAAGCGCCGATAATATCCTGTGAGCCCCAGGAAGGCTCGGACTGCGGTCTGGGTGACCGGGGGCTCCCAGGCCCGGATGGCGTCAATCTTTGGCTGGAGGGGAGCCACTTGGCCGCTCCCTACTTGGTGCCCTAGATAGGTCACGGACCCTTGGCCTTTCTGGCACTTGCTGGCCTTTATTGTTAGTCCGGCCCGTCGGAGGGCCGTCAGGACCTCCCAGAGGTGGGTCAGGTGCTCATCCCAGTGGAGGCTGTACACCGCAATGTCGTCTAGATAGGTGACGCTGAACTCCTCTAGTCCGGCCAGCACCCAATTCACGAGTCTCTGGAAGGTGGCCGGGGCGTTTTTCATGCCGAAGGGCATCACTTTGAAATGATAGTGGCCATCAGGGGTCGAGAAGGCCGATTGTTCCTGTGCTCCAGGGGTGAGGCCGATCTGCCAATACCCAGCCGTGAGGTCGAAGGTGCTGAGATACTTTGCGGCCCCATGGCGATCGATCAGTTCATCCGCCCGGGGGATGGGATGGGCGTCGGTCCTGGTGACTGCATTCAGTCCCCGGTAGTCAACACAGAACCGGAGCTCCGGGGGTGCGCCGGGGCGGCGGCTTTAGGGACCAGGACAACGGGACTGGCCCAGGGACTGGCGGAGGGTTCGACTACCCCCAGAGCTAGCATCTTAGCCACTTCGGATTGAAGGCAGGCCCGCACTCGGTCGGGCACTCGGAAAGCTCGGTGTCTTACAGGCGGGCTATCCCCGGTGTCCACATCGTGGACACACCACCGGGTGACTCCAGGAGTGAGGGAGAATAGATCCGCAAATTGCCCCAGCAGCTTCCGGCAGTCTTGGTGCTGTTCTGGGGTCAGGGTAGAGGAGAGCGTGACCCCTTCGATGAAGCCGTCTTTCTCGGAGGTGCTAATGAGATCTGGTAGAGGCTCGGAGTCGTCTTCAGCTCCGTCATCTGTCGCTAGCAGCAGGCTTAGTTCAGTGCGGGCAAAGTGCGGCTTGAGCCGGTTAGCGTGCAGAACCCGGAGGGGGTTCCTGGGGGACTCCATGTCCACCAGATAGGTGACGGGGCTCTTGCGCTCCACCACTTTGAAGGGCCCGTCCATTTGTCCTGGAGGGCACAAGGTTCAATCGGGGACATGACCCAGACCTGCTGGCCCGGCTCGAACTCGATGGACGAGGTGTTCTGGTCATACCAGCGCTTTATCTCCTCCTGGCTGGCCTCCAGGTTGGCCTCGGCAAGTTCCCGGAACTTCCGAGTCTGGTTGCCGAGTGTCAGGAGGTTCCGGTAGACATCCGGTAGAGCATCTCGGACTGTAGTCTCCCAGCCTTCCTTGACCAGGCTGAGGGGGCCTCGGACCGGGTGCCCATATAACAGTTCAAAGGGGCTGAACCCCAGGGATTTCTGGGGTACCTCGCGATATGCAAACAGGAGGCAGGGCAGCAGGACATCCCATTTGCGTCGTAGCGGCTCCTCTAGGCCCTTGATCATTCCCTTCAGTGTTCGGTTAAACCGCTCCACAAGTCCATTTCCCTGGGGGTGAAACGGGGTGGTGAACTTATATGTGACCCCGCACTGTTGCCACAGGGACCGCATATATTTAGACATAAAGTTGGTGCCCCGATCACTCACGACTTCTCGGGGGAAGCCGACTCGGGAGAAGATCCCCATTAGGGCTCGGCCTACTACTGGGGCCGTGACTGTTCGGAGGGGGATGGCCTCAGGATAGCGGGTGGCATGGTCCACTAGGACGAGGATGAAGCGGTGCCCTTGAGAGGTGCGGGGGTCCAGGGGCCCCACAATGTCTATCCCCACTCGCTCGAAGGGGGTGGTGACCACGGGAAAAGGATGGAGTGGGGCTTTGACTTTCCCCCCGCTCTTCCCGCTGGCTTGACAAGTCAGGCAGGTTCGGCAGTGATTGTTCACATCGTTGCGCATTTTCGGCCAGTAGAAATGGGTCACCAGGCGGCTGTAAGTTTTGTCCTGCCCCAGGTGCCCGGCGAGGGGCACGTCATGTGCCAAGTTCAGGAGGAAGTCTCTGAATCGAAGGGGAACGACCAGCACCCGGCTGGCCCCTAGTTCGGCAATCTTCTGTTCGCTGTAGAGAAGGTCGTGGTCCCAATAGACCCAGTGGGACCCCGAGGGGTCTCCAGCGACTTGAGTGGCGGCTTGTTGTCGGATTCCCTCGAGGGAGGGACAGGATTTCTGTTCCTGCCGGAATTGTTCGCGGGTGGGGCCACCTTCTTGGCGCCATTGAGCTAGTTCTGGAAGGTGGCCGAGCTCGGTGAGGTCTTCATGGCTGGGCCCCTGGGTTCTAGGTTCAGGGTCGGCGTCCTCGGGGACGGCGGGCGGTGGAGGTGCGGGCCACTCCGGCTCCTCGGTCGGGGCATCCTCCGTTGGGGCGGAGGCTCGGGCGGACATTGAGCGGGTGGTCGCACAGACCCACTCAGGAAGGCCTAGCATCCCCAGATGCTCTCTCCGCTCGACGCCGGCCCAGGGGGAACTTTCCAGGTTGTTCCCAAGGAGGCAGTCCACGGGGGCATCGTCCCGGACGGTCACCTTCAGCATGCCCGACACCCCTCCCCATTCGAAGGGGATGCGGGCCATCTGGCACAAACTCTCAGAGTTGTCCGCCGACCGTACTGGGCACAGGACGTTGGGAAGAATTTGTTCGGAGGTCACCAAGTGGTGCCGGGTCGCTGGTTCATCGGGCAGAGGGGGTCATTCGCATAATGACCCTGTCGCTGGCATCTGTGGCACGTAACATTCGGGCGGGGCCCCGGCCTTGCTGGGGGAACCCCCCTTTGGCCCAGGGATGGCGAAGTGGAGGTAGGGGAGGACCCCGTGGGGGCGTCTCGGCCCCTGCTCCGGCCTCCTCCGCCGCCTCGTGGTCGGTGGTTCCCCGGGGATCCCCGGCCATAGTCTCCCACCGGGCTCCAGGGGACTCGGGTGCTCACCCATCTATCAGCCTCGACAGCGAGTTTTTGTGGCTCGGTCAGTTTGCTGTCGAGGAGGTGCTGCCGGAGTTCGATAAAGCAGTTGTTGGAAAGGTGTTCCCATATAATGAGGTCGACCAACTGCTGGTAGGTGGTGACCTGACTGCCTTTGATCCACCCCTCGAAGGCTCTGCTATAAAAGTTCACGTATTCCACCCATGTGGTACCGGGGATTTTTTTTACAGTCTCAGAATCGCTGCCGGTACATTTAGGGGGTGAGTCCGTAGCGAGTGAGGAGAGCGGTTTTCATGTGTTCATAGGAGGTCATCTCGGCGTCGGGAAGTTCTAGCAGGGCGTCCCTCCCTTCGTTAACGAACTTCCCCTATAGGCCGGCGCCCCAGTCCTTGAGGGGTACTCGATGGGCGGTCATGGCGACCTCGTAGGCTTTGAACCACTGTTGGATGTCGTTGTTCTTATAGTATTCTTTGACGACATCCTTGGGTATGTGCACCTTCGTGTCCACCGGCGGGGGCGAGGTCTTGCCCCGGAGGTGCTGGTCTCGTTTGTCTTGGCCTTGATTTCTAGTTCTTTTAAGCCACGCTCATGCTCGAGCATGAGTCTCTTTTCCTCGAGGTCGCTTTGTCTTCGTTTCTCCTCCAGGTCTCCTTCTAGCCGCAGTTGCTCGAGTGCTATTTTCTTTTCCGCCAGCTGCAGTTCCCCGTCCAGCCGCAGTCTGGCGAGCTCCAATTCGTGGAGCCGGTTCCTCTCTCGTTCTCGGGCGTCTTTGTGGGAGAGGCCCGTGTCTAGATTTGCGGATCGTTCCCCTGCTGGGGTCGTGTCGGTCTCCGGGCGTCCGTTCGGGCCCGGGTTGTCTTCATTCTGGGGTGGCGTGGCACCGGCGTCCACCCATGCTTGTAGGGCCGATTTAAAGTCTTCCTTGGTGCTTAGGCCCGTGGTAGCGATGCCCAGGTCTTTGCAGAATTGTTTTAATTCCTTGTGACTGTAATCTTCCATTTTCTCTTTCTGGAATTCCGTAGTCGGTCTTGTTTCTTGTGTAGTCATGGTCGTAGTGTGTTTTTCTCGGTAGTGAGCGAATCACTCTCTGTACGATCTGCGTCAGCTCGGATCCCGTCGGTTGCCACCACTGTTAGAAAGGCGACCCCGGGGGGGGGGGGCAGAAGATGTCTGACTGGCCACCCCTAGGTCCACCCCTCCGTCGAGAAGTAGCCGAGCGGTATCGAGAGGCCTCCTGGGTGAGGGTCCTCTCCTAGGATCGTACAGCAGAGTAACCACAACACTACAAACGGACACTACACCAGAGGTTAAGTTCTTAAGCTTTATCAATAATAAAGGTTGTTTGATATGTACAGGCAGATCGAGGGATCTGTAGAGTCTCGTAAAAGGGACAGGGTAGCGGGATAGTCTCAAACGGGGTGCAGGAAGGGATACTCTGCGCACAGCTCTCAATCCTTGAGCCGGGGGTTCCGAGAGGTCGAGCCGCGGCAGCGCCAGCAGGACCCGAGGTGGTTTAGTCGAAGACTGGCCGCGGCAGCGCCAGCAGGCTCTCAAGATGGTTCGGCAAAGATGGGCCGCGGCAGCGCCAGCAGGCTCTCAAGATGGTTCAGCAAGGTGGGCCGCGGCAGCGCCAGCAGGCTCTCAAGATGGTTCAGCAAGGTGGGCCGCGGCAGCGCCAGCAGGCTCTCAAGATGGTTCAGCAAGGTGGGCCGCGGCAGCGCCAGCAGGCTCTCAGGGTAGCTTCGGGTTACGGGAAAGATGAGTTCTTCTGGTGTCGGCCGTGACAGCGTCAGTAGGGCTTTCAAATCCAGGATACAACTCGCGTCCTACTCTGGGGCTGGCCCAGATATAGGGCTGGAGTCCTTTGATGTCCGGACCCTCGCGCCTGGTGTCCAGACACCCAGCAGGGGGGTGGAGCCAGCGCCCAGGGAGGCCGGAGGGCGATCGATACCAGGCGTCCGCGGACGGCTGGAGGCCATCGAAACTCCCCTTGCTCCGGGATCTGTCGAGTGGCCACTCGACCACCTGGGTGGATCTTGGTGCCTCGATGTCGGGGCTTCGCTGGGGTCCTGGGCCGGGGCCGAGGCCACGTGTTCGTGACGTGGTGGGCCCAAGATGGAGTCAGGCCGGTAGTGGTGGTCCGGGATGGTAACCGGACCGGCAGTGTTGGGGCGTGCAGGGTCGGACAAAAGGGGCCGCCCGAGGCTCGGTGGAGGGCCGATGTCGTTCTGGGCCCGCCATGCGGGAGGGGTAGGACCGTGCCATGAGGCCGGGTCCAACACGGTGTTTACACCACCTTGCCCCAGCTGTCGTGCAGCCAGTTGTGTCTGTTTGGGTGGCCAGCCAGGGGTGGCATAATACATGCTTCAGCCCCTGGTAGGCCCTGGGTACACCTATGCCCTGGATACCTAAGGTATGCTGTACAGGGACTGATAAGGTTGCCCAGTACCAATTGGTAAAATGCACCTAAGGTACATGGTTGTAATTTAGAGAGAGAACAGCTAGGCTGTGGGTCTGATTAGCAGGCCCACAGTCAGGGAAAGTCGTAAATCAGTGAAGCAAAAAGCAAAAATCTGGGGTGGCCATGGGATTGCAGACCCCACTCTCCTACATAACCCCCCCCAAACTTAGGGACATTAAACTAACCTTGACCAGGTGAGTCTTCTTGCTCTAAGTGGAAGTACCTGGAGAGACCATCTGCATTACCATGGTCAGTTCCTGGGCGGTGCTCCACTGTAAAGTCCATCCCCTGTAGGGAAATGGACCACCTAAGAAGTTTGGGGTTTTCACCCTTCATTTGATTTAGCCATAAGAGGGGCTTATGGTTGGTCTGAACTTTGAAGTGAGTACCAAACAAGTATAGCCTCAACGTCTTCAGGGCCCAAACCACAGCAAAGGCCTCCCTCTCAATAGCTGACCAACGTTTCTCTCTAGGGGTCAGCCTTCTGCTTATAAAAGCAATGGGCTGGTCATGACCATCAATATTCAGCTGAGATAGAACAGCTCCCACACCCAACTCAGAAGCATCTGTTTGGACAATGAATGGCTTGGAGTAGTCTGGACTCTTGAGAATAGGTGCAGTGCACATGGCCTGCTTTAGGTCATCGAATGCCTTCTGACAGCTAACTGTCCACTGAACTTTCTTTGGCATTTTCTTACTTGTCAGGTCATTAAGTGGGGTCACAATGGTCCCATAATTTCTGACAAATTTCCTGTAATAACCAGACAGGCCCAAGAAAGCTCTGACCTGTGTCTGGGTGGTTGGAGGAGCCCAGTCCTTTATGGCCTGTATCTTGCTCTCCAGAGGTTGAACTTGGCCTCCACCTACAAGGTGGCCCAAGTATACAACTTGACTCTGCTCTATCTGGCACTTAGTAGCCTTGATAGTGAGGCCTGCCTTTTGCAGGGCCTCTAAAACTTTCCTCAGGTGGATCAGGTGATCCTCCCAGGTGGAGCTAAAGACAGCAATATCATCTAGATATGCTGCACAGAAGTCATCCAACCCAGTGAGAACTTGGTTCACCAACCTTTGAAAAGTGGCAGGGGCATTTTTCAAACCAAAGGGCATCACCACAAATTGGTAATGACCTCCTGGGGTAGAAAATGCTGTCTTGGCCTTGGCATCCTCAGCTAACCTGATTTGCCAATAACCAGCTGTTAGGTCAAATGTACTTAAGAAAGTTGCAGAAGCCAACTTGTCTATCAGTTCATCTGCCCTGGGTATTGGATGGGCATCTGTCTTAGTGACAGCCTTGAGACCCCTGTAGTCTACGCAAAACCTCATCTCTCTCTTACCATCCTGGGTGTGAGGTTTAGGCACTAGAACTACAGGACTAGCCCAAGGGCTCTCTGAGGGTTCAATGACTCCCAATTCCAACATCTTTTGTACTTCAGTTTTTATGCAGTCCCTGACGTGGTCAGGTTGCCTGTAGATTTTACTCTTTATAGGCAGACTGTCTCCAGTGTCCACCTCATGTGTGCACCAGTTTGTCTGACTGGGGGTCGGAGAAAACATTTGTCTGAAGGATTGCAGGACTTGCCTACAATCCTGTTGCTGATGCTCAGAGAGGCTGTCAGAAAAGACTACACCATCTACTGACCCATCATCAGGGTTCTGAGTGAGCAGGTCTGGGAGAGGGTCACTCTCTTCCTCCTGTCCCTCATCTGTGGCCATGAGCAAGCCCATGTCCTCCCTGTCAACAAATGCTTTGAGCCTATTCACATGAAGTACTCTGTGAGGGCTCCTTGGAGTTCCCATGTCCACCAAATAGGTGACTTCTCCCTTCTGTTCAATGATGATGTGGGGTCTAGACCATTTGTCTTGGAGAGCTGCTGGGGCCACTGGCTCCAACACCCACACCTTCTGTCCTGAATGGTATACAGTTAGGACAGCCTTTTGGTCATGCCAAGCTTTTTGAAGTTCCTGGCTGGCCTCAAGGTTTTTAGATGCCTTCTCCATGTACTCTGCCATCCTGGAGCGGAGACCAAGTACATTGTCCACTATGTCAAGCTTAGGCTTTTTGAGAGGTAACTCCCATCCTTCCTTCACAAGACATAGGGGTCCTCTTACAGGATGTCCAAACAAAAGCTCAAAAGGGCTGTAACCAACCCCCTTCTGTGGGACCTCTCTGTAAGCAAACAGAAGGCAGGGTAAAAGGATGTCCCATCTTCGCCTAAGCTTTTCTGGTAACCCTTTTATCATCCCTTTGAGGGTCTTGTTGAATCTCTCAACAAGCCCATTGCATTGTGGGTGATAGGGTGTGGTGAATTTGTAATTGACACCACATTCCTTCCACATAGCAGTCAAGTATCCTGACATAAAGTTTGCACCTCTGTCAGAGATCACCTCCTTAGGGAACCCCACTCTGGAGAAAACTCCAACCAGGGCCCTTGCCACAACAGGAGCTGTAGTGGTTCTAAGGGGTTTTAATTTACAACAAGGGGTGGTGATGGACAGAGTCTCTGAATTAAGCAGAATACTCTCACCCAGTCAAGAGATCAGGGCTAGATCCAACACCGTTTTTTAGCTCATTGCACCATCCCAGTTTCAGAACCTGGCTGTATGCAAATTAGTCTGTCCCTGGCCCAGTGCATCATGGGAACAGGGCAGACCAGACTACAAAAGCCAATTCTTACACTGGGAAGGAAACAAGCTTCCGGGGACTGGTTTCTGGCATTTCAGCCGTCTTCGGCCCGGCTTGCTTGAATCCTGATGGTGCAATGAGCAAGGGACTCACATCTGAGTATACCCTTCCACGCTTAGGGTGGACAAAATAATTTACAACAAGGGGTGGTGATGGACAGAGTCTCTGAATTAAGCAGAATACTCTCACCCAGTCAAGAGATCAGGGCTAGATCCAACACCGTTTTTTAGCTCATTGCACCATCCCAGTTTCAGAACCTGGCTGTATGCAAATTAGTCTGTCCCTGGCCCAGTGCATCATGGGAACAGGGCAGACCAGACTACAAAAGCCAATTCTTACACTGGGAAGGAAACAAGCTTCCGGGGACCGGTTTCTGGCATTTCAGCCGTCTTCGGCCCGGCTTGCTTGAATCCTGATGGTGCAATGAGCAAGGGACTCACATCTGAGTATACCCTTCCACGCTTAGGGTGGACAAAATAATTTACAACAAGGGGTGGTGATGGACAGAGTCTCTGAATTAAGCAGAATACTCTCACCCAGTCAAGAGATCAGGGCTAGATCCAACACCGTTTTTTAGCTCATTGCACCATCCCAGTGGTTCTAAGGGGAATAGCTTCTGGATACCTGGTGGCATGATCCACTACCACCAGTATAAATCTGTGCCCAGATGCTGTTGGGGGGTCCATTGGTCCAACAATGTCAATCCCCACTCTTTCAAAGGGAACCCCCACCACAGGTAGTGATATAAGGGGGGCCTTTGTTGTGCCACCTGATTTGCCACTGGCTTGGCAGGTGACACATGAACGACAAAAGTTCTTAGTGTCCTCAGACATATGGGGCCAGTGAAAGTGTGGGGCAAGCCTGTCCCAAGTCTTGTTCTGGCCTAAGTGACCTGCAAGGGGAATTTCATGGGCCAAGGTGAGAAGGAAACCTCTCAGAGTCAAGGGGATGACCAGCCTCCTGGTAGCACCAGGCTTGGGGTCTCTTGCCTCAGAGTAAAGGAGTCCATCGTCCCAGTACACTTTATGGGCACCTGTGGCATTCCCTGCAGCCTCAGCAGCAGCCTGCTGTCTGAGGGGATCAAGAGAGGAACAGTCTAACTGTGCCTGCCTCAAGTCTGCCCTGGAAGGGCCCCCTGTCCCAAGAAACTCAACCTGTTCAGGCTCAAGCTCTTCTAGGACAGTTCCTTCTGGGGTCTTGGGGTCAGTCTCCTGAGAGAGCTGATCCTGTTCCTGAGGCAGGAGGGAAGGGTCAACCTTACCCCTACTGCTCTTTCTCTTGGTTAGTGTCTGGTCCATTGTTCCAGGATCCAGCACTAGTTGAGCTGGGCATTTCTTGGCCTGTGACCTAGTCACAGCAAGGACATGTGCTGACAAACCTAACATTTCCACATGAGTCCTATACTCCACATCTGACCATAAGGAGGATTCCAAATCATTGCCCAAAAGACAGTCCACAGGGAGGCCTGAACTAACAACAACCTTTTTGAGGCCATTTACCCCTCCCCAGGAGAAGTTAACAAGTGCCATACTATGGGAGGTAGTGGCATTGCTAGCATTGGTCACCAGGTAGTCTGCTCCCAGTATTACCTGGTCAGGGTCCACAAAGTTAGGTGTCACCATGGTGACACTGGCACAAGTGTCCCTGTAGGCCTGAGCCATTTTTCCTTTAATCAAAGGCGTCTGCGTGTACTTGCCCAGAGTACTGGGACTTATTGTAGGGGTCATATTCATGTCCCCAGTACAAACAAGAACAGCCTGAGTAGGTGTTCTGACTAAGTCAGAGCCCGCCTCAGTTCCCAGGGTTAACCCCACTATAGCCTTGGGAGGATTACTACCACTACTAACTGTACTAGGGGGTACAGGTGCCTTAGGGGCAGTAGTGGTAGGAGTTGGGCCTTTCTTGGTGCACTCACTAAACCAGTGAGTATTACTTATGCCGTACTGGCACCATGGTTTCTTCTGACCATTCTTCTTCTTTTGGGAATTCTGGGAATTCTGGGACCACCCTCTTTAGATTGTTGGGGCCCTGTTGAAGACTTCTGGTCATTTTGCTTGTTCTCATTACCCTTGGGATCTGCTTTCTTCTGGCCACCACCCTGGTTCTGGTTCTGCTGCTTGACCCTTGTCCTGACCCATCTGTCTGCCTTCTTTCCCAATTCTTGGGGAGAGGTCAGATCTGAGTCAATAAGGTGCTGATGCAACAACTGATTCTGACAATTACTTAAGATTTGTTCTCTCATAATTAGATTATACAATCCTGTGTAATCAGTAACTTTACTTCCCAGTAACCAGCCTTCACAAGCCTTAGTGGCACAATCTACAAAGTCAGTCCAATCTTGAGACTGAATTTTCTGGGTGTCTCTGAACAGCAACCTGTACTGTTCAGTGGTTAAGCCAAACCCATCAATCAGTGTATTCTTCAAGACTTGGTAATTGTTAGCATCCTCAGCTCTAGTAGTGAGGAGCTTATCTCTACCTTTGCCTTCAAAGGAGAGCCACAAAATAGCTGCCCACTGACTCTGGGGGATGCACTGGACAGTGCAGGCCCTCTCCAAAGCAGTCATCCACTTGTGGATGTCATCCCCTTGTTTAAAGGGGGGCACTATTTTACTCAGGTGTCTAGTGTCAAAACTCCTGTCTTTATCCTTAGGGATATTGCTGCCACCAGTGGGGACTACCCCACTTAACTGTTGCTCTCTAGCAAAGGCAAGCTTCTCCTTGGCAAGGGCAAGTTCTTCCCTCTGAATCCTTAGATTAGCCTGTTTCATCCTTGCTTCATGTTCTCTTCTCTGAGGGGAAGTCAGTCTCCTCTGGGGAGAGATCATTCTCCTCTGAGCAGAGGCATGAGAGTGCACAGAGATGTTGGAGTCCCTAGAATGAGATCTATCTCTTCTAACTCCAAAGTTAGGCCTGCTTAGGGTCAGTACTGGGGATCCCCCAGATCCTTCCCTATGTAGGTCTAAGTTGGCCCTAGTAAGCCTGACTAGCTCAGGACCATTGTCTGCCTCATCCCCAGAGATTTCCTCTTCCTCCTCCTCCTCCTCTTCTACTTCTGTTTCAGGGAGGTTGGAGTCTGGGTTACCACGAGTACCTTCTAAGGGGGGCATGCTCCCATCTGTCTGAGAAGCTTTCCTAGCATCATAAGTCTCAAAGAGACCTAACAGAAAAGGAGTGGTAGGGTTAGAACCCTGTTTTAGTTTCCTGGAGGTACACAATTGTCTCATCTCCTGGAAGCTAAGGCCTGCATATCTGGAAGTGACCTGTGGAGGGTCAACAGCCACAAGGGAAGTCTCTGAAGACTCTCCATGGGTAGACATGCTTCTAGTGTGGTGTAAGTGATGCACCTACCTACACTATGGGTTTACCTACTGATCCCTTGCTAAGAGTTGTAGTCAAGGTGTGCTAAGCCTTGTTGCACTACAACAGCTGGTTCAGTAGAACTCAGAGTATTCTAAGTTAAGTTATATGTACCTGGGTACTTATGTGATCTTTCAATTGATATTCTTAGGATACGTGCGAGGTAAAACAACAGCAAGCTCAAATCCCAACCGCTGCACACCAATGTGAGAAGTTGGCCTGATATATAGTGCTCACTATTCTAGTGATCACTTTGTATCATACCAAACAACCCTTATTGATGATTGGTTGTAAGTCAACCTTTCAGACCAGCTATCCTAGTAGCATGGACACGAGCAGTCTTCAGGCTAAACTCTAGAGGGCGTGTTAAGCCAGCTGTTTTACCATCACATATACCCCTTGAACACCAAGTGAAAGTACACCACACAAGTTGTTATGAAAATAAAGGATATTTATTTATAACAAGTCTACCCTGAACTCTTTAGAGTCAGGGAGCTAAGCACAATACAAAACTCTTAAGAAAATACTATAAGTTACACAAATGCCCGAGGGGCACGAAAAACCATATACACAAAAAGTGAAATGCGAAACGCTAACAGGTAAGTAACCAGATCCAGAGGCTTCAGGATCGCTAGGACTACACTACTGAACCCTAAGGTTAGGAGCAGGAGGCCTAGGGAGATCGTGTGCAGAGTGTGCACTCTCACGCGGGATGCGGGAAGAAGTCTATGGATGCTGGATTTCGTAAAGTTAGTGTTATCGGACGAATCCGACTAGTTAGGCTGAAAACGAAAAAGGATCTGGACACTTAGATAGTGAACCTACGTTGGAGCACCGAAATGCTCGAGTTACCTAGCCCAGGGGCTGCGGCTGCATAGGCTTCAAAAGACACCGGGAATCCTCGTTACAGTCTATGGAGCCTGAAGAAGAAGTTGCTGGCAGGCGACCAGTGATGAAGTTTGATGGGATCCAAGCCTGGATCGGAGTTGAAGATGATCTGAAAGCAGAGGGGACTCAGTTCATGATCACTAGCCAGTGATCAGATGGGCACCAGGATGGCACCGGATGAGGGCACCTCGACCAGGTGAGTGGGCGACGCTTGGCTCTGTAGTCTCTCGGACCAGGAGGCGTTGTCGGCGACCAGGATGGAGGGGCGAGCTGTCCCACGAGGGTGTCTGCTGTCGGCGCTGCTGAAACCAGGATTGGAGCAACAAGCCTTGGCAAAGGCAAGCCCACGCGGTGGACTCAAGATGGCGTCTGGAGTGGACCAGGAGGGTCCAGGGTGCTCCTCTGTTGGAGGGGAGCAAGGGCCAGTCTGGAGCAACCAGACCAGCGGTGAAATCGTCGTGGTACGTCGTCAAGAGGGTCACTAGCCAACGGGCAAGTGACCGGACAACGTGGCAAGCAGCAAAGAAGCAGAAGGGCCCCACGCAGATCTCGTGGATGCTGGGAGGCTGGACTTCGGTGCTGGAGCTGCTTAGGGTTAGGGCTTCTCAAACCCCAGTGCACTTACTCGAGGGTCTCTCGGGGGTTGTGCTGGAGAAGCGTCGTGCAGGTCTTGAAGATGGCCGGTCCCACGGGTCTCGTCGCACCCACGAATCTCAGCTGTGCTGGATGATGTAGGTAGAGGTCAGAGATGGCAGGGAATCTGGGTCTCGTCGAGCTGGGCAGTCTTGATCCGGAGGATGGACTTCAGCAAACCGCAAGAGCTTCGATGGTGCCTGCTGGTGCAGGGTGGCTACTCCTTAGCCACAAGGGAGAGTCTTCAGAAGAGTCAAGAGTTCCTTTCGTGGAAAGTAGTTTCAAGATTCAAGATTATCTAATTTGGGAAGGGGGCCTGCTCCTATCTTTATACTAAGAAAAGGGGCTGGCACGCGACTAAGTCCTGCCCTATGGGTGGGACTAGGAGGGGGGTGGTTACACCCCTCTCCTTTGTCCGGTCTCTCCCCAGCTCAGGGGCTGGTGTGCCCCAGGAACTGGTTTGAGCCGGCATATGCACAGTGAGCACCGGGGTGCCACTTGCAGTCACCTTCCTTTCAGCCCTGCCTACCTGGAATACACAAAATGCTGTCTGGGATGGTGCTGGCACCGCCCCTGACAGGAAACCCTTTGTCCATGCTTCCGTTGCTGGAAGGACTCCCAGCAGCAGGAGGGCAGACTTGTGTCTCGGTGGCAGCATCCATTTTGTGGAGCTGAGGCTATGTCTGACTTTAACCGGGGTTCACAGTTACATACATGTCGTGTCCCTCTAGAAGGGTGGAATGCTAACCCCGTCGCCAGAATTGGCGAGGGGTTAGTATTCCAATTCGTATGACACCTTACTCGACATGTTTTGATAAAGCTATACCAAAGTTAGCATTTAACCGCGAGGATTATAATGCACTTAAGAGTATATGGTATAGCGTTATCATGGAACAGCTATTTGGACTTGGTTCCGCAAGCTGCAAACGGGCTCAGCTCATGCCAGAGCACCATCTCACATAATTCCAAGCACTCTGCCTTCAGGATTGATAAGGCCTGCCATAGGAGTGACTGATAGGAATATATATGTCCATTTTAGGGTTAGATATAGGAATACTATACATAAAGCAAAGGGTGTTTACACCACCTTGCCCCAGCTGTCGTGCAGCCAGTTGTGTCTGTTTGGGTGGCCAGCCAGGGGTGGCATAATACATGCTTCAGCCCCTGGTAGGCCCTGGGTACACCTATGCCCTGGATACCTAAGGTATGCTGTACAGGGACTGATAAGGTGGCCCAGTACCAATTGGTAAAATGCACCTAAGGTACATGGTTGTAATTTAGAGAGAGAACAGCTAGGCTGTGGGTCTGATTAGCAGGCCCACAGCCAGGGAAAGTCGTAAATCAGTGAAGCAAAAAGCAAAAATCTGGGGTGGCCATGGGATTGCAGACCCCACTCTCCTACAAACACCTTCTTCAGGACAATTCTATATAACAAGAGAAAACATATAATTACATACATTTACAATGTCAATCATATTGTCGCAGTTAACAGGTGGCACTATATTATAGATTTTTTTTACTTTTTCAAGAACAAAGCATTTTTGAACCAATATATGTACATTGCATCTTAGTTCTATCTGAGTAACATTACAAAAGACAAAGACAAGTGTATCTATATTCACTAGTCACATTTTATATTGAAACTGATAGTTCTTCCCAAGGGTTGCTGCTGTGACTCACTAGTAATTTACTATTGTATTACATACTTCAGACTAGAACTGGGAACAATAAATAAAGCTCACATAATAAACCTCTCACACCAAGCTCTTTCTAACATAGAAGAGAGAACATTGGAAAAGGGTTTGGGGTTTGCAATTTCCTCCCCAATAGATAGATATTCACTAAAAAGAGATCTACAAAGTTTTTTCCGCAAAATAAGGTTAAATGAGTTTTTGGAAGGTAAAGAAAAAGAACCTAGTTTGAATAAATCAGGTTTAAAACCTAAATCATTTTGGACCCTCCAGATTAACTTACTTAACAAAGATATAGAGGCCTTTGAAAGAATTGTAGATAAGAGTATCGATGACCTTCTAAAACAAAAGAACTGGGTAACTAATAATTTAGATAAAGACGAAATGCTAGCACTAAAAAACTTGGAACAAAGTCATGAATTAACGATAAAGCCTGCTGATAAAGGAGGAAGTATTGTCGTAATGGACACTAATGATTATAATAAGAGAATATACATACTTCTAGGCAATGAAGAACATTACAAACTATCCAACAAAAGTGAATGGATGAAGTTAATGGATAGTATTAAAAGACTCTTGAACCAAGCTAAAGATGATGAAGTCAGTGATATTAGAAAACGCAGATGAAGAACAATGGCGTACCTTATGGAACCTTAAAAAGAAAGTGTTGGAACCTGGGATGACAGGTTACCTAGGGTAGCCTGGCCTAGGGTTAAGGCATGCAATTCTAGAGGCACAGTGTGAAGGTTGCAGACCACCCAAAAGTAACTTCACGCAATAGCACACAAAAACAACACTACACCAAATTTTAGAAAAATAAGTACTGCTTTATAAAAATAATTTCTTCTATTCTTTTATGCTTTAGAAGTTACAGTTCAGTACTTTATCATCAATCAGGTGAAATCACAATCCGCTAAAGTTTTGAAAGAGAAACTACTACTCAATATACGGAAAGGCAGATATCATCACAGTATTAGCATTCTTTTTAGCAGAGTCACTGGCATTAAGAATTCACATTACATTACTAGAATTTCTAATAATTAATTAGGCATAGTTTCTAAATATGACTTATACTCTACAACTGGTCTCAGCAATAGAAATAATACTTCTTAAATTACTAGGCAAGTTGTTAATTAATTCCAATAACTCATTACAGTTAAATATGCACCACAACCAGGTCTAGTAGATAGCCCTTCTAATTCCATAGGACAGTTAATTATGCAATACGCTTTTGTTTTGGCTTTTCAGACACTCTACTCCATCAGAGGGGGCAAACTGTCATTGATGGTTAAGAGCCAGGGGTTGATTATGATCTTATACTCCTGGCCCCCCCACTGGTACCAGGCTTCTTGAATCAGTTAATGTTTAATCATTAAGCCTCTGGTTTTCCAAGCTCTCCTCCTCTCTCTCAATTATAAGCAGTGTAGGGAGGAAGCCAGACGATCAGGGGGCCTGACCAGCTCTCCCACGCTACCCCTCGCTCCTCCCTGCTTACTTGTGAAGGGGAGCCGGCAGGCGGATCTTCCGCTCACCCCCTGTACCTTGCAGATGCTTCTCTCCTCACACTCGGCCTCTCCGCCCCCTGTGGAGCGAAATCGAAGCGCGAAACACAGCGCAACAGCCGGTTGACAGGCTGCTCCTCACCACCACGGATCTGTCCCTCGGCGCGCAGATCGGCCCCAGCCACTCGCCGAAGCCGCCTCCTCACAGCTCTCCTCAGCGGTTGATGATGACGTCGATTTCCACACCCCCGGCTCCACTGCGCATGCGCGGGGGAAAAGCGACTCCGCACCGGGCCTGCTCAATCCTCGGCCCCTCCTCTCCAGGCAGTCCCCCAATTCAGTGGGGAAGTAGCGCGCTGGCGCCGGGCATGAGCACTGCGATCACTTTCACTCCCAGATTCACCGGACGCCCACACAGAGCGCGACAGGTGCCCCCGGGGTCCCGTTTACGGCGCTGGCCTCACAAGGCTGCCCAGGCTCAAAGGAATCTTCCTCCAGTCTCAATTAGTGAAGTGTCGGCTCCCTGCCAGTCCTGACACAGGTAAGAGATGCCCAGTGCCACCCAGGTCACAAGCTTACTTCTTGCCCTCAACAGGGAAAGGGGGGATCAAAGAGGCTTCCACAGAATGAAGCCACAGGGCGCTTTTTCCACTCTAGGACCCCAGCCCTTTTTACTGGACAGTTAACAGGAGCCCTCCTTAGTTCAGTTCCTACCACTGGGCAGAGGACTGCGCTCCACAGCGCCGCAGTCTCCTTCTCCTGCCTACACCCCACTATTTTGAAGCTAGGGGTCAGTCAGGCGCCCAGGGTCTCCCTTAAACTTCCACAGCGGGGACAGGACAAGGAACCCACAGGAGAAATAGAGAAGTGGAATTAATAGGCTGCTTCCCAGTCCAGGAGTTCAACCCTTACACTAGTCTCCTCCCACCTGCCAGGTTAGCCTGTCCTCCAGCTGACTCTCACAGGTAGACAAAATGGCTGCCCCCCATTCCGCCTTATATAGGCTGCCCTTCAGTGGTCCAGAGTGGACCAGAAGGTTCTAGAACGCCCTATGCTAGGCTATGGCCAGGTTCTGAGTGTGACAGTTAGGGCAGTTGGAAGCCACCATTTTGTGTGGTTCCAACTTTTCTGTCAGAACAGGCCTCTGGGCCTGAGGTAAAAGATTATGGGGGGAAAAAGAACACCTATCCCCTTGACCAACACCTATAAAAAAGTAGTAGACACAAAAAATATTAAGGGTATGAGGGGCAAAAAGGGGATAAAATAAAGAATAATGAGGAGGGACTACGCAAAAAATCCAGACAGGTCTAACACGCGTCCCCCCCAGCTGAAAGTGGGGAGAACTACCCAACCCCTTGGGAGTCCTCTTCACTAAGGCGGAAATACCTGGAGAGACCGTCTGCATTGGCGTGGTCCACTCCAGGCCGATGTTCCACCCGGAAATCCATTCCCTGTAGGGAGATGGACCACCTCAACAGCTTGGGATTTTCCCCCTTCATTTGCATCAGCCAACGAAGGGGGCGGTGGTCAGTCTGAACCAGGAAGTGCGAGCCAAAGAGGTATGGCCGCAGCTTCTTCAGAGCCCACACCACCGCAAAAGCTTCCCTCTCAATGGCACTCCACTTCTGTTCCCGGGGAAGCAGTCTCCTGGATAAGAAGACTACAGGCTGATCCAGGCCCTCTTCATTTAGTTGCGATAACACTGCCCCAATGCCATGTTCGGATGCATCTGTTTGAACAATGAACTCCTTGGAGAAATCGGGAGCCTTCAGGACCGGTGCTTCACACATGGCCTGCTTCAACTTTTCAAAGGCTTGCTGACAAGCCTTTGTCCAAACTACCCGCCGAGGTTGTTTCCTAGAGGTGAGCTCTGTGAGGGGCGCTACAATAGTGCCATACCCCTTCACAAAGCGACGGTAGTAACCTGTGAGGCCCAGGAAAGCTCGGACCTCAGTCTGTGTCTTGGGGGGTTCCCAGGCCATGATTGCCTCAATCTTCGCCTGCAGGGGCTGCACTGACCCCCTACCCACCAAGTGTCCAAGGTACACAACCGACCCCTGCCCAATCTGGCATTTGCTGGCTTTGATGGTCAATCCAGCTTGTTTCAGGGCCTGGAGAACGGCTTGCAAATGTTGCAAATGGTCCTCCCAACTGCTACTGAAGACAGCAATGTCATCCAGGTAAGCAGCAGAGAAGCTCTCCATTCCAGAGAGGACCTGGTTCACCAGTCGCTGAAATGTGGCAGGGGCGTTCTTGAGCCCAAAGGGCATCACACAGAACTGGAAGTGTCCCTCAGGCGTGGAGAAGGCTGACCTTTCCTTTGCTCCATCTGTCAAGGAGATCTGCCAGTACCCTGAAGTAAGGTCAAAGGTACTTAGGTATTGGGCAGCTCCTAGCCGGTCAATTAACTCATCCGCCCTAGGGATTGGATGAGCATCAGTCTTTGTAACTGAGTTCAGTCCTCGGTAATCCACACAGAACCTCAGTTCTGGTGTGGTGCCCGGTGGGGCGGCTTTTGGGACTAGCACCACCGGACTGGACCAAGGGCTGCTGGAAGGTTCTATCACTCCTAGCTCCAGCATCTTGGCAACCTCGCCATGGATGCTAGCCTTCACCTTGTCCGACAGCCTATAGGTCTTGGATTTCACTGGGGGGCTGTCTCCTGTGTCCACATCATGGGTACACAGGTGGGTTCTTCCCGGGACAAGGGAGAACAGCGAAGAGTACTGCCCCAATACCTGGCGGCAATCCTCTCGCTGCTCAGGAGTTAGGGATGGGGAGAGAATCACTCCCTCCACCGACCCATCCTTCTCTTGACATGAAAAGAGATCTGGGAGAGGCTCGCTTTCTGCTTCCTCAGCACCATCAGTCACCAACATCAGGATGACCTCTGGCCTCTCATGGTGGGGTTTGAGGCGATTGGCATGCAGCACCCGTAGGGGCTGCCGCGGGGTCTTAAGATCCACCAAGTAAGTGGCCTTACCCTTCTTCTCCAACACCTCAAATGGGCCTGTACAACGATCCTGAAGGGCACTTAGCTCTCCAGGTTCCATCACCCATACTTTCTGGCCAGGCTCCAACTCCACCGGGTGAGCATTTTGGTCGTACCATTCCTTCATGACTGCCTGACTGGCTTCCAAGTTGTCAGCAGCCTGTTTCTACAACTTGGCCATCTGGCTTCTGAAGGCCAGCATGTAGCTCACCACATCCTGGGGAGGTTTTCTGGGGCACTTCTCCCATCCATCCTTCACCAGGCTGAGAGGCCCACGCACAGGGTGCCCATACAACAATTCAAAAGGGCTGAAGCCCACTCCCTTTTGCGGCACCTCTCTGTAGGAGAACAGCAAGCAAGGTAGGAGGACGTCCCACTTCCTCCGTAAGCTCTCCGGCAGACTTCTTATCATGCCCTTCAGGGTCTTATTAAACCTCTCAACCAGTCCATTGGACTGGGGGTGATAAGGAGTGGTGAACCGGTAGGTCACCCCACACTCCTTCCACATGGTCCGCATGTAAGCGGACAGGAAGTTGGTCCCCCTGTCGGACACAACCTCCTTAGGAAATCCTACACGGGTAAAGATTCCCATTAGGGCCCTAGCCACCACAGATGCAGTAACAGTCCTCAGAGGGATGGCCTCTGGGTACCGTGTGGCATGATCCACCAGAACCAGGATAAACCTGTGACCAGCTGTTGTTGGTGGATCCAATGGCCCTACAATGTCGATGCCCTCCCTTTCAAAGGGGGTGCTAACGACAGGAAGTGGTTCCAGGGGAGCCTTTAGCTTCACCCCTGTTTTCCCACTGGCCTGGCAGGATACACATGTCCTACAGTATGTGTTGGACACCGCTTTCATCTGAGGCCAGTAAAAGTGGAGAACAAGCCGTGCAAAGGTCTTGTCCTGGCCTAAGTGTCCTGCCAGTGGTATCGCATGAGCCAATTCCAGCAGAAAGGCTCGGTATTGCTGCGGGACCACCAAGGCCCTTGATGAGCCAGGTAGAGGTACCTTAGGTTCACTGTAGAGGAGGCCATCCTCCCAGTAAATATGGTGGTGTCCCGTAGCATCACCTGCTGCCTGGGCTTCAGCCTGACGCCTCAGTCCCTCAAGGGTAGGGCACTCCCTCTGCCCCTTACAGAATTCCTCTCTGGTAGGACCTCCCTCCACATGCCATTCAGCAGGGATGGGTAAATCCTCCAGAGAGTCTACTCCCCCCTCCATGGACTCCTGGCCTACCACCGCAGGTGGCCGATCTGTCACATGGGGCGTGGAAGCCGAAGCAGGCTGTCCCTGTCTCCGATTCTGTCCCTTTTTGGCAGCGGGTTGGGCCATTGTTCCAGGCTCCAACCCAGGCGAACTCCCTCTCCGGGCAGTCGCAGACCGTGTGCTTACACAGGCACAGTCAGGTGTACCCAGCATCGCAGAATGCGTCCGGTATTCCACCTCTCTCCAAGTGTTGTGCTCCCTGTCATTCCCCAACAGACAATCAACTGGCACGGCAGGGCTTACGGCAACTCGAAGTGAACCTGCAACCCCTTCCCACTCAAAGGGAACCTCAGCCACTGGATAGTGGCCCATTCTGCCGTCAGCCATCGCGGCGGGGTGGAGTACATTAGGAACAACCTGCCCTGGAGACACCAGTTGACTTCTCACCATAGTCATACTGGCTCCTGTATCTCTCAGAGCCTCCCCTCTTTGGCCATTGATGGTAACCCATTGCCCATACTTTGTAGTATTTGGGGGCACCTGGATCTTTGGTACCATCTCCCGCTCTCCCAGGGACACTAAGGTGACACCCGCCCACTCACCCCCCTTATCTAAGGGCAACTCCTCCCCGAGCGCTACACTAGCTACTCCCGGTGACTTTCCTCCGGTGGGAGGGGGTGGTCTCTTTGGGCATCTGACATCTCCCTTATAATGTCCAACACCACCGCATTCAAAACAGTGGGGAACCCTTGGCTGCTGGCTTTGGCCAGGATTAGGGTTTCTGGGCGGGTTTGCCCTAGGGGTGAAACCTGCTCCCTTACCTTGGAAAGTATTTTGGGGACCTTTGGAGAACTCCTTCTTTTTATCTCCTCCCTCTTTCTTCTGGGGGGCGCCCTGTCCGGCTTTTTGAGAATCCCCTCCAGTCCCCTTTGAGGACACCCGGGTACTTGCCCAAGTGTCCGCCTCCTCTGCAAGCTTCCGGGGATCGGTCAGCTTGCTGTCCACCAGGTGTTGGCGCAACTCGGGAAAACATTTCTCGAGGAGGTGTTCTTTCAAAAATAGATTGTACAGCCCCTCATAGTCTTTCACCTCGCTGCCCTTGACCCAACCCTCCAAAGCTTTCTTGGCGTAGTCTAAAAAGTCTACCCAATTCTGGGTACTCATTTTGTGACTTCCCCTGAATTTCTGTCTGTACCTTTCAGGGGTAAGTCCAAACTTTTTCACCAGTGCCACCTTCATGGCAGGGTAGTGGGTTTGCTCATCCTGCTCCAGAGCCAACAAAGTGTCTCTGCCAGCAGGTGGCATGTATTTATACAGCCCACCTCCCCAGTGAGTTTCTAAGATCCCGTGAGCCCTTAAAGAAACTTCGTAGGCGGCCAACCATTTGGCAATGTCATCACCTGGGGTGTAACTAGCAATGACATCTTTGGGTAAATAGGGTCTGGATTCCCTGGTGTTCACTTTATTTTCGCTGCCACCATTATCAGGATTGGGAGACCTTCTTAGTACGGCTTGTAGGTCCATCTCCTTGATGGTTCGCTCATGAGCTAACCTCCTTTCCTCCCTTTCCATATCCATCCTAGCTAATTCCAACTTCATTCTCCTCTCCTCCCTCCTATCTTCTAGGTCGGCTTCAGTTAAACCCCTGTCTGAGACGCTGCTGCTTGCCCTTGAAGGTATCCTGGGACCTGTCAGCAGATTCCCACCTCCCACTTGGTTCAACAATGCAGCCTCAGGGACAGTGTCCTCGTCACCCTCTTCAGTTTCTGGTTCCTCCCTTAAATGAGCTCCCACCCATGCCCTTATGCTTGTCAGCAACTCTCCTTTCTTGGCACCTTTATTAAAAAATACCCCTTGATGCTGACACCAATCTCTGAGTTGGGCCACAGTATTGGCTTCCAGCTCTTTAAAATTCAATTCCATCTTTCGCTATGGGATAGAATCAACTCACAGGAGAAAACCAAGAAGTGACCTGAGGTTAACCTCCACCCACCACCAGAAATAAATTTAGAAAAAAAACAAAATTCAAATTAGGAGGGCCGCAAGGAGAAAACTCCTGGTGTAGGTCAGTGTATTGCGTTGGATTACTAGTGAGTAGCTGCAACCAAGTCAGTATCCCACCGCTAGGCACCAAATGTTGGAACCTGGGATGACAGGTTACCTAGGGTAGCCTGGCCTAGGGTTAAGGCATGCAATTCTAGAGGCACAGTGTGAAGGTTGCAGACCACCCAAAAGTAACTTCACGCAATAGCACACAAAAACAACACTACACCAAATTTTAGAAAAATAAGTACTGCTTTATAAAAATAATTTCTTCTATTCTTTTATGCTTTAGAAGTTACAGTTCAGTACTTTATCATCAATCAGGTGAAATCACAATCCGCTAAAGTTTTGAAAGAGAAACTACTACTCAATATACGGAAAGGCAGATATCATCACAGTATTAGCATTCTTTTTAGCAGAGTCACTGGCATTAAGAATTCACATTACATTACTAGAATTTCTAATAATTAATTAGGCATAGTTTCTAAATATGACTTATACTCTACAACTGGTCTCAGCAATAGAAATAATACTTCTTAAATTACTAGGCAAGTTGTTAATTAATTCCAATAACTCATTACAGTTAAATATGCACCACAACCAGGTCTAGTAGATAGCCCTTCTAATTCCATAGGACAGTTAATTATGCAATACGCTTTTGTTTTGGCTTTTCAGACACTCTACTCCATCAGAGGGGGCAAACTGTCATTGATGGTTAAGAGCCAGGGGTTGATTATGATCTTATACTCCTGGCCCCCCCACTGGTACCAGGCTTCTTGAATCAGTTAATGTTTAATCATTAAGCCTCTGGTTTTCCAAGCTCTCCTCCTCTCTCTCAATTATAAGCAGTGTAGGGAGGAAGCCAGACGATCAGGGGGCCTGACCAGCTCTCCCACGCTACCCCTCGCTCCTCCCTGCTTACTTGTGAAGGGGAGCCGGCAGGCGGATCTTCCGCTCACCCCCTGTACCTTGCAGATGCTTCTCTCCTCACACTCGGCCTCTCCGCCCCCTGTGGAGCGAAATCGAAGCACGAAACACAGCGCAACAGCCGCTTGACAGGCTGCTCCTCACCACCACGGATCTGTCCCTCGGCGCGCAGATCGGCCCCAGCCACTCGCCGAAGCCGCCTCCTCACAGCTCTCCTCAGCGGTTGATGACGACGTCGATTTCCACACCCCCGGCTCCACTGCGCATGCGCGGGGGAAAAGCGACTCCGCACCGGGCCTGCTCAATCCTCGGCCCCTCCTCTCCAGGCAGTCCCCCAATTCAGTGGGGAAGTAGCGCGCTGGCGCCGGGCATGAGCACTGCGCTCACTTTCACTCCCAGATTCACCGGACGCCCACACAGAGCGCGACAGGTGCCCCCGGGGTCCCGTTTACGGCGCTGGCCAGGCTCAAAGGCTCAAGGCTGCCCAGGCTCAAAGGAATCTTCCTCCAGTCTCAATTAGTGAAGTGTCGGCTCCCTGCCAGTCCTGACACAGGTAAGAGATGCCCAGTGCCACCCAGGTCACAAGCTTACTTCTTGCCCTCAACAGGGAAAGGGGGGATCAAAGAGGCTTCCACAGAATGAAGCCACAGGGCGCTTTTTCCACTCTAGGACCCCAGCCCTTTTTACTGGACAGTTAACAGGAGCCCTCCTTAGTTCAGTTCCTACCACTGGGCAGAGGACTGCGCTCCACAGCGCCGCAGTCTCCTTCTCCTGCCTACACCCCACTATTTTGAAGCTAGGGGTCAGTCAGGCGCCCAGGGTCTCCCTTAAACTTCCACAGCGGGGACAGGACAAGGAACCCACAGGAGAAATAGAGAAGTGGAATTAATAGGCTGCTTCCCAGTCCAGGAGTTCAACCCTTACACTAGTCTCCTCCCACCTGCCAGGTTAGCCTGTCCTCCAGCTGACTCTCACAGGTAGACAAAATGGCTGCCCCGCATTCCGCCTTATATAGGCTGCCCTTCAGTGGTCCAGAGTGGACCAGAAGGTTCTAGAACGCCCTATGCTAGGCTATGGCCAGGTTCTGAGTGTGACAGTTAGGGCAGTTGGAAGCCACCATTTTGTGTGGTTCCAACTTTTCTGTCAGAACAGGCCTCTGGGCCTGAGGTAAAAGATTATGGGGGGAAAAAGAACACCTATCCCCTTGACCAACACCTATAAAAAAGTAGTAGACACAAAAAATATTAAGGGTATGAGGGGCAAAAAGGGGACAAAATAAAGAATAATGAGGAGGGACTACGCAAAAAATCCAGACAGGTCTAACAGAAAGTAATAAGGGCAGAACTACATGCCGACTTTCTGGTGGAATATTGTAAAAATGGAATTATACCCAAAGGTTTACAAGTTAATAACGAGCCCGGAATTTTCATCAAAAATCAAAAATTTATTGAAAATTGGACACTGGTGGCTAATCGCTGTAGCCGCGATTAGATGTTGCTTATTATTGAAACGGCATACAAAGTTCTAATTATAGAACGTAAAGATATTGAAGATTTAGAACAAAAACTTAAGGATAATACAGCATTAGAAGACGCAAAGAAAAAGCTTGATGAGATTCAAGCTGCTATCTCACGTTACTGTAGCGATGTCTTGGCGAATTAGGAAACATCATCTCTGCCGCCCTGAGAAAAGCGCAATCTGTAGGAAAAAATTTACAAAACTACATGTTCCAGCATCCTTAGGGTTGAAATTAGTGAAGGAAGAAGGCGGTGCATTCTTAAGGGCCGCCCAGAGAACAGGAAGGTGCTTGTCAATTTTCCCTCGAGGTGTTGGAATGGGGGATGGTGCTCCCCGCCGGAGTTCAGCTTGAAGAAAGAAGAAAAACTGTATTTCAGTGTATGGATTCATCGAACTTTGTTTCCTGAAGGACTGCGGAAAAGACTCTGTTTCTGGTCAGGTATTCTTGTCAGAGGAAGCCTCACGCGGATAATTATTTTGTGTGAATATTTCTTCACTTTGGAAAAGGCCCCAAGTAGCCGATGTACTTTTAACGCATAGGAGCGTTTAAAAGGACATGCGAGATATCAGTGAAAGTGTTTATTTTAGAGGCGCGCCTGAAGTAAAGACGCCTTCTGTTCTAACGCTTTCCTAGTGACAAGTTCTGTGCAGAAAAAGGAAAGACTGTTTTCCCCCGTGGCTGGCCTTTTTGTTTATCTTCATCAGACTGTACCTGATAAAGACGAAGATCGTGTCAGAAAAAGGCTTCAGCAATGCCGAGAATTGTTTAGTGTTCAAAAACCTTTATTTGAGCAAGCATAGAAAAATACAAGGATGGGCCTACAACCTCACGGGCTGGCCGCTAATAAAAAAGGCACAAAGCATGAATCAGAAATGTACTCCCGTGGTCAGGCACAAATCAAGTACCAAGCATTACTCCCAACATATCACAGAGCATCTTGAATTTTTATTGTATACAAAAAAAAAAAAAAACACTAAAAAGGCGAATGCACAGTAATCAAGGTCAGCCCAAAGAACGGAGGGGATGGTCTACAATCAGGAGAACATATCAAGAGCCCTGAGGCTCTAACAAAGTCGGGGGGGGGGGAGCAGCGGGGAGAATCGGAAATTCACAAAACAGTATGAAAAGGTTCCGGGAACGCTCGCCTAGGGAGATAGGACAACATCAGTAGTGCCTACAAGGGGAGGGGTACAGAGATCCCCACGATACTCATTCCACTGGCCCCAAATCCTCGTCCACGCCCTGGGTCTGCCCCTGGCCACATATACAGTCTTCTCACGAAACATGGACCAGTCCATGTTGTCCTCCCATTTCGAGACCTCAGGGGGCCTGGATGCGCCCCAGAGTTGCGCAATGTCCCGTTTCGCAATCATGTAACCCAAGGTAGCCCATCTGGTCTGGGCTACAGAGTAGTCAGTGGGCTCCCACACATTCAACAGACACCGTCGTGGCTCCGGCCGCAGGTCAACACCAGTCACAGCAATCATCACCTCAAGCACAGCAGTCCAGTAAGCCGCCACAACCGGGCACTCCCAAAGAATGTGTAAAAAAGTAGCACTCGACCCACAACCACGCTTACATAACCCATCCAGGGAAAAGCCCATCGTCACCAGACGCGGACCAGTGACATATACTCGATGAAGGATTTTAAGTTGAACCAAACGGAGACGGGCAGGAATGGCTACCTCCTTGGGAGAGGAGAGCGCCGATTGCCAATCCTCGTCGTCCAGTTCCAACCCATCGCCGACCCAAACCTCCCGAAGTCGGACCAATAAGTCCGCCCGAGTATTGATCAGCTTCTTATAGATCAGGGAAATAGTGCTATCAGGCAGGTGGCCATCAAGGACACGATCCTCGAGAGGGGAAGACTCGGGCAGGGCCTCGTCAGGAGTCAAGACTGAGGCGAGGGCGTGTCGGACCTGCAGATAACGAAAAAATTCCCTACCATTCAAACCGTATTCCGCCTGGAGGGCCTGGAACGACTTCACACTACCTTTTGACCACACATCACCCACCTTACATATCCCAATCATATCCCAGCGGTCAAAGCCCTTAGTAGACCAGAGACACCCCAAACGTTCCGAGGCATAAAGCGGCGTCGCCAGTGTCATTCGATCCTCCCATCCCAAACTCACATTCGCGGCTCGCCACACAGTTACTGCAATCCTGGACGGGCCCCTAAGATGGCGCCCGGCTGATCGAGAATAAAGCACTCTATTAAAGTCCCCACCCGGCAGCTGGAGTCTATCCATCTCGAATGCAGGATTTCGATCCGGTGAAAACATCACGTGATTAATAGCAGACAACTGGGAAGCCCAATAATATCGCTTGATATCGGGGAGCGCCATGCCCCCGTCGTACCAGGGGATGGTGAGCTTCGCGAGGGCAATACGTGGACGCCCGTCCCAAATCAGTTGCCTTTGAAGACTCTCGATCTCTCGGAAATAGGTCTTGGGGATATCGTCATAGGAATTCTGGAGCGCATAGAGGAACCGCGGCAAGGACATCATTTTAAACAGAGCCGCCCTGCCCAGAGGAGACAAAGGAAGCTTACGCCAACGGGCCACGTCCAGTCGCAATCTAAGCAACGGGGGGAGGAGATTCCGCTCAAATCGGAGCGAGGGGTCCAGCGTAATGAAGATCCCTAAATATTTGAAGCCAGACTGGACCACCCGGATAGGAAGTCTGCTAGGCAATGGGGGTAAAACACCCGAGAGAACATACACGCAGGACTTGGCCCAGTTAATAACGAGGCCAGAGTTGGCACCAAACGAAGTGAGAACATCAAATAAAACAGTCAAAGATTTACGCGGGGAGGTGAGGTATAAAAGAATGTCGTCCGCATAAAGCGAGACGCGGTCCTCAAAGTCCGGTGACCAGCGAATCCCCTTGAGCGAAGGCTCCCACCGAAGCCAGGCAGCCAATGGTTCCAAGGCGAGTGCAAAAAGCAACGGAGACAAGGGGCAGCCCTGACGGGTACCCCTGCCAAGGGTGAAAGGGGTCGAAACTCTACCATTTACCACTACTTGCGCCAGAGGTTCAGCGTATAATAACTTGATCCAACCAATAAACTCAGGCCCAAAACCAAATTTCTCAAGAGCCGCCCAAAGATAAGGCCATTCCACAGTGTCAAAAGCCATTGAGGCATCCAACGATGCCAAAATGGCCGGCCCCGTCAGAAGCCCCGCCCTCGCAATCGCACCGTGGAGACGACGAAGGTTAAGAGCCGTGTTGCGATGCGGGATAAATCCGGACTGATCCGGATGGACCAAGCCACCAATGACCGACAGGAGGCGGGACGCCAGGAGTTTCGCCAATACCTTGGGCTCAACATTCAGCAGGGATATGGGCCTATAGGATGAACAAAGGTCCCGCGGTTTACCATCCTTAGGGATGACAACTATCGTGGCCAGTCGCTGATCATATGGGAGAATACCCCGTTCCCGGGACTCCAGAAACATGGCACGAAGATATGGCGCCACTCTGTCGGGACGCAACTTGTACAGTTCGATTGGCAGCCCGTTCGGGCCCAATGCTTTGCCCGAACGGAGTGAACGGATGGCAGTAGCTATCTCATCAACAGTAAAGGGGGAATCCAACGCTACACGATCCAAGTCGGAGACACTGGGCAGAGCTATATCACGCAATAGAAGGCGAGAGTCAGCCACTTCCCTCACAGACACAGGGGTATATACCACACGGAAATACTCAGCAAAACAGTCAACTATTCCAATCGGGTCCGTCACACTCTCACCACTCGAAGATTGAATCACGGGCACCACACGATTAGCTCTCTCCTTCTTATCCAGCCATGCCAGCAATTTACCCGCTTTGTCCCCCACATCATACAAACGATCCTGTTGCTCCCGAAACATCACTTTAGCAGCATCCGTGACCATAGATTTATAGGCAAATTGTTTCAGACCCAGGGCGTGGAGTTTCGCAGACGTGACACCCGATTCCAAAGCATCCTCCAATGCAGAGATCTCCCCCTCAAGGTCCACCACCTCCCTATTCCTCGCCCTCTTAGCTTCAACAATAAGGGAGAGGGCCTGCCCACGAATCACCGTCTTAAAGGCCTCCCACAGGGACACAGCTGAGGAAACCGACCCCTCGTTATCCAGAAAATATGCGTCCAAAGAGTGAAGCAAAAGGCTGCGGGTCTCGGGGGAGGTAAGGTACCACGGATTGATGGGAGCCACCCGGCCCACTGTCTCCACTCCAACCTCAAAACGGAGCCAGAGCGGAGAGTGGTCAGAAATACCCCTGGGTAGGTGTACAATCTCACGCACCGCTGGCGACTGAGCCGCAGGCATCAGAAAATAATCCAGCCTAGACAGACTCCCATGGGCCCCAGAGTGAAAGGTGTATTGAAGCTGAGTAGGATGTAAAAGCCTCCAGCAATCCACCAGGCCAAAGGTATCCAAAAACCCACCCAACCACTGTTGGGCCGCAGGAGTATCTCTAGGGGGGTGGCGATCGTGGAGACCGGAGATCACCGAATTAAAATCACCAGCCAGAAAGAGAGTACTATCGGGGAGGTCCAACAACACACGGCCCAAATCGGAAAAGGTAGAAGTTTGCAAACCGGGGGGCACGTAAACAGTAAAGAGGGAGAGGGCACGACCCTCATAGCGACCCACAAGGACAGCATATCGCCCTCGATCATCCTGAATCACATCATCAATAGCTAGGGGGAGGGAAGCCCAAACAAGGATACCCACACCCCTAGAACCGGAGGTGAACCCTGAGTGCGCCACGAGGCGATAGCCCCACCTATTCATCGCATGACAAACATTGCCTACCAAATGAGTCTCCTGCAGGAAAACAATATCAGGAGATAAATGTCGTATACATTTCAACACCACACTCCGTTTGATACGATCACCCAGACCGTTAACGTTCCACGAAACAAATCTCAACCCGCTACCCCCCATCCCACCCAGTAAAGCCAAAACCCCCCACCAATGAGCAGGACACAAGAAACATCTTCAAATACAGGATAAAGTCGCCTTGAAAATAGAACACAAAAACAACGAACTTCCCAACCACCCACCCCCCAAATAACAACAAAACACCCCCCACCCTGCACCCCTGCAAAAAGCTAAAAAGCCACCCCAACCTGCAGTGTGCCTGTCGCCCAAGAACCCCTATTCTACACAAAGACCCCGGAGGAGGAAAGGCTCCGTCCCACCCGCCACCCCGAGCAAGACCAATAACGAGAAAAAACCATACATCAAATCACATAAACAGTAGAGGAACGGAGGCATACACTCCTGGAAAGAGTTATTCAAAACAAGGCACCAGGCAAAGACGAAATGTTCAGCTCTCTACACCACCTTCAGCACCGCCCGGGTGGGCATCGGACTCAGTCTCAGGAGGTTGGCCAGGCAAGGAGTCCAGCCAGTCATTCACAGCATCCGGCCGATCAAAGAAGAAAGTTCGGTCATTGTACTCAACCCGCAGCCTGGTCGGAAAAAGCATAGCGTAGCGCATCCCCATGTCCCTAAGACGCTTCTTAGCACCACGAAATCCCATCCGCTGCTTCTGGACCTGTTGGGAAAAGTCCGGATAAAAGTTCACCGTGGCATTCTCAAAGGCCACCGGGCCCTTCACCCGTGAGGCCTGCAGGATAGCGGCCCGATCCCTATAGTGGAAAAGTTTTGCGACAATAGGTCTCGGCGGGGCACCTGGCATGCCCTGGCCCCCCGGAGATTAAGGATTGTTAATAGTTGGAAATCATTGGAAAAGGTTATGTTTCTGAAGGGATTGGATTCCGTGGACTCATCCTGCTCCTAAATACTTATATAAAGCAGCGAGTGTTATTACAGAGGCAGCCTGTGGGCTAAGGGTGAGTAGGGAGATGAGCATAGAAAATATGTCAGTTTAGTTATTTCCTACGCATTATTGACACACATTCTTTGTCGTCCTCCTGTAGTGTGTACATCTTTTGGGGTCTTCGCTGACGGCTAGCCAGGACCACGAGTGATACACCGAAGCCACAGCTACTTTATTATTTTTTCCCTTTCCCTTTTTTTCCCTGGGGGCACGGATTCACGCAGAGGTATTTATCTAGCCTCTGTGGGGGTTCGTGTTTCAGGGGACTAGGGGGGCTAACATCACACATCGTCTCCGCTTGGCGTCTGGAAGAGGTTAGTGGCTATTTTACTATTCTTGAGCTACAGCCAATCCTGATAGATTGACAAGCCCAAGTATATATAGCCAGCCTGGACGATGGAGGTCGAGACAGTGTTGACCTCTGTGGTGGAAAGCATAGCGGACTTACAGCTGGAGGTAAATGCTTCCAGATCAGAGAACCAGGCCTTGTATAAAGAAGTAGGCATTCTCCGTAGGGAGGTAGCAGGACTTTCTCGAGTAAGCACTGGGGGGGTACCCTATATAAAGCCTGCTACGTTGCCCCCTCCAGTATCTGCAACGTACCCTGCTCCACAAGGGGCAGAAGGGGGTGGGTTTTTTGTAACATCGCAAGTAACATCTTCTCCTACTGACCCTGCTCAGACGGTACATGTAATACAAAACATGGGAATACCATTGGCTCCTCCTGAACGGTTCTTTGGGGATGCACGTAAATTTGAAACCTTCCTGAATCAGTGTAGGTTACATTACTTATGCAAACCCGGGGTGTTTCAGGATGACTCTGCCAAGACTGCCTTCATGATGTCCTATATGGGAGGGAATGCAGCAAGTTGGACGATTCCCTTACTAGAAAGAAATGATCCAGTGCTGCATAGTTTTCCTAATTTTTGTTTGGAGCTCCGAAAGCTTTTCGATAGGAAATCCAATATGTTGACTTTAGATAGGGAATTGATTACCCTAAGGCAGGGAACACAAGACCTTCTAACATATATTACCACCTTTAATAGGTTAGTGGTTGAAACCGAATGGCCTCCTGCAAAAAGGATTTCCTTGTTCTATCAAGGGTTAAGGGGAGAACTGAAGGACGTTCTGTCTCAAGTAGTCCAACTTCCCAATACCTGCGAAGAGTTGATAGATCTAACTGTTCAGTTGGATCATCGTCTCTTAGAACGAAAAGGGGACAGAAATAGAGGGGATGGTCGATACTTTTTTCCCCGAGTTAAGAGCTCTGCTGAGGAACATCCTAAGGTAACTGAAGGTGTTGAACCTATGCAAATAGGAGGTATTCGTGGTCCCCTTTCACCGGAAGAAAGAGACAAAAGACGAAGACTGAAACAGTGCATGTATTGTGGAAAAGGAGGACACTTTATTAAGGATTGTAGAGCCCGTAATGCAGTACCCGGAAAATCCTTTGTTCCCCGTGTCCAAGCCAGTATCCAAGCACGTGAGCCGGCGGAAAACTGACGAACCCAAATCAGGAAGAGATCTCTGCCTTGGGTTCCCACTCTTCAACGATCTCACCAGTACTTGCTAATACATTGCATCCAGCTGTGGCCCATATGAACTTGAAGGTTAAGCTCTGGATTACTTCTCACGATTCTTTGAATATCGATGCCTTGTTGGATTCCGGGGCGACTGGCAATTATATCGATCAAGAATATGCTATGAAGATCGGGATCGTTTGCATAAAGAAGGAAAAGCCTGAGTTGGTCAAGGCGGTTGATGGTACTGTGCTGTCTTCAGGTCCTGTGTCATATCATACTCGTTCTCTTTTGATGCAGACCAGTGTAAACCACCAAGAATATATACAGTTTGATGTTATTGATGCCCCTCAATTTCGACTCATCCTGGGCATGCCTTGGTTGACGCTTCATGATCCTCAGGTCAGCTGGGCAGCTCGTACCATTACTTTGTCCTCGGAATATTGCATAGAGCATTGTATTCAGGACTCGTTTAGTACCAGCTCCACTGGTGTAAATCCTTCTGTATGTCTGGCTTCATCCTGTTCTCTGGAGCGGTATTGTTGTGCTACCATCCTTCCTGAGGAGTACAGCGAATATGCTCCTGTGTTCGATAAACAAAAGGCTACCCATTTGCCTCCGCATCGGGTATATGACTGCCGGATAGAACTGGAGGCCGGGGCTGACATTCCGTGCAGCAGAGTCTATGCTCTGACTGAAAAGGAAACGGAGTATTTGAAGAACTATATTGAGGAAAACCTTTCTACAGGTTTTATTCGGCATTCGACATCACCAGCTTCCTCGCCCATGTTCTTCATTCCGAAGAAGGATTGTGCATAATTGAGACCCTGCATCGATTATAGAGCCATCAATCGTGTAACCATAAAGAACCGGTATCCTCTTACCTTAATCCCAGTGCTCATGGATCAACTGAAGGGAGCCCGATATTTTACCAAGCTTGACCTTCGTGGAGCCTACCATCTGGTACGGGTAAAAAGAGGGGATGAGTGGAAAACGGCGTTCCGGACCAAGTTTGGGCTGTTTGAATATCGGGTGATGCCCTTTGGGCTGTGCAACGCCCCCGCCGCTTTTCAACATTTTATGGACGAGGTGCTACGGGGATGTCTGGAAACCTTCTGCGCCGTATATATCGATGATATTTTGGTTTATTCATCAACCCTGGCAGAACATGTAAAACATGTCAAAATCGTGCTTGGAAGATTGCAGCAATACACGCTATATGCAAAACTTGAGAAGTGCTTATTTCATGCGCAGGAGGTGTCATTCCTTGGCTATGTGATTAACGCCCAAGGCTTCCAGATGGATAGTAGTAAAGTTGAAGCCATAACAGAGTGGAGTACCCCCCAGAATGTCAAAGCGGTACAGAGCTTCCTCGGTTTTTCTAATTACTACCGAAGATTCATCAAGGATTTTTCAAAAATTATTCATCCCATCTCTTGTCTTTTGCGAAAGAATGTTCCTTTTGTTTGGAGTGAGGAGGCAGACAAGTCGTTCACGTATCTTAAAGAACGTTTCACACAGGCACCCATTCTCTGCCATCCTGATTCCCAACTCCCCTTTATACTGGAAACCGATGCATCCCAATATGCAGTTGGAGGGGTTCTGTCACAACGCCATCCTGTGTCAGGTCAATTACATCCGGTTGCTTTTTTTTCAAAGAAACTCACTCCTTGTGAGGTTAATTATTCTGTTTCCGACAAGGAACTCTTGGCCATAAAGAGGGCCTGTGAAGAATGGCGTCACTACCTCTTGGGTGCTGTACATACCGTGGAAATATATACTGACCACAGGAAACCTGTTGTTTCTAAAAACAGCCAAGGCCCTGACTCCCCGGTAATTAAGGTGGACCTTTTCTGATTTTGACTTTGTTATTAAGTACAAACCAGGACCACAAAATGGGAAGGCGGATGCTCTATCTCGTATTGGTGAAACAGGAGAACTGAGAGAGATCGAAGACTTGGAATCTCCCTTGATACTGACGGAGGTGGAAGAGCCTGCATGGTCAGTTGCCTTGTTATCTTCTCATGACTTCCTGGAAGACGTACGAGTTGCTGTAGCAGAGATGGATGTCCTTAAATGGATACAGAAGGATCCTGAACATCGTTCAGAAAAAGACCACCTTGCATATCATCACACTGCCATTTACGTTCCGACTGATCCTCTTCGGCAACAAGTATTGGCTTGGATCCACGATTCCCCTTTGGGTGGACATCTAGGAATCTATAAAACTATTGCCAGTTTGGAGCGTTCTTTTTGGTGGCCCCAACTCCGTGAAGATGTTCGGCTGTATGTTAAGAACTGCGCTGTATGTGTGCAAGGAAAATCTCTCCACGTAAAACCTGTTGGACTCCTTCAACCTCTCTCTATCCCTCCTCAACCGTGGCACACAGTGTCCATGGACTTTATTGTTGAAATGCCACCCTGTGATGGAAAAACAGTGATCCTCGTTGTAGTTGACCATTTGACAAAAATGGGGCATTTCATACCCTTGGTTGGCTTACCGACTTCAGCAGAACTGGCGGCTGTATTCCTTCAGCATATAGTGAGAGCTCATGGTATTCCTAGTGTACTGATTACAGATCGGGGATCACAGTTCACGTCTCGGTTTTGGAGGGCGCTTTGCAAGATCTTGGACATCGATGCCCGTCTGTCCTCCAGCTACCACCCTCAGACAGATGGAAAGACGGAACGCCTGAACCAGACATTGGAACAGTACCTTAGGTGTTTTACTCAGCAGAACGGATCGGAGTGGACTACGTTGATATGGATGGCTGAATTAGCCTACAATAATGCCCAACATTCCACATTGGGTTGCTCCCCTTTTTTTTGTTTACACGGCTACCACCCCAACTCACTACCCTTTGTATGCCTGTTCGTTCCCCCGTGCCTAGCATACATGAACACCACGCACACCTAAGGGCAGTATTGATTGCTGCCAAGCGTAGTTTGGCTGCTGCACAGTCCTCTCAGAAACTATTTGCTGACAGACACAGAACAGAGGAACCAAACTACAGGGTGGGGGATAAAGTTTGGCTCTCTACAAAAAATCTCCATATCAAAGGGGTGTCTAAACTAAAACCTAAATATGTGGGTCCCTATAGTATAGTGGAGGTCATTAACTCGGTGGCTATGAAGCTTTCCCTTCCGATGTCTTGGCAGATTTATCCTGTGTTTCATGTTTCTCTTCTCCAACCTTGTCTTCCTGGTATGAGATTACAGGAGAAACCTCTTCCGATTGAAGTTGATGGTGAGGAGGAATATGAGGTTCAGTCCATCCTTGATTCCCGTTTGTTGAGAGGTAGAGTCCAGTATCTGGTGGAATGGAAGGGATATGGGCCTGAGGAGAGGACGTGGGAACCTGTGAATAACTTGCATTGTCCTGATCTAGTGGACAACTTTCATACTTTGCATCCAGGCAAACCAGGTCGACCACCGGGACGGCAGTCCTCGAGAGGGGGTTCTGTAGCGATTTCTTGGCGAATTAGGAAACATCATCTCTGCCGCCCTGAGAAAAGCGCAATCTGTAGGAAAAAATGTACAAAACTACATGTCCCAGCATCCTTAGGGTTGACATTAGTGAAGGAAGAAGGCGGTGCATTCTTAAGGGCCGCCCAGGGAACAGGAAGGTGCTTGTCAATTTTCCCTCGAGGTGTTGGAATGGCGGATGGTGCTCCCCGCCAGAGTTCAGCTTGAAGAAAGAAGAAAAACTGTATTTCAGTGTATGGATTCATCGAACTTTGTTTCCTGAAGGACTGCGGAAAAGACTCTGTTTCTGGTCAGGTATTCTTGTCAGAGGAAGCCTCAAGCGGATAATTATTTTGTGTGAATATTTCTTCACTTTGGAAAAGGCCCCGAGTAGCCGATGTACTTTTAACGCATAGGAGCGTTTAAAAGGACATGCGAGATATCAGTGAAAGTGTTTATTTTAGAGGCGCGCCTGAAGTAAAGACGCCTTCTGTTCTAACGCTTTCCTAGTGACAAGTTCTGTTCAGAAAAAGGAAAGACTGTTTTCCCCCGTGGCTGGCCTTTTTGTTTATCTTCATCAGACTGTACCTGATAAAGACGAAGATCGTGTCAGAAAAAGGCTTCAGCAATGCCGACAATTGTTTAGTGTGGTATGAAGAAATACCGTTGAAGAAGAAAAAAGTGCTGTTAGCTTCATGCGCAGATTAAGGATTGTTAATAGTTGGAAATCATTGGAAAAGGTTATGTTTCTCAAGGGATTGGATTCCGTGGACTCATCCTGCTCCTAAATACTTATATAAAGCAGAGAGTGTTATTACAGAGGCAGCCTGTGGGCTAAGGGTGAGTAGGGAGATGAGCATAGAAAATATGTCAGTTTAGTTATTTCCTACGCATTATTGACACACATTCTTTGTCGTCCTCCTGTAGTGTGTACATCTTTTGGGGTCTTCGCTGACGGCTGGCCAGGACCACGAGTGATAAACCGAAGCCACAGCTACTTTATTATTTTTTCCCTTTCCCTTTTTTTCCCTGGGGGCACGGATTCACGCAGAGGTATTTATCTAGCCTCTGTGGGGGTTCGTGTTTCAGGGGTCTAGGGGGGCTAACATCACACATCGTCTCCGCTTGGCGTCTGGAAGAGGTTAGTGGCTATTTTACTATTCTTCAGCTACAGCCAATCCTGATAGTTACAAAGACTATTTAGTTAATAAAAGACTAATAAACTAAGAAAGGATATCGCTGAATACAATCCAGAGTTTGTATATCCGTATTTACAAAAAGACTTCTTAGATAGGCCCAAGGAAATATTCCAACCTCGTAGACAGTGGCAGCAACAGCCCATAAATTTCCCTAAAAAGGTTAGATTTTTCGATTCTTCCTACACAAGCTCTGATTCAGAGTGCGAGACACAGAATGAAACTCGTAATAATAAAGAAAGAGAGACACTCCCCGGCCCCAACAGAGACAGTTTGTCTTTTTTGGATCAGCGCCACCAAAATTGTGGCCAACCGAGGGGGAGGGAAAGAGGGAGAGGCAACTACACAGCCCAACCCGAATTCGTTCGTATACACGGAGCTAAAAGAAATGGGAACAATAAATAAAGCTCTCATAATAAACCTCTCACACCGAGCTCTTTCTAAAATAGAAGAGAGAACATTGGAAAAGGGTTTGGGATTTGCAATTTCCTCCCCAATAGATAGATATTCACTAGAAAGAGATCTACAAGTTTTTTCCGCAAAATAAGGTTAAATGCCTTTTTGGAAAGTAAAGAAAAATAACCTAGTTTGAATAAATCAGGTTTAAAACCTAAATCATTTTGGACCCCCCAGATTAACTTAGTTAACAAAGATATAGAGGCCTTTGAAAGAATTGTAGATAAGAGTATCGATGACCTTCTGAAACAAAAGAACTGGGTCACTAATAATTTAGATAAAGACGAAATGCTAGCACTAAAAAACTTGGAACAAAGTCATGAATTAACGATAAAAATTGCTGATAAAGGAGGGAGTATTGTCGTAATGGACACGAATGATTATAATAAGAGAATGTACTTACTTCTAGGCAATAAAGAACATTACAAACCATCCAACAAAAGTGAATGGATGGAGTTAATGGATAGTATTAAAAGACTCTTGAACCAAGCTAAAGATGATGAAGTTATTTGCGATGAAGAGTTCTGCTTTCTATACAACACCAATCCTACCATCCCGGCATTATATGGATTGCCGAAAGTTCATAAAAACATAATAGATCCACCTATGAGACTCATTGTGTCCAGCATTGGATCTTTACCTGAACCCCTAAGCAAATATGCGGACATCTTTCTGCAACCTTTGGTAATTAGGCAAAAAGCATGTATTAAAGATACCACCGCCATCATTCAGAAAATAGAGTGCCTCAAGTTTAACCCCGAAACTCAATTTTTAGTCACCCTTGACATCGAGGCGCTTTATACGAACATTCCTCAAGATAATACTATTCAAATGATAGAATCCTTCTTTAGTCCAGATGGAACTGATCTTAATCAGCACCATAACTTTATAGTTGATTGTGTCTCTTTAGTACTCAAGAATAATCTAATCCTTTTTAATAGAGAATTTTTCATACAGACCAAGGGGACCAGTATGGGAGCCACTTGTGCTCCCAGCCTGGCCTGCCTATACGTGGCCCAATTTGAGGATAAACATATTTTCAACCCCATGGCTCCTTTTTATGAAAATATTTCTGAATGGTCAAGATATATTGATGACGTGTTTTGTATTTGGACAGGCACGTCAGAGACCCTTACAGATTTTAGTGATTGGCTAAATTTGGGAGATACCAATTTGAGGTTTACATCACACAGGGACAATGAGAAATGCGAATTCTTTGATGTTGTCATCAAACATACGAATGGTACCCTCAATGTGGAACTATATACAAAACCAACAGATGGAAACACGATGCTCCATTTTAGAAGTAACCACCCGCCTTGCCAGAAGGATAATATTCCTTTCGACCAATTTTTAAGACTTAAAAGAAATTGCACTACTCGTAAAGATTATGATAAAGATGCGGATGTCCTTACTAATACATTTCTGGAGAGAGGATACCCTAAACGCCTGATTCGCCATGCATATAAAAAAGCTAAGCATTTTAATAGAGATAAACTCTTTGTAAGCAAGGACCAAAAGAAAGAGAAACAACCGCTGACCTTTGTCACTATCTATAATATGGTCAGTAACAAAATCAAAAACATAATAAACAGAAATTGGCATTTGGTCACTAACAGTAGACAAGAAAAACTCCCTAAACCCCTGTTCTCCTACAGAAGGACCCGCACCATAAGAAGCAGTCTGGTACATACTTATAGAGAGGTGGGAACAAATCCACGGTTGGGCATTAACAACGCCCCATTACCTACAGGAACTTTTCCGTGTAGGGGATGTGCAAACTGCAACAACATCCTAAAGGGTGATTGCAGTGCACATAATAATGTATCCATCAAAATTAAAAGTTTCATAAACTGCTGCATCAAAAATTTGATTTACTTAATAAAATGTCTGTGCAGTCTTGCCTATATTGGAGAGACCTCTAGAGAAGTACGCATTAGGATGAATGAACATAGGTCAGCAGTCAGGACCCAGAAAAAAGGTGCTCTCCTAACGGAACATTGGAAAAAGGCAGGACACACCACTGATGATTTTAGATGGTGTGGAATAGAAGTGCTTGAAATGAGTGCTAGAGGTGGAAACATAGAGAGTAAAAGAAAAAAACGAGAACAATTCTACATGTTCCGTCTAAATACAGTAAGATGTGGGATGAACAGTAAAGAAGACTGTGAGCGTATTGTATAAATAATGGTCCCCTTGACCGTGGTGCAAATATGCCTATAACCTCTGTATAACAATAGGTCATTATAGATAATGTATGATAAGTAATACACATCCTGTCTGATTCATTTCAGTCTACTCCAAGACATAAAATGTGCTTTTAAGCAAATACCCCTCTATTTCCTAAAAACGTCATATTTCACATGACCATACCATGACACACTAATTCTGGTCAACGATATCACCACTTGTAGTATGTGTTGATATAACATATTTCCTAATGAGAGAGACAGGCACGTATATCGTGAGTGGTTTTCCATTCCATAAATTAGCGGAGTATATATGTTTAAAATTTCCGCGAAATAACAGGTCATTATAGAAATTGCATCATAAGTAACATATATTTTGTCTTATTGCCTTACTTCAAGAGATAAATTGTGCTGAATTAAAAATGGTCTTCTATTTTCAGAAAGTATGTTGTTGCATGATAAACAGGTCTTTTTAGTTTGACCATATAGTGATATAATAATCCTCGGTAGTACAATCACCACGTGTAGTATGTGTCTATATAACATATTTCCTAATTAGAGATATGGTAATTTAGATCGTGAGTGATTTTCTCATTCATAGAAACAGCAGTGAACCCCCTCCTAAAACCTCCATAAAACCTGTTAGCGTAGATTATGGTTCCAATCAACATATATACCTAGTAACCACAATTGTGGCAGCGTTTTTAGCACATCATCCCTCAAAAACCTGGTATAAATAATGTAACATCGAGTATAGAATGTAAACAATGTGCTCATGCTTCACTAACTTGAGCGTTACATAATATAATAGCTCAGTTTCATCATAACTTACGTAATAGCAATGCTCTGAACAATAGTATAGCTAATTTTTTCTGTAGTTAAGAGGCTTACTAATAAAGTACAACAATTAAATAAAACAATGCTCAAACGCCTAGCGATGCACGGACGTACAAACCGTCACATGATAGAGGATAAGGGCACTGATCGGCGGTCGGGAAATATTTAAGCCGCAACCTTTTGAGAGACGTCGTTTCCACTATCAGGAGAGACGAACGTACATAGTCGGAGCAGGGAGGCCAGATGACATTTTACCGGTGAGTGCGATGAGTGCAATGGTTGACTATAGGGAAGCCACTTGTTTTTGATGTAGCCGTCTTGACATTTCCTATCATAGTGAAAGTTAAAGCTCGCCCCGTTTTAAATAAATGTGGGTTTTAAAATCTAACACGAGTATGTACAAGGCACTCTAAAGGTAACTTCCCTCATTTTTTTTTTTTAAATCTTTTTATTATTTTGAAACAAGGACAAAACATAAGGAGTGACCACAATATATATAGATAGTTCCGCTTCACACATTTGGAAAGGCTTCCGTACAATCCAGTAAGTCGATAAGGCACTTGAAATCTCAACTCTGAGTCAACATTACGATTCAATAACACACTAACTCCTGTCATCCAAAGCTCTACATTAGTATATAACGTTCCATATATGGCCATCCTTAACATCCAATAACCCCACTCGCCCCCCCTACTGCCAAGCTGTGTCTCATTCTACGAGTGTTATGAGTGTTCCACATTAATGTGTGAAGAGCATGTTGAATGTCCCTCTCCCGGTATTAACATCTCTGCTACCACCCGGAACCTCAGGGATCCCCCCAGCAGCGACCTCCCCAGGACCCGGGGACTCCACCCGGGATCGTTCCCCCTCCGTTGATGTGTCGGAATCGGAGCCAGAATCACCTCCCGGCAACTTGAGCTCCAACACCAAGGCCTCCCACGCTCGCGCTGCCTCTAGGGCCCTATCGCTATGGGACCTGTGAGCCTGCTGCATTCGCACTGTCCCCTCGCTGCCTGCCCACAGAAGCAGTGCCGCTTTCCATCTACTAAAGCTAGGGCCAGTCGCCGCCTTCCATTGTGATGTAATTTCTCTTTTGGCTAACACTAACCCCAGATCGATAATCTTGCTAGTTATCTTAGTTTTACTGGTATGTTGGAACCAGTGCAGTAGGCAGGCTCCCTTATCCAGTACCACCTGCCGTCCGGTCACCTTGCAGAGCAACTCAGCCACCTCCACCCAATATGTCCCTAACTGAGTACAATCCCACAATATGTGGCTCAGGTCCACATCTCGTAGTTGGCATCAAGGACAGTTCGCAGTGTCAGTCCGAAAATACTGATTGATCTTAATTGGCGTGAGATACGCCCTGTGTAAGACGAAGACTTGGATTAGCTGAAACCTAACGTTCCTAGTGCATTTCCACACCCTTTGGAGTATCTGTAACCAGGTTGTGTCCGGAATTGCCCTATCCAGGTCCGACTCCCAGTGCTCCCGCAGTTTCTGTAGTGGGTTAAGCCCGTCTCCTAGCATCCGCTTATATAAACAGGTAACCGCCTTGTGTGTGTGCCCGCCGCCATCACTACAAACTGACACCCGTCGCTCGTTGACGGTTCAGCGAGGCCAGCGCCCCAATGCTTCTGTATGGCAGCGATCAGTGCCGCATGTATCAAATAATGGCCACGGGGAAGGCCAAATCTGTCTTGCAATGCCCCAAAGGGCACCAACATGCCATCCGCATAAAGGTCTCCCACCATCTGCAAGCCTAGGTGCTCCCACTCCGCCAGGGCAGACCAATCACTGCCGTGTGGAAACGCTGTGCCCATACCCAGCGGTATTTCAGGCACATAAGGACGCTGCACCCCGATTCTATTATGGAACCGTTTCCAGCAGTACCTCAAAGTGCCCTCTATCATGGATAAGTCAGCAGTTATCAGTCGCTGCTGCAGGACCAGGCGCCGGCCCCCCTCTGGACCCCGATATTCCGACGCCACCGCCTGAGTGAGAAATTGAAATTGCGCTGCCAAATAGTATAATTAAAAATCAGGAGTAGCCAATCCTCCATCAGCCCTCGGGCGCATCAGAGTATCCAGCGCAACCCTGCGAAATCCTGCCCCCCAAATGAAGCTACCCACCTCGGAACGGAGCCGTCGAAAGAAAGCAACCGGCACCTTGATCGGCAGAGTCCGGAAGAAGTATAGCAAGCGAGGAAGTGCCACCATCTTCAAGAGTGCCACTCGGCCTGCTACTGACAACGGTAAAGTCCCCCAAAACTTCATGCTACCTCTCAGACCCCTCATCGCTCTCCCAAGGTTGCCCTCAAAGAGGTCCTCTTGATCATGATACACCTGCGTACCCAAATAGGGTAGGCACCTCGGCTCCCACGTCAAGTAAGGTGGCAGTGGTGGTTGGTAACACCCAGAAGCCACCAGAAAAACACATGTCTCGGACCAGTTAACCCGTAATACCGATATATCTCCAAAGCAGGCCATGAGGGAGCGTGCCCCCGCCAGTTCCCCCTCCCGCGTCCCCCAAAAACATCAGGAGGTCATCCGCATACAGTGAAATATAATGTGCATGACCTCGGAGCTAGAGCCGGCTATAATCCCTCCCCATCCTAGCTCGCGCCGCCAACGGCTCTATTGCAAGGGCAAACAACAATGGGGATAGCGGGCAGCCCTGTCTGATGCCCCACCTCACTGGGTAGGAAGAGGAGATAACTCTCCCCACCCGAACTCTAGCTGTCGCTGCAGAGTACAGAATCGCCGTCCACTGGACATAGCCCGCTCCAAGCCCAAACGCTGTCATGACTGAAAACAGATACGGCCATTCCAGGCTGTCAAACGCCTTGGCTATATCAACAGAGAGGATAAGCGCCTGCCCCCCGTGTCTTGGCCTCCATCCAGTATTCCTATCAGCCTACGTACGCTACCGGCGGTGTTGCACTTCGGGATAAACAAAGAAGTGCTGTCAGTGGGACCTGATAGCATCCCCTAGGGCACACTAGTTGGCAATTCTCGCCTCCACAATTTGTAAAAAGACTGAACGGAATGAAATGTCTTATTTAAATCAAGTGTTTATTCATCCATGATGTTGAATTTATCAATCCACATATTTCATCATATGCTCTCTCTAGCTCCAATGCATTTCGGACATGTGTCCTTCATCGGGGAGCATCTAGGAAAAAACGACATACACACAAATCGATATCTATACTCACTGTGTCACAAACAGTTGTCAATAATTAACTCAAATACATAACTAAAAACGGTGTAAAAAAGCATTGTGAAAAAACATAGTAAAGTGCAAACTCGTGCAGGGATTAAATAAACCTCGTGCAGACCCTTAAAAGCTGCGGGGAAACAGTTCTCTCAATTAACACACTGGTCAGCAAACTCCCTGCAAATGCATCAAGGTACGTGATAAAGTATCCTACACCGCTAAAAGAATACACCCTTAGTGTTGAAAGTACTCGCTGATTTCTACCGAGCATAATCGGATTTCACCCAAGCAGTGTTGCGCGCTTAAAGAGACCATGAAAGCGTCCCTAAATTTTAACGCTGCGAGTCAGCCAGTGGTGCTTAATGCATTACATGCACGGATTATCGTGTGTCCCGCTGCCTTGCGTTTAAAAGCCCCCAACTTACATTCAAGAAGCATCGTGGTTGCGGCGTCCTAAATTCAAAAGCGCTGCGCCGTGAGCTAGAAACTAACCCGGAAATCTAAATACCCTGCCAGTACACGTGACACGGGGTCAAATGCTAGAACTAAACGAAGGACTATCCTATGGACATTATGGAACGTGAAAAGAAAGTACCCAAAGAACCTAAATACAAAGCTACTATGGAGATGTAAAAACATTGGTAATGCATGTAAATAATAACAATAAATAGGAATAAAAAAAGGGAGTGTACAAAAGTTAAATGTGCAAATATGGTGGTAAAGATCAGCAACAAGGAGCAGGGTCCAAGAAAAAATCCCAGAGCGGGTAACTGCAAGACTTTAGAGATAACATGAAAACTCAATGCGTTCATTGAGCCCGAATGGCTTCATGGACTGTAATCTATATATCCAGTAGTTTTCTCTTTGAAGTAATTGTTTGTTATTGTCCTTTCCTTCTTCTTTGTTAATCACTTCAAGAACGGTGTACTTCAATTGGGAGATAGAGTGTTTCATTTCGTTAAAATGAATTGCAACAGTAGATTTTGAGTTCATGGTCCGGATGTTTGACTTATGTTCGTTAAGACGAGTTTTAACTTTGCGTTCTGTCTTCCCAACATACGTCTTGCCGCACGGACATTTCAAAAGGTACACACAATTGGTAGTATCGCATGTTGCAGACACTCTTAAGTGAATGTTGTGCCCTTTCATGGGATGTGTGATTTCTGTACCAGTAATTACATTATGACAGTTGTTGCAGTTATTACATGGTCTTGTACCACGAGATTGGACAGCCAGTGTTTTTGTCTCTTTTAAGATTTCACCTAAGTTCTTGCTTCTGGTATAAGCAAATAATGGAAACGGTTTGAAGATGTCGTTGAAATCAGTCTCAAGTTGTAGAAGTGGCCAATATTTTAATATTATGTTTTTGTAGTTTGTGCTCACATTGGAATATCTTGAAACTACGACCACCCGGTCACTTTTAGATTTTTGTATAGATTTCTTTAAAGACTCCTCTCGTTGCATGGGTATGATGGATGTTTTTGCCGCTTCCAAAATTTGATCTGGATAACCTCTAGAGCGAAATCTTTCGGACATTTCATTGATTCGTGATACTGAGGTGGTGGGATCTGAAGTTATGCGTTTGACTCTCAATAACTGTGATTTTGGTAAATGTTTTTTCAGGGATGGCTGGTGAAAACTGGTGTAATGCAAGGTATTATTGCGGTCTGTAGATTTTCTGTAGATGTCAGTGGTTATCTGATTGTCAATGAGTGTCACAGATACATCCAAAAAATTGACTGTAGTAGAATCTATGGTCCAGGTAAATTTTATCCTGTCATTGCTGTGGTTTAGCTCATCGAGGGCTGTTTCCAAGCTTTCTCTGGTGTTTTTCCACATGATGAAAAGGTCATCAATGTAACGTACGTACATTTTAAGATTATTGCTCCATTCAGGCTTAGACCAGATGTTTGTCGTTTCAAAATCTCCCATAAAAATGTTAGCATAAACCGGAGCTGCAGAATTCCCCATGCTGGTGCCTACGAGTTGCAAATACCAGTTATCTCGGTGTTTAAAATAACTATGGTATAATATGAAAGTCATCAACTCCATTAAGAATATTTTGGTGGCTTCATCCACATCTAATTTGAGTACTGCTTGTTCAATGGCGTCTATGCCTTCTGCGTGTGGGATGGAGGTATATAGTGCACTGACATCCGCCGTGCATAGCCACAATTTTTCATTTGGACAAATGTCTAATTCTTGTAGTTTGCATAAAAAATCTGTTGTGTCCTTGATATAACTAGGTAATGCCTTGACGATAGGTTGTAATTTCTTATCCAAAAATTGTCCAATCGGTTCGTGGATACTACCACGTGTCGATACTATCGGGCGAATAGGCGGATTCTTCAAGTCTTTATGTATCTTAGGCATAGCATAGATAGACGGACTTCTGGGATGAGTTTGAAGAAGAAACTTAGCAGTTCTTTGATCAATGATGCCCTGTGTCAGTGCGTTTTCAATGATGGTTTTCAACTCTGTAGCGAATTGTTGTGTCGGATTATTAGGTAATTTCATATATGTCATTTCATCAGAAACGTGATCCTGTAATTTCTGGTGATACATAGCTGCGTTCATAATCACTATTGCGCCACCTTTGTCAGCTTTAGTGCAAACTGTTTGATCATTTTGGGCTATCGATCTCAGGCGATCTCGATCTTTTTGAGTCATATTTTTGTATGTGCTTTTGTTGTAATCGATGCTTATCAAGTCCTTTTTCACAAGTTGTTCAAACAGATCGATCGTCTTGTGGCTCACTGGAGCCTGAAAGGTACTCGATGGTTTTAGACCCAATAATGGGTCTTCTTTTTCCTCTTTTTGTTGTTGAACAACATTCTCAAAAAAGTGCCTAAGTCTCAGTTTTCTAACCAGTTTGAAAGATGCAATTTCTAATTCCAAAAGGTTAGATTTATTAGCAGGTACAAACGAAGTGCCTTTCTGTAATATACGCATATCTTGACTAGAAAAAGAGTAGTCGGATATGTTAATGACTAGTTGGTTATCCTCCTTCATTTCTTCTTTCTCTCTTTCTCTTTCGGAAGAGTTACACTTCTTGTTTGTGGTGTGCTTTTTTGTTTTGCCCCTCCGGGGTCGTCTTGTTCCACGACCTGTTCTAAAAAAGCCGTTGTAATGGTATCAGTAGAAGTGCTCGGAGCCAGCTCATGTGAACTCACAGATTGTTGTGCACCTGGTGGACGACCTCTCTGTTGACCTGTTTTTCGTTGACGTTCTGTGAAATCTCCTTCCGACGATGACGTATCAGTATTCTGGGTGTAAGGGCGTGATCTTCTCCTTTGGGCGTAAACTTCCGCCCAGGTATATACCTCATCTAACTTATAATCCAGCGTGTCACGCCTAAATTTTCGAATTTTTCGATCATTAATTTCTGATTGATGTTTGTCCAATTGTTGTTTGATATCCACTATAAATTCATCCCATTCTTCCGGGGGAATGTTTCTAGTGAGTTCCTCTTTGGTTTCTTCAATTTCTTTCTCAATCTCCTTTATGATTTTTGATAACTCTTCCACTATTAAAAGAATCAAATCCAAGCTACATTTGTTTAATATTGCATACCATTTGTCTTGGAATGGTTTGGAATTTTTACATAAAGAAGGTTTTAATGCAATACGTAAGCCCCTGGGGATGCGTGATGTTTTGTGATATTTGATCAAAGTCGCTGCATGTAAAGTCTGATTAATCTTGCGTTTAGATAAATATATCAATTGTTTGACATTCTGTTCTCTGCTCCTTGCAGATGAAGATTGGGTGATGTCGTCTTGAATTAAAGAATAAATTTTGTGAGTATCATCAATACCAAAGGCAAAGGTGTCTGCTCTAGCTTCCGTAGACCGAGCTATATCTTCGAAATTCATTTTGAAGTTGTTAGCGTGCTACTGGGCCAATGGGTAGATCAACGTGAACTAACGAAATGAAGTGGTGGGTCCAGTGCACAGCTGTTTTGCACTCTTCTTCAGTGTGAGTTTCACTTGGGTAAATTAGGTGCTCCTGGGTGTCGTCCTCCGCCCAATGGACGAGTAATGTATGAAACAAAGAAGTGCTGTCAGTGGGACCTGATAGCATCCCCTAGGGCACACTAGTTGGCAATTCTCGCCTCCACAATTTGTAAAAAGACTGAACGGAATGAAATGTCTTATTTAAATCAAACGCATAACTTCAGATCCCACCACCTCAGTATCACGAATCAATGAAATGTCCGAAAGATTTCGCTCTAGAGGTTATCCAGATCAAATTTTGGAAGCGGCAAAAACATCCATCATACCCATGCAACGAGAGGAGTCTTTAAAGAAATCTATACAAAAATCTAAAAGTGACCGGGTGGTCGTAGTTTCAAGATATTCCAATGTGAGCACAAACTACAAAAACATAATATTAAAATATTGGCCACTTCTACAACTTGAGACTGATTTCAACGACATCTTCAAACCGTTTCCATAACAACTTCAAAATGAATTTCGAAGATATAGCTCGGTCTACGGAAGCTAGAGCAGACACCTTTGCCTTTGGTATTGATGATACTCACAAAATTTATTCTTTAATTCAAGACGACATCACCCAATCTTCATCTGCAAGGAGCAGAGAACAGAATGTCAAACAATTGATATATTTATCTAAACGCAAGATTAATCAGACTTTACATGCAGCGACTTTGATCAAATATCACAAAACATCACGCATCCCCAGGGGCTTACGTATTGCATTAAAACCTTCTTTATGTAAAAATTCCAAACCATTCCAAGACAAATGGTATGCAATATTAAACAAATGTAGCTTGGATTTGATTCTTTTAATAGTGGAAGAGTTATCAAAAATCATAAAGGAGATTGAGAAAGAAATTGAAGAAACCAAAGAGGAACTCACTAGAAACATTCCCCCGGAAGAATGGGATGAATTTATAGTGGATATCAAACAACAATTGGACAAACATCAATCAGAAATTAATGATCGAAAAATTCGAAAATTTAGGCGTGACACGCTGGATTATAAGTTAGATGAGGTATATACCTGGGCGGAAGTTTACGCCCAAAGGAGAAGATCACGCCCTTACACCCAGAATACTGATACGTCATCGTCGGAAGGAGATTTCACAGAACGTCAACGAAAAACAGGTCAACAGAGAGGTCGTCCACCAGGTGCACAACAATCTGTGAGTTCACATGAGCTGGCTCCGAGCACTTCTACTGATACCATTACAACGGCTTTTTTAGAACAGGTCGTGGAACAAGACGACCCCGGAGGGGCAAAACAAAAAAGCACACCACAAACAAGAAGTGTAACTCTTCCGAAAGAGAAAGAGAGAAAGAAGAAATGAAGGAGGATAACCAACTAGTCATTAACATATCCGACTACTCTTTTTCTAGTCAAGATATGCGTATATTACAGAAAGGCACTTCGTTTGTACCTGCTAATAAATCTAACCTTTTGGAATTAGAAATTGCATCTTTCAAACTGGTTAGAAAACTGAGACTTAGGCACTTTTTTGAGAATGTTGTTCAACAACAAAAAGAGGAAAAAGAAGACCCATTATTGGGTCTAAAACCATCGAGTACCTTTCAGGCTCCAGTGAGCCACAAGACGATCGATCTGTTTGAACAACTTGTGAAAAAGGACTTGATAAGCATCGATTACAACAAAAGCACATACAAAAATATGACTCAAAAAGATCGAGATCGCCTGAGATCGATAGCCCAAAATGATCAAACAGTTTGCACTAAAGCTGACAAAGGTGGCGCAATAGTGATTATGAACGCAGCTATGTATCACCAGAAATTACAGGATCACGTTTCTGATGAAATGACATATATGAAATTACCTAATAATCCGACACAACAATTCGCTACAGAGTTGAAAACCATCATTGAAAACGCACTGACACAGGGCATCATTGATCAAAGAACTGCTAAGTTTCTTCTTCAAACTCATCCCAGAAGTCCGTCTATCTATGCTATGCCTAAGATACATAAAGACTTGAAGAATCCGCCTATTCGCCCGATAGTATCGACACGTGGTAGTATCCACGAACCGATTGGACAATTTTTGGATAAGAAATTACAACCTATCGTCAAGGCATTACCTAGTTATATCAAGGACACAACAGATTTTTTATGCAAACTACAAGAATTAGACATTTGTCCAAATGAAAAATTGTGGCTATGCACGGCGGATGTCAGTGCACTATATACCTCCATCCCACACGCAGAAGGCATAGACGCCATTGAACAAGCAGTACTCAAATTAGATGTGGATGAAGCCACCAAAATATTCTTAATGGAGTTGATGACTTTCATATTATACCATAGTTATTTTAAACACCGAGATAACTGGTATTTGCAACTCGTAGGCACCAGCATGGGGAATTCTGCAGCTCCGGTTTATGCTAACATTTTTATGGGAGATTTTGAAACGACAAACATCTGGTCTAAGCCTGAATGGAGCAATAATCTTAAAATGTACGTACGTTACATTGATGACCTTTTCATCATGTGGAAAAACACCAGAGAAAGCTTGGAAACAGCCCTCGATGAGCTAAACCACAGCAATGACAGGATAAAATTTACCTGGACCATAGATTCTACTACAGTCAATTTTTTGGATGTATCTGTGACACTCATTGACAATCAGATAACCACTGACATCTACAGAAAATCTACAGACCGCAATAATACCTTGCATTACACCAGTTTTCACCAGCCATCCCTGAAAAAACATTTACCAAAATCACAGTTATTGAGAGTCAAACGCATAACTTCAGATCCCACCACCTCAGTATCACGAATCAATGAAATGTCCGAAAGATTTCGCTCTAGAGGTTATCCAGATCAAATTTTGGAAGCGGCAAAAACATCCATCATACCCATGCAACGAGAGGAGTCTTTAAAGAAATCTATACAAAAATCTAAAAGTGACCGGGTGGTCGTAGTTTCAAGATATTCCAATGTGAGCACAAACTACAAAAACATAATATTAAAATATTGGCCACTTCTACAACTTGAGACTGATTTCAACGACATCTTCAAACCGTTTCCATTATTTGCTTATACCAGAAGCAAGAACTTAGGTGAAATCTTAAAAGAGACAAAAACACTGGCTGTCCAATCTCGTGGTACAAGACCATGTAATAACTGCAACAACTGTCATAATGTAATTACTGGTACAGAAATCACACATCCCATGAAAGGGCACAACATTCACTTAAGAGTGTCTGCAACATGCGATACTACCAATTGTGTGTACCTTTTGAAATGTCCGTGCGGCAAGACGTATGTTGGGAAGACAGAACGCAAAGTTAAAACTCGTCTTAACGAACATAAGTCAAACATCCGGACCATGAACTCAAAATCTACTGTTGCAATTCATTTTAACGAAATGAAACACTCTATCTCCCAATTGAAGTACACCGTTCTTGAAGTGATTAACAAAGAAGAAGGAAAGGACAATAACAAACAATTACTTCAAAGAGAAAACTACTGGATATATAGATTACAGTCCATGAAGCCATTCGGGCTCAATGAACGCATTGAGTTTTCATGTTATCTCTAAAGTCTTGCAGTTACCCGCTCTGGGATTTTTTCTTGGACCCTGCTCCTTGTTGCTGATCTTTACCACCATATTTGCACATTTAACTTTTGTACACTCCCTTTTTTTATTCCTATTTATTGTTATTATTTACATGCATTACCAATGTTTTTACATCTCCATAGTAGCTTTGTATTTAGGTTCTTTGGGTACTTTCTTTTCACGTTCCATAATGTCCATAGGATAGTCCTTCGTTTAGTTCTAGCATTTGACCCCGTGTCACGTGTACTGGCAGGGTATTTAGATTTCCGGGTTAGTTTCTAGCTCACGGCGCAGCGCTTTTGAATTTAGGACGCCGCAACCACGATGCTTCTTGAATGTAAGTTGGGGGCTTTTAAACGCAAGGCAGCGGGACACACGATAATCCGTGCATGTAATGCATTAAGCACCACTGGCTGACTCGCAGCGTTAAAATTTAGGGACGCTTTCATGGTCTCTTTAAGCGCGCAACACTGCTTGGGTGAAATCCGATTATGCTCGGTAGAAATCAGCGAGTACTTTCAACACTAAGGGTGTATTCTTTTAGCGGTGTAGGATACTTTATCACGTACCTTGATGCATTTGCAGGGAGTTTGCTGACCAGTGTGTTAATTGAGAGAACTGTTTCCCCGCAGCTTTTAAGGGTCTGCACGAGGTTTATTTAATCCCTGCACGAGTTTGCACTTTACTATGTTTTTTCACAATGCTTTTTTACACCGTTTTTAGTTATGTATTTGAGTTAATTATTGACAACTGTTTGTGACACAGTGAGTATAGATATCGATTTGTGTGTATGTCGTTTTTTCCTAGATGCTCCCCGATGAAGGACACATGTCCGAAATGCATTGGAGCTAGAGAGAGCATATGATGAAATATGTGGATTGATAAATGCAACATCATGGATGAATAAACACTTGATTTAAATAAGACATTTCATTCCGTTCAGTCTTTTTACAAATTGTGGAGGCGAGAATTGCCAACTAGTGTGCCCTAGGGGATGCTATCAGGTCCCACTGACAGCACTTCTTTGTTTCATACATTACTCGTCCATTGGGCGGAGGACGACACCCAGGAGCACCTAATTTACCCAAGTGAAACTCACACTGAAGAAGAGTGCAAAACAGCTGTGCACTGGACCCACCACTGCACTTCGGGATAAAGCCATCCTGGTCCGAGTGCACCAACCGAGTCATAAAAGGAAGGAGTCTCGTAGCCAGCACCCGACTCAGTATTTTATCATCCGTAGTGAGCATAGAGAGAGGCCTGTACGCCGCCAGGTCAGGTGGCGGCTTGCCCGGCTTGAGAAGAGGCACAATGATAGCCTCTCGAGTGGAGGCAGGTAAAATTCCGGTCCATCTGGCCTCCTGGTAGATTCCCAATAGTCTGGGGGCCAGGAGATCAACATATGTCGCGTAGAATTCGATAGGTAAACCATCGCTGCCCGGTGTTTTATTGCGTGCCAATTGTTTAATGGCACAGCGAATCTCAGCCAAAGTGATGTCTAACCCAAGCTCCCTCGCCTCCTCCTCCTCAAGTGCTGGTAATTCCAACCCTTCTAGAAACTCCTGAGCCTCCTTCTCACCAGTACGCAGTTGGCTGGTATAAATATGCGCATAAAAGGATCTAAAATGGTCGTTTATGAGGTGCTGCTCATAGTCCAACCGTCCCGAAGGGGAGGTCAGCGCCAGAATGGGTACACATCTAGGAATAGGGTCAGCCAGCCAAGCCAGTAGTGTGCCCACCTTGTCCCGTTCCGCATGCGCTCTAGCCAAGAAAGCTCTGTGATCGAAGCAGCGGAGGCGCTCTACCCCCGCTGCCACCACCTCTCTCTGGGTCAAAACCTCGTCGCGCGTGCCAGTGCCACCTGAATGTGCCATTTCAGCTTCACGAAGAGCTAGCTCGCTCGCTTCAATATCCTGCAACAGTAACTTCCGAACCCCCGCCCATTTGGCGATACAGCTCCCGCGGACCACCACTTTAAATGCATCCCATTCCAGGGCCCCCGTCGTAGCTGATCCCGCATTTTTGGCAAAGTAACATTCCACTCCCTCCCCCAACTCCACGCGAAAAGCCTGATTGTCCAGCATCTCCGGTCGTAACCTCCAAGTCGGGATTCTAGGGTGTTCCAACTCCCAGCAGAAATGCACTAGCAGCGATTGTGATCTGATATGGTACCTGTAAGGTACTCACTACCAATCACTAGCGACGCCAGTCCACGCTACACAATATGGCATCTAGTCTAAAATGCAGATCATGTAAAGCCGAATAATATGAATAATCCCTATCAGTTGGATGCTGTTCTCACCAAATATCAATGAACCCCCAGTTGTCTTGCCAATGGGTCCGAGGCCGAGCTAATTTGTTGATCGGGGCCGTGGGCAGTGGAGGGTGGGATCTATCCTAGGCAATATCCGCGATAGAGTTAAAGTCTCCCCCCATCAGTACTGGTGTCGTGAAATAGCCTGCTAGTACAGAAGACAAAGTCTCCAGGAAGGGCGCCTGATCTGTATTGGGAGCATAAACAGAACAAAGGGTCACTTCACGCCCATATAATCTTCCCTAACTGCTACGTAGCGGCCGTCAGGGTCAATCAGTTGTTCCAACATTTGAAAGGGAACCCCAGCTCGGACCCAGATCAGGACTCCCCGTACAAAGGCTGAATAACTAGTATAATAAAGCTGCCCTCGCCACCTGCGCTGCAATGCTAGCCCCTTGGCCCTAGTTAAGTGTGTTTCCTGTAAAAAGGCCACCTGCACGCCCCTACGAACCAAGTAGGAGTGCATCTTATATCTACGCTGCATGGAGTGTAATCCCCGAACGTTCCAGGTTATACATTTCACATCAGGGGACAAACCCATTCCAACAACACGAAAGCCACTCAAGACAACCCCCACTCACCGAACTCAGGGAGGTGGTAGCAATGCCCAAATGCACAGCACTCGAAAGTTCCATAGCCTCAACCAAGTTAGACAGCAGACAGTGTCCCTTAACCAAATTACAACCAGCCCCAAACACCCCCAACCCACCTAATACATCCGCCTCCCCCCCAGAACAGGCACCAACATAGTGAATCCCATCCAAACTACCTCAACCATACGCCCCGTGCAAAGCTAAGGCGAACAAACTACTACCATCCGGTGGGGGATGGATAGGGCCAAGAAAGCAGCTGGCACTAAACCAACAACGCAACCATTGTCCGCCCTCAGATCCCCACGAGGCCCCCTCAAAACCTAACCTCAGCCCCCGCGCCCCCAACCCCTAACCCCTCCCATCACAAAGCACTGGACCTTTGCACACCAGTTGCATCGCTATAAGCCCCAAGCAGACGAGAAAGCAGTGACTAAAATACAACAGTCCAAATCTAAACTCCCAGATCCCTGCTATCGCCACATCTACTCATCTAGCAGTTCGTCTGCAGTCCCGGGAGTAACTGTTCGCAAGCCTGGAGCATCAGACACCGAGGACTTCGCCTCCGAAGGTCCCTTGTCACTGCCCTGTTCCGATGCCTCCAGTGTATTCTTCAACAGTTCTCCGGATATCGCTGTCACCGCATCCAAGGCACCCCTCCGTTCCACCGCCATCTGCGAGTTCGTAGGTTTCGGCATGCCCAGTCCACGGCGCCGCAACCGCCGTGATCTGCGGGGTAGCGATTCTCTGGTTAGTTCCCGTGCTTCCACTTCTTGGCCATCCTTTCCTGCTCTGTAGGACTCCAACCACTCCCATGCATCTTCCGGCGTATCGTGGAAGTGTGTCTGTCCATCAAGCACTATGCGCAGCCTGGCTGGGAAGAACAAAGAGTACTGAATCCCCTCTGCGCGCAGCTCCTTCTTGATGGTCTGGAAGGACAGGCGGTGCCGTTGCGTCTCAAACAAGTAGTCCGGAATAAGGGTAATATTACTGTTGTCAACTTGAAAGGGGCCGGCACTACGGGCCCTCTGAAGGAGCAGATCACGGTCGCGGAAATGGAGGAGCCGCGCCACCACCGGCCTCGGAGGTCATCCCTGCAGTGGCGCACTAGTCGGGACCCTGTGTGCCCGCTCCAATGTGTAGAAGCACGATAGCCCCTCAGGAGCCACTACAAAGTAGCTCACCATGTCCGGCCCCTCGATTTTTTCGGACCAGTCCCACTACACGAACGTTATTGCGTCTGTTCCGGCCTTCCGCATCTTCAGCTCGCTGCTCCAACACCGCCAGGCGATCCAGAACTCCCACCATCGTCGCAGACAGCGCAGTCTGTGCAGGGCCCACCTCCTGTAGCGCCGTTTCCGCCTGCTTCACACGGTCTGCCAGCTTCGAGTGATCCGCCCACAGTAAGCCCAGTCCTGTAGCCACCTGCGCAATGTCCTGTTGAAGTGCGACTCGAGAGTCCGCTATGGCCGCCAGGATCTTGTCTAGTTGCAGCTGAATCCCCGGTTCCTGTGGTAATTCTTGTTCATCCCCATCAGCATGGGAGGGAGAGTCCGCTCCAGAGGGTGGCGGGTCTTCTTCCTTCCGTGCGCGGGGCTTGCCCACGGTCGTGGGCGGCAGTGCACCACTATCCAACGGTGCTGGCCCCTAAGGTCGTCCAGTCTAGTCCAGGGGGAAATACTATCCTTACTTCCACAGGGGCGAAAAGACCAACTCACGCAGCAACAACAGCCCTCCGGAGAAAACCCAGGTACGGTGCGCCATCCAACGTGGGCTGCCCGTGAATCCGCAGTTCGCACCACACCAAGTTCCGAACCCCACCACTCGTCGTCAATCCCTCATGGCCCCCCCAGCGTTTCAGACCAAAATGGCTCCTCGCCACTGCACACCAGATGGCACTCCCAGGAAGGCTCCCCGATGCTGCGCTGTCGTGTTAAACCCTCAATCGCAGGCCCCTGTCCGCACTCACTTTCATCAGGTCTGCAAGGGTGGGAGGGACTTTGCAATCAGCATCAGCCAAAGCGCCCGGCTCCAGGGCCCCACGCAATTTCTACAGCGGCTCTGCTGCCAGCCTCCAGAGATCCAAATCGGCCCAGCCTCCAGACCTCCACCTCCAGCGACAACCGGGAGAGGGGCCCCCCAGGTAGAGTGAGTGCCGGCTCCCGCCGGTCCGTGCCGCAGGGCGAGGCTCTCAAACCGGATCCCCCAGCGGGGCTCAGATGGCGCCCAAGCACGTCCAAGGAAATCGGTATGGCTCCAAGTCGGTCTCAGCACCGGGCGCCCCGATCACTCGCTCCGACCACCTTCCAAGCCCTCCACGATCCCGGAGGGCTGAGTTATAGATCGCAGTCCTCCGACGGCCGCAGCTCCTCCCACGCCGTCGCACCACAGCTCAGGGCTCACCTCCGCCTAGAGACCAGGCCACAGCCGTCCCTGCGTGTCGCGCTATAGTGGGAGCACTACCCACATCGCCACCACAGCTCCTCCTCTCCTCTGTCGGGGCCGGTCCCAGCTCTCGGGTCACACAAAGGTGCTGGGCGCCATCCTGTCTTTAACGGCGGCCGGCCCCGCTCCAGCAACCGGCCGCTACCGCTGTCGTGCCTGGCCTGATTCCGGGCGAATGCCAGCGTCAGTTGCCGCCAGGACGCCCCCCACTCAAGCGGTTCGATTTGGGGGGCCCGGGAGACGCGTGCAGCAGAATAAAGTGGAGGTTCGGGTGCAGAGCTCCGTGCTCACGCAGCCATCCTCATCGGCTCCTAACTTCCCTCATGCTCTTCAGTTTTAAGCTGGCAAGTGGTTATAGCCTGAGTACGCCCTATGCAAAACTAACGTGGGGCTTAAAATGAGCATCATAGTGCAGACTACTCTTTAAATTAGCCCAACGCTGCATAACATTATGAGCAGCGTCACCGAGAGTGTGACTTAACTATACCCCAGACTTAACCGGCAGACTGGGAATTTAACGAGGTATAAGTAAGAATCGAGGAAACTGTTTAATTTAATAAACAACTCGTAACTAGTCATGTTACCGCCCCCTAATATGGACGAAAATGCCACATTTGACTGTTTGCCAAATATTCGACGGCGGTGGAGATTATTCAGTAAACACCTACAAATTCAATAGCGTACCGCTTGAAAATAATCATCATCGTATCTGGCACTAACGCGAGTCTAGTATAATATCAAAACCATAGATAAACATTAAAAACGCAATCTAGTTGAAAGACCGAGGAACTTTGATTTTTAATCCATTTATTTCTAACCGTTAAACATTTTTTTACTAGTGTGTAAAAAGTTTTTTTCTATTTTCTTACAAATTCTTTTAGAATCTACCATATGATTGATACAATATACTGGTGGCTCCGCTGTACATTAATGAATCATCAGACCCACAGTCTAAGGTACAGGTGTGAGAAAAATCTCTTTTTAAAATATATACTGTTGGCTCCTAGTAACTTCAAGGAATATATGTATTATAAAAGGAATTTGCAACAGAAGTGAAGACTGGTAGCCATAATTTTCTACGTGGGTCGTGATAACCTAAAGAACTGACGACTAAAAGAAGTTTCTTTTCTGGTTCCTCTTGAAAGTTTTAGTCTGAGGTATGTAATACAATATTAAATTACTAGTGAGTCACAGCAGTAACCCTTGGGAAGAACTATCAGTTTCAATATAATATGTGACTAGTGAATATAGATACACTTGTCTTTGTCAATGATGATACTGTTTTTGTAATGTTACTCAGATAGAACTAAGATGCTATGTACATATATTGGTTCAAAAATGCTTTTTTCTTGAAAAAGTCAAACAAAATATATAATATAGTGCCACCTGTTAACTGCGACAATATGATTGACATTGTATATGTATGTAATTATATGTTTTCTCTTGTTATATAGAATTATCCTGAAGAAGGTGTTTTTAATTTTACATAACCGAAACGCGGCGTGGACAACTACTTATTGAATACTGCAACCAATGTATATGAAACGCTATTGTTATATGTGATTTAAGCATGGGCGTAAAATCCGTTCCGCTCGCGGAATTTGCGGATTTTCGGTAAATTCGCAATCCGCGAACTCTAGCGAATTTGCCGAAAATCCGTCAATTCGCACGCGGCGGACTTTTTTGCTTGGTGATACAATATTGCGGCGCGCGGCGTGGCGCGCGGCGTTCACTTTCCGTCATTCAGCCTTTGCCGAGTTGTTTTTCTCGATATTTTGCGAGTGCTGCGCCATTTTGGATCTTGCTGCGGGATCCCGCGGGAGTTGGCGCCCGCGAATACGTAATCGCGGCTTGCCACCTTACCCTGCACAGCACGCATCGCGAGAGTTCGCAATTGCGAACACGTAGGTGCGGCGGGCAGGAACAATCTCGCACTCGCGAAATAGAGATTTTGCAATTCTGCACAAGAAATCCACCAGCAAACAGCATAAACCTTCAGAAAATGATGATTTTTATCAGAATCACTCCTCAGGTTGACATTTGCCTGCACTTTTTTGTTGCAAGGAGTCCATTTTTTTTGGGGGGGGGGGAGGAAGGAAGTGCCCCACAGTCTCCAACTTCCTGTTCCTGTCCAGCAGGCTCCTCCCAGTGCTTTCTTCATGTGCTGGTCACTTTCATTTGGACCTTGACCTGGAAGGATTACTTTTTGTGGGTGCTGCTGGATATTTGGATTTGAGGCCTTTTTGACTTTCTTTGGATCACTTTTGGATTAGAAATCAACTTTCACAAGTAAGTTTGTTGGGGCATTACAGTTGCTGCAACTACAATTTTGGAACTTTTTCAGAACATTAAATACAATATATTGTGGGTAGCCACAGTATCCAGTAGGACCAGGGTTGGTTATGGGTGCATGCATTATACAACTGTTTTGTTGAATTTAAACATCATTGAGGCCATGGATGGGCTGGGATTGTGCTTAATTTTGTGTTTTTTGTCGATTTTTTGGGGCTGCTGTTGGGGCCTTTTGCCCAGGGGTAGTGAGTGGTGCATGGACTCAGTCTGATTGTGGGGTCTCACTCTCTTTAATGTAAACATCGTGGATGGCATTGGATTGTGGTGATTTTTGTGTGTTTTCCTTTTTTTGGGGGTGCTACTGTTGATTTGGACTGGCCATGTGGGTGGTGGTGGCCATGTTGAGTGCTGGTACAGGCAACATGTGCTTGGGGTGCAAGGGGCCATTTTGAAGAGAGGCAGTGTCTGAGGCCTGCACTTATTTTGCCTAGCTTTCATCCATTATGCCCAGGGGTAGTGAGTGGTGCATGGGCCTAGTCTTTCTGTGGGGTGTCTTCTTGGATTTAAACACCATTGAGGCCATGGATGGGCTGGGATTGTGCTGAATTTTGTGTTTTTTGTCGTTTTTTTGGGGCTGCTGGTGGGGCCTTTTGGCCAGGGGTAGTGAGTGGTGCATGGGCCTAGTCTTTCTGTGGGGTGTCTTCTTGGATTTAAACACCATTGAGGCCATGGATGGGCTGGGATTGTGCTGAATTTTGTGTTTTTTGTCGTTTTCTTGGGGCTGCTGGTGGGGCCTTTTGGCCAGGGGTAGTGAGTGGTGCATGGACTGAGTCTGGCTGTGTGGTGGTCTCACTGTCTTTAATGTAAACATCCTGGATGGCATTGGATTGTGGTGATTTTTGTGTGTTTTTCCTTTTTTTGGGGGTGCTACTGTTGATTTGGACTGGCCATGTGGGTGGTGGTGGTGGCCATCTTCAGTGCTGGTACAGGCAACATGTGCTTGGGGTGCAAGGGGCCATTTTGAAGAGAGGCAGTGTATGAGGCCTGCACTTATTTTGCCTAGCTTTCATCCATTATGCCCAGGGGTAGTGAGTGGTGCATGGGCCTAGTCTTTCTGTGGGGTGTCTTCTTGGATTTAAACACCATTGAGGCCATGGATGGGCTGGGATTGTGCTGAATTTTGTGTTTTTTGTCGTTTTTTTGGGGCTGCTGGTGGGGCCTTTTGGCCAGGGGTAGTGAGTGGTGCATGGGCCTAGTCTTTCTGTGGGGTGTCTTCTTGGATTTAAACACCATTGAGGCCATGGATGGGCTGGGATTGTGCTGAATTTTGTGTTTTTTGTCGTTTGTTTGGGGCTGCTGGTGGGGCCTTTTGGCCAGGGGTAGTGAGTGGTGCATGGACTGAGTCTGGCTGTGTGGTGGTCTCACTGTCTTTAATGTAAACATCCTGGATGGCATTGGATTGTGGTGATTTTTGTGTGTTTTTCCTTTTTTTGGGGGTGCTACTGTTGATTTGGACTGGCCATGTGGGTGGTGGTGGTGGCCATCTTGAGTGCTGGTACAGGCAACATGTGCTTGGGGTGCAAGGGGCCATTTTGAAGAGAGGCAGTGTCTGAGGCCTGCACTTATTTTGCCTAGCTTTCATCCATTATGCCCAGGGGTAGTGAGTGGTGCATGGGCCTAGTCTTTCTGTGGGGTGTCTTCTTGGATTTAAACACCATTGAGGCCATGGATGGGCTGGGATTGTGCTGGATTTTGTGTTTTTTGTCGTTTTTTTGGGGCTGCTGGTGGGGCCTTTTGGCCAGGGGTAGTGAGTGGTGCATGGGCCTAGTCTTTCTGTGGGGTGTCTTCTTGGATTTAAACACCATTGAGGCCATGGATGGGCTGGGATTGTGCTGAATTTTGTGTTTTTTGTCGTTTTTTTGGGACTGCTCGTGGGGCCTTTTGCCCAGGGGTAGTGAGTGGTGCATGGACTCAGTCTGATTGTGGGGTCTCACTCTCTTTAATGTAAACATCGTGGATGGCATTGGATTGTGGTGATTTTTGTGTGTTTTTCCTTTTTTTGGGGGTGCTACTGTTGATTTGGACTGGCCATGTGGGTGGTGGTGGTGGCCATCTTGAGTGCTGGTACAGGCAACATGTGCTTGGGGTGCAAGGGGCCATTTTGAAGAGAGGCAGTGTCTGAGGCCTGCACTTATTTTGCCTAGCTTTCATCCATTATGCCCAGGGGTAGTGAGTGGTGCATGGGCCTAGTCTTTCTGTGGGGTGTCTTCTTGGATTTAAACACCATTGAGGCCATGGATGGGCTGGGATTGTGCTGAATTTTGTGTTTTTTGTCGTTTTTTTGGGGCTGCTGGTGGGGCCTTTTGGCCAGGGGTAGTGAGTGGTGCATGGGCCTAGTCTTTCTGTGGGTTGTCTTCTTGAATTTAAACACCATTCAGGCCATGGATGGGCTGGGATTGTGCTGATTTTTGTGTGTTTTTTCGACTTTTTGGGGTGTATAACTGATGTTCCTCTGTCTTCCATTGCTTGTAGGTGCACAAGAGAACCACCAGTGCCAGGAAGAAGTCCTGCTGCGGTGTGTAAAGCACAACGTCACGTGTGGCCACAGACAACTCTGCAACTTGTGCAACTGCGGCCTGCTGTTCAGAGTGACATCTGAAGATGGCTCCAACAAAAGTTACCCGTAGCTCCTCTAGCAAGAAAGTTGCCAGTAAGGAGCAGAAGAAGCAAGTGGCGCCACTTGCCAAGGAGACTGGTGTGATGACGACCGCCACATTTTTTGGGAAAAAAAAAAGTACGCCTGCTGCAGCAGCGGGGTCTGCTGGGGACCAAGCTGGGAGCAGCACCTCCGCTCCATTGGGCTCAGTGCCACCACCACCCCGCCAACTTAGGTCCAAGCCCTTGAGTGCTTCAGAGACAGCCAGTATAGTTCTTCAATCACCATCGACCAGTGATGTTGGCTCATCGCAAGAAAGCAGCAGCAATGTCCCTCAATCAACACAGGTTGTTGTAGCTCATCTGACGAGTGTTGAACAACCACAGCCGCAACAACAATCACATGTGCAAGTACAAGCCCAAGTACATGTGGAAGGAGAGGCGGCGCAAGGAGAGGAGCAAGCAGAGGTGCATGGAGGGGCACAACAAGTGGCCACAATAGTTGTTCCTCCAGAAGTAGGGGCACATCTGGAAATCGACAATCAAGCCGAGGTATCATTCGAGGAAGACACTCCTCCTGATGATCATTCATTGTCATCCACATCCCGAGCAAGGAAAAGATCAAGGGTGTTGGTGTCTACATCTTCTTCAAGCCCACCTCCTTCTGATGATAATAATAATAATAATAAGACCATTTATTAAGCGCCTGGTTACACCTATGACAGTGTGTCCCGCGCTGAAAAACTACTGCTCCCAGATGAAGCTAAAACCAAGATGCACTAAATCCCAGAAGTGTCAGGGTACATTACTTGGGAAAGAGGTGAGTTTTTAGGTTTTGTCTGAATCTTGTTTCGGAGGGCTCCATCCGAAGGTTCAGGGGGAGGGCATTCCAGTGCTTGCTAGCTAAGAAGCGGAAGGAGCTACCTCCCATTCTGGACCTGTAAACGCGGGGGAGTTTGAATAACATCACTCCAGCGGATCTAAGATTTCGAGTAGGGCGATGGGTGATAAGGAGTCTTTGCAGGTAGTTAGGGCCTTTTCCCTGGGCAATACGATGAGCCATGCATAGTGCCTTAAATTTGATACGCTCCACAATGGGGAGCCAGTGGAGTTTGCGCAATGCCGTTGTACCGGATGCCCTACGAGGAAGGTTCAGTACCAAGCGGGCGGCAGCATTTTGGACACACTGAAGTTGTTGAATGCCTTTTTTGCTCAGGCCAAGGAGAAGGGCATTGCCATAGTCCAGATGCGGCGTGACTAGGGCGTGGATAAGTTTCTTCCTGGCACCAAAGGGGAGCAGGTCGAGAACTTTGCGGAGGGTTTTTAGAATTCCAAAGCATTTCGCAGTGATTTTGCTGATGTGTTGCTTGAAAGACAACTCCGCATCAATCATGATTCCCAAGTTTCTTACAGCCTCTGCTGGGCGGGGGATTGGCCCTAAATCCGTCGGCCACCAGTCCTGCGACCAGGTAGAGGGCGATTTACCTATCACTAGCAGCTCAGTTTTTTTCGCCATTAAGGCGAAGGCAGTTGTTGTTCATCCATCCAGCCACTGCCCGCATACAGTTGGAAAAATTAATGGCTTCCTCAGGCTGGTTATTGGCAAGTTGAATTATTAATTGGGTATCGTCAGCGTAAGTGACGATATCCACACCATAGGATTCCACAATATGTGCCAAGGGCTCCATATAAATATTAAACAGCGTGGGGCTCAGACTTGAGCCCTGTGGAACCCCATGCCTTAACTTGCGGGGGGATGACTTATAGGGAGGGCAATGTACCTGAAAACTCCTGTTTTCCAGGAAGGATCTTATCCATTCCAAGGCTGGGCCCACAATCCCCATGTCTGAGAGGCGTGACAGCAGCGTTGAGTGCAGCACGGTGTCGAATGCTGCACTGAGATCTAATAACACCAACGCTGCTGTCTGCCCTCCATCAACAAGTTGTCTCAAGCGTTCTGTGGAAAACAGAACCGCAGATTCCGTTGAATATCCTGCTCTAAAACCTGACTGGGTTGAGTGGAGGCAGGAGTTCTCTTCGATGAATTGCATAAGTTGCTTATTCACAACCTTCTCCACAACTTTCCCACAATAGGGGAGAAGAGATATCGGACGGAGGTTTTGCAGTTGAGAGATCTGAATATTCGCTTTCTTTTTCAGGGGTATAACCTGTGCGGTTTTCCAGGCCTCCAACACATGGCACTCCTGGAGAGAGAGAGCGATAAGTTGTTCAATCTGCTCGATCATGCCATCAAGAACTCCCGTACATCGATTAGGGGAGATAACATCCAGAGGGGATCCGGAATGAATTCCTCTCATAATCGAGAGCAGGTCAGATCTCTTAGGGACTGAGAAGGTTGTCAACTGGGGCTTGGTATCGGGAACCTTTCTCACTATTAAATGATGGTCATGTGGGCTGTTTGTGAAAGTAGCATGTATTAAGTCTACTTTGTTCACAAAGAAGTCTGCAATCTCCTCACATAACTCATTAGAGTATGTGTCTCGAGCCTCAAGTCTGGTGGGGACCGTGAGCTCTTTGTATATTGAGAAAAGTTCCTTAGTAGGATTTTTAGCTTTTTCAATACGTTCTTTGAAATACACACCTTTAGCTGCTCTAATAAGTTTATGATAAATTTTTAATTCATTTTTATATTTTAATTTGTCCTCCGGATCATAGTTTTTTCTCCATCCTCGTTCAATGTTTTTACATTTGGCCTTAGCTTCCTTGAGTTCTTTGGAGAACCATGGAGCCGTTTGAGTCTTTCTGACAGGGGGTTTAAATGTCCATGGTGCTACTGTGTCCAGAGCCCTGGACATCCATTTTTCATAGTCTTCCCATGCCTTAAGTAGGGTATCGCTGGAGGGGGGAGGTTCTCTCCCAAGAGCAGATTTAAACTTTTCTTCTGAAAAGCTCTTCCAATCTCTGCGTTTCACGGGTTTAGAATTGAGCACATTAGAATTAATCGTGCTACATTCCAGTAGAACATTTTGCACCTCAAAAGGGATGACAAAATGATCAGACCATGTGATCTGTAACGGGATATTCATTTTGAGATCTTCCCAGTTAGCAAACACAGGGTCTAAGAGATGGCCGAGTTGATGAGATGGAGATAGTGATTGAAGTGTTAGTGACAAAGAATTCAAGGCTTCTACCACGGCCTGTGCCTCTTTACATTTAAAATCTTCAAAATGAAAATTAAGGTCTCCCAGGATGAGAAATTTCTTATGTCGAAGAGCATGTTGCGTTATTAGTTCAGTCAGCTGAGTGGCAAATTGAGAAGATTTACCCGGCGGCCTATATATTAGAAGTCCATTGATGCTACTTTTGGGACTGATCTTTATCGAAAAAAACCCACTCTCACTGTTCGGTAGAGTAGCTTTCTCTAAGGTACAGTGTAGGTCGCTCTTATGCACTATAGCTAGTCCTCCTCCTATCTGTTTTTCTCGATCGATTCTGAGCAGGCTGTATCCTACCGGGACCGCCTCTAAGGTTTCTGGAGTCGAGGCTGTGTCAAGCCATGTCTCGGTTAAAAAAAGTACATCGAGATCCCCATCTAACATCATGTCATGTATCTCTGATCTGTGTTTTTTGAGGGATCTACAATTAAGTAGTGACATTTTCAAGGTCTTCCCTATTGGCTTATCATCCTTTCCTTTCTTAATGGTGAAATGGCAGGACGAGCAATGCATCGTGGGAGAGTCTACAGACATAGTGTGGCAGCAGCTCTCGTTAATATTGGGGCGTATGGCAAGCAAATCATTGGCAGTGTACCTAATATGTGTCCTGTTGGTTATGGCAATCTGGGTAGAATGGGCAGGGGTTCTGGCCCCATGCCCCGGACTGCCGCGGACGGGCGCAGACGGGCCCGCTGCGCCCGCCCGCTGCGCGGACGGGAAGTTGTCATCCTTATATCCTGTTGGGGGAGGGATAGGAGCGTCCTAACAACTGGACCGCTACCTCTTCCTTCCTTCCTCCCCAAGATGGCGCCCGTTGTAACCTGCCGGCGTCAGCCCTAAAATCGGCTGCACCGGTCAGGGAGAGTCCTCGGGGGGCCTCGGGCCAATGTCAATCTTGCCATGAGGAGATCGTGAGTGTTAGCAGCTAAAAACGAGCTGGCTAAAATATATACAAGTTTTTAAAAATAATGCTGCAAACAATTCTATATCATCAGTTATTTGTCAGAAAATAAAGGGACAGTGAAGAGAGCCCCCGGCTTTTCGCCTCAGGGGTGAGAAGTAGTAAATCTGAATTAGGGCGGGAGGGCGAGGTTTAAATACCAATTGCACTCGGGTAGCGTCCAACAACTGGACCGCTACCTCTTCCTTCCATCCTCCCCAAGATGGCGCCCGTTGTAACCTGCCGGCGTCAGCCCTAAAATCGGCTGCACCGGTCAGGGAGAGTCCTCGGGGGGCCTCGGGCCAATGTCAATCTTGCCACGAGGAGATCGTGAGTGTTAGCAGCTAAAAACGAGCTGGCTAAAATATATACAAGTTTTTAAAAATAATGCTGCAAACAATTCTATATCATCAGTTATTTGTCAGAAAATAAAGGGACAGTGAAGAGAGCCCTCGGCTTTTCGCCTCAGGGGTGAGAAGTAGTAAATCTGGATGATCTGGATCTTACTTGGGAACCAGCACCACTGCCGTCTGAGAGTGAGGTTGAGGAGGCACACCATGATCTGACAAAGGTAGCTAAGCGTAAAAGGAAGGTCGTCAAAACTCTCAAAGTTATGGAGTGTGATGACGCTCAACAAGAAGTGGCGTATACTCCTGCTGCTGAAGACTCTCATGACGACGACGCAGTCATCATCACTAACGTCACTGAAGCCCCAGCGGGCATGCAGCAAACAGACATTTTGACCCTAGCCCGACAGGCTGCTGAGCGTGATGATGAAGTCGACGAGGAGGCAATGGGAACACCAGAATCATTGATGTTAACTAGAACACCACAACGTACCGCTTCCATATTTCTTACTCGCCAGAAGGGACCTCCATCCACCTCGACCTCAATTAGTGGTGGTGAAAGTGCACAACATAGTAAAGTTCAGCAATACACATCCTCCACTTCATCTGGCATTAGCAGCATGGCCACCACCAGTATCGCCTCCTCCGGCCCCCACAGACATTTCAAGTCCGCAGTTTGGGACTTCTTCAGTGTTTCCACAAAAAGGGAAAACATAGCCATTTGTAGGATTTGTAAGCTTGCAGTTAGTCGTGGTAAGCCTGGTACCAACTATGGGACTGGAGGCCAGAGAGGTCATCTTAAGAGACAGCACACTGTCCAATGGTTGGCGCACCTAAAGCAGATCAAGGAAGCCCGAATTGCAAGTCGAGAAAACGTTGATGTTCCATCTGATGATGACGAGGAGGAAGAAGTGTCACACACTTCACTTACACCCAGTACCCCTGGGAGCGACACTAAGAGTGTGGGACAGAGTGAGACACCAATGCGAAAAAGTTCATCAGCGAGCGTAACTGGGTCGAAGAAGTTATCATCGTCCCGTAAAATGGTCCAGGGCAACGTTAAAACAATGTTGTTTTCAGACGCGCCATATGACCGCAACCACCCAATGGTGCGTCTGTATAACACTAAGCTGGCTAAAATGCTAGCGCTGGATCTTCTCCCTTTTTCTTTTGTCGAAGAGGTTGGTTTTCTCGAATTAGTGGCAGCGCTCTGCCCTAAATGGAAGGTTCCTAGCCGGTATTATTTTGCCAGAGTTGCGGTTCCAGCACTACATGAAGATGTGCTGGAGGTGATTGGGGCAGCTTTGCAGAAGAGTGCTGTTCACACTATACATCTCACAACAGACATGTGGACCAGTGGCGCAGGCACTGATTACATGTGCATCACTGCACACTGGGTCTCTTTTTCAGGGGTTAAAGCAAAGCTAAACGCAGGTGCTGACCTGGACCAAGTTTTTAAAGCTGCTCGGAAACATGCAACACTAGCCATGTTTGGCTTGGAGAAACGTCATACAGCAGAAAACATTTTGAATGAGTTCAACACAAAGGTCTTTCACTGGCTGTCTCCCAAAAAACGCGGCATTGGTTATGTTTCCACGGATAATGGCGCCAATGTAGTTAAGGCCATGGAACTGGGTGACTATTTCAGAGTGCCGTGTTTGGCGCACTGTATAAACCTGGTTGTTAAAAAATTCTTGGAGAAAGAAAGTCCAGCATGCCAGTTAGTGGTCACCTGCCGAAAAATGTGCAACCATTTCAGCCATTCTTTTAAGGCCCGGAAGCATCTGAGGAGCCTGCTACATGAACGTCGAATGCCAGTGAAAGCACTCATCCAGGAGGTGCCAACACGTTGGAACTCAACCTTCTACATGCTTGAGCGTCTGTATGAGCAGTTTACGGTACTCGATCAGTATTTCTTAACAATGGGTACAGCTGTGAAGGAGGACCTGAGGTCAAATGCGGCGCAATGGGAGCTAGTTAAAAGCCTGACAGACATGCTTCGTCCTATTGAGTTCTTCACGCGTGCAGTCAGCAGGGAGGACTGTAATTTGGGAAAAGCTATCCCATTGTTGCGTATGCTGGAGCACAAACTGAAGGCGGTGTCTTCAAAGTTTCAAAACGATGAAGAAAAGCAAGACGCTTTTCTTTTGGCGGAGAAATTATTAGAGCGTCTACGTGGCGATGAACGTCTTCAAAAGATCCACTCAGAACAGCATTACATTTGTGCTACTATTCTGCATCCACGCTACAAAAAGGCGCTGGCAGGCTCTGCATTATTTCCTTTTAGTGATGAAGATGCTACAAAGTACAAACGTTGGGTAGCCTGGTCAGCCATCAGGTTTGAAAAAGAACGGAAGCAAATTGAAGGAAAAGGTAGTACATCAGCATCTGCAGGCCATCCCCAGTCAGAAGACTCCACTTCTGCACCTGTGGCTGTGGCACAAGTGACCTCTCAGCCGTTAAAGACACCGGCAACCGCATCATCTGCACCAGACACAACAGAAATATCGGGTGATGAAGACGATTGGCTAGCTGAGATTGGTTATGGTTCTGAAAAGGTCCGAGCGAAAATTCAGCAAAGTGGAGGAAACGTGGAGAACTTTGAGTCGATGGTGCAGGACTGTCTGAATGACTCAACAGAGGTCTATGTTAATGCTGACCCATTGGCGTATTGGCATGGGAAAAAAGAATTGTGGCCAGAGATCTCCCGCCTGGCTATACATTACTTGTCTTGCCCACTCGCAAGTGTGTCTTCTGAACGTGTTTTCAGTGCTGCTGGTGGCATTGTAACTTGCAAACGGACCCGCCTCTCGCCCAAAAATGTGGAGATATTGACAATGATCAAGATGAATGAGCACCTCATACCACCAGATTTCAAAGTACCAGATCGCACGACGCAAGAAGACGAGGAGGACAGCAACTTAGATGAGGGAATTTCTTCTGCGTTAGGTGACACTGACCTATTCCTGCCTGATCATTTCGCAGAGTATGAGGACGAACTCTTCTTCCCTGACACCGAGGTCTGAAAATGAGCCAATGAATTCAGACATTTTCTTTTTCTCACTTATTGACTTTTATTCCTGTGTTTCTGTCTTTCTTTGTTTTGCACAAGTTAATATAATTAAAACTTTAATCACCTGTACTTTTGCTTTTTGGCAGTTTGGGGGTCTTCTACTTGTTTTCGCCTGGGTTGACGGCTCTGGGGCCATTGCTGGGAAGGTCTAATACCGGATAAAACTGCTTTTAACAACATCCATGATGAAAAAGGTTTTGCCTTTTCTGACATTTTGCTCAATGTAGCGTTTTCGGGGGCCTGTTTGGGGGCCTTCCTGGTGTTTGTGGGTGGGTTTCGGGGTCTGGGAGCACTACTGGCTATGGATAGTTTAGATAGCAAGAGGTTTGAAGGAAATCCATGGAGGCAGAGGGGAGTTAGGGCCTAGCTGCAGAGCGCGCGCGGAGTGATTTGGCAAATTTTCACAAAAGTGACAAAGTCCACATTTTTGTACTTTTGCTTTTTGGCAGTTTGGGGGTCTTCGACTTGTTTTCGCCTGGGTTGACGGCTCTGGGGCCATTGCTGGGAAGGTCTAATACCGGATAAAACTGCTTTTAACAACATCCATGATGAAAAAGGTTTTGCATTTTCTGAGATTTTGCTCAATGTAGCGTTTTCGGGGGCCTGTTTGGGGGCCTTCCTGGTGTTTGTGGGTGGGTTTCGGGGTCTGGGAGCACTACTGGGTATGGATAGTTTAGATAGCAAGAGGTTTGAAGGAAATCCATGGAGGCAGAGGGGAGTTAGGGCCTAGCTGCAGAGCGCGCGCTGAGTGATTTGGCAAATTTTTAGAAAAGTCCACATGTTTGTACTTTTGCTTTTTGGCAGTTTGGGGGTCTTCTACTTGTTTTCGCCTGGGTTGACGGCTCTGGGGCCATTGCTGAGAAGGTCTAATACCGGATAAAACTGCTTTTAACAACATCCATGATGAAAAAGGTTTTGGTACTTTTTGTAACTTAGGGTTCGTTAGGGTTAGCCCTAGCAGCAGGATTGCATGTGTTTCGGGGTGTTCTTGGTCTTTGCAACTGAGTTCTGGGGTTTTAGAGCACTCGTGGGAATGTGTAAATTTTGTTGCAAGCGACTTGAAGAAAATCCATGGTGGGAAAGGGGGGATCACTTACTCTGTGAGAGGCACTTAGTGTTCAAAAGATTTAGCCATGTACCCAAAGATTTCTTTATCTTCAATTCTTGTTTGTCAATGCTGTGCTTTTTTTTTTTCTCTCAACAAAACCTACCCAAAAAGAAACCCCCATTCCCATCCATTTTCAAAACCCTAACCGTCTCCCCCCGGGCTGTGTGGTTTTGCTTGATGTGTGACTAAATGACATCAATAATTCTGTTGCAGGGTTTCTGTACTCACACAGAACTGTGCACAGAGGAGTGGAACCTCGGCAAATTAGGATGTCCCAAAACTTACCTTAGCAACCAACTCACCCCTTACCGAGCTAGCTACAGTGTCTCATTGGACATATCAAACTCCCAATGTTTAGACAAACCAGAACATGAACTTACAGTACCTCAGGGTACGTGGGACTCATGAACACTCTTTCGTTATATTATCATTACAAACCAGAACATGGAGTAAAGAAGACACATGTGCATTTGAAATGTTTATTTACTAATGCCGTCTTCTCAGGCGCAGTATCTTAGATAATACAAGTATACTTATTATCAGTAGCAAAATTATCAGCATAGTTACTAAGACATAAAAAGCGAATGGTGACAGCATGTTAACATGCTGTAATGAATAAGAGTTAACAACACTTATATCTCACCCTCCCTAACACATATATTATATTATTATCTAAGAAGGTCTCTTTGGGTTGTTTTAGGGCGGGCCCATACCTTAGTGTCCTAGCATGAAGGAATCACATCAGCATACACCAGCTCTCTCTGCATGTGCACCGCATCAAGTGTGTTAACAATTCTCGTGCAAAGCAATATCAATCCCGCCTCAAGCCCAAGTTGGCAAAGGCTGCACTTGTGTTATGACTATGAAGGCGTGGAGATCAGACCTCATAACAATTCCATATCGTGTTGCTCCTGAAACTTCAGCACTCTCCGTGCAGACATGGTTTATTAAACAAAACTGATATCAGAGCAATAACATATTATTCTCACATACACCACGGCAAACCACTAGGTTGAAAGCTAAGTCAACAATTAAGGGTCGTGTGCAGAAGTTGCAAGAAAGGAAAAATGGCGTTTAAATCTCAAATGTACCTATGCTAACTTAACACGATATAAGGATATATAGGAGCTATACAACACCCCCCCATGATCCGAGAACGGACTAAATAAGATAACAGAAGTGCCATCACATGAGAGCAGAATCCAATTATAAACGAGCATGAATAAAAATTCAATTATAAAAACTAATGCTAAAAAATAGCCCACAAGTATAATGTGGCTCAAGCCAATAGGCAAGCAAAAATAAAATGTCTTGACCAAAAGTCAATAAAATTAAGGAAACGCTATCAATCAGCATGTCAATTTGAGGCTGTGTCTATGATACGACTGTATATGAAAAGTAAGCTGCAACAGCCTCCAGGAGGAAGTCACTGTCCTCATCCGAAAACAGTTCAGCCATCCAATTTAAAAGATGAAAGGAACATACGTGATCTTCCAGCACCGGATCCTCTATAACCATCAGAGGACAGCTCGGTGGGTTTTCAAGAAAACTTTGTTCCAAGAAATTTTGCGCTGCCGACAACACATCCCAGGGACCCATTAGTCCATGTGCCACCGCCAAGGCCATAATCCTTTCGTCAGAACAAACCAACTCGTGAGCAATGATAGGACTCATCAGTTGATCAAAATCGACGTCAGAAGATATTGGTCCGCAGAGACACAAATCAATGGCCCAAAGGAAATCACAGGTCAGGCAGCGAAATACAGGCTGGACACAGGTGAAATAGGAGAACCGAAAAGATAATCCAAACGCCGTGCTTAGAGTCGCCAACGGCAGTGTGCCATAATAATCAAGCATGCGGTTGCGAAACCGCGTCAGTAGCAGCTGAGCGTGGTCTTGCACAGGAAGGGCATCCATATTTAAAAAGGCAGAAAACCACCAATGCGCCAGCCGCTAATGCAAGTAAAAACGGGAACCCTCCAAATAAGGACGAAAAAATAGAATGGAAGAAGGCAGGGATGACTCCAAAAATCTTCTCAAAGGAAGTCACGAGACCACCGCTAACAACTTTAAAAAAATGTGCTAGGCCCGTTGTGGAGGACGCGTTAAAGATAGAACGGACCATGGCTCCGAAATGCAAAGGCAAATCAGTGTTTAAAAGAGCCTGAACCTCCGTACGGGTGTTAGCAATGTGAAGCACGAAAGTTTCACGGGCCGAGCTCAAGGCCACCTCTTTCTGGGACAATAGAGCTCTTATTCTAGCCATGCCGCTGAATTCTGCTCCCAAGGTCGGTATCTGTGGCCAAATGGAAGACTCCCTATGTTCACGTGTGGGAGGATAAAGAACATTTCTGCAGCAAATAACTCGCTCACTTACTGTTACTATGAAAGCTATACCTTTAATTAAACCACAACAGTTTTCATTATTGAGCATTAAATAACTACCATTCTCTAACAATTTAAACGTGGGGATGATAGCAGGAACTGGCGTGCCCTGTAAAACGCAAGCCATATTCGGTCGGTCCTTGTTACATGAACCGTGTAACTGTATGTGTCTGCACATTAAAGAATGATCTGGCGTCTCAGTACACTCATCCCCTGTTAGATAAACCTCCTGTTCATCCTTGAAACATCTGTATGTGTATGGGAGTGACCAGACCTCATGAAGAAAACCGCTACCCAAGGGTTCAAAACGACCTATTGGCACATATTTCATACAATTTGAAAACTTATATAAAGCAAAAGGCAGTGTTATTAAACCGTGGATAAGCCACGTAGCAGCAGTGGCCTCTGCCACAGAAAAAGGCAAAGATTCCAACCTTTCAATATGTAGCATAGAAAAGGAAGCATCACGCATTGAAAGCAAGCGTTGTTTGTCTGTCAAATTAAACGGTGCAAACAAAGAGGAAACGTTCATGTATCCCCAGGGAACTTTACCCATTTTCAGAGTCTGAAGTGTCCATGCAAACTGCATGATTGACCGTAATTGATTTTGACCATGGTATAATACAGACACTTCATCATGCACAATATCAACAACAGACGACACAATATTATCTAATGTGTAAATTCTAGAGGAAAGCACGTTAATGCTATTGTCAACAACTGCAAGCACTTTCTCAAGATTCGCCTGATCAATAGCCCTAAGGCGTGAAGCAGCTTCAATCTGTGACAGTTTCCAAATTTCATTGTAAACCCCATATAACCACCTTTTCGACCTGCCACTAGCTGGGCCTTTAATGAAATCATTTAAATCCACGTCTGCATTCAGTTTGGAAAGGTGATACTTAACCGCAGGTAAAGTTGAATGTTTCAGCCAAGCTTGACACAACTTGCCCACAGAGTAAGAGGTGACAGTATGACTCAAATCAAACCGGGGATCAGATCTAACAGTCTTAAAACCGTCAGTTATATTCAAAAATCTTTTTTGGCAAGAATCAGCACTACGGTGCCAAAGCAGCCAACCCTTAGGATTCATACTGGAAATGTTAAAGGAGGAATTAAGAAGCAGAGCCTGTATATCTTTAATGGACAATTGAGTAAAATTACTCCAATCCTCATATTCCTCCAACTCCGGGAAAGACGGGGTGTTCAACCTTTTAGATGTAGCCAATCCAAAGCATGTGGTCTGGGAAATGGTTTCATTTAAAAACAACATATGATTCGGGATGAGACATGCACGGTGCAAAGCCTCAGTGCCTCGTACCTGCCAGGCCCTTGAACCCCAAACCGATTTAAGGTCTATGGTTTCCTTCCATAACTCATAGCCCCCAGTAACTAATTGATTTAGGAAGGCCTTCGAATACAACAATTTGGTATCGGTAAGTCTAACCTTGGACAGTGGCTGTCTTTGAAACCTAAAATAAAAGGACTCGGGATTGGACTGATTAAAGTCAGTGAAATAAGTATACTTTTTAAGAAACGTTTCTGAACTCCCTTGTGTAGGTGCCGGGCAATGTTCCCACTGAGTAAAATTAACAGCATCCCTTCGGGAAGATGTTTTGTGTAAGAAGTGATTGCCATAATGTTGGTAACAGAACAATTCACCATAATTAGCAGATTCTAAATATAAATCCTCAGCATCAAAAGCAGCATAGTATTTCAAATCAGAAAACAAACTTTCCACAGCATTAACATCCCAATCATCAGAACGAATGTTTTGTTTCACCACATCCCCCATATTCACTCTAAGTACATTAGGAACATTAACGACTTCCGTTGGGCCATGAATTTGAAACCGAACTGCATCCCACGCGATTCCATCCAGAACAGGCCAGGCTGTGATGTTAACCAAAGTCAAGTCTCTTTTTAATCTGTGTGTAGAATGTGAAGAGGAAAGTGGGGCCAATGTTCCGTTTAAATGAGTAATGCAAGTTCTCTCCTCGACATAGTGTCCATTCATAATCCGAAAAAAATAAAACACAAAACCAATTGACATAAAAAGGTAAACCGAAAAAAGGACCAGCCAAATGTATATCCAAGGAGGTATCAAAAAATGTTTTTTAAACAGGCTAGCATATACTGCAATTTTAGAGGGTTCTTTCGAGGCAAGGGAAGCAGAGTCAAATGAAAATCTGGATTCCGTGGCTAAACGAGTTTGCAGGTCAGGCATGGACAAATCAGTGGGGTATGTATAGTCTGTCTCATCAAGGTTAGTTCCTGGTAAATTATTCAATAATGGACTGGAAACAGCAGGTAATTCGATGGCCACCTCAGGTTCATTATTAGAAGCAGTGGGCATAATTGAATTTCTCACAATGGAAGGACAGGAAACAGCCGGTGTCATGCTAAGAAGAATCGGCCACTCTGTGTATCTTGACATTGTCAATAGAAATAAACCTGTTTCCCTTACGACCTGGAAGTGGTGGTAAAATGACTGTTCTTGTGCCCTTCACTCCAAGCACTGGGACTGGAGCTCGATAGGAGGGACCAAACTCTTTCTTGTTGTCGATCTTCTCCCGAACCAGCTCTCCAACTTGGGGTAGCCAGCCAACTACCGGGATCTGCAACGCATCATCCGATGTGGAGGGCAAATGTTCCTTTGCAAGAGTGTCTCTGGTCTTTTGTAGATTCTGTAAAACATTGCAATGTTCATCTGCGTCAAAGGAAGTGGCGCGAACCACTGAGTCTAGACCGTCAAGGTCAGGGACGTACATCTTGATGCCAAAGAGCATTTCGTATGGGGTCCGCCCACCCAGAGACCTTCTAGGGAGATTATTAAGAGCACGCTGCACGCCATAGAGGTGAGCCAGCCAGTTTCTGCCAGTGCCTATAACTCGGGCTGTCAAAGATTGCTTTAAATCACGGTTCATTCGTTCAACTACACTATTACCCTCAGGTCTGTAGGGTGACGAAAACTTGACTTGGACCCCCATCGAAGTCAAGGCATCCTTATACGCCTTAGAGGCGAAAGCCGGACCCTGATCCGAATGGAAGGTACCACAGGCAAAAATCCCTATAAAGATACGCAAATCTCTAATGACAGTCCGTGAATCAGCGCTGCGATGTGGCCATACCCACACAAAGCGTGTGCATGAGTCAACTGCTACTAAGATGTATTTATACGCAGTATCAGATGAAAATGGACCGCAGTGATCTAAATAAACACAGCCTAGAGGTTTATTAGAAATGTACAACTGAGTCTGAGGCGGACGCGTAGCAGTTGAAGGTTTAATCTGCTGGCATATGTCACAAAGAAGGACATAATCACGCGTCTGTTTGTACAGTCCCCGCCACCAGAAACGTAATTGTAATTGAGTTACAGTGGCCGAGACGCCCGCATGCGCAGACGCCACACCTTCATGAGCCGCTGTAATCAAGTCTGCTCTGCGATCCGAGTTGGGAATCAGCCGTTCCCCAACATCAGGAATTGTCACAAAAGGAACCTTTTCGGGACTTAAGTGGTATTTATACTTCGAAGGGAATCCAGCAGGATGTATACTTCCCTTCTCAGAGGCAGCAATAGCTGCCAAGATGTCGCTATCAATCTTGGTTTTAGACCTAGTAACTGCTGCAACTAAGTATGTAGATACTGCTGATTTCGCCGCTTCATCAGCAAGCGAGTTGCCAACAGCGTGTACTCCCACGCGCTGATGACCGAGAGTATGAATCACATAAACGAGTGGCAACATAGCCTTAAGCTCTGCCACTCGAACCCAGATCATTTTATGTTTGATTGTGCTACCCTTGGAATCATGAAAATCATTTTGAATCCAAAAGAACAAGTTTTCATTGTAAGACTGGACACAGTAGTAAGAATCACTTACAATTAGAGTAGTAACACTTGGATCTGCGTACTCCAAAGCTAGTAAGAGAGCACGAAGCTCTGCCAATTGTGCGGTGCAATCGCCCAGGGGCAACGTGTGTACCTCCCTGGAAACGAACTCATCATTCAACATAGCACCGACCACAATGGCGCAAGCGGAAACGTAGGCATGTTTAGAGCCATGCGCAACCTGCGCCGACCCATCAGTGTAAATGATGCAATGGAAGTCCTCCAAAGGTCGCATCGCCAGAGGAGCAGGATGAACGAATTCATACTGCAAGTACTCCTGCGACCGTAAGGAAGCGTCAAAAATAAACATGACATCCGTGGATGACAATGACGCAGCCCACTGAATCCACCGAGGGTGCAAAGCCTTTGAATTTGGTACACTGGCTTTCGTGACTGCCTCCAAATGAGGACAGGGTGTTACCACTAGCATGCGTTTCCCCTGTGACAGGGCTCGTTCCTTTAGAATAGCCATCTGTACAGCAGTTAAAACCTTTTCTACGGTGGGAAACCGCATCTCAGCCGAGGTGTACAAGTGTGACTTGTAAGCAATAGGTACTGTGTCACCTTCATTAAAAGTGAGGTACGTGAAACCCACCGTCCCAGGAATTATTCTTATTACCAGGTTGGTGTGGTTATCACGAGTCAGTAAATATTTAGAAGCGAGCAGATCAGCCTGCAAGGATTGCAAAATGGCTGAATGCTCAGGCAGCCAGCATGATTTAGAGAAAGTTGGTTGTATCAAAGCATACAAAGGCTTGATACGCTGGGCATATTCCGGAATGTAAGTCCTGCCGAAATTCAAAAAGCCCAGTAAAGACTGTAATTTTTTCAGTGTCGTTGGTGCGCGCAATTGTGCGCACTTCTCTAAGAAGTGAGGAGCCAAACCTCTACCTTCATTGTTGAGCTCATAGCCCAAAAACAACACTGTGTGTTCAGCAATGTGCGATTTTGCAAAGTTAAATTTGTAACCCATGTCTGCGAAGTTGCAAACAACAGAATTTACACGACACAGATGCTCCCAAATATCATCGTCTGTGAGATATATGTCATCCACATACGAAAAAGCATCAGGGTCGAGTGCCTCCAGAATAGAGACAATGCGAGCAGTAAATATACCAGGACTATTCTTGTAGCCCATTGGAAGACGCCGGAATTGCTTTTGGACTCCAGCGCTCGTAAAACTGGTCCATTGGGAGCTAAAGCTGTCCAATCTGTGGGCATAAAAACCATTGGATATGTCAAGCGTTGTCTTGAAACGCTTACGCACGAGACTATCCACTAGGGCAGAGCCGTGGGTATTCTGTACAGCACAGTTACGGCAATGCGAGTTTAAATGCCGGTAATCCAAAACCAAACGATATGATCCGTCAGGTTTGTTCACAGTAAAAAGGGGATTATTCATCGGTGACACACACGTTTCAATAACTCCCTGATATTCCAATTGTTCAAGGATTTCCGCGACTGAAGATTTTGCTTCACGCCGAATGGGATATTGCGGTTGAGGCTGCGGCTGAGACCGCAACGGAATTTCGTGGCAAGGCGACAATCTATCCCAACCACATTGGTTACGGTACAGAGCCGGCGCGAGAGCCCGAGCCCACTCTTCTGCAAAATGCTGCGCATGCTCTTTCGAGACAGTGTTCGCGAAACTGGGCAGGATCACCTCCTCCCCTCGCGGCGCCGCGAGCACAAAAGGTGGGGGCCAGTCAGCCTCCGAAAGTAAAATATCATATGTAGAAGACAGATTCTCCCAAAATACACCTTTAACGGTACGCTGTATGTCACCTTCAATTAACAGGACAATTTCATATAGTCTTTCAGGGGGAGCAAGTCTCGTATCCGCTGTTTCTATCACAACGTAGACATCAGTCGCTGTCACCCTCAGTAGTGGACGCAGCGCCTCTCTGACTATGGTTATCTCCGCCGCGCTGTCCAGCAAGGTCAGAGCCCACGTCAGATTCCGAAGCCGCGTTCTCACTATCTGTGGCATATCGATGCGCTGTTAAGGCTGCGACTTTCTTTTTCGCAAACTGCGGACGCCTAGGCGTAGAATCCTCCTGCTTCACTGCGCCGTCCGTCTGGCGGGACTGGCCACGTCCTTGTTGGCCACCACGTCCACGTCCACCCCCTCCTCCTCCACCGGTCTTCTGGGCCGATGTGTCCTGAAAGGAACGAGGAGAGCGTTGATCAGAACCCTGAAAACGATCAGGCGATTTAATCATTGCGCGGTCGCGCAAATCATAAACTTTTTCGGGTGGCGCAGGAGCTTGTATTGCAGGAAAAGTCCCCTGAGTCTGCGTTGTCTGCTTCCCCTGTGTCTGTTTTTTAGGCCAATTTTGTTTCTTGGACTTGGGCTGGGCATCTGTCACTGCAGATTGTCCCTGTGGTTGTTTTTTCTCCTTCACTGGAAAATATTTCAGACCTCTACTTGTGCGGCCAATCGTTTTATAAGCGGCCACCACAATCTTTGCTAACTGGCGGGGTTTGTCGGCATCGGGCAGAGCAGCCAAAGCATTCGACACCTGAAAGTTAACTGCATCTCCTTTAACATTGGAGAGAATGAGATCACTTACAATCTCAAAAGAACCACACAGGCGCATACCCAATTCAACCGCTGCCTCTGGACCGTGATCATTCTGAACACGTCTAACGATTTCAGGCAGGGCAGTCATAGACGGGGTGCCGAAGCACCTTGTATAAACTGCCGCAAATGTTTTTCCCCAGCTGTCACAGTCAGCAAGTTCAGGAGTAATATCCTTCGGTAGAGTAATCGTCAACATTCTATGTTTATCAGCAGGAGTAGAATTCGGAAAAACCGCCTCCAGTTGATCAAACTTCTCTGCTAGCCAGAATGGGAAGTCATCGTTGTCAACAGGACGCGCACCAAAAACCGAATTTACCATCACTGGATTGAGACGCATTCCGCCTCGTTCCATGGGAGCGGCCGCACCCCCCTGGGGACCACCAGGAAGATGTCGACCGATGTATTGCACTAAAGCACGAATCACGGAAATGGAGACTACATGTAGCCTGCGAATTTCTACCAGGGTACAAGCCCCGTGATTCGGGTGCGGGGTAAAGCCACCCAACGCAGGCCAATTAGTACCTGGAATTGAGAGTGGACCTAACCTCGCACGGGACAAAGAGTGGGGGAGGGCGCCATCAAACCAAACTCGATGCTGCCAATGATCTATAGGTATTTCCAATGCCCTGTATGGCGTATATTCAGCCGGGACATCCGAGGCGGTGTAGGAGTGGAACAAACCAGAATTAGCGTCCACAGCCGGAAACGTAACCCAAGAGTAAAACAACTCGTAAGGAAACGCCGGATCTGCACTTACCACGAAAATCACAGCCATCCCATCTACTGGGACCTGGTACGCCTGAAGATGGTTGCGTACCGCTACGCGACTATGCTGTGCAATAGCCACCGCTGCCGCCATCATAGAATTGGAAACAAGAAAACACAAAGAATACTTTGTAGCACAACTGGGTAGTAATTCAAAGAAACCGTTTAAGTGAGAATCAAGCTTGAATAAAGACCTCTTTTAAAAAATAGGTAGGTTTCACCAACACCCCGTTTTCCGGAAACGGACGTGAAGGGGTTAAGGCATGAACGATAAACTACTCGAGTGTCATGATATAAGACCACCGAAACCGTTGGGCGCCATGTTGCAGGGTTTCTGTACTCACACAGAACTGTGCACAGAGGAGTGGAACCTCGGCAAATTAGGATGTCCCAAAACTTACCTTAGCAACCAACTCACCCCTTACCGAGCTAGCTACAGTGTCTCATTGGACATATCAAACTCCCAATGTTTAGACAAACTAGAACATGAACTTACAGTACCTCAGGGTACGTGGGACTCATGAACACTCTTTCGTTATATTATCATTACAAACCAGAACATGGAGTAAAGAAGACACATGTGCATTTGAAATGTTTATTTACTAATGCCGTCTTCTCAGGCGCAGTATCTTAGATAATACAAGTATACTTATTATCAGTAGCAAAATTATCAGCATAGTTACTAAGACATAAAAAGCGAATGGTGACAGCATGTTAACATGCTGTAATGAATAAGAGTTAACAACACTTATATCTCACCCTCCCTAACACATATATTATATTATTATCTAAGAAGGTCTCTTTGGGTTGTTTTAGGGCGGGCCCATACCTTAGTGTCCTAGCATGAAGGAATCACATCAGCATACACCAGCTCTCTCTGCATGTGCACCGCATCAAGTGTGTTAACAATTCTCGTGCAAAGCAATATCAATCCCGCCTCAAGCCCAAGTTGGCAAAGGCTGCACTTGTGTTATGACTATGAAGGCGTGGAGATCAGACCTCATAACAATTCCATATCGTGTTGCTCCTGAAACTTCAGCACTCTCCGTGCAGACATGGTTTATTAAACAAAACTGATATCAGAGCAATAACATATTATTCTCACATACACCACGGCAAACCACTAGGTTGAAAGCTAAGTCAACAATTAAGGGTCGTGTGCAGAAGTTGCAAGAAAGGAAAAATGGCGTTTAAATCTCAAATGTACCTATGCTAACTTAACACGATATAAGGATATATAGGAGCTATACAACAATTCCACACACTTGCTGGGGGGATAAGGTCATAGCAACAGGCTGGTGAAGGAATCCGAGGATATATTCTAGACTTACTCAGCTAGCTTCAGTACTATTTCTTGTAGTAGTAGCCAATGTCAAAGAAATTCAACACAAGGGCTAGTTATACTTTCTACTTTACCATTTGTTAGGCTCTGTGTGGCACTGTTCTAGTGAACTGTCACCTCCTATATTCTCTATCGTACCGTTGTAATGCTATAGTAAGGACAAACCAGGTTTCATTTTCTGTTTTCCATATGCATGCAACTGCCACTGTGTCACACCACTAGTACCACCGCAATGAGGACATTTAATCCGCCCAGGATTGCCAACCTTAATCGCCATTTCCTGTGGAGCCAGCCCTGGGACTAGCCCTACTTTCAAAAACAAATTACAGGTAAGATAAGCGTTTGGTGGGAGGTAGTATAATGGAGTATTAGGAATAGACGAGAGATTGACGGTAGTACTACTAAAGTCCTAGGACTCCTCAGGAAAACAAACTTACTGTTAAACCCCCACCCACCAGACTCAAAAGCAGTAAAAAACAGGTATGGTCAGATAAAGTTTTAAAAAGTATATTTTAGTAGCCCTAACAAAATAATCTCCCGCAAGACCCTCCCTAACCCCAATGATTGTCCTTCAAAAGTCCCACAACCCAACTCCCAATTCCCACCCCCCAAAAGTCTCTAAAAAAGGGGCAAGGGACACTACACTACGGGAGGGTGCTGTTGACTTTAGCGGCCAGGGCATCATACTCCTTGCGGAGGGTGGATTGTTCGAAGCGGAGGCCCTCCACCAAGTTCTTGTAGGTATGGACCTCCTGCTCCAGGTAGGACACTCTTAGGGATAAGCGGCGCTGGCGTGCCTTGCAACTCCTGTGGGGGGCAGCTGGTGTCTTTGCTGCTCGGCGGTGGCGGTTGGCTTTGGTAGCCCGGCTCCGTACCGCTGGAGCACTGCGCTGGCTGGCAGCCCGTGGGGGCACGGAGGAGGATGCAGCTGTCCCAGTAGATGTTGTTGTTGTCGTACCAGATGACTGCGTGTCCTCCTCCTCCAGGGCCACCAGCCGCCGATATTCGGCGACAGTGGCATCCAGCCTCCGTTGCCGGGCCACTCGAGCCTGCTCCCTCCGTGATGGTCTAGTTGATTTGGAAGGAGCAACTATATGAAGAAAGAAAGACATAGTCTGTAACCAATGCTCCTTAAGATTAATAACACAAAGTGATTGAGCACAAAGTTGTGTCACAGCACAAGTAGCAAATTGAAAGCACAGTACATAACTATTGAAGACAGTATCTATCTAACCTCCCACTTCTTCATCCTTGCTCTAACATTAGTGGGAGTTTAAGGAACTAATTCTACGAGCACTATGGACTTCCATTACAGTCGACTATGACAGTCCACCAGTCTTATTCTTCTTATTCTCTCTTGTTTAGGAAAATTGGTACGTTATCTTATGCAAGCCGGCATAATGCCAGCGCAGTGAACTTGCACCCGAGAAAAACAGACGCACACCATGATGAGTGACACAGACTTGCGTTACTGTACCGGTCCAGTACATGCAGGTGGTGAAGCTCTTCCTTTTCTATTACGGGTGGCACTGAGAATACTCTGTTACAAGGGCTACTGCTTAATTAATTTAGCTTTCACCCTACAGTGCAAATGAGTACTAGAAAAGGAAAATGAAGAAGCTAAATAATTTGATTATCTATTACTTCACATGGGATGTATTTGATGACATATGGGATGACTTTAGGTGCTTTGCTTATTATTGAGTGAACAGTGATACACCCACACATGAATGACGTACTACTACTAAACTAAAGTTATTAAGAGAGGTAGGGAGTGTCCACCATAAAAAACGGATATATGCTGTGCTTGCAGTTGCAATACAAACTACTGCTACTATTCATGGTAGTATTTGGACAAAATTACAACTTCTTTTCCTTGCCTTTCCTACACTGGAACGGACGTGCGGGTGCAGTGTTACATGCTCTTCAAGGTAACACTTAGTTCATCCAGTGACCGTCTACTCTCTCTAGATACACATATGCTATCTAAGAGTCAGATAATACCGTGATCCAGGCAACTATCCATTCAAAGTATATGCGCACACATACAGTTTCTGTTTTACCCACCCAGGCTGTTCTCCTTCCACCCATCCTTGCTTCATCATTCACCCAGCCATGCACCATACCATTTTCTTTCCTTCCCAGCCACCTCGGGGACCAAGCAAACACATATCATACTTCTTTGCCAGCCATCATTAAATTTCTCGTCCTTCCACACTTACTTACACCCTTCTTTCGCTTTTCGTTCATCCCATCCATCAAGTTCATCTCAGATCTTATTGGGATTCTTCTCGCCAAAAACTTCACAGCTAAGTCGAAGTACATTTAGAGGAGGCTACTACCTGGTTGATTTATAATACACCCGTGCAGAAAGCACACTATGCAGTCTTCAATCTCAATAAGTAAGGAATATATAGCTTACCTCTTCCCGCCACCACCGTGTGAACCCTCACAGGAACGTCCGGCACTTGCACCGCCTCCTCCCCAGAGTCCTCGTCCAACACCACCACCTCCGCGCTGGCCCCACCACCAGATGTTCCACCTACAAAGTACATTTAAGAATGTTAGAATACACCACTCACTACTATATAATATTTGGTCTAGGAGGAATAAAGAAATGTGAAAAAAACTAAATACAATGTAATAATTTATTGCATTATTTCGTGTCCATAGTTCTGTTTGTGCAGATTTGTCCCTGCAACAGTAGTAGAATGGATTATCCTAGTATCCAAACCAAAAGTAAAGTAGTATCTTATTCTTTCTTGGTGGTCATTCAAATTTTTATTGTTGGCAATTGTCAAAGCATAAACATTTCGAAGACTTGAAAAGACATTATGGACAATCCCAGAGGACTGCACTCAGTGCATAGAGCTATTGCTGACTAGAATGGGAGTCCAATGGAATTGCCAAATGTGCAATCTTAGTTAGCTACACAGACAGACTAACAAGAATAATCTAGTAATACCACAGGAAGTCATAGTCGAGGCAGGATAAGAATTTAGATCCAGTCTACAAGAAGATCAAAGACGATTTAGAAAAAATCGAATGAGGAACGCTAGGAAAAAATAGGTACTCTATATTAAAATTAAAACTTACTGGGGCCAGCAAAGGAGCCCTCGCCTGCCCGATCCTGGCCTGCATCCTGAACAGCACCCTCCTCCTCCTCCTGTGTCCTCTTGCCCCTGGGGGGAGCTGATGTACAACATGAAAGAAAGAAAGACCAGAAAACATGGATGATATTTGTCAACCAAATCAAACATTTCAAAATAACAATACAAAATATTTTGGCGAAATAGCAAATAGATAGACAACAATTCCACGGGATATATTGACCGATCTCATGTGGTATACTACGTTATTAGTAGTGCTTGATTTGCGGACCGTTGACTTTGAAAGTTCCTATGTAACTCACTAAACAGACTACTAAAAAGGTTTACCTTGGCCTGGCAGGCAGCAGTCCGCAGCACGCGAAGTGACAGACAAAGTCCATCGTGCTTGCAGATCAGTGAATACTCAAACTATAAATCCACCGACCACCACCACTATTTCTTCTTATAACCATGTGTCTAAAGGAAGGACTGGACTTGAGTCTGTAGGGGCTGATTTTGAAGCCCCTTGCGGCTCTTTTGCTCCATTGTTGCGTGACTTTTGTGACGCAGCGGCAGAACAAAAGAGGCGCCATGGTGCGGCGTATATTAACAAAGTGACGCATATGGGAGATGCATCACGTTGTAAAGCCCTGCGCCATCAGGGGGCGTTCCGGCGCAAGGGAGGGCGTTCCTGCGCAGGAACGAATTCTAAAAGTGGCTGAGGGAAATCTACAAGATGTCAATCAGTCACTTTTAGGACAATGATGCGTGACTCAAACCCTGCGCCTGCTTGAAGCCGACGTACGGCTTGATGCAGCATTGGGGAGATCGGGCACCCCAGAGCATTGCAGGTGCTGCGCCATCGTTGGCACGCAACTCCAGCAATGCGCCGCCTTTACGGCACAGATGCGTAAGGCTTCTGTGACGTTTTGGGCCCATGGGTGGTGGTGGCATGGCGCACAATTACTGGCGCATCCCTGCTACTTTGCAGGGATGCGCCGGTAATTGAAAATATGACCCTTAGTGTCTACCATTACGCAGTTCTTTACACTACACTCATACATAATTTCTCAGGCCAATGAAATGAACACAAAATACAAAACAAATAAGCATAGTAGCAAAGCTACTGAGATGGAGAGCAGTGCACCTGAAATGCATAGAAGATTTTCAAATATAATTTACCTACAATGTAATCGGCAGCATTATTGCTCTTGGTAAAAAACAAACATTTGCAAATAACAGAGCCGGATAAAACAGAGTAGTGATGAAATAGCTAGAAATAGCTACTACTACTCACCAAGCCCGGGGATCTCTACGCCAAGCACGTCCAGCAAGTCGCGTTCCCGGTCCATGACATCCGTCCAGCGGTGGGTGGCCTGGTTATAAGTGCGCCGGACCCCAGAGAGTTTAAACATGGCCCGGCACACCTTCTCCCACCGCTTCCGGCGCTCCCGGATGCCGTAACCGGTTGCGATCTTGCCGCCTCCCATGATGGTCTTGGGGAGGCGGCGCTGGACGTGAAATATTAGTGCGGCCACCTCCTCCGCACTAAAAATCTCCCGAGCTATCACTGTCTCCCCCCTCAAACGCCCGCACGGGAGCCGGGCACGGGGTGCGGGACCCTTCCCCTTTGCGGGCTTCTTCCCGGCTCCCTTTGCCATGGTCTGGGCAGAAAGGAAGCAAAATAGGAATAGAAGAAATAGAACAGGGAAGAAGAAAAGAAAAGCGTTTAAAAAAGTAGTTCAAAATTAACAAAAAGTATCAGAAAACACAAAAATATAGAGCTAGAAAAATAGAGGGATAGATAATAAGTAAAATAGATTAAAAAAAACTTCAAAAAAGCAAAGGATGGCAGAGATTAAGAAAGGATACAGAGAGCATGCCCAGAACCATAGCAATGAATGAGAAACAAGATGGCCGTGCCCGTTCACGACCGCGTGGGTAAGTTCGCGCGAGATTTTCCTCGCGATCACGCGCAAAATTGTACTAGCGAGCCGCATACTTTGCGAGATTACACATAGCGGCCGGAAACGGAATTACGTCACGCAAACAAGATGGCCGCGCCCATGTCCGACCGCTAGGGTAACTTCGCAAACGTAGCGCTACAAGCGCCTTGCAAACACGCACAAAATCACACGAACATACACGCCGCAAAAAAAACAAATCGTGTATTCGCTCGAATTCGCGGCTTCCGAAATCGATCTCGCACGGATTCGCGCCCCGCAAATCGCGCGAAATTGCAGAAAAACGATTTTTGCAGAACTGAAAGCAATCAGCAGGTGCAAAAGTTCAATCTTAACATTAGTAACCGTTCACTCTAGTGCTTCCTGAGGGGCCCCTCCAGAGTTCAGTTGCCTATTTGCAACTATTCTATGACCCTGCTCTGACCCAAACAGCAGGCTCATAGAATAGCTACAAGTAGGCCATAAAGGTCCTGTGAAAAAAAAATTGCACTGCAACAGAAAGCAAATTACAGATAAGGAAGGAAGCAGGTGCCAGTCAGACTGGAAGTTTCAAAATCACTGACACATTAATCAACCCCAAATTAATTCATGGCAGTTGAAGCAGGGCAGGTGTGCTTGCTTTTTTTCACCCCCATAATTTACAGTGATAAACCAACCAGAGGGTGGCAGTGAGGATGTACCAGAGGGTGGCATGGGTGTACCAGAGGGTGGCAGTGGTGAAACAGAGGGTGCTGTGAACCTGTGATGATGAACCAGACATAGAAACAACATAGTCCCGGCCGTTGCGAGCCGACAAGTACTTTCGCAATTGCGAACTGGCACACAAATCCTCACGAACACTTGCGAACACAAAAAACACAAAAATCCGCAAATTCGCGAGAGTTCGCGGATTTTGCGGATTGCGAATCCGTAAATACGCAAGTTCGCATACGCCAGATTCGCTAAATCCGCCCATGCTTAATGTGATTTTAATTTACTGTTTTTAATGAAATTGTGTGACATAACTGTATCTTGTACTTAATAAATTGTTGATGATTTTTTAGAGAAATCTATATATGTCTTTTTGATATGTCATTTGTTTATAGCAGTGCACTGTTTTGGTGGTACTAGCATTTTTATCCTAGTCTCTACATTTGTTGCCTAAATTGACATAATAGCCTTTGTTTCCTGATTGGGACTCCCTTTCTTTGTGAACTACTCTTCTCCCGTCCCTTATTGGATTGTTGAGGGGACCTCCGATTTTGTTTGAGCCTTTGATTGTTTACCCTCTTCCCTTGTCTACCTCTCTCTACCCAGCACTACCCCACATCCCGTATGGGAGAGTCTCCACAAATGTACACATCCAGAAATAACTAAACCAGAGAGCACGAGGCAAAGAAAGCACTACTCATTTTTTTTTCTTCTTTTCTTTTTTTTTTTATTATTTAATTCAGCACCTCTTTATTTCACCTCAGTGTGGTGGAAGAATATCCCCCCTCCTAGGTTTCAGATATACTTACTGCTTCTTTTTGTTGTGTTGTTCCATCTCTCCAAGCCTCCCGGGATCTTGTCCTCCAACAAGAAAGCATCTAAAAGGAAGAAAAGAAGAGGAAGAGCATGAAGGAACGTTCTATAAGACATCCCGGACAAGAATATATATGTGTATATTTAAAAGTTTCTCTCACAACAAACTGTTATGTGTGAAGAATAAAACACCCACTATTCACCCATTACGGCCTCCACGCTTCTGTTTCTGCCCATCCCTCCGGCAAGTGGTGTTAAAAGTGAGATTGAGGGAAATGGAGGCCGTTGTGACCAAGATGGTGGAAGGACAGGAACACTTGGAAAGAATCTTGGGACACTTTCTCGAAGTAGCAGAGGCAGACCAGGCGTCCCTACACAAAACCCTTCAGGAACAAGAGTCCATGATCGGCAAGTTAGCTGAAAACCTTGGCCATCCTAGAGGACACACCTCCTTGCCTTCGGTAGTGTTGCAAAAATATACCCCTGGAGAATATCCTGATTTATTTTTCTCTAATTTTGAGAGAATGGCTAGGGCCGCTACGTGGCCAGAAGAGACATGGGGACAGTATCTAGGCCCTCTTCTGACTGGAGACCTACAAGCAGCTTACCAGGCGGCCAATCCTGTTGGTATCACCCCCTATCCGAATGTAAAGCAGAGTATCCTGGAACATATGGGCATAGATGAAGAGACGTATCGTTCTAAGTTACGCCAGATGAAGGAAGGGCCAAAAGAAAGCCCCAGAGCCATGTATTGTAAGGTGAGGGATATGGTAGGGATATGGCTTAAAAGAACGATATCCTCCGAGTAAGAAATCATAGAGAAGATCTGTCTAGAACAGGTTTTGACATCTCTTTATCTGCCAATACAAAGATGGGTCAGGCAGCAAGCCAACCTTACATTGGATAAAGCAGTGGAAATAGCAACAGCTTACTTCCGGGCTCAGGAACTACAAAGAGGAAGAGATGATATGCCATGGAAACAGTCTGGGGGAGCATCT